>NC_134415.1:31851738-32564537 GCF_030867145.1 Opisthocomus hoazin
TAGTCCTGGAGCTGCCATTCAACAAGCAAATAACTCTCTCATTTTCTCCTTGCAGGTGCCCCCAGAGGTATGTTGCATGCATTGGTGGTCAAAGTGCAGAGCTGGGGCTGACTGGCTTGTGGGAAGAAACGGTTCAGAGGATCCTCCTTCACTGCAGGACAGTATTGACTGTGCAGAGGCTAAAGTTAGAGGCCATTTATTCTGGAAGGGGCCTTCAGCCCATGTTGCATTTCCAGAGCATCATGGGTTGGGATAAGAGCTCTCTGTGCTGCAGAAACTCACCAAAGCTGCTCTTCCGTGGGTGTTCTCCCAGGCCAGACCCACACCTGCTCCCCCAGAGCGCAGCTGCTTTTCTCAGGTTTGCACAGAGTTCATGTTTGACACACAACGAATATTCCAAGAAGGTGTTTCTTTTCATTTCCCTAAGCACCATCTTTACTGGTGTCTCTGTGTTTCTACCTGCAGGTAGCTAATAAGGTGCCCCGGGGATCAGAGAGGGGTGGCAACGCAGTGGGATGCCTGTGCAATAGGAGGCAGGGCTGCAGGTGCCTCGGAGCTGCTGCTCCTGCGAGGCGTGAGTGAGGTTGACCAAAATGCCCTGGTAACCTCATTACATGGCCTGCTGTACCTGTGAGGGCGCATACGAAGCACTGGGGCTATGGAGGCTACGCTCAGACCAGCTACTGCTGTGTAAAATGTGGTTTCATCGGGAAGGAAATGGTGCTGCCAGTTAATTAAATTTCTTGTGTACCTGACACTACTGTGTCAGCCACTCAGCTCTCACCCTTGTGGTCCAAAAACCTGATTTCCATAAAAAAGATATTCTAGCTACAGTCCCATGATTTTTCTTTCCCCCCAGAGGTAGAATTTTATCTCCCACCATGGACGCAGGTCTGACAGGTTTTATGTTCTGAAAAATCCAGGAGGACTGGAAGGGGGAGGTGTCTGAACCGTGCACATTCCTGATGTTTGCTTCTAGATCCGAGCTAGCCCACCTGTAAAACCCTGCACGGAAGAGTTTGTTCTGGGAGATGTTACACTCCAAATATGCTTTTAAAATGCGTAATGTTTATTTTATTCTTGGAGGCCTCTGTACGCGGGCTCTCTGCCGTAAGGCAGCCTGACCTCGGAGGCAGAGCTGAGCTGTGGTCCCCCGGTGGCACCAGCTCTGGGGACCAGAGGGACGCGGGTCATAAGCCAGCTCGCTTTAAAGAAAAACAGTTGGTGGAAGAGTCTGCCAGATGTCTTCACACACCGTTCATCATCTGCAAAACATAAGCATGGCCTTGAATGATTTCTTGAGATGATCTGCATAATGTGTTTGCAGCTGCAGCTCAGGGGTGCTGTGGTGGGACATACCCACCCCCTTTCTCTTCTCTCTTTTGGTTTTGTTGAACAGACTTTTTGTTTTTGTTTTTTCTCCATACATAGCGAATTGTCATATCTATTATATTTTTAATTTGTAAATGCAAATACATGCAAACTGTGGGGTTTTTTTTCTCGTTCTTTGCTTTTCATAAGTTTTCTGGCCAGACGAATATTCATCTGAGCAAAAACTTTTTCCTGACCAACAAAGCAAGAGAAAGATCAAACACCTTTATCAATCTCCGAGAAGTCCTCAACCGGTTCAAGCTCCCTGCGGGAGAATATATCATCGTGCCCTCGACCTTTGAACCCAACAAGAATGGGGATTTCTGTCTGCGAGTCTTCTCTGAAAAAAACGCAGACTCCACGTATGTAGCTTTTCTGTAACCATGTAAAAGCGGTGGGGGCATGGGGGTGATCTCTGGTCCCTCTCGCGGGTGTAGAAGGATGGAGCAGCCCAGGGCCTGGGGTACGTTGGTACATCGACTTCCTACAGGGAGCAGGAAGAGGGGAGGGGGGATGCGCAGCCGCCCTCCATGGATGGGGTCATGGCAGTTCTTGTTTGTCCCCAGTTTCCCCATGTAAGACTGAGAGAAGTTTGACTAAACATAGCGGGAAGGAATGGTGGAATAATAATTATTGTTATTAATTGACAGCCGTACCTCGGCAGACGTTCTTAGTTATTGGGCTGTAGGCAGCTGGGTGCCCCAGCACAGGCTGGTCTGTGGAGAGACCAAAGTCCCAAAGAGCGGCAGGCTGGGCTCTCCGCTTGGGAGGCAGCAGTGCGTGTGCTTTCGGCTGTCTGGCAACATGCAGATGGCAGCAATTCATGTCACACCTTGGAGATCAGGCTGGGAAAAAAATTCAGGATACTTGTTCAACAAAATGATACCTTTAATAAAATTAAAATGTGTTTTAATGGAACTGGCTCAAACCACACCATTAGCTGTGAAAATATTTAGACATGCCACATCTTAAAGAGCAGCTGGGCTAAGGCCTTGGGAAAGGGTGTGGGGTATTTCGTATTGCATTCACTAATTCAAACCAAGCAAAAACCTTTCTACTGTTCTGAAATCTTTTGTTGCGTGTTTCTGTAGCAGTGAGAAAACCGGGGCGTCAGTTGTGTGAAGGCACATTGAGCTTTTGATGGGCCCTTAGCAGTGCTTACGCACCATCTGTAGGTGTGATGCTCCCACAGCAGCTGGGGGACAGCGTGAAACGGTTCTCCTCCCACTCTGTCACGTCCAAATGACTTCAAGTCTCTTAGTTTTGCTGTTTTATAGGAGAAAAAGAAAAAAAAATTACTAGATGGAAGTTTGATTTGCACCCGAGAGCCTGGTCCTGTGCTGAGGTCTGTAGGCAGTGGCATGAGTGACCCAAAGGGTTATTTCTGACCCAGAATCCTGTCTGTGGCTCTGCAGGCTGTTGCACAGTTTGTAACGTGTTTTGAAACTCTTATTACTACAGCTGGCAAAATCCTGCTTTCACTGGTGGTATGCAGTGTCTGTGGCTGGTGAATCCAGTAACTTTTGAACACTTATCGTTATTCCCGTAATTTAAAGAATCTCTCTTTAACTGAAACCTGAAGGAAGGGCATCAGAAAATGACTTGTTTTGTTTTTAATGTTGATTTCTCTATCTTTCTAGGGTTATAGACGATGAAATTGAGGCAAATTTTGAAGAGGTACATCTTAAATGTTTTAAATTGAGATAATTTTGCTGTGAGTAAGTGGGGTTGGGTGCCTGTTGCCTGTGCAGGGCGGTGTTTTTCTATAGGCATTGTCAAGAGCTGTTGCCCCTTTGGAAACAGATCTTTCAATACCCAGAGCTGAACGTCCAGCAAATGTAAACATCGTAAGCAATAACGGAAACTCGTGTTGTCCCTTATCCAGAGTGGTGAGCTTGGGCTTCCCAGGTACAGGAGATCAGGTGCTGTTTGCAGAGGTAACTGGAGCCACGGGAAATTCCCTTTGCTCTCCAGGAATCCAGGAGCACAGCCTTTTAGCCATAGGGGTGTCTTCACATGCGATGCTGTTTCTGTGAATAAGTAGCGGCTCACATATGCTTAGTCTTGCTAGAGATGTTTCACCTACTAATACATCTACCTCTCTGATTTTGTTTTTCCCCCAAAGAGAGGAACTTTTGTTTTGCTTTCTTTTCTTTAAATGAAGATAGCTTTTTTGTTTGTTTTTGCAAAAGCCATTGCAAAAGTTCTTAATTTCTGCAGTGTTTGCAACACCAGCATTTCGAGGTGTCCCTGAAAATAAAACTGATTAAAATAAAAGCACTCTCTACCTTCAACTTTGCCATTTAAATTATGTTTTACTAGGGGCAAGGAGATGCATTAAGTCCTTCTCAGGCAGAAAAGTTCCTCCTTTCCATGTTCTCTGTTTCTCTCTTCTAGACCGAGCTCAGTGAAGAAGACATCGAACCCAGCTTTAAAAAGCTTTTTGGACAGCTAGCAGGAAATGTGAGTTGTTGGTTTTGTTTTTTTTTTAAGGACTTACTGGTAGCATGAGTGAGTGGGTAAGAGAGATGCCTCCCCCAGCGTGGAGTTTAATTCCAGTGCTGAGTCAGATCTCGAGCATGTGCATAATTTCGCATGCAAAAATCTGTATGGTTACCAGTCTGCTTACACAATGGATTTGTGAGGGCTCCTGGCAAAACATCTCTGCTCTGTTTGAACTGCAGGCTCAGCTTTTACCTCTACAGGTCTCCAATTCTGTCCTTCAGGCAGAGCTTTTGGTGCAGGCACATGGGTTCCTCCGGTGTATGATGAGGACTGGGCTGTGCCTTCTCCCCAGGCTGCTCTCACCTGCCCGAGGGGTCGGGCAGACCCCACAGCCCAGTGTGCTAATGCCGGGGCGTCGATGCTGCTCCTGGAATGGCTGGTGGGGACACCAGCCAAGCTTACCGCTTGCGTTTTCCACCCAAGGGAAACTTGAACTCCAAGGGATGTTTGAACTTGGCCAACTTGCCCAAAGGAGTCTGCTTATGAGATGGTGCCTGCAGCTCACAGAGAAAAACTTGTTTTCCGCAGGATGCAGAGATCTCCGCCTTCGAGCTGCGCAACATCTTGAATAAAGTCATGGCTAAACGTAAGTACCTTCCTCTGGCTGTCTCTTCAGCTGGCCACCAGCAGGTTTCCAGCGTGGCCGCGAGAGCACAGAGCACACCACTGACCTGGGCAGAGTCAAACCCCTGCGTGTGCTTGGCTCTTGGTATGGCCACAGCCACGTGCCCTGTTCCTTCAGGGGGCTGCGGAAACTCTGAGGCTGTGCGCACAGGACTTTGGGAGGGCACCTATGGGTGCCTTTTGTCCCAGCATCTGCTCCTGGGAATTGACTGCCAGGAAGACAGACGGATTTGGTTAATGCTTGATAATAATCAAGAGAAGGTATTGCTGCTGCTCTGGTATTGACCCATTCAGGATTCAAACAGTAGCCCAGCCAGTGATCTGGGGTGTCCCTGAGGAGGAGGAGAAACTTTGAAAATCTGGGCTTTTTTTCTGTTAAGTGATTCAGAGCTTGGCTCTGCATTATTTTCCATTCCATTAAACAGTGCTTGAGAAATAAGTCCTTGGAGAAATAAGTAGCTCTCTAATTTCCAGAGTGAAACCTTAGCCAGGTAACCAGGACTGTGTTGTATGTCTGTGTGTACCAGCCAGTTAGAAAAGGTGTATTCCTAGTTACCAGGCTTCATGTCATATTCTTCCCTTGCATGATGCTACGTACCACTGACCTCCATAGGTCAGAACTCCATGTTGTCCACAGAAGTCCACCCTTGTCTTTGCAGGCAGACAATAAGTGCAGGAAAGCTTTATCTCTGTCTCTCGCTTCTGTAGCACACCTACAAACCAGACTAACTGGGCTGTTTGCTTGGGGAAACATCGCAGCTAGCTTTCACCCTAAGCCTCTTCGCCAGGAGATCAGAGGGCTGCTTATCAGCATCCATTTGCCTGCTTCAGTGCTGCGTCCCTCTGGTGTACGAAACAAGGACTATCTTATGACCCTTTGCCAAGAGCCTTGCAATTCTTGCTCACGTGTCCTCACACCTGAAGCTCTCCCTCGCTGGCAAGTCCTGACCCCACTGACCACACATCTAAGTGAGCACTGCCTCCCGCTCTGCTGGGTGCAAAGGAGTTGTCCAAAGTCGTAGCATACCTCAGAGAGGGTACCTAAGCAACATAAGGCAACGGTTTCCCATCCAGTGTTTGAGGGAACTGTAGGGTTATCTGTACGCAGGTGTCCTGACTACAGCTCTACACCACATCCTCCACAGTCTGCATTATGCTAGGTACTTGTCAGATGCCAAAGGCTTCAGATGATATTAGTAATTCCCAGAGCAGGAGGCAGGCATCCCCTGCTGCCCACTGCACTCCTCTGGCCCAGACTCTGGCAGCGGTACGGCTGGACACCTACTCCCAGGAAGGGATTTGAAGTAGGCAGCGGACTGCCATCAAGTAACTAACAGGTGTAGATCACAAACAATGTAGAGCACTAAGCAAATGTTATGTAGAAGCAGAAAACCACACCAAAATGAAAAAGTCATCTTGAAGTTGCAAAGGAAGCCACCAATGACACAAAAGCAAATAAGGGCTGAGGTGCATACACTGGTTACAGAGCTCCCAAGCGATTTAGGAAGGTGCTGTGGTACTGCATGCAATGATAATTCTGTCTTTTGCTCTTTCGTTACAGGCCAAGATATTAAATCTGATGGCTTTAGTATTGAGACGTGCAAAATAATGGTTGATTTGTTAGATGTATCCTTTAAGGCTGTTCCTACATGATATTATTCGGCCTGTGCTGGAGTAGGTGAGCTGCCGCCTTTGCAGTGGCGGGTCCATGCTGATGTACTAGTGACTCCTGAGGTGGAGAAGCTGATTTTACTCTGGTTCCCCTGAATAAATGGTAGCCATTGCTGCTGACCGTGGCACGTGCGTTCTCCCAGGCAGCGGGGAAGACTCCCAGGCCGTGGGGAAAATCCATTTTCAGACAGGACGATCTGCTTTGAAGTCTTCCCAGCTGTTGCATGTTCTGGTTTAGCTGGGGACACAGTGATGTTTGTGCTGGGAAAAGACACCTGGCTCTTAGCATGGTGTGGATAGCCTTGGCTGTAGAGTTTGAACACTGCACTTCACTGCTTTGTTGCCTGGTTGGAGTTGGTAAGGGCATCGTAAAGCCATGAGGACTTAGCAAATAGAAAATGAGGGAAACAAACACAGGAGCCAGGCAGTATGCTGGCCTTAAGGAGCTTCTACTCCTAAAAATAAGGGCAAAGGCGTAGGATGAAGGATTCAAGTCTAAGAATAATTGTGTTCAGCTTCTTTGAGCAGTGGGAGTTGAATTGCATAGTCAGAAAAAGGGAAATTACCAAAACAGAATAATGCTGTGCTGTAATTTGGTGTAAAATATGGCAGTCCACAGGGACTCCTTAGTGGGTTTTGGGAGCAAAGCAATGATCAGGTTCTTTTGTTAGCTGTTTGTGCAACAACTTCAGTTCTCCAAATAGCAGGCTTGGTTGTGGCTTTTCCTGTTTATAATCCAGACTTAGGACTCGTGCTCCTCTAACTGCAGGTGTTGAACCAACGATGCAGAACAAAATGGCATCGTCGTGGCTGTTTGGTGCATGCATTGAAAAGATAGAGAGCTGCCAAAGGAGGAGCAGAAAGAACTTGTGAACCGATCACGGTTTAAATGAATCGGTCACCTTACTGATTTAGAACGACAAGAAATCTTGGACAACAGTTACGTCTTCAACAGGATGAGTCCTTTAGAGAGGACTTGCATCCTTTTCTTAATCGCAGTTTTATTTTTAAATATTAAGTAAGTAAACCCAGTGCATGGAGGGGAAAACTCTTTTCCTTCCCTCCAAAGAGATTACCTTAACTCAAAGAAGAACGACGGGAGCGGTAAGCTGGGACTGAAGGAATTCCACACCCTCTGGACAAAAATTCAGAAATACCAGGTAAGACGCAGCCTTTTTGGGTGCACGTGCGACCAGCTGTAGAGGTGGCTGTAGCCTGATTTGCCTTGTACGGTGTATACAGTCACACACTGCCCACAGCAGGGACTCTCGCTTCAGCTCACGATGCGTTCGTGTCCTCAGTCCCTCAGGACCCAGAGGGATTTTTGCTTTATCTCACCCCCAAATCCGTAAAGCCTTCCCACCTGACAGCGTGAGTTTGGCGTCAGCCTTGCAGCTTTGGTAGTGATTGTGCCATTTTGCACAGACGTTCAACGAATTCTCCGGAGTCCTTATCCACTCTGGCTGCTGCATTAAAAAGACTTACTTTCCAGAGCCGCTTTTAGACGACCTCGGGGATAAGCACCTAGGCCTTCAGACCGACGTCGCAAACGCTCCTAGGCCACGCGCAGGCTGCATTTCAAATTGTTTGACTTCTGACGAAAGCCAAAACATGCCCTGAATTATTGAAGTTTTTGACTTTGGGTTTTGTGTTCTGCAGAAAATTTACAGGGAAATTGATGTGGATCGATCTGGTACCATGAACTCGTACGAGATGAGGAGAGCGCTGGCAACAGCAGGTATTTGTATTGGTCTGTCTCTTTTTAGGACTATATCAGCTTTAAGCTGGGTTGATAGATGATTACCAGTCTCCTGTCTATCATTTGTAAGCTGAAAACTCCTGTGTTCCTAGACCTGAAAGGCTGTTGTTAAATCTAAGTGCTCAGCCTGGGCTCTCGTTTTTGTGTAGCAGTGGCTTGCCACGCAGGCACACGAGAAGCATCTCAAAGGAGTGACAGGCCTGCAGTTATTTTCTGTAATGACCAGCTTTTGGAGAGGCACAAATAGCTGCAACCATCTGGTCCTGTAGCAGTATACCGTTGTCTTTCAGGGGGTCTCTCTGGGTACGTGTTTGGCATAAGCCTGTAAATGAGGGATGCTGTGACCCAGGGAATGCAAGTGGCCTGACCCAGGCATGATGCTCACAAGAGGGCTAAAAGAGGGGTCAGTTTGCTATCGCAGCCACTGAAAAACGAATCTGAGTTACGACAGTGAGGCAGGTGTCCCAGAGCCCTACGATCTCACGTTAACTTACTGATCTTCTGAAGCCATCTTAACGTCAGCGTTTGGGCTCTCTGGAGCTTCCCCTCCTGTGACAGCATAAGATGAGGCAGCATTTCATTTTGTCCCAAAGTTTAGAAGCTCTTTGGAAATGAGAGAGACCCTGTTTGCCCACAGAAAGCCACTGCTTCGTCTCATGTGCCTGAGCCTGGCAACCACCTCACCACCCAGGGAAGGACCACAGGCTGGAGCAATTGGCTGTGTCCCCTGGGAAATGGGAGCCCACATGTGGCAGCACGTGTAGCAGGAACAACACGAGACCTAGTCACAGCTCGAAATCACTCCAAGTACAGAAGGGCTTGTTGGGAGTTTCTGAAAAGTAGTAAATATTTGTAAAATTGGAGAATTTAAGCAAAAGTAGAGAATTGAATTTCTGGCAGTGTATAAGGTTGAGGGGTTTTGTTGGTTGGCGGTTTTTGCATTTTTTTCTTTCTCTTGTTTTTTAAATCCTTCACATTGTATTTTTAGGGTTCAAACTGAACTGCCAGTTACATCAAATCATTGTGGCTCGTTTTGCTGATGAAGACCTCATCATTGACTTTGATAACTTTGTACGGTGTTTGATTCGGCTGGAAACCTTGTTCAGTGAGTACACAATAACTGGACAGACTCTGCTGATGTGTGTTTTCAAGTCCAGAATTCAGAAAACCTTGGTACTGGAACCAAAGCGACTTCAAAGCTGAGCTATTAATCTGGCAGTGCAGTCTGCACGCTCCTCCTAGATCTAGGAATCAGTGTTTTAGGCCACGCTGCCGAACTGGAGCCAGACAGTCTTCTGTGCAAACAACTAAATGTTGATTTAAAGCCAAAAAAATAAATCTATCTAAACAGTTATACATTGACAAATAGTGTTAATATTGCAGACTGAACAATTAAAAATGTTCAGTCTCATTTTTGTGCATGAGCATTCAATGACTTTAGAGCGGCTCTTTCTGGTTTGGGGTATAGACCATTGTCATACATTTCAGAATATGGGAATAAATTTTGATCCTGAAACACAGGGAAGGGGAATACTTTCTTATTAGTTCCTCTATTTATCCTTGTCTGTCGTCTCATTGTTACCACAGAAATGTTTAGAAAACTGGATACTGAGAAAACTGGAACAATAGAATTGAACCTCATTAATGTAAGTTCATTTAACTCTAAAACATTTGTTGTCTTCTTTTGGGGGGAGGAAGGAGTTAACAGAAGAGACTGTCCTGCTCCATTCTGACTGATTATACGCATTCACATACATGCTAGATTTGTGTAGCTTGTGTATTTATAAGCAGTCTTAAGAAAGGTTACCCTTTTTTTAAAATTTACCTACATCCCACTGTATTCTGTAACAAGCAGGCTGGGTGACTTGAATCTGATGCCACTTATCCCTTCCTGGCAGGGATTTTGGCCGATAAGTACACGGGCTTCCTCCCTGCCTTTTCTGTCAGCAACAGGGTAAAATGTAGGTGCAGTAGTGACTCATGGTATCGGCCATGTCTGCTTCTTTCTGCACCACGTGTGCCCTGGAGAAAGGACAAAGTTAGGAGAAGGCTACCCACCTACACATGTTCAACTTGTTTATTACCCGAACGTAACTTATTTTTGGACCTAAATGAGGAATATGCAAATCATCCCAAAACTCTTCTGACTTCAATGAGAGATAAATTTAAATCATTCAGGAAATGAGTACTTCTGTTAACAGCAGACTTTCCTCCTCATGCTAGAAATGGGAAGATGCATACTTGCTACAGGTATTTTTACTGAACTTAATCTTGGGCCATTTTCTGCTCTCTCTCGCATATAGTGGCTGTGCTTTACCGTCATTTAAACCACTGACATCAGCTCAAGACACATCAAAAAGAGCAAGATCAGGTGAAGATAATCAAGAAAACATACATGTAATATCCAAACATGAAAGTGCCTTAACTTATGCATGGCAAGTTTTGCACACAGTTATAAGGAGGAAAGTATTCTACTTCAACGAGAGAAGAATCTGCAACCTCATTGTTATGGGTCTGATAATCTTTATCTAATATATATCCTCTCTACAAAAGCTTTAATTTAGTGTAAGTCCTCAGAGCAAATTTTGAAAATACTGCTTTGCTAATATCTTTGTATTCAAGGTGCTTTTACGTGACTTCTGGAAGAAAACTCCTTATAGCTTGACAGTCTGGTTTAATAAGTGCTTTTTGAGTGACAGCTCCATTCCATCCTGCGTATCTGAAACTAGAAAAGGGATGGTACTGCACATCTCTGAATACAGGTGTTTAGGTAAGATATGGGTCCCTTTCTGCCAAGCCCCAGTATTCTTCTTGTTAAATATTCTTCAAATAATTGAGCAGCAAGTAGATGTTTGACCCAACTGAAGGATAAGTCTTTCCATCCTTGCCATTGATGGACCTGTAAGCAGGAGGCTGTTGGCAACCAGACTCGCAGAAGAGACTGCCTATGCTCAGATGCAATCTTGATTTCCTGCATCACTTTTCCTTTGAAATACAAGAATGTATTTAAATAAAAACAGTAGAAGTAAAGTTTGCAAGATTGTTATTCCTTCTGCAAATGAGCACATTTTTTTCTTAGACACAGATCATCACAGAGCACATGGAGAGCTTCTGTTGTCAGGAATAGAATATGCTGTCGTTTAAAGGGGAAAACAGCATTCTGGAGCTGACTAGGCACTGACAGACACTCTGGCTGTGTGTCAGTTAATGAAATGCTAGCTAGTCTGACACTTTAATGCTTGAAAAAAATAAAGGTTTCAAAGAAAGTTAGTTGGTAATATATACCCCATACCTAACCTACTAAAATCATGAGCAGAGTGCTGCTCCCAGGAGTTCTCACTAATGCTGACTTAAGTTTACCCACTTGTTAGTAGGAAGGAGGACATAATTCCTCAATTTCTTGTATTTATGGCACCTTTTCAGAAAGCACTAAGGACCCACCTAGTAGGAAAACATGAGCCTGAAGGGTGAGGCAGGGAGACACTTCATAAATATCTTTATAGAAAGATTTGACCCTTGCCATTAAATAGTGTTCGTTATAAGTGATTATTCCCAAATAGATCGCTATAATGCATAGTTCCATAGGAAAGGCGTTGTCTGGAAAATACTTGTACCAAGTGTTTTTCTTGTATGTCCCTTAGCTTTTAGGTTAACAAAGGTCATATGCAACTACCCGATTTGGCTTAATTTTAAATGCAGAAAGACTGTCTTGAAGGATGTGGGGAAGAGGGGTTCAATTTAATACAGAAAGTAGTTGAATGTGAGCATAATGTAGAACAGCAGTGTGTCTTACTGTTAACAGTTTCAGATGGTCTAATAAAAACTTGACACTAAAATACCCAGAGTTAAAGCTTAAAAGGAGACAAAAGTTTAATGGTATCACAGTCAAGTAAAAACAAGTAAGTTGTCAAGAACTAGAGAAAGTTTCTACACTTAGTTTTCAAAGTACAAAATACAATAAATAGATGATGCTCTTTGTAAAAAGAGGAATCTAAAACTACGTTGTCTGTTACAGCACATAATATTTTGAATACATGGAATTCCTAAGATGCTACAGCATTTTTAAAAGTTATTGCTTAATGGAGCAGTCACGTGGTTGTCACTGTTCAGATGCACTTCAGTTTAGCTTCTTTAATGAGTGGTCTGCTTTCAGAACTTTATTTTAATAAATTTCTCCCATTTGGAAAAAGCCTTGGGACAAATTTGGACAGAGCCAAGTTGTCTGTTTCACGATGATTCCTTCAATGGTAAATTGAAATGGTTCTTGTGTTTAATGCAGGAAAATGTGAAATTCTTTTCTGCCATGTTTGAAGAGATCAGAGTGGGTACTTGAACATAATGGCTTGCTTAGACCAAAGGCAGCCAAATTTCATTTGCTTGTAAGCATTATTTCATCTTGTAGAATGCCCTCATCCATTTGTGAATGCATCAATCCTTCATTTGTTTTCAAAGCACATTCTTCATAGCTTTCAAATTACATTGTCACTGAAATAAGTCTCATGATATTGGAACCAACACAAAACAATTTTTTTTTTTGCAAGTCATCCATTTATTCGTACTTCAGGATTCTGGCTTCCGTACTATTTCATGCCAAGCTTCTTTGTCTAGGTTTAATCCTTGGATATAGCTGAGGGTAAAACAGAAATAAGATTTCAAATTTTACTGCTTTAAAAGGTTACTTTTTAAAAAAAAAAAAAAAAAAAGGAAAGAAAAGCCTTTCTTTGGTGCTACAATACTAACGTAACCTTGCATAGCAAAAGCATGGTTATAAAAACACCCAGAGCACTAACAAATATAAATTTAGCATTCTTAGGCAAGCTTAAAAAATACTAACCATGTCAGTACACAAGGCAGGCATTGAACAGCATGTAGTTCAGTACCTTCAAGCCTACCTAGACGGGTGGGCTAGGAAAAGCATGTGGCTTTAAGTCAAGAGATTTGTGTGTTCAGTGAACTGTAGGATTCTTCCCTGCTTTATAAATGGAAATAGAGATACTAAAAGTCCGTTTTGCTTTCTCTCTGCCAATGCCTATCAGCTTTCACTTATCTGTAGCTTTGGGCAAGCTGGAAACATCTGGCTGTATAAGGACCATGGAAGTGAAAGAGCTGTGCTTTAGTGAGTGGGTAGTGGGTGGCCAGTTAAATCCATTTAACAGCCCCGCAGTAAATCAGTAGCTGCCACCCTGGGGCCCTTGTGCTGTGTGCCGTATACACATTCTGGCTACGCACACAGAGACTGCCTCAGCTGCAGGGTGACGATGGATGGGACACAGCTCAACACAGCACACAGCAGCACCGAGACGCTTGGGAAGCTCCTGGCTCCCACTTGCAAAGGGTTTTGGGAACAACTACTGTTCTGCACAGCACAGCTACTGGCATATAAAAATGGAAGGATATACGTCATACAATTAGGAAAGATGAATCCTCCATGCTCTAAATGGCAGTGCATGTCTACATTACATCCTGGATTTTTTCAGCTAAAGTTCTCCTTAAAGATGCCCTCTTCTCTCTTCAACCAGCATCTGGTTTTCTGCTTTTTCAGAGTCAGCTGATGATTAAGAGAAGACCAATAACTTCACTCACAAGGTTTGTCTCAGCCTGCTATGATTTCAGCAGCAGCAGAGATTAAGTTAGTCAGTCACAGCAGCACAACACCTGATAGTGTTCCAAAGATTCTGTCTGGTATCAAGAAGTCAGTATTTTGACAGTATTATCTTATTTGCATTCAGTTTTAGAGCTCTCACACACCTTAGGGAGCTAGCGAGTCACTAAGAAGGGTAGAGTACTGATGCAGGTAATTTCATCCTTGGTTTTATGCAGTGCACCTAACTGCAAAAGGATAAAGCAGCTGTGATAAAAATACAGCTTAATATAAGAATATATTAAACTACCAAACATTTTCCTCTGTGCTGAACATCTTAGCCTAGATGTCAGCTGCTATATAAAGAGTCCAGTAATTGCTTTTGAGAATAGCCACAGAATACTTCGGTAGCAGGATTAGCATGGCTGAAGAGACACAAGAGTGTAACAGTTAATACTGGGCTTGGGGAGTTTTCCCCAAAGGTTCTCTTCAGGTTGTGTTGTGCTTAGAAGGATGAGTTGTGATCCCCAGGTCTAAGCTGTGTTGCCTTGTGCTTTTTATTACAGAAGCACAGACGCTCCTTGTGTTCTTACACACCTGTGCTCAGGCTGAGCACACGCTTATGAAGCCGCAGCACATGCTTAATTCACCCTGGGGCAGGAAAAAAAAAGCTGCCACTTTTGACCTTTCTGACCATAATGTGTTGGCCAGTGGCTGCACTAAATTTAGAAATGTTTATGTCTGGAGAGGGAAAAGCTGAGCAGAAGTACTATGTTAGGGAGAATTTTACAGTACATGGTGGGTGGGCCTGACCTGAAAGGGATACAGACATGAAAACTGATTTTGCGCTAAACGTAGTTGATCTGCAAAATCTAACCAGTTTAGGAGGAAGGATTATGTGCATGAAGGAGGTTCAGCCTCTTTCAAGCATCATACATCAATCAACTAAAATTCCCAGTGGTTAATCTTTAGCATTGGCAGAACCTCTTATCTCCGGCAGCAGGGCAACTAGAGATGTAGAAAAAAGCTTAGTGGAATTTTTATATGTGTCCATCTGCTATAGTTTTCTAGCAACTCAGCCACGGGGAGAAATACGGGGACATAAAGTATCTATTATTTGTACGCAGTTATTTTTAATAAAAGAGGTAGTACAGAATGTGATGAGGAAAGGAGATGCCATTCATTTAAGGCCTTTAACATATGGTTAAATATTACTTAAAGAGCATAGGAGAAAAAAAATCTGCCTTTATTTGGCAACATGATCGCTTTTTCAACATTACAAAAAGAGATGACCGTAGATTTTCGCAATGTTTTTCTTAAAGCTCCCTGTGAAACGATCTCAGATCACAGGGTGCAATGCATGCACCCAGACAGGGAAGGACTCATGACTCATTCTTCATACAAGTGTCAGTTCTTAAGGCCCTTTGTGCCAGTGCATCACTGTCTAGAAGAGGGGAAACCCAGTCCTGTTCACTTGCTCAACAAAGCCTTATGCACACATCATGTTCAGATAAAAGTGTTTTTTTTCCTCTAAGATGATGAGACAAGGTTAGTATTAGAACCTGCTATGTATAGCAGGGTGGTGACAAATGTTGTTCTTTTATGCACCTATTAATATAATCTGTGTTAGGTATCTAAACAGAGGGTGTTAACCCACTCTGCCAAGATATTCAACTCCCCAAACGAATACAAGAAGAATATCAACTCCTTCCTCTTGACTTCTGAAATTACACCTAACCTAGATACATGAGAATAATGCTGTGTATACTTCCACATAGTGGCATTGGGTGTTTGGACTCTGCAAATATCAAGGACTCACCCCTAGCAGGTTGCGGGGAACATAGCCTTCCTTGTCATTCAGCCGTGCCCACCACCACTCAATCTCATCTTCATCTTCCCGACGCAGGATTGTCATGCAGTCTCCCTCTTTCATCGAGAGCTCATCGTCATTCTGAGCCTCATAATCCCAGAGTCCGTAAATCACTCCTTTGTTCATTATCCCCATTTTCTCCTGGACTCCTGCAACATTAAAAACAGAGCAGTTCAGTAAAAAAGTTTAAAAAAAAAGAAAAAGGGCAACAGGTGCAAAGACTCCTGTACTCTTACTGGAGAGCCATCCAGGAATAAAAGAAAAACCCCAACCTCGATTCGTATCACACTGAGCACCTTGTTGTCACCAGCCTACTGAAAGTCAGTCCTGGAACAGGCGACACTGAAGGCAGCCCTTGCACACAGCAGACAGGTTCCTTCCTTACACGTGTTCAAAACACACAAGGTAAATGGGGACAGGAGCACCGACTGATAAAAGGTTATATATTTTTGTGCTAGTGTGCACACTTCCTACACCTAAGTGATGAGCAAGAAACACTCCTTTGTACTCTTAGTTCATCAGTAATCTCTTTCTGTCAAAGGGAGACAGCTCTACCTGCTTCTGTTGACCACCACTGTCATTCTGATGCTTGAGGTATTATTTGCCATCCGTGTCACTTTATTTCAGACCTTTAAACCAAGTTGCATCTCAGATCTATACCCGAAAGATCTGTCTGCTACCCGCCAGCCACTTTCAGTAAACTTTTATCTCACTCTTGTCTCAGCAGTTCTTAATTTCTGCCACTATTGTAATTCTTTTTAAACACTGACTTCAGAAACACAATTCTGTTAAATTGCTTCTGGACCAAGGTGTTTTGGAGTATGTGCATACACCTTGCAGATGTTATTTAGAACTTGTTCATCTTACAGCTGTAGCCAAAGATGAAATTCTATTCCTTCTGTGCACATTCCTCAGCTTCTAAGCAGCAAACTAGAAAAGGTATCTTAATCAACTATTATACAAACTTTCTCTTAGGTAATGATTCCATTTTAAAAAACCTGAATCCTACTGGGGGTTTTGTTTGGTTTTGGTATTGCCAGGAGCAAAGAGTACATTGCACATCGTATCGCAAAACTTGGAAAGAGAAACGACATCTTTTGCATATTGCAACCTATTGTATAGGATTCTTACCTGCGTCTGCTGAACAAAGCATCTGCTCAAATCAAGTTTGTTATTTCTGCATACCAGCTCATCACATAAAACTAAGTTACTTCCCCTGCATGCTTAGTTCTGCTCCGAGAAACTCTTCCCTTGCTTTGCATTTAGTACAATTAAAGGTTTGGCAAAAGATGTGCTCTGCTTCTACCCATGTGGAAGGTACAACTGAGCACTGAACATCAAAGCAGACAGAAAATGGATCTGGTCTTCTAAACAAGTGTTAGAAGTCACACCAGGGTGGCAGTGCAAACATGCTCTAAGGTTTAATGCCTGTGCTGTCTCCAAGAAAGTGAAAAGTGACATAACTAAGTAGCATCGGACTTGTCATTTAATCAGTGCTAAAAGACTAGCAGTTTTATTTAAACCTGCCTGTCCTTGATGATATTCAGTATTGTGCATCATTTACAACAAAAAGTGATAAGGTGAATCAGTGGATTACACCGAGGTTTCTCACCTCACAGACGAGTATAGAGAGCCAGGTTTTAATGTGATATCTGCTCTGCAAACAGACAGATACACATCCCCAAACTTCTTTCACAGCAAGAAGCAGATTTAGCCAGTGAATTAATTTCTTGCTATAACTACAAGCAATCAGAAGCAGTCTTAGCAATAGGCTTAATTCCTAATGGAACAATATGGAAATTTGATAGCTGAATAGCCAAAGTATCAAGAGATCCCTTGGTTTCAGTGGTTTCAGTCTGGAAAAACTTGCAATAAGCCAGAGCTTTACAGTCCTTTCAGGACCCATTGAACAGTATTTCATAATACCAAAAAGCCCAAACCCAACAAAAAACAGAGTATCAAGTGAGATCACCAGATGGCGGGTCCAAAAAACCCCACAAAGAAAAAGAACGTGTTTCTTCATGCTGTATATAATAAAGCCATGGATCTCCTTCCCACAGGATCTTGTGGGCTGTTTACCCAAATTTAAAAATTAGACAAATTCCTGAAAGCAATCTCTCAAGACCTATTCAACACAAAGACACCACCCTCCTAACTCATATCAGAGTTAAAACCAGTAAGAAATATCGGACAAGTATTTTCTTTTTAATCTAGTCTTCCAATCTTCCTTAGGCATTTGCTGTTGATGACCAAAACTGGAGTCTGGATAAAAAGCAAAATGGAATTTAGCTTGGCCCACAGATTTCGACGCCAGTTAAATAGGCTCCCTCCCTTCATAGGGAAAACTGTATATTTGGCACCAAGAGATACAGTTTAAGCTCAGTGAGGATAGCTGGACAGACTGTTTCGAAATATGCTGGCTGAGCATCTTGTAGAAACTCAGATCTCGCATGTTCCACAAAAACAGAAAGGCTGTATTACAGCTTTTTACACCATATTACATTGCTATTACTCTAACCTCTTATAAATAGATGACACTCCAGCTAGCAGGCACGTAGGGGACAAGCACTACATACAAAACATACAGAAAAGTAATTTAAAACCTCATTACATAAAAAACATACGGTAAAGTAATTTAAAACCTCATTGACTAATACTCATCACACCCTGGGGGAATGCATCCTCTCCATTAGAAGATAGTTTCCCTGTAGTCTTACTAGTTGAATAAAATCTAAATTTAATCTGTGATTTCTTTTTAAATGCAAGAGATGAAAAAGGCCAGAAAAATAAAGTCAAATTCAGTGCTTACTAACCTTCATTAAGGGAGAAGCTTGGCAATATGTTTCTTGGTTCTAAAGTGCACATTAGGAAATATTCCTCATTTAACGATACCAGGCAGCAGATAGGAACTGCCTACCAAGATTCCACACCACTTCTGGGTTTATGTAAAAAAGTACTTATGTGGTAAGATTCACCTAATTGTCACCTCACTCTAACATATTTGTCAATGCACGCTTTTAACCCATTTCAAGGTTTTTAATGTAAGGGAACGTTTTGTTACTCAGATCTTCTCTGTAGGTTCAGCATTATAAAGTCAGTCTCGATGGACCTCATTTTGTGACAAGAAGCTGGCTAAACCCTCTCTCTTTCCAAGAGAAACTCAAGGCATGGGCACACAACCTAAGCATGCAACTTACCACTCCCCACACAAAAACATACCAAAGTGTGCCAGGTGAGTCCCCAGAACGCTCCAGAACTCGGTTGCCACCACCTACCATATAAGAACTGGGAGCACTGTGTGTAGCCTTCCTCCATTTCCTCGCACTTGTCTGCAGCCGTCTGCATGTCGCTGTAGGTCATGGCAAACACAGCAGCACCCGACTCCACCAGGAACTTGCACACCTGCACGTTATTGCAAGATGCTGCACAGTGTAATGGGGTCCTGCAAGCCAAGAAGAAAGAGATGACAGATTACTTTTATTTGCTCATAGCAATGCTTACAGACTCCTAGGGGCAAGCCACTTCTGCGCGTGACCTGCGGCACTCAGTACTGCATCACTGAAGGCTTCCCACCAGAAGCACTTAACCCAGGATGTCAAGAGCAATTGCTTTTCACAGATAAGAGTTACCAAGAGCTGTTTGAGCCCTAAAGCTGGGTTTCCATATGGATCTCTAGTTATACTACCTTTTTGTAATCCATTAACATTTTAAGAACATTCATTAAGGCAATAAAAATAAATCAGTACTAAAAAACCCACTCAGAAATCCTCCTGACATCATTCCTCTTAGAATCTAGATAATTGCTTCAAGACCTGACTTGGTGAGAAGCGCAGGTAATGGGGATAACTACTGAGGCTGGGGGACAGCAAGCAACTTTACTCAGTCTTGGGCCTCAGACACTTTTGTTATAGGCAGAAATAATAGTAAAATCACTGCCCCCTGCCCCTAGTCTTTTGTAAATAAGCTCCCTAGCTACATGTAAGAAGGGTTTGTAACCCATTATGAGCTACAAGCCTAGTTTGTAGGTTGTGGTTTTATGCTTTCTTTTGTTTTTAAGTTGTCCAAGTATTGGGCAAAGAACTGAGGAGAGTTTGCAGGGCTAGATACTGCCCAGACCACATGTATACTACAGGCTCTCTCACAGAGAGGACATTGGGAATTTCAGCAAATAGCTCACTATGCATAAGCCGTTTTCAGGATCTCAGAGAAACAGTGATTTCCCAACAACTGTCTCCTCTCTACTGGGCCTCAGACAGACACTTTTTTCATATAGGAAATATTAGTATAATTTGGCTATTCTCTCCTCTGCACATTCTCATATGATGCCCCACAGAGAACTGCTGTTGCTCTGCTGTGGAAAAGTCACTGCCAGCTCTACAGGAGCAAAGTGAGAGACCTTCTGAGGGACCTGCAGCAGCCCCCAGGCTGCAGCTCTCTTGTGGAGAACACCTGTAAGGTACCACTCAAAGAAAGCCTTACCATCCATCGCTATCTGCAGCGTTCACGTTCACACCAAATTGCACCAGGAACTTCACGATTTCCGTGTGTCCAGCACACACAGCGTTGTGCAGTGCAGTAATCCCTTCATCATTGGGCATGCTGGGATCTTCAACCTGTTCAGCCACAAAAGGAGCCATTCACATTTCGATGAGACTCTCTACAATAAGCACCTCTTCACGTATAAAAATTAGTTGTCTTATTCCAAAATACGATTTTGAGCCATACTTCTACAAAGGACATGAGCAACAGGCAGAAAGCTACAGCAGTCACCAGTCTCGCAAAAAGACTCACATATAAGCTTACAGCCTTTTGATAGTGAGAACCTAAAGTGGTTCAGAGGAATGGCATCCTGGTAACTTAGTAAAGACATTCATAACAAATTTCTGATGTTTGCCTATTTAACTGTGCAGCTTATTAAATTACCTGATAACATGCCAGACAGGGGATGAAACACTACACAGAAATGAGGCAAAAGTAGTCCTGCAAATTTACAGTCTTGATGCCAAATACCCAGTGTGGATTTAACACTGTTAAAATCAGCCTCCAAGTGGCCATGTCCTGTTACGACTTATCTCCTCAAGGGCAAATCTAGGCTGTGCGCTATTATTTTAGCTTCCCCAGTCCAGAAATGCTATGACTTCCCAGTTTGAACCAGGATTGCTATTCCTCCTCTTACAAGTTTGCATTTGTACCTCATAAATTATTCTCTGCACGAGGTCAAACTCCCCCTCCAAAGATGAATCCAGAAGCAATGCAAGGGGATTGAATTTCACTCTCATTCCATGCCCAATTCTCTCAGAGCCAGTTTTACGCAAGTTCGTCCTCTTCCCCTGTGAAAAGGTAACACAAGTTACAGGCATTTTTTTCCCGGGAAGGACAAGAATACAGAATTGATTATTTGGGAATGACAGCAGAAATGACCAATTAAGGCACTGTTTAATATGAAATTTAGACTATTTTCTACCAGTTCCCTGACACATTATGAATATAATAGGTTAAGCATGTTATGAAAGATCTCTGCCTTTATCTCTAGACAAGGTCACTATTCAATTCAAATACAGAAGTCACCTTGATCAAACGTATCAACAAAATAATAAAACTCTTAATCCCTGAAGATCAAGAAAAAAATGCAATTTTTTTTTTATTCCGACTACTTTAGCATTAGCTCTTAAAGCTGTTACACAAACCAAGTAGTACCTTCCGAGAAGTATACTACCTTTTAAGCACAATGTTAAGTTCCTAATGTCTTCGTCAGTTTAGCAGAGGTTAGCAGGAACACAAACAGTTACGGAAAATAGTTTTAGAAAGAATATAGAACCAAGTGTAGAAATGTTTTCAATGCTCCCAGTGATACTGGAGACCAAGTATTTCTATCGCTGAGTTTGTAGTCTTTCCTTTAGAGAATATGCACGCGTGAGCTCAGCGCTCTCCCCAGCTGGCTGTGCAGCAGCAATAAGCACTATTCATAAGGCTATGCAAATTCCTGACAGATGTCCAAGCAAAGATGAATAGAAATGACTCATATTTTGCAAGAGCAAACATGTGAAGATAAGACATAGAAGAGATTCCCAGAAAACACTCTTTCGCCTCTTGATTTATACAGAATATCAAAAAGCACAGGCTTTTTAAAGAAAGAGCCTGTCAGCACAACCTAAGTATTTAAATATGAAATCAAGAAGTTGGTTTCTTCTCATCATCGCAGAATTATTACAAAACCAACCAGAAATTAGTTCTTACAATTTAGGAAATCCTACCACTCAAGCTTCCTTGTAAAAGGGAGCAAGGACAAAGTCTTAAAAAGCATGAAAACGTGCAGTGACTATTCCGTGAAGGAATCAGAAGGCTACAAAGCACATTTAAAGCTTTTAACTCCTCTGCAATGAAGCGATGGAGGGAAAAAAAACACTTTCATATATCAAGTTATTAAAATTCTATTTATGGTAGGTTTTAAAAGAAGCTCTTTGAGGAACTTAAAAGCAGTATTTCTGTTCTACAACACTGAGATAACACCACACCACACACACAGATACAAACTCCCAAAACAAACAAGATGTTAAAATGCTGCCTACTCTTAGCCTAAAGAGACTCCACGTTGATGCAGCTCGAGAACTGACTGATGTTAAATCAGGTTCCAAAGAAAAATTCAGAAAACATTTCAGTAGAGGAAGTGCAAGCAGTTGATGCGTACAAAGGAGTTTTTAAAGCAGAAACTGAAGTAGTCTGTTTCTCCCTGTTTTTCAAGCAAGGAACTTTCAGATAAACAAATGCAATCCAAGATTAAGATAATTAATTTTCATCTCATATCAGTGATATGTAAAATCTGTATCTGTGCCTCAAAAAAAAAAAAAAAAGAGCTTTAATTTTCCTTAAGAGGGAAGCATAGCTTAGATGTAGTAGGCAGACTTATATAACGAATGTTTTTACATCCCAGAAGAGTTTTACTATTTGTGCATCAAATTTCATTTTAAACTTTTCATTGTGTCGTTAATTCTAGAGACAACAGAGACTTTTCATTCCTGTCATTCACTCTGGAGACAAGGGCATCACACAAACAGAACAGATACCCACAGAGAGACTCCTACCCTATTGTGCGACTGTTCTCCCACATCTGGTTAAGCTCTACAATAAAACGCACAGGATTATGGCAGAGCTTGAGATGAGTTATTGACAGAGCACCAAGTTGTAGGCTAATACTTACAGGAGGCAAGGAAAACTGCCCAGTAACTTCAGGAGGCCTCATATTGAATGAGTCCTCTCCCAGACTCTCTGGTTCCCCTGATGGATAGGGAGGTGGTGGGTATGGAGGATATTCTTCCATGTATACCTCCAGCGGCAGTGAAGCTTCTAGGCTCGGTTCTTCCATTTTTGGCTGCGTGAGTTCATCACCATCTGATATTCCCTCAGGTACAGCATCCAAAGGTACGGAGGGAAGAACAGCTTCACTCTGGTCTGCTGGTGTGTTTTCCGCTTCCTCAGCAATAGCCGGTTCCGGCATAGAAGCAGCTGTTTCTTTTTCCAATTCTGCACTTAGATACGGATTTGGGATTTCTGTTGGGCTTTCAGGACTGGCAGCTGATGCCGTCTGTTTGGAGGGATGTGACGGAGCTGAGATAGTCTCCATCGCAGCCAGAGTGGTTCTCTGATACAGCAGCTTCTGAATATTGGGGCCGTTGGG
Source organism: Opisthocomus hoazin (assembly GCF_030867145.1). Taxonomy (NCBI): domain Eukaryota; kingdom Metazoa; phylum Chordata; class Aves; order Opisthocomiformes; family Opisthocomidae; genus Opisthocomus; species Opisthocomus hoazin. Next base: position 31,874,795 of record NC_134415.1, read on the forward strand.
TCCTTCTGGCTCAGTAATGGAGCTACGTTTCTTCAGTGGTCTTGGTGCATTAGACAACTTTTTTCGTAGCGCTTCCAAATCAGCATCACTCTGGTTGCGGTACGGATTGGATAAGAACGGCAGCAATTTGGTTGGGCTAAGGGGACGGGGTATTCGCTCTATTTCGTGATTCTCATGACCAGAGGCTGTTGTTTCCATCTCGGGCTCCGGACTGCCTGGCTTGCCTTGGAGGTTTGAGTAGACGTTCTCTGTCTGCGGCAGCTGATTCTGTACACCAGCTCCTGCCATCACAGGTTTGCCATACACTGCAGAACAGTTCAGAGAAGGGTGGGGGGAAAAAAATAAGTGTGAATATTTGACCAACAAACCTAATAAGAACACAAAACCTCATTCACCTACCTATGGCAAAGAAGCAGAATAATGTGATCAACCAAACAGAATTAGTGTGGTAACCAGGTTTACTGATTACGTTATCTTGGAAATGCAAGACAGATATTCTGCACTTTGTTAACGCTGATATACAACATGCCAGATCCACCTAAGATTCATACACTTGCATTAACCTGCTTAATTCCCCAGAGGAACAGCTTTGTACCCACAGACCAAGTGGAAAGTACATCTGCCTGAGGTTTATGAAGACAGAAGATATGCTTACTGCTTGGGAAGTGCGGTCCTCTGGTCTGTGCCCTTGTCAAAGCACTCTGCACTGCCTGCTGGAAGTTCTTCCCAGGAGTCTGCTGTTGCGTGTACATGCTATAAATTGAACTTGCAGCCACAGTTTGAGGCTTTCGAAATGGCGGGAGTGAGGTCTCTTTGGACGGCTGAGGGGTAAAAGGTCTTACAGCTGCTGCTGGGGGACTCTCCTGTTTGGATGAGGGAAGAATTTGGTCCTGGCCAGAGGAAGGACCTGCAGGAGGTACAGAAATTCTTTGCTGTATCTGCTGAGAAGGATGGGAATGCTGCTGTGCCACTGCTTTCTGTTTGTTCCCCATAGTTACAACAGCCAAAGGCAGCTTCTGCGGGTTTCCATCCAGCTTAGCATCAGTAGGTTGCAGATGACTGGCTTGACCAAAGTAAGGCAAGTTTATTTGTTTTGGTTTAGTGGGGACAGGCGGTGGTACCTTCGTTATGTTTTTAGTGGCTGTCTGAAAGACAAAAGAAGCTAATTAAGATTAAACAGCAAAACACATTCTAGTAGTTCTACTGCAAAGGACCGAAGATCCTCAAAGAACAACACAGTATCTAGCATTTCTGCTGTTGCTGCAATACTGTTTACAACATCATTGGAAAATGAAGAGACTTCTTCAAACATTTCATCATCACAGTTGTTTGTACTTTGAAGCCATTCTCTTTAATTCTTTCTATAGCAGTTCTGTTTAGAACAGCAAGCAATGGTAGGGCACAGTAATTTCTCTAGAGATAGCAGAGACACTTAAGTAGCATCTGTAGGCAAGAAGCTTGTTTCTCAATGGAGCACTTGTCATCACCAGTTGTCCTTTGTTACTTCACCCCTACCTGATCAAATCATGCCCTTGTGCCAAGATTTAATGAGAAGTCTTGCTGCAATCAAACATCTGAAGGACACTGCTGCATTAAACAGTGAAACAAGTGTGTAAATGATTAAAAAAAAAAAAAACCACCTATGTAAATGCCTCTGTGTATATAACGTTTTGTGGAAAAAAATACATGCATACACACTAGTACAAGTAACATAGCCATTTTTACGTATTCAGTCAAAAAGTATATTTTCACAGTGACTGTAGGGAATGACTTTGAGTTAACAACTGCCCTTAGAAGCCCAAAAGACTTTTTTCCTTAGAAATAGTCTTTTAAAACAAGACCTAGGGACTTTTCAAAGAGTGTTCTGGCAGCAATATATCAAAAGCTGTGTAGTAATCCCTGTCAGATAGAATGCAGTGGTTCGAGTTTCCTGCGTACCTGAGCTTCTCGCAGGAGATCTTCGCTGCTCTGGTTCTTTCTCAGCATGCCCAGCCCAGCAGAATGGTCCACAGAATCAAACATTGAGAATGGACGCACTTTCTTCTCTTTGTCGCGTAAAAAAGCTTCTCCTTCGGCTGTTGTTAGACAGAGAGGAAGACTTTTAAAAAGGACAACACAACTGTGGAGTAAGAGTCCTGTTCTGCGCAATACTGAAGACAGCGTACACCAGGGATGCTTTCCACATCCATCCTTCCCCTGCACTAAGGGCCCAAGGGCCTGACAAATGCTGTAGCTTGCAAATTAAACAGGAGCATGTATGAAGGCATTCGTATCTACTTCACCACCTGAAACAATTTAAAAAAAATAATCCCTTCAACACCAAACTAAAGTTTATTTGGCAATATTCTTTGATTTTTTTTTTGTGCTCTCAAATGGATTCGACACATTTACCAAAGCATTTAGAAGAGACAGATATAATTAACTAGATTCTGCATATTTTAAGATTAGTCAAGCATGTAAGAACATACCTTGTCCTTCACTAGTCACGATTCCTTTTCCTGAAGTCAAGGCTGATCCTTGACTCGCGTGACTGTCTGGATTTGAACTACTCCAGTCAGTGGCAGACGGGGAAGGTTTTCCACTGGGGACCACAGAACCTAATAGAGAACAAGTGGAAGAGACTAAGCTAATGTTTTTATTGACTTATTTATTACAGGTAGGTGTTTTGGGGGGGTTTTTTTGTTTGTGGGGTTTTTTTTTTTAACAGTCAGGTCTAGATGGTGTACAAGTATCATACACAGGTTAACTGCCATAAATTCTATCACTTTAGATTTTTGCTCATTTGTTTGTTTTAAAAAGAGAATGCAAAACCAAGCTCAAAAGCAACTATCAAAGCAGTAGCAAAACTATTTGTCCTAGCACGTGTCTGCATTTACACTATTCAGACAAGAAACTTCTCCAGATTGCCTTCTTTCCAATTAGTAAGAAACTTTCCCTGGATGTTTACAATAAGTTAAAGGTGACAGAATGGCAAGAAGGGATGAGAAAGATCTACTGTGCAAAGAAAAACATGATGCTTTAAAGCATAAACAGATCCTGCCAGCAATATCCAAGACAGTAGAAAAATCATCTGTATGTTCAATGGGCATATAGGCACGACATTAAAGCTGATCTTTACGTTCACTGGAGTAGACATCCAGTCTGCTTCAAAAATAATTAAGAAAATCCTTGCAACTTGCTATTAGTTCAAATATCGCACCAAATTCTCTCCACTAAACTCTAAATTATCTACTACAATAAGTGATATTAAATTCAAATAGTAATGATAAGCAGCAGGAGAAAAGTTTCATTCTGACAAAGCATCAGATACTATGTCTCTAGAAAAGCAGTCGTTTTGCCCAAATGCTGAAAAATAAGGAGTGATGTTTTAGTTCAAATAGCACAGCACCACCCATTCCTATAGCAAAAACTCAGAGTTTGTACTGACTAGAGCTAAAAATTCCACTACAGCAGTTTTAAGATCTGCAAACCAAATAAAATGAAACAGGTCCCCATTCCCCAGTACAGCATGAAACACTTGGATTGGTTTTGTGTCGTGGCTACTTTAATAATATCTGCCAGAACTGGAGATATAGGGAGGGAGATAAAAAATAAACAGAACTATTCTACAAGCTCAGCTTCCATTTCTTCCTTTTGGGAAGATCAGAGTTTCTCTTAAGCTGAAAAGTGAGTCTTCGCCTCCCAAGACAGCACACAAGGGATATTTGCAACTCTCCAGTTTCTCCAGACTTCTACTCTCTACGGAGCTGAACTGTATCTCACAGGAGAAAGCCCCAGAGAGAAGTCAGTCAAATTTCCATTAGCAATCCAAGCAGAAGAGGCCAAGCCTCAAGTCAGGTGTTGGACTTCTGTCTCCCCATATTCCTACGCCATCAACATGTCAGCAAGTTTATTGCTATTTCTGTGCTACAATAAACTGCCTCCTTTATAATATTTCTTATGACGTTGGTTAATCCTTTACATGTGTCATTTCCAAGACACACGATCAAAAAACTCAGCTTTGCTAGTTTTTAAGTCCAAGTGCCAGGTTGTTACCACGTATGTCCTAAAACTGCCTCTAGAAACCCAAACAAACACTGCTGTATAGTTTTGATAAGTATTTTAAAATAAATAAATCACATCAGTTTACAGAAAAATCCTCCCACATTCTAGGCTGTATAAGAACTTGAACTGCTCATTAAGAGGATTACTTAATTTCTAACACATTGAACCATATAACCTCAGTGCTTATAAAATATATTCACTGGGGCAGGAAAACTGCAAGCAGTAAGACTGACATCCGAAATAATATTTGTTTTAAAGAAAAAGGACAGAACTGGTAGATAAGAAAACATTTCTGGAGAAGAAGTATTAATTGTAAACTGTTACCTGCGGGAGCTTTAGCTTGTGAACTGCTCCCAGCTCTCATGTTGGGCAGAGTTTGTGTCTTTAGTGGACCATCAGGCACCTGCAAAGCTTGTGTCCCATCTGAAAATGCTGGTTTCACCAAAAGTTCAGGTCTAGAAGCAATACGTGGCATAGTAGAGGACTGAATATAAGGACCCACTGCTGCCACTCGACTTGGAGCAGAAGCCACTGGCTGGGGTAAATTGCCATCTGAAGAAACCTTCGGAAAAAGAAGAAAGAAAATTTGAAGAATGTTACACTGCAGCATGCATCCATCGGAGTTTGAAACAGAAGTCAAAAAGGACAAAATAAGAATTACAGTCCAATATATTAATTATCCTTTTTTAAAAAAGCTTTAAGAGATACAAACATGAGGTAGGAACAGCAAAAAAAAAACCCCACACAACATGCCAGCATAAGAAGAGTCCTTGTCCATTAAGAGTAAGTAGGTTAACAGCAGCGTACCATGAAAAGTACTTTAATAATACAAGACTTCTACCACGTATGAATAAAAACAAGCAGTGTAGCATCTGAACAGCCTTACCCGCAAGCAAGTTTTTACTTCAGACTGAAATTAATTTCTTTGTTATTAAATATCCCGCACTTACTGGTACATTCTCTTTCTGTTGCAAAGCTGCCTTTTTCTTCCACAGGCGCTCTCGCAGCTCATTAACACGCTTATCCATGACCGCCACCTCCGAGTTGCGCTTGTTCAAACACTCCCTCTGTTGCTGCAGCTTGGCATTCTGCTCCTGGTTCAGTTTGTTCCTCAACTGAATAAATTCACAAAGCGGGGGGGGAGGAGGGGAAAACAACAAAAATCAAAACAAATTAACTTTCAGGATGCAGGACAGGAAACGGTTAGAAAGAGAAAAGCCCTCTAAAAAGTCAAGTCATGCCGGCAAACTCAGATTATTTTCTCCACAGAAAACGTTGATTAGTCTCCAAAATTTGCAGACAGGAAAGATACACTGCGTGCTCCTTCCCCTGCTTATCTTGAACCCAGTACAACTAACCCTCCATCCTCAACACGCAGGCGGCCACGCAGTTCTGTCAGGAACGGGAGCAGTGGGATTTCTTTCCAACGAGGCAAGAAACGACCCAACCAACTTTTGGCCCTTAAGAGTTGCGGTTCATGGCATTGCCTTACCTGCAGCTCCTTGTACAGGCGGTCGAGCTCAGCTACAGCTGACTGGTTGTCATGGTAACCATCAATTCGGCCGTTCTTCAACATCTCCAGTTGCCTGGTGAGTTCCTCTACCTTCGACACCGCCAGCACGAGCTCGCGCTGCTTTTGCTGGAACAGGCTGTTCATCTGTTCAATCTCCTCCACTGGAGAGGACGAGAGAGCACAATAGCTGCCCTGAGCAACAGCCGAGCGTGGGCTGCTTCCAAGGCGGTGGTTCAGGGGACGGCGAGCGCCCTGCCGGCCCCCGGAGCTGCGCTGCACAGAGGCTGCGGCCCCCGGTCGCCCCAAACTGACGGGCCCTGGCAAAGCAGCTCTTCCTCCAAGCACTTGTAACAGCAAACGCACTGCAACGTGATGTAAATCCTACCTACTTAGCGCACTGACGAGGAGGGAAAAGAACATTTTAACTTTCTGAAGTATGGAAACAAACAAAACCACATTATCAGGCTGAATTTCATCTGGTAGAAGCCTAAACTCACTTAATGCTGAATTCCGCAGGAAGACACTCATTCAACCACAAGGCATATTTATGGTATTTAGAACACTGAATTTAGGTCATAGGAACTCCATGACAAAACACACAAGCTGTTACATTAAACAAAGACTCAGAGGGCTTTTTAGGGTCTATTACAAACAGCTGTCATCAGCTGCTCCCACTGCCAAAATTCTTGCATTACAGAACAAAGTTTAAGGAATCCGTAAGAGTTCAAGCACGTGCCAAGACCAGACCTGCTGGGGAGGGTGCAGGGAAACAGATACACATGCTCCAAGATCTTGTATTACTCTTCCATCCTTCCATTTCTTTAAACTGATGTTTATTTTATGCAACAGAACCCAAACAGCAAATGCATTCTCTGCTTAGAAAAACACTTTATCAGCAAAGCACTGTGCTTCTTAATAAAACAATATGTTCTCATTGGAGTCCGGCTGGAATTAACAAGTTCTGTACAATATGTATAGAGGGAGGATGAAAAGGTAGGCAGCAGAATGTGTGTTGATATGGAGTCTGAAACAAACATTTAACGTTGCACCAACATGCTGAACTGCAAGCACCCCACTAGTACTGTAGCAAGCCAGAGACTAGTCCGATTTCCGCAATTAAATGGAAATACTCTGCCACTTTGGCCATTAAGTTACCTTTTGCATAAGGGGTAACATGAGTATCATGCCAAGCTTTGTTATAGGCCAAGAAGAAATAACACTCTAAATGTGTGGGGTGGTAACATCAAGGACGGAAAAAGTTACTGCGGTACATAAAGGTATCTGACTAAGGAAATTACCTATATCAAAATTAAAGAGCAGATATGCTAGGCTCAAAACACAGAGTGAAAATGCCCTTATGGGATATTTTAAAACACAGTAAGCAAATACATTTTGCTTTAGGTTATTCAGGAATTTTCTTGGTAAATATAAGATGTGAAATTGTTAAGATTAACATCTCCTGGACCGCTGTAAATACATCCTCTGAATCAGAGAATTCAACAGAAATTTTAGAGTTCCAAGAACCATCCTTCATGAAAAAAAAAAAAAAAAATCACAGGCTACTTTCCCCAAGAAGCAACTCACCTAATTTCCCATTGCTGAGTCTTTTCTGCTCCACATGGCCTTTCAGTGCTCTCACTTTCTTAAGTTTGGCTTCCTGATTCTCAGCAATTTCCTTTAATCGCTTCAGTTTTTCCTGTTCGGCAGCTTGCTGTTGCTGTCGCTGATCTTGTTGTTTCAGGAATTTCAGACGCTGTTCCTGCAGTCAAGACAATTTTTTTTTCTTTCAATGAACTTACGTTAAGGTACTGACAGAAAAAAACACCACAGCAGCGCAGATCAGCTTTAGCCCAGTATCCTGACTTCCCAGGGTGTCAAGCGAAGCCTGAGAGAACAGAGCAAGCACATACAAATTCTGGCCCAATATAATCCTCTACAGTACAAGAGCCTGTGGAAACAGAGGTGGTATCCATGTCTAACAGCCCTTGGTAAATTTTTCTTCCATGATATTACTCAAAATCTTTGGAAGCCTAAGAAAAACTTTAGCATTCATGTTCCATGCCATTTGCCAATTTCATTTAATCACTGCTTGCCTCTTGAGTTGCAAAAGCTAAGGATTATTTCCTCTCTACCTTCTACATGCTGATTGAACTTTACAGATCTTTACCATACATCACATATTAAACAACTGTAAGTCATACTGGAAAATATTAGACATTCTTTATGCAACAGATCTTCCATAAATTATTGACCACTTTCATCATTCTGTGCTTCTTCTAGTTCTGCTAAAACCTCCTTCAGATGGGGGATCACTGCACACCAAGCTCTGACAATTTACCATTTCCTGGTAACGATCACTGCTATCACAACACAGGAGAATTCAAGACATGGGAAAACCTTCTCATTTACCTGGCCCCCACTTATACAACAGACATCATCTCGGTCGAGAGAATCCTTTTGCCTCTCCAAGAGTATTAGAGTAGGATGGTTTGCTACCAGTTTCTGTGTACAGGTGTCTATAGTTCAGAGCTAAAAGAAACCACCAGATCACCTATAGACACTTCCCTGAAGTCACACACCATTACACATGGCTTCCAGTTCTGCAAGGATAGGTTGTTCCAGAGGCAGGAGAACTACTAAGACTTTCCCAAGCACCCACTAACAGCCAAGACTACCACTGCTTGCTAACATTAGAACTCCACACTTTAAAAAAAAAAAACACACACACCACCAAAACAAAAAACCCAAAACTACACCCCACCAGTCATATTTAGAAACAGAGACTCTTATATACTTTGAATAAAAAAGGAAGAGCCTTCCAGGCAGCACCTGCAGTGTATGCACTAGTTTAGAGTCAATCCCACTCAGGAAAATGTCAGAAAATAGATATTACCATTTGTGTCTAAAAAGAAAGTGTATTTTTCACCCTCAGAATCTATTTTTAATACTGCATCTGATTTCAGAAGCCAGGAAAGAGGTGATAGAAAGCTTCTCTTTGAAACGGCATCTAGGAAAGCAGGTTTGTTCCAGAGAGGCATGTTAAGTGAAAAATTCTCCAGCGTGACACCCACAAGGCTACTCTTCTGCAAACCACAGGCAGCAGACACCTACCTAATGGGTAGCTAGCCAGACTCAAACTCACAATTTTTTTTTAAATCTTGCATGACTCCCTTTACAGTAAATATAATGTTCCTATTTCTCGTTTCATATATATAGTGACAACAGTGTTATTTATAAGGCCATGGTCTATTACCATCACCTGTGAGCGAAACAGCCAAGAAGTCTGAAAGTTTAGGCTTGTCTTATATTTAACACATCTCAGCTGGAACTGAGAAGAGGGCAACATTCTGCCTTGGCAAATTAACCTAGGCAGAATAGGTATCAACTGTGCTGCTAAACTTCAAGTGAAAACTGTGATCACTTGGTTGATTGACTGATTTTTTACATTTATAGTTGCATCTTCTTCATATTCTTACCATAAAACAGAAATAAAGTTTTATTGGCTATTTTGATGGGCCACAGTATCACATTGAAGGTGCTGCAGAACCATTACAAAGCTATGGTTTGAAGCACTTCCCTGAGACACAATTATTGAAAGCCAAGGAAACTGAACAAGATGCTACACATACAGGGGGAGAAAAACCCAGCTGATCTCAAAAGGAGAGGGGGGCAGGGCTTCTGACAGAGGAAGAGTAGAGAGACAAGAGCCCCAGATCAGCCACCTTCCCCTGTAAAGCACGTTCTGAAAGGCATGGAAACTCATCCTCCCAGACAGCTTAGTGCTCTTCAGGATGGGCTTGCATTTAGTAATTCTCTGCCAAAAGCAGCATTTTCCATGGTATTATCAAGAGCAGGGTGTACCAACAACACTTAAGTCAAATATTAAATCCATGCCACCATTCTGCAGATGCATTCAGAGTATTTTTCCCCTAAACGATTCAGGAGCAGCCTGTGTGCTTTCAACAGCTTTTCTGTTATTGTTCAGCAAGCATTTCATAAATCACTCCCCTAGCTGCTTTTATCACATACATGCCCATCTTTTCTAGAGAGCTGCCCCAGGAAACCAGGCACATTGAACCCTATCAGGAGAAAGCAAGATATCATTATAGGACAGTATTATATCCTGAGACAAAACCGCTGTTCAGTGATTAAACCAGTGAATGGCTGATCACCACACGGAACACAAATGCGGCTGGCAGAGCCACTGAGATGAATGACAATATATTAAAGTTATATGCTCTATCCTTTTAGCAAGCTATACGGTCACTTCTATCACTGGCATTATTGCAATGTTTTACTACTGGACATTTGCATAGACTGACTTTCAAATTTAATAAGAGGGAGCCCTCTGCTTGTAAAAGGTGAAAAAAACCCCTAAATCTCCAACCCTCCCTCCACCTCATGTGACTCTCATTACCTTTGTTCCTGGCTGTAAATAATCTCACTCCAAACTCACCTTGTTAGCCAGCATTTGCTGTTGAGCCTCAATTTGCTGCTGCTGGCGTGATGCCATTTCCTGAAGTTCAGCCAGTGTCATATCCATCCTTGGAGCACTGACCTGTCAAAGAAAACCCAAAGCATGCTAAGTCTAGAATTTTTAATTTGGCTAGCCTGCAACTCAATAGAGCTACTGCAGAGAAGTATGATAAAGGTCTTTAAAAAGATAACAGCAACAACTTAGTATCCAATAAAATAATTAGAAAGAAATGGCGTATTTTCCATGGTAAAAGAATAAATAGTTCTAAGCTCATACACATGCGTAGCCCAATCCAGCAACACATTAAGCTGACATCTCTTCAAACATCATTATTTCTAGCAAAATCCCAGCAGCATTTTAACGAGGCCTTTCAGAACTCTTTATAATTAAGCTCAGTATGAGTCAGCTTTGACTGACTGAGCCCAGAATGCTCAGCACACGGCAGGACCGATCTATGGTCGCAGGTGTATCGTTGCAATTCAAAGCACTTCAACATAAGCTGAAGTAAATAGAAAGTTTAAATATAGTGTGGGAGGGAAAAACCACCTCCCTCAAAGGTAGCACTATTACTACTTTAGTTATCTGTTCACATCTGTTTCCTGAATCTAGATTCAGTCTTATATCCATAATTATTATATCTTCTAGACCAAGAATAAATGGCGGACTGTGGATTCAATGCTAAAATAGTGACTGGTCTCAACCTGAAATCTGGAACTAAGGGATCTCTCACACAAAACTGAATTAAAATAATCAATGAACTGAGGAAAACAAGAAAAAATTTTCAACGGGAGTAGAAAAGGGAAAGTATGCTGAATTTGTATGGGTGATCTCAGAGCAACAAAACACAGATATACCAGTCAATGGATCTCAGAGACATCTTAAGAACCGAAATCAAGGGTGATAATTATTAGAGGCTTTGTGTCTGGTTTAGAGCGGTCATTAGAAGTCTCTCCAAATTAGTCTCTTCGTTTCCAGGGTAGGATTTGCACCAGTATCTCAAAGGAAGGGAAACCTCCGTTTTCACTATACTGGCCATTACATGAAGAACTTACTCCATTCTCTATTCTTCGGTCACCAGGCACTTTCACACCATTTCTTTTTAAGGATGGATCTTGAGATCTTTGTCCTGTCCCTACACAGAAATACAGGATAGTCAAAGATGGTAAGGTATTTTACAATTTTTCTTACCCCTTCAGACAGAGCACTCGATACAAAAGGCAAAACAGTACAATCATTTTGGTTTAGAATCTTAACAACTGTTATTCCCATGCTCTTACCAGTAAGAGAAACTTAACTAATGACACAAGATATTTTATGAAGAGGCTGCTGTTCAATGTCAACATTTATTTTAAGATATAAGACTGTTTAAAACAAGACCAACAAAAAAGCTTAACCAGCAGTATGCTATTTCAATATTTCTCCCACAGTCAGCAGGCCCCTGGTAAGTCTGCATTACAGACGAATAGTCAAAAAAATGCGTTCCCCTCTGCAAACGACACAAAAATATCTGGTTAATTCACAGAGAGGCATTTGGATCACAAGGCGTTAAAACCAGCATCTAGATGTTCTGGTGTGCCTTTGTATACTATCTCACAGAGAATACGAGTAACAATAGTTAAAGGTTAGTCACTCATAATGAAGGATGCACCATGGAATCTACAGCTGATTATCTGCACATAAGAAAGTTTAAAAGCACATTTTTTGCTTCCTGGCAGTCATTGTGACAGTAAAGATGCCACTTAACTGGAATCTTACTTTAGTTTTTCCATCAAATTATGTACAAATGGTGTTCAGATACCAAATACCAAGCTCACTTGTTTCCCTCTAGGACATATACGTACTACAGGATGAAGCCATCCCTCTCAGCTTTTTGCCTACTTGATACCTATTTCAAGAGCATATCCCTGCAAGACTAACTGCAGAGCTCCTAACTATTCATTTGCTCTTCCTCAAACATGTCACTTAGCGATGCTGTGGCCAAAAAAATGCCAATTATCTTTATACTGTGAGCACACTGGACTTGAAAAATTACATCCTGACAACTAACTGCACTATAAGACCTTCAGTAGGTAGAGGTGGCACAGCCTTAACTTTTCATGTACTCATTCTATCATCATTACACATTTCAAACACCAAGATATGTTTAGCAATTTTAAAATATGCTGCGTACAACACCATTTTAACACAATGTGGTATTTCCAATGCCAAGGAAGATTACCAAGGGTGAAAACAGAAAAAAGTGAAGGAAAAAGACTGATTTAAATGCAAAAGTCTTAAGGATTCTAATGAAGAATCAGATTAATATGGGATGCACAGAAAAACCTTGAAAATCAAAAAAGTAATTTTCTTTATAGGTTTCATATATAGATTTACAGTGCATAGATATTAGGTTCTCAGAGAACTTCACTAGGTAGTTCATTTAACGCTATTCCTGAAACTAATACGAATGTGTAGATTGTGGGAGAAACATCAAAGGAATGAACCAGCTGAGATCAACACCTACCTGCTTCTCGGCAGGGAGAGCGTTCATGCCGAAGAAAGAAACGAACCTCACTTCTCTGCATCCCAAAGTGCTGCAAAATATCCAGCATCCGTTCATTATCAGCTACAGGACGTTCTGAAAAGGTAAAAAGCCAGTTAACTATTACATCCCTACATAGCTTGGGCATATACCAAAACAAATCCAAAATACCTGGCCATCATCTTTCACTTGAACACCTGTTATTACTCAGGTGCAGTGTGTGCACCTAACCCTTGCCCTCACCCAAGGCATTTCTACCTTTTCCCTGCTTCTGAAGTTAAACCAACACCTCTGAAAAGCCAGTACAGCCCTTTAAAAGTCCACCCCTGAAGGGAGAAGCTGAGGCACCGTCACAGCCCAAGAAGCAGCAAACAAGCAATTTCGAGCTTTTGGCTCTAGTGCCTAAGTTCTGCATTGCAAATTGTCTCACTCACTCACCATGACAGGACATGTGCCGGCCTACCTTTCGCTCTACTTGTGTGGTACCTCAGACAAACTTATTTCTCAGACATTCCTACCCCCTCCCTCAAGGGCTCCTCTGCCCCAGTCCCTACAGGGGCTCATCATGCCCTTCCTAGTCCAACGAGAATTAAGAAAGATGCAAAGATAAACTCTCAGGGAAGAGGAGCTCTTCTCCTAACGCTTCCCAAGGACTGCAATCAAATGCTGGATTGTAGCCTTTGCGCTCAAGCTCAGGCAGCGGCACTCAATACCCTGAAGAGACTCCCAGGCAGTACCCAGCGGGGCTGATCTGCAGCAAGCCATCACAGCTCCTGTCACTAAGTGGTCTCCTGCAGCTCCTGTCAGCCATACATATGGCTCACTCTCTCAGAGAGCAAATTTCACGAAGTTCAGATTACATGCATTTTGAAAGTCCCACTTCTGATAAACCTGGAAAAGCTGAACTATTTTGGATTCACAGCTCAAAGGAAAAAAAAAAAAAAAAAAAAGATCAGGCAGTGAAAAGTGACTCCCATAAAAACTTGCCATTTTCTTTCACACAGTAAAGAGGAAGTTTCTTAAAAAAATTACATGCACAAGGTCCGCTGAATTTCTTTTCCTACTCTTGTTCCCAAGTTCAGGATTCAGTCACATGTCTTTTTCAAGACTTACTTGGTGCCTTTTGATATCACAAAAATCCAGAGGGTGTCTGTATCTACCCCCTCCATTTACCAGTGTTCCTCCCTTTCTTTATTACTGTTCTTCCAGATTTTACACACTTCATAGCTGAGCATTCACAGAGAGGATATAATTGGAATTACTTATTGGCCTCTAAATTGTTACATAAAAGCAATTGCTTTTGTTGTTCTAGACATTTTACCATACATTTTTATGCCTGTGTTAAAAGTGATGGCAAATATGTAGTCAATATATTGTAGTAGTCAACTTTATTTAGTCAGGATACTGTCACAGTATCTTGTGACAACATCTCAGACTCATGATCAGGTTTGATCCATTTGTGCTGGGTGCCAGACAAACAGAATATATTGTTCCTGGCCTGAGAAATAAGACAGGCAGACAAAGACTGAAACTAAATACCACCAGGTTTTTTTTTTGCTGACATCGCTTTTATTGGATGTTTCCTTTCATTATTTAAGCAAGCGGAAGGGAAAAAAATAAGAAAATAAAGAAATCAGAGAGTAGTTCATTCATATGCAATGGAGAGTCTTTCAAAGTCACTATCTTAATATGAAATAATTATTTCAGGGGGAAAATTGTTGGTGTTAAGCATAAGTGTTTTCAGTTTCATAAGAAGAGGAGCTAATAACGTATGTTTTCAGCATGTGAAAAACTTTTCAACATAAAAGTGTTTCTTTAAATGAAAAAGCTGCAGCTGTGCTCAAGCAATCTAGGAAGGAAAATTTCTGGAGTCACTGTCAAAAGAGATTAGCTATACAGAATAAGCAAGTAGGTCACTGTTACAGAAAAAGCAGTCTCTTGGCGGTTACTTGTCTAGACAGCTAAAAAAGCTCTTCATCTGCTAAACCTTAATTCAAGAAAAAAAAAAGCCAAAAACCAAAAAACTAACAGTACCACTGTCAGATTTCCATCTTAAAGAATATACAGCAGGCTTATGAGACAGATTTCTAGCAGCTCAGCAATACTTCAGCTGAAACTCTATAATCAAGGGAGATGTCATTTACACAAGGATTCTGTCAATACTACTCAGTGGCTTCAAAGGAAGGTCAAAGAGATTTTCAAACACCAAACAAAACTACATTTAGAAACCTCGAGAAGGAAGGACAAACAGACTTCATTTTTATAATTCCCTGTCTCAAACAGGGGGAGAAAAAAACCCAACACTATCTAGGCACACACCTTCTGACTGCTTTACACAGCGGCGAAGGTAGTAGCCTAACAGAATTCTTGCAATAACAGGAAGATCAAGAAAGTCTACCCTGACAGTCATCAAATTTCAAGCAAAACCGAGATGACGAGGAGAGCAGTAAACTTGCCCCCTTCAGGGAGCCGAGTGCCTCAAGCGCACTTGCAGCAATCTTTCAAAGTACGCTTAATAAGGTCTGACAAGATAAGCTAAAATTCCTGAGCAAGCATCAGGGGGGAAAAACCCCACAGATAATCTAAGAAGGATCTCAGTAATTGAAGTCTGAGAAGTCATTTTCCAACACAAATCTTTTGTTTCTACCCCAGAAGGCTAGCTACCATGCGCCATGTTTGCTTTAAAATAAAGTTTAATTTGTTCAGTGTAAAACGCAAACAAAATAGAAGTCATGGCATATCTTCACAAAACAAGATAGTGAACTTTGCTGCCATCTAAAATGAGATTAGGTAAAAGCCAGAAGTACTTCTCTCCCTCCCCCAAAAAAATCCAGATACACATGAAAACATATTTTGCAAATGGTTCTCACTGGATGTTATACAGATGCTTAAGAAAGGATATATTTCAGCTGAAACAACATACATGTACTTCATCCAGTACTCGGGCATTTTAACATTTCATGATTTGAGACTACCACATTTTTTGTTACCAAGTACAGTTTGAAACTGTAGACAGTTTTACATACACACACATATCAGTGCTTGTATACAGAAGTAAGTATTAGTAGATATGACAGGATCAGTGAAGGGAACCAGAATAATTTGATTTCTAAAACAACTGTCAAGGTTTTCACTGCATAAATGGAAGATACTTGACAATAGCTGTGCAAATAACAATTAGATACCTGTTCTCGTGGTATCTCAGAAAAAAACCAAACATCTCCACTCTGTATTCAGATTATTTTTTTGAGTATCAGAAAGGCTGACAATTTGACTTTACAAATAAAACCCCTTGTATTATATGGTCTCACTTTCCCAGAAGTTCACTTTTCAGCTTAAGACAACCATTTGGACAGTAAGCACTGGCAGCCTCTGCTTGCCTCTCACACAGGTGCTCTCCCTTGACTTCAGGACAAAGTCGCTGCGCTTTCCCGTATGCTCTACACCAACACCACAAAAGCCAGTCAAGAATCCAGGCTCAGGGAACACGAGCAGACAAGCTGCCCCCTCTTCAGCAGGGCTCCAACTTGGTACCAACAGGACAACCCTGTTCCTCACCATCACAACCTGTGCTCTTTAACAAGACACAGGGCTAAGGCTAACTACAAATTCAGTGGTTTTACCTAAACCTTTATTTTACTTGCCTTTCACTGTGGACATTAGCTTGTGTTGATTTAGACAGAACTGGACAAAGGCGTATAATAAAAACACTTTCCTAAAAGACTTCTTTCCGTGCTGGATTATTAATTTTTTATTATTATTTTTTACTATTATTTATAAAGAAGAGATGCTTTCTTTTCCAATGAGAAAAGAAAAAAAAAACTTCTGTTGCATTTTTAAAACTTAGAAATAACAGAAACATGACATCTCTGTCAGAAGAGGCTAAAACTCAAGAGACAACTCAGGTATCTCATGCTATTAAACAGCTCACCAAAGACTTCTTTGAACAGGTATGAGCCTGAGCCAACAGCAGAGGAAGACAGGAACACAAGCCCTTATCATCCGATTCTTTTATAATTTTGATGAAGCATCTCAAAAAAGTTAAATCAAAAAAACATTATTTTTCATGACTTAAAACCCTGTCCATGATTCATCTATTTTACACCTCTGGATAGCAGTATCTAATGAGTACCACAGAGACAACAGACAGTCAAGAGTCTCTTCCCATTTAAGCCATAAAAAGTTAGCCATACTTTAGCTTTTGATTTGTTTGTTAACATGTTCTCCAATTCCAGCTGAGCACTGCAAGCTTAGGAGATTTGAACCTCCAAGGCAAAAGCCACAACAAACCACATACACAAACCTCTCTTCCATCAGCCTGAAAGGCAGGACAGGGGACAGTCAAAGTTAGTTTCTAACTCCTCCCTCCCACCCACCACACACCTTGTACAGCACTTCACATCAGATAACTCCTACTACTACTTCTGGTAACACTCCTTCCCTCCTGTCCTCAACACTATTCAGGAACAATGAAGGCATCATCATAACTATCTGAGAGGAGGTTGTAGTGAGGCAGGTGTTGGTCTCTTCTCCCAAGTAACGAGCAATAGGACAAGAGGCAATGGCCTCAAGTTGCATCAGGGGAGGTTTGGACTAGATATTAGGAAAAATCTCTTTACTGAAAGAGTGGTCAGGCATTGGAACAGGCTGTCCAGGGAAGTGGCCAGTCACCATCCCTGGAGGTGTTAAAAAAATGTGTAGATATTGCACTTCGGGACATGGTGGTGTTGGGCTGACAGTTGGTCTTGATGATCTTACAGGTCTTTTCCAACCTCAGCGATTCTATGATGATCAGAAAAAGGAAGTTTTCCTTTGCCACTGCACTTAAAAATGGCTATGAAGTTGAGAAGATGCTGTCTGTGTCACAGAACCCCCGACACTTACTACTTCAAAAGTCCCACACAGGCCACCGGGATCCCACTGTGGGGAGGAGGAAGAGGAAACACCCCCCCACACACACCCTTCAGGGACTCATTTGAGTCAGAGCAGGGCTGCACACACACAACATCCGCATGCTTGACTCCCTTTCTTTTGCTTTTAACCCGTTTTACATCTATACACCTTTCTGTAGATACCTTATTGTTAATCTCTTTGTCATACCTGCGGTACAAAACTGTACGGCAGAAACCCCCTGGGACAGGACCACATCTGTCAGGTCTCCGCAGCACCTTATTAGATAACTGAGTGAGCCTAACCTACCTGAGCCACACCACACTTCAGCCAGGTGGCACTCGCTCTCACCAGGCTCCTTGCACAGCTCCACCACATCTCTGCAGGTTGTTTCGGGGGTGACCGGCACCTCGGTGAAGTGCTGCTCATTGTTACTGAGGTACACTGTCAGAAACATCTGGAAAAGGCAACAGCACACGGTTACTTCACAACACAAAGCCATCGGAGCACAACCCTCATTAAATGCATTATTTTCAACACAACTGTATCATTTCTTATCAACTACTGTGCATACCGAATTTCAAAACAAAACCGAGTTTCTTGTTAAGATGCAAACGAGACACTACGAAAGCAATTTTCTGCTCAACTAAATTACATTGCTGGAGGATTGTTTCGTTTAAAATCTGGACCTACTGCTCCTTCCTTCTCTCAAGGTGATGTGTCAGAACTCCTCCCACCTCACTATACGTTTATACTGCACCCATTTGACGCAGCAGGAGAAACAGTCATCTGGAGTTCAGAAGTACTCTTCATAGCGAATTAACAACAGCAATTAAAAAATAAAATTTTAAAAAAAGAAAACACCAGTGCTTACTACATAGGCAGTGCAGTGGAAACATAATTTGCATCCCCATAACACATTTCATTGCAAGGTTTGTCAGAAACACAAGTCAACTTGCTACGCCCTTAGTCTCTGACTGAATACAAGGTCCCCCCAGATGCCACTGAAAGGAAAGGAAGGATATTTTACTTGGCTTCCTCTTCACAGCTGTACAAGGATCCTTGATCCCTAGTTATTATTCTGTATAAACACATCACACAGCCAGATGTTATTCTTGCTCATGTCTTTCCTGCCACAACTAGAAAATGAGCATTTTAAAAATGAGTTGCCTTATTTGATAGAAAATATTGATGATTACTGCCTCTGAACACCACGTTGCTGTAGGCTATTAATATTCAACTGCTATCAAAGTTTAGCCGCTAGCTAAAAATTTATGTCAATTCTCTTCCGAGACCTATTCTCAACTTCAGAATCAAATAGCTGCTCGTTGTATGACTTCCAGCAACACAAAAATCAGTCATATGTCTCCAAAAAGCAATTACTCCACTAAGCATTTCAAGTAATAGAAACCTTATCAATAGACTACACAACTCAGTCTTTTTCATACAGCTGGAAAAGCTGGTTTTGCAGGAAAAGACACAAAACCTTGCCTGTCCTCATTTTTACAGGGTAGAAGGGGTATACATCCTTGCGAACAACAGTTCACAGGTCAAAAAAAAGAAAAAAGCATCCAAATCAAACAAGTCAAGAAAGAAGTACAAATAGCATTCTAAGAAAAAAAAAAAAGGTAACAGGAAACAAAAAAATGCCAAACCACAAGCATCCTTTCTGTGATTTTTTGTGAATACTTCTGAATGAGTATTTTTGATTCCACTGCAAAGTGAAATTCAGCCTCATCTTCTTCAGTTTTAGGAAACCCCTCCTGTTGATGATTCTCCCAGAATAGAGCCACACACATGCACATCCCTGACATCTCCAAAGACTTTCCAGGGCTCTTTGGAGTGCCAAGATCCCCTCCATCCCTACAAGAGAAGCTGCCTTTATTCTTTTAAACTTCTACGAAAACATTCCACACTCCGCGTGTCTTGTTATACAGACTCAGTATTTGTCACACTTGTGGCTGTATAAACACTTGTGAATAATATTTTGGGCCCTGGGACGGCACCATATTTAGCACGAAGAGCACGCAGAGTTTCTGATCTCTGGTTTTGCCCAGCTCCCCAAGACAACGGTTTCTGATAAATTCCTAAAAGACCTTCTACAAATACTCAGAGCAGAAAAATCCTGCTGAAAGAGAGCTCAAAACTGTCTGTAATCCTTAGGAAAACGTTCAGATCCCCCAACCATTTCCTTGTCATGTTATTGGAAAAAAAAAAAAAGAAAGAAAAAAAAAAAAGAAAAAAAAAAGAAACAACCCACTCAAACACTTGAAGCTTGTCAGGAGAGGAATTAGGAGAGAGAACGTGGAAAACGCAAAGGCAGCAAAAAAAATACCGGTTACTGACCGGCAGAAGCTTGCGAATCCCATCGAGGGCGCGCAGGCAGACGGAGCAGGACACTCACTCAGCACTTGCTGATTTTAGCTTGAATCAAGGCTGCTGCTCAGCCCACAGTCCTGCTCCCAGAGGGGAGCATCCCGTCTGCCACCCAGGGCCACGGCTGCTCACTCACAGGCGGCAGGGAACGTGTTTTAACGCTGCTCCCTCTCCAGCCTGCTTTGTGTGGGCCAGAGCTGCGTGGCAGGCAGGCAGGTAGGATCAGCTTACCACATACACTTATTATATAGCAAAGCCGGGCGCGACCATTGTGCTGTTTACAGCGCAGCGCATTTAAGTACTGACCTAAATTAAGAGACAAAGCTTTCCAAACAGGAACTCTTGCTACTTGGCTTTAATCTTTCATCACTGAACATGCCATCTTTTAGATGCGGTGTTTCTAGAGGAGGCTGACAGTAAGGAATGCCACGTGCAACCGGGTAAGAACACCAGTTAGTCACAAAAAATGGGGCAGAAAAGTATAAAATAAAAAAGAGGCTCCCAAATAGCTTTAGAGCAGGGTTAATATAGGTATGTAAAACACATCAACACTTCGCATTTAATGCTGTACAACCTTGTATTCAGAACAACACTAAATCGCACAGGCTGTGTATCTGCAGGAACATTTGTTAAATTTTAAAAGATGAGCTCACAGATGGGAAGTATGAGAAAATTATAAAAAACATTACATTCTACACAAAGCAGACCTAATCTGACCCTAGCAGGGCTGTTCACTCTTCAATGGGCCGGTTTACATCCAGTTGTTAATCCTCAGGATTTACCAATACAGACAAATACGCAGGAAGGATCATGAGCTGCCATTTCTATCCACAATGCTCAGGATAATTACTAATACATTAAGCCAAGAGCACTCAAACCTGATGCGTGTGGGCCATTTCTGAGATTTGGTAGTGTTTGCATTATCTCTGTCCCATGTATTCTAGGAACAGGGGGAAAAAAGCAACCAAGTTCTGCAGATTCCCTAAAAACATAGCTCAAAGTCTTAAGAGTCTAAAGCATCTATAAGGCTACAAAATTGATGTGACCTTCACAGTTACCTCGTTCCACTTCTTTTTAGCTGCAGGGACAACGCCAAGATGATTCAGAAGTCCTCAAAGTAGTTGCGCCCCTCCCCTCCCACCCAAACGGCTGTAACATTTATCCCCTTGCAGGGGAACGGCAAGGAGCTGCCCTGCATGCTCCACTGCCTGTGTATCTGCAAGGTCTCCGGGGTAGCCGGCTCCCAGCTGGCCAGGTAAGAGCCTAGGGCAAGCACTGAGCAGAGGGTATCCATCACAGAGATGTCTCCCTCCCCAGAAAGGGCTGAAAAAGGTAAAGAAGCCGATGTGAACCAAAAGCCTGCTGTGGCTTTTTGGCACGGCTCATAACTCTTGGTGGCTGCTGTGGCTTGCACCAGCTCGCATTGGGATCCCAAGAAATCATCCTTCCCCTGGAACAGTTCAAATGCAACGCTTTTTAACTACCCTGCCAGCTAGTTTATATTGCTGTTTGATCACTGCGCAGCAGCGAAAAACA
The DNA here is from genome assembly GCF_030867145.1 of Opisthocomus hoazin. NCBI lineage: Eukaryota > Metazoa > Chordata > Aves > Opisthocomiformes > Opisthocomidae > Opisthocomus > Opisthocomus hoazin. The sequence goes on from NC_134415.1 coordinate 31,896,152, forward strand.
AAGGAAACAAGAATACTCTCATGACACCCTGTTCAGAAGTTTGAATCCTGTAGATCGCGTCAAACTAGAGCGTAAAGCGGTCTTTTGCTCCTCCCTGAAACCAAAGATGTTAAGACAGTTATATACAGTCATACAGGAATTAAGATAGAAGGAAAAAAGAAAAAAAACAACATGCAAAAAAATCAGTTTCAAGCTAGGCATAAATGAAAGACTTGATAAAAAAAGAGGCAGAAAAATCTCAGTCAGACCTTTCACTTCTTTTGAAGACAGCATCCTGGCAAATACTGAAATGTCTGACAATTCCACACAGCCTCAGACCAGCGTTTTTTTTCCTCTCAAACTGAGAGGAAAAAAGACTGAGTTTTAGGTATATCCAGCGTACAAGCTGAGCACTTTTAAACAGGAATCAGGTCCCTGAGCAAGTTCTAAACTACAGATTTCCTCCTCCTTCTCCAGCCCCAAGATGTACTCACTGTTTACTGGTACTGAAAAGCTTTAAAAAATGTAAAAGCATTCCAATACTGTGGCATACTTGCAAGAAATCAGGGTGGGTTGTGTACCTACTGAAGCAGTTCCTTTTAAAATAACATCACAGATTTCAGCTGACTCTGCTACAGCTTAGAAAATAAAAGTTTGCAGTTATGGAGCCTCCAAATGAGGCAGTTCGATCAGATGCATCAAGGGCACCAAAGGGATTACCAAGGACACATGAGCTAAAGCAAGAGATAGTTTTTGCAAGGAATGACTACGACGTAGGACTTACAAACAACTGAATGGCAAAGCAGAGTACCAAACAAAGAATTACTTTCTGTCTCAAAGAAGCCTGCCGCTTAAGACACAAATCTAAGAAAATCCAGTTTGGTATGAATTACAACTCTGAGTCCTCTTAGCATGAAATATATCATTTTGTTCCAACCCATATTACTTACGCATGACCTCCAACCACAGCCACTAAACCTGGATTGTAACACGCCCAGGAACAGGAAGCGAATGTAGCAAGAACAGCAAGCAAAGAGGAGGACAGAAGAGGGCATCAATTAAAGCACATCACACCCACTTCATAATCCTCCATCTCTCTTCTGCAGGTCAGTCCCAAATGGCCTTACATTTGCCTGCAAATCTGACCCATTTGTTGCTAAAGTCATCAACAGGATCATTTCATACAATTGCACTGATGTTAAATACAATTTAACAGGACACCATCTGCAAATAAGTTTTGAAATTAAATTAAAATATTTAAGAATGGCTAGCTATACAAAAGTGCTAGGCTCTGGCCACACTACACTTCGGTTCCTGCTTTGTCGTGTTAGAAAAACAAAAATCAGCCTCCAAACCTGTTTGGAATACAAACCTGAGCAAACATGTGCCTTACAATTATATCCATCCAACAAGATATCATTTCATACCAATCTTCTCCCGATATCACAAGACCTCAATCATTGATTAAAAGGAGGTTGAAACGGAAATGCAATTTACTTTTCAGCTTTGATGGTGTTTCTGTAAGGATCAGACTTCCCTTACTCCTTACTTATTATAAAACTGCTATCACACATCTTAGGTATTGAAAGGCTCTTAAATTGGACATTTTCTAATTAATGTATTAATAATATTCAATTACTCAGGATGCAAGTAATCAGGAGAAATCTCCATTATTGTGCATGATGCAGATTAAAATGTAAGCACTTTGTTAATTCCTGAAACCATCTGAATTTAAAGAATGAGCATACTTGGCCTCCTCCCAGCAGTTTCTAGTGAAACATCTAATTCAGATCATAAAATTTCAACAATGGACAACAATCTCCCAGGGCAAAACTCAGTCCCTTATAAAATACTATAATCAAGCAGAGAATTTATTTAAAAATACTAACTTAACCCTGGTTTTCACTATTTGGTGAATTCCTAACTTTACGCAGTCTTCCTGCACAGCATGTAACATACAATACAAGCTGTGGCATCTATTCACATGGTATTTTTTTATCTTCAAAGCATCTTATGACCAGGAAGTGCTGACACAAGCAAGCAGCTTCCTACTGTACAAGCAGTGAAACTGAGGCATACAAGGCAGTAATGACAGAGACAGGAACATTAGTTGGTAGCCAAACAAGCATACCGCCTCTGGAAATCATGATTCATTTCATCAGACTGAAGCCCAATACCCTTGAACCACACTATGCTAGTGTTAGGGGGTTTTATATATCCACAAGACAGCTAAGTAACAGTCGTCCCTTGCGTAACAAATTCTTGTAGCTCTCCTTGTTAAGAGCGCATTAAAAGTCACTCTTAAGGTTGACAATGCAATACTTTGCAGTAATATTCTCTCTATTGTTATCCAAGTTATACCTATTGTATTACCCTGCAAATGTTCCAACACAGACAAATATATCTTCCTACAACACGGAGAGCATATACACCCGATGTGCTGTATAAACAAGCCTCCAAAAAGGAGCTTATAGCACTCCCCTCAATGACTTTCTCTACACAGTGTGGTTACAGCAGCAATATACATCAATACAGAAAATATATTTCATAAATATGTGAGCTAGCTTTTTTTAAACACTGTGTGGGATAGAAAAGAATTACAACAATATAATTTGCATCCTGAACTCAAATATATTTTTAGAAGTTAATTTTAGTTAGCTGAAAAACTAGCAACATAATATTTTTAGAATGAATAGATTAACTATCAAATTTCAAGTACAGATGACAGAAATGAGAAATAACTGCTTCCACCCACAGAGCTGATACCCACTGTTTTAACCACAAATGACTCTTTCTTGATAAATATAAAATCCCTCCAAACAAAGAGTTTTAAATGGAAGTCTTGCATCTTACCTAGCAGGAACACTGATGCTGCACCTTCCCAGAGAGCCATGAAGAAATTAGCTGCTAAAATAGGTATTTTTGCTGACTTGATGCAACTTTCTAAACAACAGAAGACAGCACATTTTCCTGTTCTGATAAGCAGCGTTCTGAGCTGGTGCATAGTTACAGCTCTCCATTTAATGCAAAGTATACCACAATAATAAAGTAATTCAGTGATTCTTTTGCATCAAGTTCCTCGGAACCTTAAAACAGTTCTTCAGCAGGCAACATCCTCACTTATTGTACCTGAAGATTAAGGTAAGCAAAAGATTAAGGTAAGCAAAAGATTGTAATAGACTTACTAGAAGATAGGCACACGGGATGATTGCTATCCCCAATCCTTTTCATATTCAGCTGTTCAATATAGCTAGGTTCAACAGAAATGCAGGGTAAAGTTTAATATTTGCCTACAGCCACACCCAAATGCATGGAGCTAGGTCCCTGCCGTCTCACCCGCCGCACACACGACTCCGTTTATATTGTACTGGCTTTTGGCCATAAACACGAGAAAGGAAGTTATGATGCAAGGTAGGTGGAGTACAGTAGGAAGCACCGTGAGATTGTTCAGATTATTCCCAGTCTATATAAAGCACAGCCTTTTTCCCTTTCAATTGTATCACAGGAGAAAACAAAGACTGAGCCTTTACTCAAAGGCATGGTGGTTTCTGCTTGTATAGATTATTTTAAAGATAAGTTTATTCTGTACTTGTATTTTATCTTTGGTAAAATGTCAATTTTTTCCAGTACAAAGTACAATGTTCATCTATGTGCATTTTTGGGGGATGGTGAAAAGAGGTGGAGACAGCAAAAAGGAAGCTTTCCCCTCCCCTTCCTTTTTTCTCCCTCTTACCCTTAATGTAGAAAGAACAGAACAAAAGCCATTTGCTTTTAGTATACACTAGCTAAACTGGGCAAACACTATAGCACAAACGCCACGTTACATCTCACTATCAGGCATGCATCTGAGTCATCATTAGGGGAATTCAAGAGCTGCAAGGAAAACTGTCCGAGTTCTGGCCAAGCACTGTTACCATCTGAAGTTAATGGATGTAGGTTCGAAACTCTGCTGCTTCATGGACTGCAATATCAAAGGCAGAACTCAGTATTTCAGACTTACCAATAAGGAAGATGCAAATACAATCTTCCTGCCAAACCTTATAAAAAAAATCATCATCTTAGCTTAACCATTTTGGTTTTGTGAAATCTGTCAGGCATAGCTCAGGACAGGTAGAGACAGGATTCCCAACCTAAACCCCCCCTCTCCTTTAGTAGGGTATTACGCACAAGGTCATTAAGAAGACGTCTTTCCAAAGACTTTTACTTCAAACCCAAGTTACATTTTCTGACTTGATGTTTTTCTTCAGTCATTCTCACATACAAGAAGAGAGCAAGAGTCCTCCCATAAGCCAGACATCAGAAAGGTCTATGGAAATGAAGCTTGCTATTTCGCATGAACGCTAAGCACAGGGGTAACAGACTCCAGGCTCCTTGGTTGAGCTACCCAGGTATCACTGAAGGCAAGAATGTCTCAAATCAAGAGGGGCTTTTAAAGACACTTTTACTTTCGCACTGCAGGTATCTATTGCGATATCAGCATGAAGCAGAACAAAATGTTCTGAAAGACACCAGCCAGTTTGTTTGGTTTTCAAGATATATAAACTAAATTGGTTTCAGTAACCTGCGTAGGAAACCACAGCCTTTTATTGAGCACCCACATTTGCCAACACATCATGCACAGCTCATTCTGCTCAGACCTGAATCCACACTTGGATTTGCACTAATTTAGTTAAACAACTGCAGGTATTCAGGGTAAACAAACCCTGAATACATTCTTCATGTTGTACCACATGGCAGCATGTTCACAGATGTCTTCACATTGCTGTCTGTGAAGTGCCTCTCCTCCACACATTCCTCCCCAACCCTCCACCCCCCCACCCCACCCCCCCCCCCAAGTACCGTTCCCCTTTCTCCCCAAATCCTTCCTCGTGGCTCCTTGGAGCCACCACTTCTGCACTGCTGGACACCTCACCAAAACTCATTGACTGACAGAAAAGCAAGCCTACACACAGTGTTTGGACTTGTACTGTTTGTGCCCTACTTGGAGCTGGCTCCTCCTCCTCCTGGAGTCAGCGAAGGAGAATTGGGTCTTTGGAGGCTTCCCCCTTCAGGCAGACTCTGCCTCATCTTCTGTACTCAGCACCGAGTTATGAATACTTGGTACACAAGGAGAAGGCAATTAATACTATTTTCAGGCAGATTAAAAAAATGATCCCATGTAATTCTTACAATAGGTACTATGCTGTGAAAAAGGGTAACAGTCTAACTCACACAGCATAACCACAGGGGTTCCAGTTGCTCCTCCTCCCATTCTTCAGTATCGAAACGCACATTGCACCTAACAAGAGCCTAAAGCCAAGGCAACATCCAAGCATAATGAGCGGGGCTATGAACTCAAGCTTAAGCCTGAATCATCTCAATTTTCTGTACTTGCACCAAACCCAGAGGCAGTCTTTGTACTAAAAAAAACCCCTAAATAAAGGAAAATATAAAAGAAACTAAACGGCTCTAGACCTTTGCATCCCCTGCACTGGGAATAAACGTTATTGTTCTCCTAGCCTCCTATACAGGTAGAGGCCAACAAAAAGCCATACCAAGTGCTACCTGCTGGGACACTTCAGAATTACACCTCTCAAAATAGTGCTTTAACACGCATGTATATTCTGACAATCAAAAGAAAGTCTAGTATTTTTTCTGGTAATCAAAAAAGACTCTGTACAAGCCAGGACCCTTCACGGAGAAAAGCAAAGTTACACCCACATCAGGGATGAAAGCAAATTTAACACAACCTACACCTAAACAGGCTATCACAGTAAACTGGCACCTATACCACCCACACTACACCGCCCACTGCCTAAGACATCAACTCTTTACTGGGTTTAAAAATACTTCTTTTCTGCTTTTCCAGCCAAGGTATAATAATCTCACCAATAAAAAGGCAATCAACATTCACACCAGGACGCACTCAGCCTCAGCCCACCAGAACATGCAAGGCAAACCCACATTTATCACGCAACAAGTGCCTGACCCACACATCAAGCAAATTTATTACCTTCTATTTACTGGTAAGAGGGGGCTGTGCTCCTGGGACTCTGCATGGGGGAGGCAGAGTGTTGAAGTAGAAAGGAGTGGGTTTTTTTTTGTAAGTTAATGTCTATCTCAAAGAAAAAAAAAAAAAAAAAAAGAACAAGGGACCAGACGCTTTGTTATTTAACAGCAACACAAATCATGTAGCAAGTCAGAAGACAGCATAGCACACACTGGTTTACTCCAATCCCAGTGACTTCATAGAGCTCAGTGCCAAATGCTTTTGAAAATCCTCCTCCTTACACCACATTAGTCACTCCTCCAGTAAAATAGCTGCCAAAATCTGTGTCCTACCTCCATGAAACAGATCTCTGACAAACCAAAACACTCATGACACGCACAGGTAGGTCAGAGGACACACCATTTCTGGCACCTGAAACCATGACACATGTTTAAGCACACAGGTAATTCCAGTGTGGGGAAAGTCACAGGATACACTTTTTGGGCTGTCCTGTGATACAGGCTGACCAGTCTGGTACACTAAAGGTGCTAAAGGTTACTGCAATGTGAAATTCAGGGGCATTTTAGTGCACTGCAGACTGACATCTTCATGCTGCGATCCCAGAACATGCTGTTCAGCCATCTACCTTCAGGACAAGCGTAAAAGAAATACACTCAAACCAGGAATTTCAGACCACACAGCACAACAGTCTATGTTCTTTACTGCTTTCGAGGCCAGCTTCAGCTTCCTGTCTACTTGCCTCCAGGAAGCAGAGGCTTTCTCCTGTATGAGCTTCTCAGTCTCACCAGCATACATATATGTTTGTGTTAGTCCAAATTCATCCTCACAGTGAGTGAGGATACCCAAAGATGATGGAGAAGTTCCCCTCTATTACCATCTCTCAAGACAACGTGGAGGCTAAAAGGAAAGCATAAGGTATTGTCTGACTGCTACAGCTTAGCCAACCGAAACCGTGAGCTGACAGAGGCAAGCCATGCTCTTCTCAGATCCCCCCCATTCTGTCTGATGATGCAGCCACATGGCAAATCACTTCCACCATATAAGCCTTTTTGTTGCTTTTTGCCTTTAGTGTAGGTAGAAATTCCTCTGAACCGTCACCCAACTCCTTACTAAATTCAAGGGGAAGCTACAAAAGACATGTGGCTTTGGGTGGGGATGGAAACCAAAGGAACAAGACCATCCATTTGAGCAGCATCCTACTATTAAATTAATTAGCTGTTACGTCACACCATACCTTTGCAGAAGGGTAGCCCTTTCCGATTCACCACCAGTTCTGGGTGGGACCACACTCCTGTTGCAGTGGAAGTGTACCCTGAAGACTACTGACCTTCGCTTGTCAGACCCAGGTGACTGCCAGTACACTCAGAGCAAGCAGCCCGTGCATGGCAATGCAGGCAATCAACATAGGCCCCAGCAATGCCAAAGACAACCGGCACGACATGCCTATGCTTGGTGATGATATCTGTTGAATGACAGCTGAAGATATTATTCACAGCCGTGAAGAAAGGCTTTTGTCCTACCACTTCTGGGCTGCAAACATGCAGGAAGTCATTAGTAACTGCGCAGATACTGAAGACTATTACGCTACAGCAACACGCATTCAGCTGGCACAGAAGACACATTGAGCTTTTGCACCAAAACAGATGGAATTTTTTTTGGTTTTTTGCAAGTTAAAAGGGACCGGTGGGGCTAGTACATCACTGGAAGTGACGGATGGTCAGATGGTCTTAGTCAACCACATTATAACGGTATATGTACAACTCGCCCACTACAGCAGAACCGGGAAGGAGAAACCTTGCCCTGACAGTCAGCCCACCAAGCACCACGCTTGATTTAACCCTTGCTCCTGTAATACGGAACTCTACACGCTTTAAATTTCATCAGAAAACATTCAACTGCTGTAACAGAAGCTGCAGAAGGGTGGCAGATTGTACAGTTGATCACAGTCTGACAGGTTTTATTTAAGTGCCGCTCACTCCCCGGAGCTCTTTCTAGGCAATACCAGGCTCTACGCAGACGCGCCAGCCGAGAAGTGAAGGAAGGGAGAGCGGCTCTTCGGAGCGAGGGAGCAGGCTTGCTGGGTGGCTCTGCATGTCGTCACCAGCAAAGCCATGACAGTGATCTTCACAGATGGCCTTGTGTGAAATGGTGTTTGCTGAGGTGATATCACAGCTATTTTAAATTAATTAAACAGAGTAGAGTTTAATCAAATCAACTTTTATATTATGCTGGGCTCCTCAACAAACTTCTTTTGCCCCAAGAACTGCAGAAATTGTCCCTCAGCCTGTTACTAGTTGACCGCTCATTCTGATTCCCTGGAGGTAGGAAACTTTTTCTCTAATCCAACCCCACAAACTGCTATTTGCAAGAGAAGTACTCTAAATAACAATCTTTTTATGCAACACTGGGAAACCACACTGCAGAAAGGCCTCTTGGGCAAGACCTATGTAAAATAGCATAGGAAAAATGATGCAGAGACAAGTAGCATGCAATGCCATTTCCACAGCTTCTCCACACCAACCTTTACTTGTAGTAACACATGTTCTCAAAAGGCTGGAAGGCACAGCGTAGCAATCACTGATAAAGTGGTTATGGGGCAGTAGCGTAAGTAGGCAATGCGCTTCAGAAACACAGCTCATACATGACCCATGGCAAAGTCACTTTGTCATTTCTGGCATTTCACAAGAGAGTTTCATGGCATTCTCCAAGGAGGTCTGGAGTATTTTGCCTGGCCCCTATACACCCTGCCTTTCAAGATTCAGCAACGCCTGCCTGCTTCCCTCCCTCTTATGCAGCCAGAAATCAGTCACATTCACTGCTATGTCAGCTTTTCCTGAACACTTCATTATGTTGAGACACACACAAAGTCTTACTACAGTTGAGATCAGAGAACCTCAAACAAATCCTGGGAATCACATCCTCTGAAGGGTCTTCCCAGCCCTGGGATGCTCAAAGATAGCATGAATGGGTTTCACTTTCCTGGAGAAGTCAGGGCAGGAGCCATCAATCACTGCTCTGAATGGCCCAGATACCAGTCTGGGGAGGTTCTGCATTCAGGGCAGCATACACTTATGTAGGATGGAGAGCAGGTGAAGAAAGGTGTTAGCACACACTTTAAAAAAAAAAAAAAAAGAAAAAGAAAAAAGGTGCAACAGACAAGCCATGGCCCTTAAGCAGCAAGGAAATTGTCACCAAGTAATAACTGTACGCAGGCATGACAGAAACGGATGAATAAAAGCCCCAACTACAGGGAGTAAAACCCTTCCCACACATTAGTGGATTGAGAACTGGCTGAATGGCAGAACTCACAGGGTTGTCATCAGCGGCGCTGAGTCTAGTTGGAGGCTGGTAACTAGTGGTGTCCCTCAGGGATCAGTACTGGGCCCAGTCTTGTTTAACTTCTTCATCAACGACCTGGATGAAGAGTTAAAATGTACCCACAGCAAGTTTGCTGATGACACCAAACTGGGAGGTGTGGTAGATACACCAGAAGGCTGTGCTGCCATTCAGCGTGACCTGGACAGGCTGGAAAGTTGGGCAGAGAGGAACCTGATGAGGTTCAACAAAGGCAAATGCAGGGTCCTGCACCTGGGGAGGAACAACCCCATGCACCAGTACAGGCTTGGGGTGGACCTGCTGGAGAGCAGCTCTGTGGAGAGGGACCTGGGTGTCCTGGTGGACGACAGGTTAACCATGAGCCAGCAGTGTGCCCTGGCTGCCAAGAAAGCCAATGGGATCCTGGGGTGCATCAAGAAGAGTTTGGCCAGCAGGACGAGGGAGGTTCTTCTTCCCCTCTACACTGCCCTAGTGAGGCCTCATCTGGAGTACTGTGTCCAGTTCTGGGCTCCCCACTTCAAGAAAGATGAAGAGCTACTGGAGAAAGTCCAGCGGAGGACTACAAGGATGATGAGGGGACTGGAACATCTCCCCTGCGAGGAGAGGCTGAGGGAGCTGGGCTTGTTCAGCCTGAAGAAGAGAAGGCTGCGAGGGGACCTAATATATACTTACAAATATCTGAAGGGTAGGTGTCAGGAGGATGGGGCCAAGCTCTTTTCAGTAGTGCCCAGTGACAGGACAAGGGGCAATGGGCACAAACTGAAGCACAGGAAGTTCCGTCTGAACATGAGGAAGAACTTCTTCCCTCTGAGGGTGATGGAGCACTGGAACAGGCTGCCCAGGGAGGTTGTGGAGTCTCCTTCTCTGAGATATTCAAGACCCGCCTGGACAAGGTCTCGTGCAGCCTGCTGTAGGTGATCCTGCTTCAGCAGGAGGGTTGGACTAGATGACCCACAGAGGTCCCTTCCAACCCCTACTATTCTGTGATTCTGTGATTTCTGTGTGATTTTCTAAGCCAATTTACACAACTTGAACTTTGTCCAGCAGAAGTAAGGAATAGGGAGGTTAGATTCTTGAGTGTCTTGCGGAAGGGACTTGTGGCTACTGAAACCCAAGAATGGAACTGCCACCTTGCAGGAGGACAAACCTCTATAACCTGAGAACACCAGAAGGTTTCTCTACATCAGTGCCTACATAGAGTCTTCCAGCTCCTTATTCGCACGCTGCAAGGGTGCAACATTTTTGCAGACCCACAGGCCACCACTCCACTGGAGTACCAGTGCACACGGATGGTTCGGTGTGGCGTAGGGCTCGAATGGGACAATGACTGCATTAAAAAAGAACCCACTGCAAAAGATCTAAGAAAACACAATTTTATGCTTTTAAAGGCCAGAAGGAAATGAGGTAAGAAAAATACACAATTTCAGAGATTCTTCCCTTAACTTTCAGTTTAAAGAAACCATGGGATTTAGCACTCTATTGCAATAGAAAAAAAATGAGTAATCTTAGATCTAAATTGTTCCTTAAGCAGTTAAGCCTCACAAAATAAAAGTATCGAGACAAGGGAAAACCTAACTTCTTCAACAAAAACACATCAAAACCCACATGTTGCTTCTACTATCCAAGATACACCTGAAACAGTTTAGAGGGAACATTCACTTCACATGCATGTAAAGGACTGATGCACAATCACCTCTTTTGGAGACTGTTCTCAAGGGTGGAACAGAATGAACTACCATCAGGGTTCTCTCCCCATTCATGATTAACCCCACAAAAGTAGGAGTGCAGGCAATGTAATTACTCATTTAATACTTACTTTGGGTATGACAGACTTGTATTCCAGCTGCACCACAATGCACCAGTTGGTTGGTTGGCTGACCTCCCTGTATGACCTTTTACAAGTGGCTTAACCTCCCTGCAGCTTCCACTCACTTTATTAAACGTTCTGATCCGTAGCAGTTAGTATTTCACAGACCACATGTTTGATACTGAAGAACTCAACAACATCAGAAGCTTTCAAACCAGCAATGTGAATGTGTCCAGGTTTTCACCTGAGTTTGGGTACCATAACTACAACCCAGATACATCACAGATAAAGGTTTTCCTGAAACAATTTCATAATCGAGAGAACCACGCAGAACAAGAGATAACTGCAGCACATCATTGATTTTTAAATGTACATGCTTCACTTTGCAAAAGGATGAAATAAAGTTGTAAAAGTAGGATTAAAAAAAAAAAAAAAAAAAAATCAGGAAAAGGGCAAGAAGTGTTCCCCCAATCCTCCTCTTTAAAATAGATGCAAATAAAAGCCAGGGCACTGCACACAGCCATCTATCAAGAGATCATATCATATTAAGACCTGGAATTATCACCGTAGCATAGAAGAAACTGGTACAGAAATTATATTACCATCTCAATAACAAAATTATTGGTATTAATGCCACAGCAACAAAAGCAAAGGGCTCATCCTTTCGGCACAACTGGGTTCAACATCCACATAATGCCTTCGCTACAGTGAAACAACTGGTGAGGACACAGGCATGACTAACTAAATGCCAGCAGCAAGATCCAGGATATTAATGATTAACAAAAAGCAAACAGCAAAAGCAAGCTGAAGACTAGTTTCTGCCTTTTAACACGTCCAGCATCATGACAGAGCCACGATTGCTGTTCTGCCCCCGACTCTCTCACCATTCCCTCTCCATGACCATTTGCCCAACTACAGCAATAGTTATCTAACACGGTCTTAAACAATGTTTCAGGTCTTTCACGTTCCACAGAAAAGCCTGAAAGAGTTAAGCAACAGTGACTAAGATAATTAAGTATACTTCACATGATGTCCAGGATTTCTAGTGACCTTTATACACAATATCATCCGACCGTTTGAGAAATGAAGATCAAAAAGACTTTACCTGACTCACAAGTGACTAAGCTGAGAGAAACCAGGCCTAAAGATAATAAAACTGAGAGCAGAGTTTTATCGGCTCATTACCTCATGAATAGGAGCACCATCTGGTTTCCAGAGCATTAAATAAGTTTTTACACTTCACAGAAAGACGAAAGCCCACAGATTAAAAGGATCTGGGAGTTCCTTTGTTATCGGTGGGCTCACACAGAAGGCAGCGAGAAGTCCTCTTCCAGCTGTGCCACCAAGCCCTGGGAGGCAGCTTGAGTCGGTCTCCTTGGGGTGATCCAGGTCCCTTTTCAGAGAGGCTGTATGGCACCAAGGCGCAACTCTGTCCATAATTAAACACGCTCAACAACACACACAGTGGGAGAGAAAGGAGAGTCCCCAAGGCAGACTACTAACAAGGACAGAGGCTAGACAAATAGAGCGTTTTCAAGAAGGTTTCTTAATCAATAATTTGAGGAAATGCTAGGCACATTGCCATTTAGTTTATTCTGCTGAAATAACCTTTATACCTGCCTCTTTTAAAGTCCAACTGACTTGCATGTAAATTAACCTCATAAAGCAGACCTGCTCACTAACAAAGCAGAGATCCCATCTGGCAACACTAGGAAGAACGGGGAGAAATAAAATCCTGTGAATTATCCACCCATCCCAAACTTCATCACTGCATACTGTCCCTTGAAACAGGAAATGCAAGTGCCCCACAAGGCACTCACACCCTGAACTACTGAATAGATCAGAAGCAGCATAATTAGCTATTCCCATGGCCTCTACAGCTTGATCCAGTATGAATTTGTAATATCGCCCTTCCCCCATTTCTGATAAAAGCCACACAAAGAAACAAAGATATTTAACATACTGCAGTGTAATATAACACAAATTGCAGCTGGAGGCCTAAGGTATTAAAAAAGTTATCTGAGAAGTTAAATACATTTAAAACTATTCCTGGAACAATTCTTCATGGGATGTAAAAAAATATCTTGTTGTAACAACATGAAAGAGAAGAGGAGGGGGGAGAAAGTACTCTGGAAACCTGAAGGCAATATTTCCTATTGTGCATAATGACAGGTCACAGCGTACATAAGAAGTACAAGAGGCAGGAGAAGTTCAGGGGTAAGAAAGCTCAGCAAAACGATCACCTAAGCTTTATTCAGCACCCTAGACAAAATACTTTAAACACTGAATACCACATTAAAATGTATTAAAACCTTTAAATGTATTAAAACCTTTAAATGACTAACATTAAACGGAAATTCAGTTAGAAGAACACACAACATATTAAATACTTCAATCAAATGAAGATATGAGGCATATGCTCGGAAGAGCTCACAGTCTGAAGTCCCATTCATGCACTGAAATCCATCATGCAGGCAGACAAGAAGAACAGTGTTAATGATTGATAAACCTGATTGGAGCTTAAATAATTGAAAGCTTATAGGGTATAGGGCTGAGATCCTACAGATCACTTACTGGTATCATAACAAGTTGTTAAACTCTACCAGGGGGTCAGTTTGTTTATAAACTTATAGCTGCTCATCTTACAAAGTGCAAGAGATTCATTGCTATTAAAATTTCTTCAGTTAAGCACCAAGAAAAGCATTTCCCAAGAAAACTGCCCAGTTGAGCAGATGCATTACCACTACACTATTTCAGTAATTCAGAATCCATAGGGCAATTCCAATTAACTGCCTAATGGAACAAGCAAAACCACCTTAATTGTAGAGGTTTTCTAACAGTTAAAAATACATTTTTAAAAAATACACACATCCACAAAGTGGCAGGCATTCTGCAATGAAAACAGGAGTCCAGTGCTCACTGGATGTAACAGCTCAGAGACGACCACTTGGAACAAGGTATTCAACAGACTTTAGAAGGAAAGTAGAACCCATGATGGTATCAAAGTTGCCCCGCTACACTTAAACAAAGGCTAGTTTAACTTGATTAGAAAAGAACACACAGTTATCAGGAAACTTCAGTTTCAGAAATTTAAAGTCATTTCTGATGACAGAAAGCAAAATTAATTTAGGAATTTATGCACGCTCCAGTTCACCAAGTTAGTCCCTAACAATATACATGCATGTCTGGATCTACCCTGGTTTCAAGTAGGCTCCCAATAACTACTGCATGTAAGAAAAATTGCAAAATGAAACCTTATCTAGATCATCAAGGGGTTTTGATCCAAAGACTTCACTGAGCATTAAAGGGTAGCTCAATCTGTATTACTTCCTACTATCTGCAAAAAGTCATTTATCCAGCATGCATAATGACGCACATTATTTCTCAATACATGCTCATCTTTAGGGTAATAATGTAAAATAAGGGAGAGACACCAATTATGCTGCAGAAAAATATGCTATTTTTGAAAGTGTCTCCAGCTCCTTTTCACCGCTTAACAGTACCAGTCACACTCCCACAAGCCTTCACAGATGAAAGGTGAGACAACTTCACACAGCTTGCCAGCATTAACCCTGTTATTACCTTCATCAGTACAGCTACACACAAATTACTTCATATTACACCCTCACACAGACTTTTAATCACATTGTCCTGACATATGGTTACAGCAGCAGCTGAGCTCCTATCTGTCATCACCGCAAGGAAAACATTCCCGTTTCAGGGTAGTCTCCCAAGAGCAGGAGTAGTTAGTTATGCTGCTGCAGCAGTTTCCAGGCTTTTCACTGGCAGCTACTCGGAGGTGAATTCCTGGCTGGGCTCACGCTCGCTGTATTCCCCGCATGGGGTCACGAGCCCCCCTGTGTTGTTTAATCCCTTGGTCATGCTGCCTTCTGGAGCAGAGGAGAGATGGGCCTGGAGCAGAGACTTCAAATCATACACAGACAATTTTCTTTGGAGGGTGGGAAAGAGGCACCATAAGAAATGTTTCGCAGACGGTTTAGGGCCGGCCTACTAATTCCCATTCAAACAACTCGGATAAAGATACTCAAGTTCACGAGCACCAAGACGTCCTGCTCCCTCCTGACTTTCTTCAAAGCCTCCTTCTCTTCCCACTCCAAACTCTCTCAAACTTTTTTTACAAAGATAAATGAGAATTAGTTCACTAAAAAAAAGGACAAGGAAATCTGCAGAAATACTTACAAAAAGAGATAAATAATAAGAATTACTTTCTGCACGACCATTCTCTACGGTTCCACATTCATGTGAGTGCATTTACTACAAAATGATGTTTTCAGAGTGGCAAGTGGCTGTTGATGCGCCCTACAGCCAATGGACGAGCACTGTTTTTAACATCCTTTTGCATTGTGTAATATAACCGTTGGACATCATCTCCCTCTGAAGACTATACTAAAACTCAGCATTTTGATGGGGTTTTTTTTGCGTTTTTTTTTTTTCTTTTAAGGTGAATTAAGAGTTCTTATACTCCTAATACTGATATTTTAAATTCCTTTAGCCAGATTCAGCCTTCACAAATCTTCCATTCTTCACAGTAAGCACGAGGTAAAAAGGCTATATCCATCCCTTTATTTAAGAGTTAAAAAACCAGAATCACCAACGAGCTGAGTCACCAGCCAAAGAAAAGTCTGAGCCACCAGGTCAATGCATACTCTGGAACGTGTCACCTGCAAACACTGATGGGATAAGACTGCTCCTGCACGTTTTCTCCTTTATTTGAACTCAGTGACAAGGAACTGGCCAGCAACAGCGTCTCTTGGAGATTTCACTGTTATATGAGCGCGGTTACCTAGCTAGGTTTTGACATGTGTTGAATTAACACCTTGTTATATTTATTGCTTGTTTTTCTTGGTTTTCATAGGTAGACAACTCCACAGTTACACAACACATTGGCTACTTAATCTGTAGTTAGGCTCATATTCTGTCTGTTCCTCCCTCATTAGTTACAGCAATAGTCACCCAGCCTTCTCTAGTGTTCTGTGAGATCAAATCATTGCTCATTATTCCCTCCTAATTGCAGGGGAAGAACCTCACACCGATGGCAAAACAAGCATCCCTGGAACACCCATATCCTTCCAGCGCAGATTCCCAGTTTCACCTCCCAGCACAGTTCCTTCCTCGCTCGCTTCAGTCAGCTCCTGGAAGAGTCACACTGGAAATACCCTTTAACAGCAGCATGTGGTTGAAAGGACCACCTGTGCGTGCAAAGCCGCTCGGCATCAAGCGCGCCAAGGCAGGCCGCGTCGCCTGGGCGATGGAACATTTCAGAGCACCCTCAACTCCGACTAAGCAGGTATTAAACTTGTTGGGATTTTCCGTATGTAGTCCAGTCTCTCGGAACAACAGATTACGGATTTCACGGGGCATCCCCGCTGGTAAAACCAGGCATTCGGTCAGGTGCACTTTTTAAGGAAACAAAGTATTTCAGATCGTTACCTTCACGTGTTTTGTACCAAAAAACTCAGCGAAGCTGCTGTGCTGTGCTTTCACCCAACTTCAGCTGACACAAACAGCGCAGTTGTAAAATTCCCGATAAAGCTCGGATGGGAGGTGGTCCCCCCTGCCCCTTCTGGCAGCGTTGGGAGGGAGATGACGCCGGCTGACACCGGCGGCCGTGCAGAGCTCCCGCCGAGGGGAACACCCACCACCCCCGGGAGCTCCCGATCGCTCCTAGCCAAAAACAACATGGACACCGGCTTCCTCTCGGAGCACTCGAAAACAAACACCCCCTCCCCCCAGAAGCAGCAGACAGGGCTCATCTCAAGCCAACTTTAAGAACTTCATACCATTAGGGAAATGTAAAAAAAGCAGGGTTCAGAGGAGGTGCCTGCGGACCCCGCGGGGAGCGGGGCGAGCAGCCCCAGCGCGGCAGCCTTACCCCCCCCTCCCACCCCCATGGAGCGGGGCGAAGGGGGAAGTTCCCGGGCGCTGGGGGCCCCCCTTCCCTCTGCGCTGGCTCTGCTCCAGCGGGCCCGTCTAACAAGTTGATCCCGGCGTGGAAGAGGAAGAAAAGGAAAAGCTTAAGGGGGGGAGGGGGAGGGGGGGGGGGGGGAAGAAGCCGGGAGGGGGAGGGGAAGCCCCTGCGCGGCCGCACCGCGGCCGCGGAGCGAGAAACGAAGGCCGGAGCAAGAAAGAGAGAGAGGGAGGGAGAGGGAGGGAGAGGGAGGGTCGCCCCCCCATCCACGTCCGCAGGATCCATTTTCCCTCCCGCCGCCCCGCTCCAACTTTCGGCGCCCCGGGGGTGGCCCTCCGGACGCCTCCCGCCGCTTCGAGCCCCCGCGGCCCTGCCCGCCCGGGACTCACCGGCATCATCTTGGAGCCGAACCGCATGGGGGCGGCCAGTGCCGGCCCCACCGCCCGGAGCGGGAGACCGGCGACCCGGGGGGAGGAGGACACTGCGCCGCGGGGAGACCTGTTGCGGGAGGCGCTCGGCTCGGCCTCGCCGCCTGCCCTCTGCTTTGTTCCCGCCGCTGCCGTCGCCCCCGGCTCCGCTCCGAAACTAACCCCGGCCCGGCGAGGAGGAGCCGCAGTGCCCCGCCCCACCCCGGGAGGGGCCGGCGCGGCTCCCGCGGGGGACGGGCCGCCTCTTTTGCCCGGCCGGGGGTGCCTGGCCCGGGGGAGCAGCCGCGCCTGCGCCTGCTCCCTCCCGACTGCCGGCTCAGCTTCCCTGGCCGGGCCCGGGGCTCGGCGGGGGGCTGCGGCAGAACGGGACAGGCGTGAGCCCCCGCCGGGCCCCTCCGGGGGAGCCTCCCCCCGCACCAGCAGCGGGGAGTCGCGGGTGGGCGAGCTCAGGCTCCAGCGCTGAGCCTCCCCGGGTCCCACCTGCGAGTCCCGGCCGCCTCAGGCGGGTGTCCTGCCGGTAACCCCCTCGTAGCTCCTCGGGTACGCGGCAAATTGAGCATCCCCGCTACAGATTTTACTTTTTTCTTATCCCCCCCCCCCCCCCCCCCTTTTTTTCAGTTGGACCTGGCAGTGGAGCTACAGCGACCAGGTCAAACCTCACAGAACAACGGTGAGGTGCCAAAATTTAAAAAAAAAAAAAAAAGTGTAAAAATACCCGTGATAGGATCGGGCTGTCCAAAAAAACTAACCCCATGAATCCTGTAGACCCACTTAAGAGGGGGAAAAAAAGTTTTCCCCCGCTGGGCCCGTGCGCGGGACACGCGTTTCAAACCCAGGAGCCTTGCCAGCAGCGCTGCAAAGGCTGGAGGAGGGCTTGGAAGGACGGCGTGCTAAACCAGCACCGCTACAGGGCTCTCTCTGCAGGGAAAACAGCTCCATCTGCTTCTCCTCCCCGTAGTAAAACCTTCCCAGTAATTAGAAAGGATAGAAGGGAAGAGGATTAGAAGCTCCTAGACGAGGGGAGAACAAAACTCAGACCTAATCTGTATATAAACATCTCTTGTCCTAAGGCAGCAACAAAACTTCATCGGCACTGATCAAAGCCCCGGGAATCCCTTTGCAATAACCAAGCATTGTTTAACACAACACTGTTGCAGCTGCGGCGGGGGCTAAAAAAAGATCAAAAAGCTATTTTTGGAGTTGCCCAATTTCAGCAAAGAAAAGCTGCAGACCCTTTCGTTGTTGTTGTTTGGTGAAGTTTGCTTTTGCTACGACGCTGTGAAATATAGCAGTACGTAAAACTCGTCCCAGAAGCGTCTCGCACGCTTCGAACCTGCTGTACGGAGCCTCCCCGCCCGGGCTCAAACATCCCGGAGCGCTTCGCTTTCGACAGAACAGCCTGGGAAGGGCGGCCGGGCCGGGGGGCTCCAGCCAGGCCGCTTCCCCCCGGCCGTGAGCAGCCGGTATGCTTCCCTTCCCGCCCCTCTGTCGGTTTTCCTCTCAGCGAGGCGGCCGCTCCACAGCCCCAAACTGCCCCCCGGGGTCCCGCACCGCCGGGGGCCGCTCCCGCCTCCCTCCCCGCCGAGTTCGCCCCCGCCCCGCACAGTCCCCGCCCCGCCGCCAGGGCCGGCCAATAAGGCGGCGCTGGCGGCGGCATGACATCACCTCCCCAGACACCTATTGGGTACCTGGCGAAAACAGCGCGCCGTCTCCCGGCAACGCCGTGGCGTCACGGCACCGCCCCGTAACCCTTCCCGCCTCCCGCCGGCGCTGCCCCCGGCCGCCTCTCACTGCGGCGCCGCGGGCAGCGGCGCTCCCGGAAACCCGCGGCTCCGGGCAGCGCCGGCCGCCGCCGCTGTTCGCCTGGAGGGCCGGGTTCCCCGCCGGCAGGCTACGCGCTGGCCGTAGGCTGTGAGGGCCGGCCCCGTCCCGCGGCCGCCCTGGCACGCTCGTCAGCCTGCCCGTGGGAGGCTCCTCACCCCAGTTCTCACTCGGCGGGGTTTCCCAACTCAAACTCTGAATTTATTTTACGAGGTAAAAGTGTGACGGGCCACGGCACGTGGCAACGGAGAACCGAAACTCCCCTGCAAAGCTCTGCTGAGTTTTTAGGAGCGCCTCAGGGGTGCGATCTTTTAATGTATGCCCCAAGTACGGGTACAAATTATTTCTAATAACAATTGGACTGTTAGAATAATAATTTCTGAGCCTGTAAAATAAACCTGGAAACGTTTAGATAAAAAAATCAACTAGAACAAAGGTTTCAGGTGCCTGGATGCGCATGGTACCTGTGTTAGCTGGCGCGTGCCTCCTGCGGGTCAACCCACTGCAGTCCCCGTTGGCACAACTTCCAGTTTTCACATCTTCCACACACAGCTACCACCCCATCCCTGCTAAGGAAATGGAGCTTCAAGGGGTGCGCATCATTTTTTCCCAGTTACTGCCCAGGCTCTGTGACTCATATGCCGCGGTGGAGGCCGTCGGGGCCATCTGGCCGCGCGTCTGAGATCGCAGCCTCTGTCCAACAGAGGACACAACCCTCGCCAGGTTTGCGGGTGAAGCAAGGTCAAAACCATCCCACGCTGCTGCCTCCAACAGCAATTCAGGCATGGTTTCACTAGATGAACACAACATGAATTTCCCACAACGGGCTATTAATGGCAGCAAAGATTTTGGGGTTTATGAGCAGGGAGCATGTGGTTCCTCCCCTGTGGGAAGAAGCTCGTGAGGGTTTCTGACCGTAGGTTCAACCTCCAGCGTGCCAACGGTTGAAGGTAACCGCATTGCACGCAGGAGGACTGGCAAGGAGCAACAGTTCTCGGTCCTGCACGTGCAAAGCCATTGCAGGAAGAAAGAGAAGATGAGATCCGCAGGATCTGGAGCCAACGGCGCAGATAGCTGAAGCTCTGCACCTCTTCCCTGGTTCCCGCTCCTCTTGGTGGCCTGTCCGGAGCGTGCTGTGGATGACTAAGACCACACGCAGTTCCCTAGAAGCAGTCACAGCAAGGGTCCAGGGGAAGTTAATGCTCATGGAATTGCTTGAAAAGCATCCAAGAAAAGGAAAAAAAAACCAGCAAACCACCAAATAAAAATGTAGCAGAATAAACCTTCTCTCCATGAGAGATCTACTTGATCTGAACCACAGAAACGTGCAGTAGCAGAAGGGCATCACAGACAGTAGTGGTAACTGTAATCAGTAGAAATCAATTGCATCGTCTTTTCTTGCTTGGGATCGAGGGGAGGGCACTGGGAAGACACTGCTGTATTTAATGCCTTCAGCACACTACTTTTAAGTTCTACTTAACTACTTCAGTTAATTCCTTCAGTGCTCTACCTACGCAATTTTAACAGTAACTTCTCATTGCCTTCTCTACCAGCCTGCCTAAAACTGCCTCCAGACCAGCCAAGTCTTCTTTTACAGCCCTGACACAATTAGGAGGATTATCAGGCAACAGACAACAGGCAACATCTCTTTTGCAATACCCTGCAATAATAAGAAAAAAGAAAAGCTGTGCCTGCCAGTCGTTTATATTTTAATAACCCTTTTAATTCTTCAGCAAAAAAGATGTCGAACCTGATTCTTGGACTGTTTCTAAGGCAGTAATTTCAGAGAGAGTTTGTCAGACATCAACACCGCAGCATCAATGCAAGAGGAGCAGGAGGCCAGCTGGTTCAGGTTTGCTGCCCGCTGCCACCTGGTGTTACAATTCCACCAAGCCAAACTTCAGAGCTCTAATTTCTGAGGGATGTGCTTTAAGAGCGCAGAAAGAAAGGAAAGCTTTGGAATTGAGATTGCTGGGGAGAAAGGAAAAAAAAAGGGGGGGGGGGGGGGGAACATGCCAAGAGAATTGCTCACCTAAACTCAGCGGGCTGGGGCACAGCACAGCAGCTTCACAAGTTTGGACTCTTTCCAGCAATGTTGAACTTCTGGCACCTAGTTTATACAGCTTAGTCTCCAGCTCAAGATAAGGCTTTTCCAGACAGCGATTCAAAGCAAGGCCTCAATTCGTGTGTTGTCAAATTGCCTCACAAAGAAAAAAAGTAGCTATAGAAAAGAAAACCAAGGGGTTTATACCTTCAACACCTTCATACAGTTTCACTAATCCACCAGCTGTCCTCTGATGGTTGTTGAATTAATTGTCACTATTTAACACTGCATTTTTACTATTTAATTTCCTTTAAAATGTCAGGTCGCAGACCTTGCAGCACAAATAATTTTGGGGAAAATGTGCAGCAACGATTTGGTCTACCCTCCAGAGGGAAAAAAGTTCACTAGTTCCAAAGCCTGCAGCTGAAATTCATGAAATCCTTAAAGGAATCTGCTAATGGCACCAGCTAGGACATCCCACATTATCCCTGTGGCTGCTTCCGAAGCAAAAGCCTTTGCTCTATGCCACATTCAAAAGACTACACCAAGAATCATCTGGCAGATGTAAATTTTAAACTAAGACAGAGTGGCCTGCCACAACTCCTGTTAACTCCAGTTCTTTGCGTGTAAAGATTTTCTTAGGCATTCAGGAGTGATTTAATGGACATACCTTCCTCCTGGCGATAAGCTACTTCTCTCTAAAATGTCTGAGTCTGGCAACTGAAACGACTCTCTTCAGCTGTAATCCCCTTCAGGGAGTTTATCACACCAGTGCGTGCTTAATGAACACCACCACCAGGCCCCTACTTGAATGGTGTGTGTTTTGTTGAAAGCTACATATTCTTCTTAGATGAAGTTCATTTTGGTTGTGATGTATAGGTCCTTATTCACACACAGCTGACAGCGATTTAAAATCTACACAAAACAATGTATTCTGTGACATTCCTGTGCCACAGCTCAAACAAAAACTAAATTTGCCCAGGACAAGGAACAGCTGAGTAACATTTATCTCACTCAGAGGCATGAGAGCCAGTCTCTTACCTTGTGAAAGCATTTACTTGTGTACAAAGGGAATATAAACTTCGCCGGTTGCTGTATAGATGAACTGGTAATGCGTGTAAGCAACTAAATGAGACAACAGAGGTTCAGGTCCAGACTGTAACCTTAAAGTTAATTAAAAAATATTTCTTGCCTAACTTGCATCCTCTCTGGAAACTAATCCCATTATCTGAGAGTCACACATGCACCCACTGTGCAAAGTACGTACACAGTCACATTACTCAGCAAGCTAATAATTATATAGAGAGCCAGCAGCACCCAGAAATGAGCAGCACTCAGAAGCTACTTTAGAAATTTGCATCAATTTGCTGCAACATATTCAGCTCTTTTGCTGATAATTCAACAACAGTTCCAAAGGATGAGTTTATACAAGTAGAAAGTGACGTTAATACCACTATATGCAAGCATCACTCACAGTAAACAAAAGTCTTCCATTTCTTCCAGATCAACCAGGAGTGATTTAACTTCAGTAAACTAAAGCTTCTTTAACTTCTCAAGTTATTTGCTAGAAGAAAATTCTAATTTCCTCACTCAAAATTCTTTTCCATGTAATTTAAATACAGATTTTTTTCCACAGGTAATTCAACAACCAACCAGCTAAAGCAAGACTGCTCTGTGTCTTAAAGTGAGCAGAAAGAAACTTCTTTTTCCATTAGTCCCAGGCATCTTTGAAAAAAATGTAGGCTGGCACAAATTAGTGTTTTGTATGCATCATACACAGCTGCCATTCTTCTCAATAACTAAATTATACTCATTAGACTCACTTTGGATCCCTGTCAATTTATCTCAGAGGTGATCCTAACTGAAGACCCTCTGCCACAAAATGTCTCTTTAAGGCAATTACAGCAATGCGAGAAAGGCGAATCTGCTGGCAGATGCTCACCCAGCCCCATAAGGGAGTTGGTCTGTGAGGAGGAACAGAGAAGGAACTGAAAAACACTCACTAAGTACATATATATTCAGCTGTTGCAAACAGCAATTCTGTTATCAAAATCCCATCCCTTGCCAGAAACCTTCAGATGCTGATTGGCCACGCAGTGATGCTGAACCTTCATCCCCGCTGGATGTTTAGAGAATGTGGAGAGTTAAATTAACACTGCCATTTTATTGTTGCCTCATCCCTATTTCTCAGCTGCCAAGCAGCCAGCCTTAGCTCATGCTAGAAGTCCCTTCGGAGTCATGAGTGAACGAAACCAGAAGGATTTCAGAAAATACAAAATTATTCAAGATCAGGCTCCGCACAGTTTCTTGTTGGTACAGTGACTGCAGGACTGAGCAGACCACGGTTTTGTTAACATATTCTCCTGGTCAAATCATGTATTTTCTTTGCATATTCTCACACAGAGCTATAGTCCCGCACCTCAGCAAGCCAAACTCTGCTTTAGATAAACCTGGCAGACACAGGTACATGATCTATAAGGCACAACAGACACTTTGGGAGTTGTCTTTTTCTTATACATCAACATTATTGGTGCAGTTTGTCACATCAGTGGTGTTTCACTGAGCTGAACTGAGAAGACACAAAGATATATTACTAATGTCTTTACCAAGTTCTCTTTATCGTATTGTAAATATGTGGTAACATACTAAAATCAAAGGAATTCCTTGGAACTTGTACCAAGCTAACCAGCAGCAAAATTGAGCCCTTCCCTATGGTAGAAACTGATTCCTTGTCCTACGGCTTGTGAATATCCTACAAGAAAACAATACAGAGAATTAGCAGAAGTCATGTAATCTAATTAAAACCTCCTCTTTGTTCATATAAGCTTTCTTACCAAGTTTACTTCTGAGTACAGCTGTGGGAGGATATGTAACCTGGCCAATGCTATCTAGTACTTGATCCTGCAGTCCTCTTTCAGGGAGGGTATTTTGACTCCAAGAAAATAGAAAGGTTATTTTTCTGAACCCTCATACTTTTTATCCCCCAAGTACATCAGTTTGCCTGATAAATATATTACATGTCTGCAAACTCTTACTTTCTTGTGGAGTTGAAAATACTTCTGGTTAAATATTTCTTAAAAAATTAAAACAGAAAACTGTATTTAATGAAAGCTTGACTGTGCAACATGCCTGGCGTACAAAAGCTACTCAAGATTAGTCTGGTCCCCACACTTTTAGCTAAGAAAAATCTACAGAGATTGTATTTTCTTTCATCCTATCTTCTACTTGTTCTCCTTTCGCCACTTCCTCTCATTTCCCAGGGAGCATCACATTCTTCTGCCTCTCAACTTCAGCTTATGATCACTATCAGGTACCTAATGTACAGTATTACAAATAAATTATGAGGTAGATGTAGATTTTAGAGGTGGTTTCTCAACCAGCTTTTTATGCAATATGTAGCACTACTGGGCCCCAAACTGGTTAAACTACAAAGGATCCATCTAAATATTTATATCAATTTAATTAAACTGGGATTACATTCATATCTGAAGCTATGACTCCACACAACCATAAATACTAAGTTACCTACTAATGGATAAAAAGTCTCATGCAAAACATGAATCTGTGCAAATTTACACTCCTGTCTACATTTGTTAAGAACATTTTAAAAGGAAATTTTAATATGGCGCTTTTTTTCCCATTTCCTTTTTAAAGCCTCTCAAAAAAAAAAAAGACCTTTAAGCAAGCTGGAGGTGATTCACAGGGACAAGAGCATAGACTCTCTGTGGATCTCCCCCAGCTTGCTTACAGGTATTTCCTTCACTTCTGGCTGAGAAGTCACCGTCCCCAGATGTGCCCAGATGTAGCTGCTCTCCTGTATAAGCGAAACGAGCCCGTGTGTTTCGTCTGATCTGGCCTTGCACCAAACTTCTGCATTAGATTTAGCCTTAGACTTTACTCTGCCTCAATGTCCAGCAGCCTGAATGAAAATATGGCTGTGTGAATATACCAGACTTCCTTCAAATGTAGCACCCCTTAAAAAAACCCTTAATATCCATAAAGTGAGCAAACTGCCACTGCCCCTAAGAAGAAAATGTGCCATGTGGAAAGGCATTTTCTATTTTTCTATTGATTACACTAACTTAATAAAACAAATCTGTTTTCCTCCCACCCAACTTCTGCTCTGATCCTCAGTTTTTGAGCACATTGCTCCTCTTTTCTCCTATATTCCTCATTAACATGGCAGTTCTTCACCTAGTTACACACCTTCCTTCACTTTCAATTCCTGCTGCTAGATGTCTTCCGCCCATCCCTGTCTTCCCAGACATCATCTTGCTTCTCACCCTCTTTTTCCCCTTCCCCGAATTTATTCTCCGTTCTCACATTTGATATTGCAGCTTTCCTTGTATTTGATCCAGGCTCCTTCCTTTTCACCATGCCTTTTGGCATTGCTTCTCACCATACGAAGCCCAAACAAAATGTTCTACGGCTTTCAGTAAAACTTCACAGTCCCTGCTGTCCCCAACAGACCACACTCTAATCAGTTGGCAAAGCAAGATATATACAGTCTTATAAGCACACAGTAAGCTGTGAAAGGCTGCTCAGTATAGATATATCTAAGAATGTCGCTGACAAATTTTAAGCCAAGTAATGAGATTCTACAAAGATTTATGACATAAAAAAAAATCCTCCAGATTACCACAAAGAAAGCAAAAGAGATATCCTTGGCCCAGGCGGCCTTCCTTTCAAACTTCATATTCCTAGTCCAAAGTACAGAGGCATCAAAATTTCACCCCATGCCCAAAAAACAAAAAATGAGAATTTTTGCTTAAAAGGGGCAAAATGATATATTTCCCCTGACATTTTCCTTATGAGTCCTTTAGATGTCCCCCAAAAAATTCAGTCCAACTATATTTAGCATTCTAACCCGGTATAAACAAAACTAAGGCCATTTCAAGATTTGTTTTAAATATTACAATAATTGCAGAAATCTAAATGAGTAGTAACTCAAGTAAGGCAAATAAGGTGTGTATCCTGTATGAGCTGTAAAATACTGACAACAGAGTTTGCATGTTACTTGACATACAGTAGACTCTACTTAACTTTATTTCATCCCTTTCGGGAAGTATTATCAAGTTATCTGGCTTCACTCCATCCCATAGTAACTGAAAAGTTAAGCCACTAGAGAGTCTGAGATGGGGATTTAGTGGAAGTGCGTGCAGTCTGTGTTTTTGCAAATTAATGCAAAGTGATGCATGTTCAGAAAAATGACACAAGATACATTGGGGAAGGATGTGAATTAGAATCTGGAAGGCAGCAGAAGTAGCTTATATTTATTAAACATAAAGCTGTAGCTTAAAAACTCAGATTTTTCAAACTGTATAACAAAACAAAAAAGCATTCTTGAAACTATCTTTAGTTTAGCTTAGGTAGGATGAAAAAACCCACTTGCTCTTAAAGCATTAACGGACTGCCAGCCCAAACTTCATGTGCCAAGTCACAAGTTTATTAAGAATTCTCCTGTGTACGTTTTAAGCTGCTGAGTGTGCATGTGAAAGGAGATCAGGTCTTAAAACCATGCACAAGAATAAAACCCTTGTTCCGAGACAGACAGATCATTTTACAGCGGCATTGATGAGCTGAGGGGCGGGGGGAGCAAAACACTTCCAAATCCATACAAGGCACACAGTGTTCTGCTCCCAAAAAGGAAGTATTAATTTCAGTGCACATTTTTGGAGTGCCATTATGGTGATACACATAAAGGCTTACCCCTGCGTTTGCCCTGCTCCCAAGTTAATCCTTTTCCAATTGCAATTTTTTTCTTTTAAGAAAGAGGTTGCAGGTGGGTTTATGAGGAAAGGGGGAAGTTGCACATGAAAGAAGTAGCTTAAGGTAAACCTTCAAAGAGGGGAAGCATAGCTGAAAAAATGTACAGGGATGCTGCAGGTAGCTGATGCTTTCGTCCTGTAATACTTTAAGCTGTACTACCTTGGTGCAGGTACTGCAGTGAGTGGTCCCATTCTTCTCAAACTCCTTATGGCTTTTTCCCGTACACATTGCTACTGCCACTTCTGGCATTCACCTAGTGATTTTCTTTGGCAAGTCAGTCTTCAGCAGCACCAGTTCCCCTATTGAGCACACGTGCTCAATGCTACTCACATGAAAAAAGGAGCAGCAGCAGCAGCGGAAGGCAGAGAGGAAACTGGCACTATACTTTTGAATGGCTGTGCCAAGTTCTGTCAGACTAAAATAGTGGTGAAACTACAGTGTAAGTGTCCATGACCACGCTCAGAAGCACTAGGGAATGTTCTAGAAACAGCCCTTGGTCCCATTCCTTTGCTGCCCCAGACATTATATCCAACTGCCCTAATATATGCAATTAAAGACAAATAAAAGAGCAGAGCTTGTTTGTTTTGCCTCCCCAATAATGTTTGCAAACACACTGCTTACCCTCGCTTCCCTTGCATGCCCTGGCCAAGGCAAGGTAGCCCAGGTTGGACACAGGTGGGGTGTTCACCCATCTATACGCAGAATAGAAAGGCAAATTTGTAAGAAGTATGTAGCTGCACCTCACAAGCTCCAGACATATTTTTCCTGTAGCTGGTCATTTAACCATGTTTTCCTGGGGTCCGCTGTGTGCCTGTGCAGCCAGTGCTGCTCCCACAGTGCGGTGGGAGCACTGCCATGCTTCTGAGCAACAGCAGTGGTGAAGTTTTGGAGGTCCATCTCACGCGATCACCTCAGGAGGGGGCATGGGGAGCGAGGCACTGATCTCTCCTCTCTGCTGTCCCGCCACCAAGCGAGCGCGAGGGATGGCGTAAAGCTGCCTCAGGGGAAATTCAGTTTGGATGCTAGGGAAAAGCTCCTCACAGAGAGTGGTCTGGCACAGGAACGGGTAAGGTGTACCTTGCCCCAGGTAAGGTGTCACAGCCCCAGGCCTGCTGGAGTTCAAGAAGTGTTTGGAGATACATATACATGGTTTAACTTTCACGTTGCCCTGTGTGGAGTGAGGAGCAAGCCTAGAGGATCCTCACAGGCCCCCTCCAGCTCAGGGCAGCCCTCCGTCTCTGGAAGCTTCTCCATCCTCCTTGACCACCTCACTCCGGCGTCCCTCCTCCCCCAGAGTGGGAGAACAAAAGCCCCGTCGCCTCGCGAGGACCCACCTCAGCCAGGCGGGCCATCGCCCCTGTCATGCAGGGTTGGGCTGCTGGTGCCGGGTGCCCTTGCCAACCACAGCCGGTGGCAGAGGCACCTCACGCGAGTCACCCACTGCGCATCTACTTCCCCGCCGACGGCGAGTCTCTCGCTTTCCCGCCACACGGTGCGACAGATTTACTTCCAGTTGCTCGCTCTAAGCCCGCCGCTGGCGGGGTGCCCAGCAGCTGGGGGGGGCATTTCGAGCAGCCCCCACCACGCCTCGGTCGGCGGAAGGGAGGGGTCTCCCGGGGCACCGCGCTGCCCGCGGAACCGCCGCCAACGGCCACCCCACCCCCCCGACCTCTGCCGCCCCCAAGCGGCCGGGCGGGGCGGGGCAACCGGCCCGGTACTAACGGGGGCGGAAGTGGCGTCATAGGAAGGCTGGCTCCCCTCCCTCAGTGGAGGAAGGACGGGCTGTAAGATGGCGACGCTGGAGGAGCGGCTCCTGTCGGACGGGGAAGGCGGCACCCTGGGTTCGGCGCGGCTCTCCCCGCCCCCGGTGTCGGAGTCTCCCGAGGCTCTGGCGCCCTTGGAGCCGCCGCCTCAGAGCAACACGCTGATGGGGCTGCCCATCGTGGCGATCGAGAGCATCCTCAGCTTCCTGTCCTACGATGAGACGAGCCAGCTCCGCCTGGTAGGGGTCGGGGCGTGGAGGGGAGGCGGCGGGGCGGGCGAGCGAGGAGCCCTGCTGCGGCCGGGGCCCGGGCCCGCCGAGGGGAGCCCGCCGGGCTGGCCGGGCGCCGCCGGGAGCGGGGCGGGAGCGGCGCCGGGGGAAGGTGGGGCGGCGGCGGCGGCCCCGGTCGCCCCCCGCCGGGCGGCTGCCGGGCTGGGGTGGACTGGGATGGGGCGTTCTCCCTTCTCCCCAGCCGCCCCCGAGCCTCGTCTGCGGGCGGGTGGGTGTGTGGCTCCGCACACCCGCTGCTGAAGGCCCAGTACTGCCTCTCGGTGCTTTCGTTCCGTTCGTCCTCTGTAAGAAATGACGGGGCTGCTGGAGGCTGATTTCTCCGAGCGAGTGCTTTTCTTGGGGGCGAGTCTATTGTGTCTCGTGTGCGTGTTTATTTTTACTTATAGAGCTTAAGCCTACGACTGTAGGAGATGGTGAGTCTGCTGCTTCAAGGACCCTACTCTATCTAGAAGTAAATGTGTGGCAAAAAAGAAGACGCGAGAAAGCCCTGGTCTGCCTGAAAGGCTGCCTGCTTCTTCCAGTCATAGTAGTAGATCTAATAAAAGATATTACCTCTGCCTCCAAACTTTATAATGCCAAAAAAAGAACAGCTGTCAGTGAGGAGATCGCTGTGTATCAGTCTTTAACTGCCTGCATAAGGAGTCTGATGTAAACTATGATGTCGTATGAGAAGCTGCTATCTTACTGAACTTCTTAAGAGGTCATAAATGGAGTAATAGTGAGGGAATTAGTGCATGTCTTATGTAACCCTCAGTAAACTTGCATGTACTGTACTCTTTCTATTTTAAGAACTCTATTAGCCTAAACTGGATAAAGTTACAAGCATATTTCTGCAGAAAATTAGGCTGCGTGTGTCCTGGATCAGCAATCTGAAGTGTTGCATCCTGACTAACTGAAAGCTCTTTAGAATTAAGGTAGCCTTTAAAAATAACAACCCCTAAGCATAAATTCATAATGAAATTTCATCACTTTCAGATTTTTAAAGGCTACAAGTAGCCTTGGGAGATACTTATATTCCTGCTCTAAGATCTGTCTTACACAAACAGGAGATTTGTGTTTTCTCTGAGAACTGAGCTGCTTATCAAAGATGAATGAATGTATCTTATGATGAGTAGTATTCTGCTAAAGATACAATGCAGGATCATATTAACTGAATGACAGGAATTAAACTGCTTTGGTCTCATGCATATGAAAAATGTGCCCCAAAGCAGCCTTATTAACCCCTTAGAATGTGGCATTCCATGGGATAAAGCATCTTGAGGAAGGTAGGAAGATGTGATCCAGGACATCAATCAACCTAA
The DNA here is from genome assembly GCF_030867145.1 of Opisthocomus hoazin. Lineage (NCBI taxonomy): Eukaryota > Metazoa > Chordata > Aves > Opisthocomiformes > Opisthocomidae > Opisthocomus > Opisthocomus hoazin. Next base: position 31,926,608 of record NC_134415.1, read on the forward strand.
ACAAAGTTTGATCATGCATGTGTAGACACAAAATGTGGATTCCCTAAACTGATCACTTTGATGCGTTCTCTGGATCCCAGCGTTGAAGGAAATGGGTGTCCTAATCTCCTTTTTCTGGATCACTGTAGATCACTGACCCAAAAAAAAAAAAAACAACTTGAACTGGTGTTGAAGCTACCGGGTGTACAAGAAGACAGACAAAGGAGTTGGCTGGGTGGGAGGACATAGAACATTAGCAAGTTTTCAGATTAAAATAGAGATAGGAAGCTGTATTGTTTATGTAAAGCATAGTGAGGAGCATAATCTAAGGCATACGATCCGTAGCCTTTTTCTGTCACCAAAAGGCAACGTAAAGAACATTTCCTGCTTGTGATGATTGCCATCAGGCAAGGCAAGACCATGGGCTGGCCCCTCACTGTGCAAAGAAGTTCTTGCTTTCCTGAGCATAATGCTTTCTGCTATTCCTGGTTTTACTGCATTTGAAAGCATAAATGAAGCACCTACTGGTTAAACAGCGGAGTAGGTCTGAAGTAATGGAGACTAAACAATAAGTATTCAGAATGCAGCCATGTCTGTAATTATGCCTCAGTGCAAATCCTGAATTCTCAAACTTTTGTTCAAATAAAGTGAATGAGCAGAAAAGCAGCAGCATTTTGCTTTCAGTCCTTTTGATTATTTACTTCATCTGCTTCCTCTGATATGTCATCAGAAGAGAAACACAGAAAACGCAAAAGATCGTTATGCCTGAAGCTCTAATGTTCTGGACAAGCTGCAGCCTAGTATGCATGCTGATATGGAAGCTAGCTATCTCCCAGCTTTTGAAATATTATTTTACTGTGATTTTTTTTAATGACTTACAGAAGGTCTGGAATTCTTACATGAGTGGGATAATAATGAAATTCTTATGTGCCAGTTTCTTTTCACTTACATGTCTGAGCCTGGAAATGCACTTCCATTCAGGCTATTACTACAGCGAGCGTTATTAAAACCAAACATTCCATAACCTCCTTCCATGAACACTCTGAGGAGAAGGTTATCTGGGATTCTGGCACACGTCAGAAGTGTCTTAGATTCTGCAGCAAATTTGTGCTTGATTTCTGCACAGTGCAAATAAGGACTGATAGCCTTTGGACAGCACTGCTTTAATCTTCCCACAGTTTCAGTACATCTGTATTTACAGGCATTTGTATTTTAAAGCTTCTTGCCAAAGTCATCAACATTTTGTCACTCACACTTTACTTTAGAAAGGCATTATGAAGCATGGTGTCTGTGGAGCCACTCGGAAAAAAACATATATTGAATCTAAATACTTTCGGATATTTTAATCTCTGTTTTGATACTGGTTATCTGGAAGATGTTCGTTAGCTTGGAAGAAAGGGAAGCTGGCAGTAGTCTTCTAGTAGACTGTGCCAGTTTAATTTGTTTACAAATAAAGTGGAAAATTAGTTCTTTCATAGAAGCTGCTGTCAGTATAAGTCAGCATGCTAAAAAGCAACCAGCTTGTCATTCTGCTTTTCACGTGGACTCGGAATAACTTTCTAACACTGAAATTTGAACACAGTGTGTGGTTGGACTGGATGTTTGAGGAAATTTGGGGTCTTTCAGCTTTATGGCTAGAATACAAAAATATTCACAAATACAAATATGAGCAGATTTAACTTTTTACTTATGGTCCATTGAATAGCTGGTATTGAACTGTCCCGGACTAATATGAATACCTAAAAGTGTAATAATGCTACTTTGTATGTGACTGCTGACTATGCAGTCTAAAAGAGGTCTGTTGTTCCTATAACTTCAGGAGCCATATGGTTTAAATGGTGACATCAGGAGCCAGCTGAGAATTAAGAGGTGATGGGTAAAATAAGTTGCAGACAAACATTTTTGATTTCTGGTGGTACTTGTTACCTGTTTGGTGTTTGGGTTCTGGACTGATTATTGGCACAAAAATGGGTAATGTCCAGAAACTGGAGTAAATAATTCTTCATGTTGCGTAGTTTAAGCAAATGAGTAAGGCTAAAAAAATCCGATGTTTAAGAAATTTAGTGTTAGCCATTGGGACCTAGGCTCTTGTATGTGGGAGGGCTTCAGCGTGCTGAAAGGTCCTTGCTGCCGCCAGATGTCAGCAGATACATGGTTAAAATCACTCTTTCTGTGCTTCCTCTGAATTTGTAGCTAATAATGTATCTAGAATTGTTTTTCACTTGTGCTGAATAATTGCATAGCTCTTGTGCTTGTTGCTAGTTCAGCAGCTTGATAAGCTGTAAAGTCTTGTACTCAAAAATGGTATCGGGTCTAGGCATCCTGAATGCAGTTGATACCTTAGGAGAAATGTGACATTTTCCTGCTTCCCGCAGTTGAAGGGACAGTGTTATTTTTTTTATACACTGGAGATGGTTTAGTTGATTCAATGAATGGGGCAGAGTGTACTGAGACTGTACCTCTGTAATTAGCCTGTCTGATCATTCTTCTTTGTTAACAAGGAAGATTTAATACAAAGGAGCACAGACAGATTGACAGCAATTACTTAATGGTCTGTTAATACAGATTTGTTTGAAAATGGTCGGTTCTTACAGAACTTAAACTAGCTATGACTAGAAGAAGACTCACAGAAAGTAGAACTTCATTTTAAGTAGTGCCTTCCATATAAACAGAAAATAATCACAGGCATTTCTATGAGAAGTGAGAATCTTCTTCCTCAAGGTGTAAACTGTGTAGACTTCAAAGTTATGAAATGATTAGCATATAGGAGTTGTGCACTTTACAAAAAAAAAACCAAAACCCACCAACAACCCAATTTCAAAGGACAGTTGGTTCACTGAGCTCTTGCATCTTCAGAACTGAATTGCAACTGCTTTAAACTTTTGTACGAATTGGCTTTGTCTTGTAACCGGTTACTCTGTGAAGGTTTAAATTTAGCAGTCTGCTGTGGCTTCTGCAGCTATTAATGTACTTTCTCCCTAAATCTGTGAAAAAATGGAGGCTATTTGTATCCAATATAGCAAATAAAGGAATCTGTTAGAAGAGAAAATACTTTTTTTTATATGAAAAGGAGTCTTGCTTCATGTGCACTGTATTGCATAAGTTTTAAAATTTAATTGTGGCTGTCTTCAGATACATAAGCCTTAAACGCTGGAGAAAAACCGTCATGATTTCTTGTTTTTAAAGGCTTCTTTTCTGAGACTAGAAAATACTAACTTGATCTACCAGAATCCCTCTGGAGGCCAAGTTAAAAGCCAGGCACAGGCATTTACAAGTTCCAGTAAAATCAGAGGAAATTGTATCTGCTTACGTATGGATGGATTTCAGCCTACTGTCTCTTGTTAGGCAATATCAGGAGAGTGATTTGTGTATTCCATGGAACATAGCTGCCCATTTTTGGAGTATCATGACCTTTGTTAGAGATGGTGATACCTTAAGCTCAACTACAGCTTCTGCTTCTTGAAATGGAGCAAAACCTGCTAAGAATCTTTTATTACCCAGCAAGTATGCATAAGATGATAGCAAAGTGACTTGTGGCCTTAATTGAGCCTTTAGCTTTTCTTTTTACTTAAATACAGGTTTGTAAGCGAATGGACTTGGTTTGCCAGCGAATGTTAAATCAGGGATTTCTGAAAGTGGAAAGATACCACAACTTGTGTCAAAAGCAAGTTAAAGCTCAGCTTCCAAGGTATGTACCAGTTAAAACTGTAGTTAAACTTAAATGTGCTTTTAAGCAGAATACTGAAAAGGAATTTCTTGCTAGCTGATCCAACTTGCATATCTTGAAAATGTGAATCGCATTTGTTTTAATTCCATTTTTTTCCAAAAGCACCTTGAACCTAAAATCTAATAACAAAATAATAATGTGGATGAACGTAAGTTGTCGTATACGAGGAATTGGAATATTGGAAAGTGTCTCTGGTATTTTAAGCAGAGAACAGAAGAGTGGGTCCTGTATTATCCAACTCTGCTGGGAAATCAAAGACTCCTAGGAATGAATAAATGCCATTCCTTTTCAAGACCAACTCCTTTCACTGATGATTCATCTACGAGACTGCGTTCAAAAAAAAAAGCAAGGTTTTGCAGTGCCAAGGATTAAACAGAGAAAGGGAGGGTGGTTTGACATGTGAGTATTACTGGGAGCTAGTTTCTCACTAAAACAATGTGTTTTCTCCTCTTTCCAGTCCGTAAGTGCAGCTGCTGCTGTTTCCTATCAGATTTCCCAGTCAGAATGAAGAAACTAAATGCTACTTACTATAGAGATCCTTTGTCAAAAAAGCTTTTATCGCAACCTAAACTTTGTACCAAGCACTAATAATATATTAAATCTATGTCAATTGCATTGAAGTACTAACTGTAGGAATATGGAGGAATAAGAATATTCACACTGTTTCAGTGTCTGCTGCTAGTTAATACTGAAAACTTGCTTTTAAATAGTCCTAAATTACATATAGAGTTTATGGATCACATAAAATGTAGTAATTATTTAGAAAACAAATTTTGTCTAAGAAAGTGTAGTATGCTATTATTGGCTAGTTCTCAATCTGTATCAGTTTTTTTCCATAAAGACAGAACTAATGTTAGTGGTTACATTTTCAAACCTCAGAGGGTTTTAAGGGTGAAATTAACTTGAGCGGTTGTTACAGTTTCATTTTGTTGACTCATTGTTAAATTGGTGTCACTTACTGGTCTGTCTTCTAGACGGGAGTCTGAAAGAAGAAACCACTCATTAGCTCGTCATGCAGACATCCTTGCTGCTGTAGAGACGAGACTCTCTCTGTTAAATATGACTTTCATGAAGTATGTGGATTCCAATCTCTGTTGCTTCATACCTGGAAAGGTAAAATGTAGACTGTTATGTGAATGTTTATCGGTGTTTAAAAAATATGATTGTGTAACTTAAATTTGTCCCAAGTTATATAATGTCCATACATATACTGAAACTGTGTTTCAGATACTTGAAAACAAACACACAAGCCAATGCTCTGCTGTAACAGGCAGTCTGAAATGAATGAACCAGACTATATCTAAATATTAATTATTCTAAACTTGATTTCCATTTACCCTTATATTCATTCTTGATTTTGATATTTGGCTTGTGGCATGTACATCCTACACATCTTTTTACAAAAAACACGGTATGTAGTGTTCAATTCTGAATTTTAACTGTACAAAACAGCTAGAGGCTGGGTCATCAGAAGATATAGTAATTTAGACTATGTATAACACTAAGGACTCAGGAAGATTTAAAGCATCTTTCTTAAAGGTTTGAGTACCTCAGATTAATTGGATTAAGATATTTAGTATGTGGAAACACTGTTCAGTATTACAGTGAGTGTGGTATTTTTGTAAAGTAAGTGGAATTAGTTTTAAATGTAGATAAAGTGTGTTAAATGTTAACACTGCTGAACAATTCTGGTATTTCAGAATACCCAAACATAAAATATAAATTATAGAAGTGAGATATACATTGGAGATATCACTGTTTTATAAGGTGTGAAAACAGAAGTGCACAGGGGAATTAAAATCATGATCTGAGGCACACTGATGCAGCTCAGGGTTGAAACAAGATATGTGAACATTAGCATAATGCTCTATTTATTTATCTTTCCATGTGAGGTGTGGATATGTTGGTATTAATTTTTCATGGGCGGATAACTGGATTGCTCTGGGATAAATGGAAAAAGTTAGCTGTTGGATTCAGATGAAGCATGGCAGGCATTTCTACATTCAGTATGGTAGAACAGGCTGTCGGCATGAGTTGTATTTTTATCTTGAAGAGGTAACTTGATTTCTGTACACTCATGTTGACGTAATTTCACATTAAATTATTATAATTTAATATATTTACGCTTATTTGACTATTTTTATATATACCATATGATTTAAAAATGCAATGTTAGATTACATATTATATAGTATAAACAAATATGATATTAAATAATACACTATGTGGTAATATATAACATAACATATATATTAAAATATAATTAAATATGTTATAAATTATATATACCGTATAATTTAAAAATGCAATATAACATAAAGTCAAATAAGCTTAAGTCCTTGATACTTGCCTAGTGGATGCATTACTTGAAAGAAATGTTGCCATGCTTCTTTGAGGGGTAGACAGGAAGGCAGTACTCAGTCTAGACCTGGGGTGTGCAGGAGCTGGGCAAGTGAGCTTGGCAGCCATTTTCCTTGTGGGCACTGAATCATAAGGACCTTCTCTGTATTCTGATACAACAGCTAAACAGTTTTGGGTTTTTTTGAGTTATTTACTTAGTGTGTGAGCTTGCTAGTGCTGCTGCTCTCTCAGCACAGTTAGCAGTTCACCAGAAAATCCTATTTTGGTCAAGCAGATTCAAGGCTTTGTGTTCACTTAGTCTGTGGTTCCTCCCTGCCACCTGCCCCGCTCCCCTCAGGAAATTTTGTTTGAATGAAGCTGCCACAGAACTGTCAGGAAGTGAACTTGCATTAGAATATGCAAATGCTGATTTGAGGTTTTGCATATTGTGTGAGGGTTCCTGATGATAGCAGAGCACTGCTGCAACATTTTGTGTTGAGGGTGGCAGGAGAATGCTTTGAGGATGTTGTTGCTAACAGGATATAATGTGGGTAAAATTGCAGAAGTCTTTTGTAAGCTTGTTGCGTGATAAGACACTTCAGTCTTGTCTAGCTTTTGCAACTTTTTAGCTAAGCTTCCTTTATTAAAACACGAGATGCAACTGTTGTCTTACCTATGATTCTAAGTTCTTAAAATATGTGTTCTTCAGGAGACTCTTCAACCATTTTTAATCCTGTGCAAAATACCTGTGTCAATAGTTTTAGTAATAAGAAACCAGCACTCCTATCTTGACCTGCCTCACACTATAATTCATAAATTAGCAAGACACCTTTCATCTCTCTGTATCTCTCCTAACCAAAGGGCTTGCTTATCAAACCTGTTAAGAGGGTGCTTATGTTCTCTGTCAGTAGTGGATTGATGTTTTATAAATTAATGTGTTTTGGACTTAATCTGGGTTTGCAGTATTTTCTGTGTATACAAGCGGACTCAAGTAAACATTTACAGTTCTTCAGACTGACATAGTGGTAATTGTTGCTATTGCATTTGTTTGTTTCGTATGCCTCATAACTGGCTGGGGGAGTGACTGCTCTGCATTGTGGCTTAGATTATCTTGCTTCAGGTTCTCCAGAAAGAAATGATTATGCTCTGCTGAGTATAGATTATATCACTTGGAACTCAAGTATGTGTGTAGTAAAACAAAATTTCACACAATGAACATTATTTCCAGAGTTTGAAGAGAGTTGCTGTGGTAGATCAAGTGAAGAGCTTCTCTGATATATCACAAACAGCACTTCATTTCAAAAAGCTGATGTAGAACTAAAGCACACAATGGTGTGCAATACATATGTAGTAAAAGCCCCTGAATATGACAGAACTTCTAGAATGATCTGAAATAATCTTGCATTTATCAGAAAATCCTAATTCTTCTTAAATGTTTTAGGTAATAGATGAAATTTATCGTGTGCTAAGGTATGTAAACTCTACAAGAGCTCCTCAGAGAGCTCATGAAGTTCTTCAAGAACTAAGGGACATTTCCTCCATGGCTATGGAATATTTTGATGAGAAGATTGTTCCAATACTGAAAAGAAAGATTCCTGGGTCAGATGTATCGGGACGTCTGATAGGAACTGCCCCAGGTATTAATTCCACCGTATAGTTAAGTTTTATTTAGTTTTTCTGTAAAAATTCACAGCATTGTATCTTTTTAAAGGTCCCTCCCTTAAATGCGAGCTTTATTACATAAATATTGACGATACTTGTTTCTTAAGAATACTAACTGAAATTAATTTGATTTGAAATTTAAGGAGCCTTTGTACTACCAAAAGAACATTCACTTGAATGTATGTTAGAATTACGCGTAATGTGTATTCATTAAACAAACACTTTTGTGCCACCGATGAATGAGACTTTATATCATTGCACTTGGTTGAAATTCAGCATGTGAGATGACAACTTGATGCCTTTTATTTTTAGGATGATCAGCAAATGAATTAGACTAAGCTGCTGTAGTACATAGAGAGTTAGAACATACTTGTATGTGCTTTTTTACTTTCTTAGGGCACTAATGTGTACACTAACAAGCAAAATACTTATGGGTAATAGTGAAAAGGCAATCAAAATAACACCCTATAAATAAACAATTAAACTGGTCCTTCATATACTCTGTCAGACTTTCCAGAATTTTTGTGAACCAAAGTCTAAGGTAGTTGCCTCATATAATGGCCAAAAGCAAAAGGTTAGTAGAACTGTAGTGTTTTTCCTGTGCTGGACATCTTCACACTTCTTAGGAACTGTGAAATTAACTCTGAAAGGGTAACTTAATAAAAAATAAAAAATAAATAATTACATCTTAAGGAAAAATTATAGGCCTAACTGTAGGAGCTGCTTGTTGTTTCTGGTATGTCCTGTCCATCCTTTTAGCCGTAAGTGTGTATACCACCTCTTAATTACATCCTGTTAATTATACCTCAGTTCCATTGAGTCTCTCGGTTGAGGAAGTATTGCCCAAAACCATAGCTGATGTCAGTCGGCTTTTCAAGGCCAAGGCTTTATGTGGCATAAAAGTGCCTCTCTCTTGTGTTGAGGGAGGAGCATAACCTATCTAATGGCAAGCCTTTAGAGTCACATAATTGCAGCTATGCTGGCATTGTAAAGGAAAGAAACGAGGAGGAGGAGGATGACTGTTCTAGCCTGTTCCAGGCTGTTCTGTCTTTGTAGTGCTGAAAAGTGGCATCTTGGTGGCACAGCATTGCTAGAAGAATAAAATGATAGAAAAAGTGATAGATATCTCATACGATAGAACAAGCGATAGATATCTCTTATGATAGAACAAGCTATAAGATAAGATATCTCTTACGATAGAACAAGCAATAGATATGCCTTACGATAGAACAAGCTATAAGATATCTCTTACGATAGAACAAGCAATAGATATGCCTTATGATAGAACAAGCTATAAGATATCTCTTACGATAGAACAAGCAATAGATATGCCTTATGATAGAACAAGCTATAAGATATCTCTTACGATAGAACAAGCAATAGATATACGGTAGAACAAATGAAAGAAATTATACAGAACCTGTTAGTCTCCTTGATTTGCAGGAACTTTATTAAAACCAACAGTCTCAAGCTCAAATTCCAGTATGGTTTTAGTACTTAGGAAGAGTGGTTCTAAAGACACATGGGAAATAGATTCGTTTCCTCCAAAAAGTAAGTTAAACTGAAATATCTTGTTAAGCCCCAAACCACAAAATTTTAGAAATTTAGCTGTCTACAAGTAACAGTGCAGAATTGTACTGCTCTATGGAAATACATTTATTTAATATAACTATTCTGTCACAAGTAATTTTTAGATATGTTCTGGGGTTTTAACTTAACATCTGTGACACTAAGTCTAGATGACAACATAATATCTCTACGTAATTTTTGTTAGAAAGGAGGGGGGCTTTTATACAGAAAGTAAATGATGAGCTCTTTTGCAGACTACTGAAAATCTAGATATTTTAAATTAAACTAGTTGCGCTCTGAGATACCATATGCTCTTGTTACACACTTAAATGACTGTAAATCTGTTTACATGTTCACGTAACTTGCAACCAGTATTCCGATCCGTGTTTGGGGAGTGGGGATAAGCAAAATGTGGAAACTGGGAAATAATTTTTACCTTTTGTGTTAAAGTTTTAGACGATTAATCGCAATTTGCTCTGAAGTTCCAGGGCCTTCTGCAGCACTGACAACAATGCAGCTGTTCTCCAAGCAGAACCCTTCAAGACAGGAAGTCACCAAACTCCAGCAGCAAGTAAAAGCAAATGGCACGGGCTTGACAGCGCTAAAGCGGGAAATCTCAGAGCTGCGCATCAAAGTGCAAGAGCAACAGAAGCAACTCCAAGATCAAGATCAGAAACTGCTAGAGCAAACCCAGATCATAGGTGAACAGAATGCCCGATTGGCTGAGCTTGAACGCAAGCTGCGAGAGGTGATGGAGAGTACAGTAGGAAATTCTTCAGGTTCTGGCTCAAACGAACAATCTCCGAGAAAACGGAGGAAGGCGGTTGAATCCACAGACTGTCCTAGGAAATCTAAACGCCTTCGAAACAGAAAATAACGTGGGAGTAAATGACACCTTCAGGAGGATACACTGCTTTAGTAGCCCGAGCAGGTCTGCTTGTTGGGATGCTGTGACTAGCTTCATGGTGTCACTTAGGCTGCTGGCTCCTCAAAACACCACTTAGACTTGAACAGTAATTTTCTTTCAATGAGACTTTTCCCCTGCTTTCTGTATGGGTGGGCCTAATGCACAGAATCTTTAAGATTTGCAATAGATACATACTAACCAGACCTGCTCTGTTATGTTTTGAAGAGTTAATCTTATTTCTGTGCAGATGTGTTTAAAGTAAACTTATTTGTGTTTATGCGTATGTTCACATAAAATCTTAAATAAATTCAGTCTTAACTGACTAAAAAGTTAAGCGTAAAAACAGATGTCCTATTCGCTTGAAGGAAAGATCTACTTTTAAAATCTTGTTTTAGAGAACTTGACCTTTTTTGTTACAAGTGACCTTGTCTGGAATGTCTGAAAAGTAGTTAATACTTTTTGGGGATCTCTGTAATGAGTAAAACTGACTTCTTAAGCGACAGTATTGGCTATATATTTTTGTAAACTTACAAAGAAGGGCCTTCTAGCCAGTCTTCACGTGAACACACCCTAGTTCTAGGTCTTGGGAGCCATAATCTACATTTGCATGGGTAGATGCATGTACACCTTAGACTGCCAAAAGCACTTGCCTGAAATTGTTCTGAACTCTGGGAGAGAGTACAGAGACCTATGAAGCAATCAGCCATAACTTAGCATCTGCTTTCAGCACAACTGCTTTCTCATAATGAGGTGGTCTCACGAAGCTAGTTGCAGGGGAGTTTGAACCCAGGCTATCTGCCACTTTCACTGCCTGTAAATTGCAGGTGTTGTTAGCCAAAGCTGGAGAATTGAGAAGCTGCCTGTGCATCACATGATTCATAGGCCAACATCTAATAAGGATCAGACAAATTGTCCCTACAATAACCAAGCTCAGGGGGACACCATTTGAGTGAAATGATGTATTATGGAAAAACTTAAAACTATTTTGTGTGTATGTGTTGGGGGATGGGGTGGGATGGAAATTTTTCTGTAACACTGATGAAGATATTCTAAGCTTTCCTTATCCTAAAAGATAAATCACTTCAGAAAAAGCTTTAATTTCGTTTACACTCCTGGTTTGACCTTGTAACTGGAAAAGCATGTCTTGCACTGTTCAGTCTCTCTGGTCACTTTATCAACATCAGAGTTGTGTACGGTGATTTTTTTTTTTTCCCCTGTCTGTATATTTTTGGAACCTTATACAGATACCGTTGTCCATGTTTTTGGTTTTAATCTACAAAACTATGTAGCTTTATCATGTGACTGACGGTATTTTTACTCAGCTGCTGCTTTGGATTTAGGTGGTACTGAATTCAACTTGGTGTGGCACTGAAAATGCAAATGATGCATTTGTAGCTTTTCAAAATCTTTGATACTGTTACCATGGGTTAAAGTGCAAGTTTCTGTTACCTTTTGTATGGCTGTCAGCATAAAGTAGTGGTTGTACTTAAATCACCAAACACATCAGAAATTGTCTGGTCAAATGTTACATAAACATGGGAGAAGTGACATTTTTCCTGACTCTTCAGCTACAGTTTTTACTTCTAAAACATATTAGCTCATACCAGAAGTAACATTGCAAATGCCTAGTTTTTGCAGACATTTACTTTTCAAATAAACTTGTTAAGTAGTTTGAATCTTTTTAAAAAAAAAAAAAAAAGACATGTTTCTTAAGAAAAGCATGATGGAAATGATAAAAGGTTATCTGGTTATCTAGGGGAAAGGTTAACTGTTAAAGAAGCATTTACTGTTACTGGCCTTCCATGGCTCAGAACTTTTTTACTATCAAAGATCTCTTAAAGACAGATAACTGCTGTTCAGATTAAAAACACTCGCATATACTTCATCTTCTAAAAGATAACAATTTTGAATCAAAGGGTCAGCGTGATCGCTATAATTACTGTGTATCATTGGTGCAAATTCATTTAATGGTCATTCATGATGACAAATTCATGTAATGGTCTAATTACTAGATATTTGTGGTTAAATACTTCTAAACAAGTATAAACCTGTGAATTGCATTCACTGAAAAGGTTTATTTGTACATCTCTTAGTATCTTTTGATTTGCTTTATTAATTTCTAGAAGATGTGAACCATTCCCCCCAATATACAAAAGTTTCAGGTTATTGGAGAGTACCATTTATTTATATGTTGGTGGATCTCTAGCTGTGTGTAAACTGAGCTGGAAAGAACAACAGCCTGTTGTTACATGAAACATTCTCCGTGAACCGTGCCAACCTGGAACCTTCAACTCAAGGAAGTATGACGTGCTCCATGTTTGCAGGTGCATCCTGATCCTCTACATGCTACTAAGTATAGCAGAATTGAATGAAGCCCACCAGACTTAAGAGGCAGAGGGGCTGGCTATGAGCAAGCTCTGAGCAATGCCACAACAAAGAAAGGCACACTACTATTTCATTTTCACTTCGTGGAGAGGGAGACATTGGTATCAGATGGCGCTCAGATTGGAATATACACCAGTGGTATGGATAAAATGTCGAAAACAGAATGAACTAATAAGTTTAGAGAAAATAGCTGAACTTTAACTTCTGACACCATATTGTCTCTTATTAAATAAAAGGGATGCATTTTGCAATATGTGAACAACTTGATAAATAGCCTGAAGTAAAACTAAATCACTTCTGATTATAAAAGTCTATGCAAGTTTACATGAGTTGATATATCTGCCTCAAAAGTACAGTGTTAGCAGCGTGCTAATAGCGATTAGTGATTGTGTAATCTGTTCAAGGGAGAACCTCACACTAGTGAGGCTAAGATGTAGTTTACAAAGTTACATGAAAAATTGTCTTATGGGCAGCCAGTGGTTCAGTTTTAGTACTTGTAGCAAGGGCTGAAACTGAACAGCTCAGGGTTGCAAGAGAAAGCAGTGAATGTCTTTTATAGCTAGTTTATTAAAATAGCTTGAAACTACCGAGGCTAGCTTTCCTTCTTTTCCAGCTTGCTTTGCAAACTGCTTTTTGTTTCATGGCAGGGGTGGGGATTTTTTACAAATTTGCCTATCTAGTGAACATGGTGAAAATGGTATCAGAAGATATCCCAATGGTACGTTCTTCAGGGAAATGCTGTTTGCAGCCAGGTCTTGCTCCCCAGATTGAACAACTTGTGTGTCCATGCAGTATGCAAGCACCTTCTAAACAGGGGCTGATGGATGTAAGAGGTGGAAGCCCTGAAGGAAGAAAGACTTAACTGCTTAACAAGATTCATTTCTCAGGTTAAAGAGCAGATAGAGACAAATGTTCACATCTTCAATCCCTGACGCTCTCTCAGCATAGCACATGAAATTAATCACAACAGTTCAGTGATGTTATGAGGGTGCCTTCACGTAATTTCTTAACCTAAAAGGTAAGACTGTACTGAACAGAAACTTAGTTGCTCTTACAGAGATCTTCTAACAGTTAATTGTGGGAAACACTAAGATTGCCTCAGGAATTTTCAGCGTAAAGAGCCTCTTGAAAACAGGATGGCATAGGATGTAGTTAAATGTATCCTCAGACAGGAGGGGACTACAGGACTTCTTGGTGTTGCGGATGGTTTTAAGAAGGAAACTGGCAAATCACAGTGACAGACTGATATTTTGTTCATCAGTAAATTCAGTTTGGAGTATTTTATAGTAATGTGTCTGTTAGTTGTGAACTGTTCTGTACCAATTCCATCCCTGTGCTACTTTGCATTGTACCTGGACGAGCTCACTTGTCCATGTGCTCTCTGCTCTTGCAGTTGTGCTTGCTGGATCTCGCCTTCCTGGCTGGACGAGCATGCGCTGCCATCTTTGGTTTGCACATAACTGAACACTCTAAGATTTTTGTTCTAGCTTTGTGCCAGCTGAAGACGCATTAGGTACTGGATCTCATTGTCTTCGGATGGGAAAACGTCAGACACAAAAACTGTTAGCTTGCTGAAGACCTGATAGGTCTGGGTTTTTTATATGAACTGCTTAAGCCAGAAAAACTCGGTGGTTGAATAGGAAAAGCACTTTGCACTCCAGGACACTTGCGCAATTAAATTTTCCAAAACTTTCCTCTTTAATATTTGTCTTAGTTGTTTAAGCCTTGTTTGGCTGCTATGGAATGTTTGGTTTATCGATCTGGGATCTTCTATTTAATTACCCTACTAAAACTTGTGACCATTTACAAACCCGTATGCATTTGCTGTGCCGTAAACCTGGCTCTGTGTACTGAACTCTTGATGCTGCGTCTCTCCTCCAATGCGCCTGTCGGCAGCTGCAACCTTTCTTATTAGCAGATCCGTTCGCTCTGTCGGCAGGCTCCTTCCCACGGGTGAGAAGGTCTTTAGCGCAATGATGGACAGCAGTGCTAATATTTGAACTACAACAAGAAGGGAACATTCTTAGAAGCATTACCCACAGTGTTTAGAGTGCAGTTGAGTGAAACACTCGTGATCCTGGCAATTTTGCAGTCAGCTTCTGCACTGGTAACTCAAAAGTACGTCCTGGTTTATTGTGAAGCGGTCGCTGAGCAAAAAGTAAAACTGAACATCCGTCACAAGGACAAAATGCCTCGATGAAATCTAATCATCTGTTTTATGCTGCACCAGTCCTCATAAAGTCTACAAAATTCAGGTCATGTGACTAAGGAGGGAAAAATTGTGAATAGACTTTTCCATCTCTCTACTTGCTCCCTTTTTCACTTCTAATGCACATCCTAATACAGATTAAAAATGCATGTAAACAGAAATATTTACGAAGCTGTTATGTTTTGTAGATCCCGTGCTTTGTCCATTACTTTAGATTGTAAACATTTTCAAGTAGGGATTGCATTTCCCCAACATGTGCACAGTTGCGCATGGGGCTTTTAGCAGCTAGTACATATTAGCCCTTTTTATTAGTTATTACTAATAAATTTTAAGTGATGCATCATAAACCTTGAGATATTCATATTACTATGATAAGGTGTAATTCACTTTGTGATAACTTCCTCTGTTGTCTTTATCACTATTATTGATTTAGATTATTTTAATTTGAGTGGATTTATGGACAACTAAAATTCCAAGGAAGTAGTCACTCAATTTCTGCATGAAGTAATCTTTGTAACTGAACTGCCCACAGTCAAAATTATGTGACAAATAGACCAGGGACAGATTAAATGGAGTTTAGTTCTCACAGGGGAGTTTGTCAAAGAAGTTCCCAAAATATCTTACCACAAAAAAAAGTGAAGAAAATGGAGGCCTTGGCATGGACGTTTTGAGTTGTAGCTAAATATATTTAGGCAGAAATTTAGATTTTGGACAAACGATATCTAGTCCTTGCAACCACACGTCTCTTACCTTTGGGAAAGCAACAACAGAGCCGCTGTGAGGCGCCGGTTCTGTTTCCAGTCCCACGCAAGCGAGCCGGGCGAGGCCGCCCGCGGTGGCCTCCGGGCAGGCAGTCCCCAGACCGGAGAGGGGCAGAAATCTCACAGGCGTTTCCAGCGGCGTAGGAACACCGTTCCGGGCGGGGCGGGCGGATACGAAGCCGGCTCCTTGCAGGGACGGGTCGTCGTGGCTACCGCGGCGAAGGACGGAGGAGCCGCTTCGGGCTGCCGCAGCGCCCCGGGGCGGGAGGGCTCCCGGGGGCAGGGCCAGCGCTACCAGCGGGAGTTTTCTCTCCCTCCTTCGCTATCAGTGACGCGCACGGCGTTATCGGCGGCGGCGTCGCCGGCTGCAGCAGCTCGCTGCCCCCCCCCCCCCGAGCCCCGCTCCCCTGAGGCGCCGGCGCGTGGCGGCCCCTCTCACCCACAGCCGGCCCCTCGGGACCCCGCTGCGGCCGCCGAGGAGGGGCAGGGCGGCGGGCGCGGGATGACTCAGTCCCGCCGCCTCCAGCGGGAAGGCCGGCGAGCCGCGGCCCGGCAGGACGGTCCCGGGGCAGAGCGGCAAGACCTCTCCCGGGAAGAGCGACACACACACGACTTCCCTCCGGCGGCAGCGGGGGCTGAGGGGCGGGTGGCCCGCGCTTTCCCCCCAGGCCGCCGCACCGCTGGGCAGCAGCGCGGCCCCGCCCGCCAGAGGCGGAGGGATCGGCGGCTGCCACCCGGCCCCTCAGGCGACAGCTTCGCCGGACGCCTCGGCCCGCCCGGCCAGGCCCGCGCCGAGGGGCGGGGGGCGAGGAGCTCCGGAGGGGGGCGGGGCCTGTCAGCCCTGACAGCGGGCAGTAGCCAATGAGGAGAGAGGACGCGTGATGGGCGGGACGCCCGCCGAGCCGTCTTCGCGGCGCTATAAAGCGCGGTGCCGGGGGGGCGCGGAGGACTGGAGCTGAGTGCGGAGGGGGAGCTGGGCGAAGCGCTGCCGGGATGGGGAACACTGTCGCTAGGGAGGACTTCGAGTGGGTCTACACAGACCAGCCTCACGCCGACCGCCGCAAGGAGATCCTGGGTGAGGAGGAGGGGTGGCGGTGCCGCCGCTCCTTGCCGCCGGCTGCGTGGCGGGGCTGAGCGGGCGGGGGGGGGACCCCCACAAAATGGCTGCCAGCTGCCTGCGCCGGGGGGCGCCGCGGGGAAGGCGCAGCGGCGGAGGGCCCGTCCCTCGGCGCCAGCCGTGAGGGGTTCCCGGCGGGGGGGGGGGGGGGGTGCGGGCGGGCGGCTGGCCGGCCGGGGCCGAAGAAGTCGGTGAGGGCCCGCGTGAGGGGAGCGGCGCTGGCCGCCGACGTGGAGGCGGGAGGCGGGAGCCGCCGCCTTGGCGGCGCTGGCGGGGGAGGGAAGGAGCGGGGGCGCGGCCTGCAGCCTGCGGGGGCAGAACCCCAGCCCCGCAACGTGGGGGCGGCCCAGGCTTCCATTTTGAGCCGCGAAGCGAGCGTGGCGCGGTCCCACCTCCCCGCGGGGCTGCGGGCCGCTCCCCGGCGCTGCCCCCTTCCGCAAGGCCCTTGGTGCGGGCGGGGAGCGCGCTGAGGGGTCGCTGAGGAGTCTGCGGGTCGGTGTGAAAGGGTCGCGTTCTGCCCGGGGAGCTCACAGTGGCCCCCGGTGCCGGTGGTAAATAACCACTGCTCGGAGTGAGGCGACGCCCGAGTCGGACTTGAGCTCAGCTGAGCCTTTCTGGTGGGTTGTCGGTTCAAAGCCGTTTCCTTCCTGGGCAGGCCGGAGGTGGTACTGGTGTTTGCCATATACATGTCTGGTTGCTGAGCAACAGAAAAATGTGAAAACTATCCAATTCTAAAGGATTCAACATAGCAATAACTGTCACAAGTGGAACGGTGGTGCGTTTTCATTGCCTTTGCAGACAAATCCTTATTGGGAGGGAGTGATACCTGTAAATGTAAAATTTCCCCTTAACAGAGTGATTGTAATTAAACTAAACTAGATCCTTGCTGTTTTGAGAAGACAGGAAAGCTTTAAGATAAAGAGGCCCCTCAATAACACTACTTAGACAAACTTGACTTGCTGTTTTGAGAAGACATGAAAGCTCTAAGATAGAGAGGCTCCTAAATAATTCTACCCCAGACAGCTCAGCCTTGGGAGGGCAGATGTACCAAGCTACAGAGATAGAGGCACCAAGAGGGCAACAAGACCGGAGCAAAACAACCTGGAAGGACACGGTATACGTAATCTGGGAACTGAGTCTGCGCAGAAACAAAGGTCAACCAGCGGACACTGTGATGACGAGTATAAGCCTTCATTTTGCGACCCTCAAAGACCACCCGAGGATGCTAACAGACATGTGTGAAAGATACTAACATATGCTAATTCGTTCTTGGAAAAGTCATGAATATGCTAAGCATTTCTCAGAAATATAATGAATATGTGCATTGTGATTGTATTTAACCTGAAATGACAGGGTGTTTGGCGTGCGCGTTTGGAGGAGAGATCCCCCGTGTGCCCGGCGCCGCAATAAAGAATACCTGCTTAATAGCCCTCTGACTATTGAGTCTTCAACTCCGGCTTTTCATAGTATCAGGAGGAAATTACTGTATTTGCTTTTGTAATCTAATTGAGATCAGTGGCTGTGAGGAGGGCTTCTAAGTAATTCCTTTTTGTTTAATTCTTTCCTATCTAGCTAAACATCCAGAGATAAAAGCGTTGATGAAGCCAGACTACAACTTGATCTGGGTGGCTGTGCTGATGGTTCTTGCGCAGTTGACTGCATTTTACCTAGTTAAAGACTTGGACTGGAAATGGGTAATCTTCTGGGCGTATGTTTTTGGAAGCTGTATTAGCCACTCCATGACTTTGGCTATTCATGAGATCTCTCACAATAGTGCCTTTGGCAACAGCAAAGCCATGTGGAATCGATGGTTTGGAATATTTGCCAACCTCCCTCTGGGTGTCCCGTACTCCATATCCTTCAAGAGATACCACATGGATCATCATCGTTACTTAGGAGGTGATGGAATTGATGTGGACATTCCAACCAACTTTGAAGGCTGGTTTTTCTGCACCCGTTTTAGGAAGTTCATGTGGATTGTTCTTCAGCCTTTTTTCTATGCGATTAGACCTCTCTGCATCAATCCTAAACCCATTACTCGACTTGAAATAATCAATTTGTTGGCTCAGCTTTCCTTTGATGTTGTGATATATTATTTATGGGGAGTCAAATCCACTTTTTACATGCTTGCTGGTTCATTACTTGGACTGGGGTTGCATCCAATTTCAGGGCACTTCATAGCTGAACACTACATGTTTTTAAAAGGACATGAGACTTATTCCTACTATGGGCCACTTAATTTGCTCACTTTTAATGTTGGCTATCACAATGAACATCACGACTTCCCCAATATTCCTGGCAAGAGCCTTCCACTGGTAAGTTTACTTCCAAGGTTATTACTTTTTCTTAAAATAAGCCCTACTTTAACTAGAAAATCACGTAGAACACTGATAATTACAAGAACAAAAGTTGGGAGTTTGGAAAAAAAAAGAAAACAACCCCCCCTCCCTCACTGAACAGTTTCTAAGTTGGGTGATGAAGGGGGTGATTACTGACCGTTTTAGTGGTGTCCTGAACAAGTTCCCAATGTGCGGGCTGCTCAAGCTCCTTTTATAAAAGGAGAGGAAAAGCATGTCTTAGGCTTTGAGCTAACTTATTTTTCTGTAATTACAACCAGTCTTCTAATTTCTTCAGTTTATAAGTATGCAGAATACTAGTTAAATTGCAGATAACTTCAGAGACTTGTCAGCTCTGTCTGAAATCCTAAGGACAGTATTGTATGCATGGTTATCCTTCAGTCTCTTCCAGCACTGACATTCTTTGAGGAAGAGAGACAGGTTTGAGGTACTGTTGACAAATGCTTAATAGCTTTCTATTTTAGAGCAGCTGAGTTTCCTCCAGTGACAGCCTTTGAACCCTAAATAAGTATCAGCTGTACAGTGGCATAATTAAGCCTTCAAAGCTAAGACTTAGACCTGTCACAACTGCATGAGTAGCAGATGTGAGTTTTCAAACTGGTTTCTCTCCATTTCAATCTTTGCTGTTTCCTTTAAGCAGGAGCTTAAGTCTCATTGTATACGTTTCCCAATTGCAGCATGAGAACTGAAGCTCCCAGAAAAGTGTTTGTTATCAGACACTAAATCTGCAGTTTGACAGCATCTGTGGTGTTGGTCTTGAAGCTTTGTTACTGTACTTGGTATTAGCAAGACCTCGTAAGCTTGTGTGTGTGTTTGGAGTCTAAACTGGATTGTTATTTCTGTTGCCAGTGGTGGAACTGTAGATGAAGTAACTACTCCAATACTTCTTTAGCAGGGCAGTTAAATTCTGTAATTAGTTTGCTGAGATTTTTTAAGTTTTTTTTGCTGTTTTGGAAAAAGACATATTAGTTCTTTTATTCATAGACTTCATCTTTTAAATACAGCTCAAGTTGCTTTAACTCACCTTTGATACCTAGATTTGTGCTGGTGAACCAGCATTTTGCTGCTTGCACCAGTAATTCAGTTGTAAATAGGGAATTATTTTTTTTCCAAGTCTTCAATCGCAGAGGTAAATACCCGGCTTTGCTACAGGACTCTTAATCCACAACTCTGATAAGAAAACAAAGCCTTCTTTTAGAACAGTGTAGTTAACTTGATTGGACTGGACTGTGCTGTATTGTGTGCGAAAGATCACTGAAGTATGGAACACTGGATTGCAGCTGGGACACTGGTGAGCCAAGAATAATTACTGTTGAATAAAAGCATGCTGGCTAGATGCACTATTCTGTAGGTGTGGTAACGGATCAAAACAATCTTCAGCTCCAAATCAAGCATGAAAGTATCTTGGGTTTGTTTGCTGCTTATACAGATTAATATTTTTCTGTCTAAAGCTATGGAATTTAGTGAAAAATCAGTTTTGTTCTGTTGAGGTTTTTAAGGCTTTAAGTGATTTGCCTTAAATATTACTAAGGATATCTAACTGAAACTCCATCTCTCATAGTGTAGAACAGTGGTCTAGTCAGCATGTACATCTGAGAATAAAGTCTTTGTAAGCAGTTTATATTCATTCTTTAATGTCTGTCTTCAGAAATTAGACGTTCCTCAGAAATAAGGTCTTTCTTCTGAGTGCTGATGTTTGAAACTACATATAAATAGCTGTGTTAATCATCTCTTCCTAGAACTTACAACATCCTTTTTAGTGATACTTGTATGCCTGTTAGTCAGCACTGAACTGAGTCACCTGCTTCCACTAGCAACCTTACTGCTTGCTTTGGCAAGCTGCATCGTTCCATAGGTAGCACAGTAAACAGACTTCACAGTGTTAGCAAAGTTTGTTCTGGTTAGCTTCAATATGAAAAGTTTCACATGAAGTTTACTTAACAACCAGGGACTTGCTTTTTCCTTCCAGAAACTTTCATGTTGTGGCCCTAGTAGCCTTTCCTGTAGACTCTGATGTCTAAAATGAAACCTCTACTGCTCTGCATTGTTACAGGTTGAGGATTGTAAAGTTGTCACAATTGGTGCCAATACAAATAGTAAATAAACCTTGTATCTCTTCTTTAGGTGAAGAAAATAGCAGCTGAATACTATGACAACCTGCCACAATATAACTCTTGGATAAAAGTACTGTATGACTTCGTAATGGATGACACAATCAGCCCATATTCACGCATGAAAAGGCAATTAAAGGGTGAAGTGAAGCAAGATTAAATTTCTGGCAACCAAAAAAACTTTGAAATGTCTGCTTGCTTTAGAAGTAGCTGGTGTAAGGTCTCTTGCTAAAGATGTTCACCAGTGTCCTGAATTAAGATCTACAGCAACACAGCAATGCATCCTTAAGGATTTTGTAGCAGACTCCTACTGGCTATAACATTCCTCGCAGTCCTCGGATTCATTGGTTTAATGTTTCTGTTTGCCTAAGGATCAGTGTTATATGCATAATGCTAAATCACTTTGTTACAAAATTTACTTTGGCAGGTGTTAAATCTATATAAAACATCTGTCTGACTCTTAGTATTTTAAAAGTTCTCAATGTAGTACACTGCCCGCAACATGCTATTTAGATGACTGTGGTGTTAAAATGCTGTACTTCCCTGTTAATTCTAAACTAACATGATTTGTTAACTTAAGCCTTCTGTTGAACCTGTTGCCTAATTTATGGGTGGAAGAACTAAATTTGCACGGAAATGTTAAGTCTGCTTTTGTTTAAATATGTAACGTCATTTGAAGCACCGCTTTTAAAGTTCTACCTTTTCCTACTGAAAGTACCTTAAAGGAGCAGTCTTATCAGGATGAAATTGGCACGTTTGAGGTGGCCTGTGTGACTTCCTTGTAAAAGTGGGGAATTCAAGTGTATTTCTGCCTTTGTGGGTCTTCACCTACTGCCTAAGCCGCTTGGGTGAGCATATGGCTTGAGCAGCTAGCACTTGGAATCATATTGTGTAAGCTACTAGGTAACTTAATATAACCAGTTAGGTTTTTAGTATTGGAAAAATCCTGTTCGTTAGGGGTTTTTCTGATCTGCAGAGAAAAATTATTAGGCTTGTCCTAGTTGGTTCTACTGTTACCATGGTTTTAAATGCTAACTAATATTTACACTCGCTTGGAGTTTTGGCTTGTATGTGAAAGTGAACCAGTTGAAGCAGATACTGTTCTGGCAAACAAGGCTAGCTACAACTCCTAACAGCTCTGCCTATTAAGCATGTTAGTCATTTGTGTACACAGAAAAGGGTTGCTAAATGGCCTTGGGTTTTTTTCCTAAACCTACGGTACCCTACATAAACATTGGTATGTCTTTCATATTAAGATGTGGTGAGAGAGCACAGGTGGTGGCACCAAACTTCCTGCTTAAGAAGTTTTAAAATTGGGAATGGAGAGGGGATAGACTTGCTGAACCCTGAAGGATGAATCTCTACACATACCTCAGCGCAGTATATCTGCCTTCTGTCATCTAATGCATTGATGATGGCTTTAAGCTGTCAAAGATGGCTACAAATCACCCTTAAATCTCAAATGGTGATCCTATGGTAGGTTCTTCACTTACCTGAAAGATGGAATCTGATGAAGGTGGAAGTCTTGCCTGCTGTCTACGCTGGTCTACTGTAAGTAACTTAATTTTTCGTATGTCTCCAGCTCCTGCATTTTGTGGGTTTCATGGGGTTTTTTTTTTTGTTTTCTTTTTTGGAAGAAGCTGAGTGCCCAAGAAGAATGTGTTGGTACATCTTAACTGTCACTTGATTGTGGTCCTGTTTCTAATATGCATTTTTGTTTTTTAAGTGTGGGCTCTTATCTGTGGTTAAGTAATAGAAATGGTATGAAAGTGTGGCAACCGCTTAGAGTGACTTCATTATGATGCCAGTAACATGCTAGCTAGCCAGCATATTGCTCAGGCTATAGTGTAATGTCAAAATACACTTCATCTGGTATTTTTACATGTAATTAAAAAGCAAAGATTAAAGCACTTGAATTCACAGGGTGAATTTTTGACTAGTCCCCTAATGCTAAAGGACTTTGAGAAATTTTTTTGTATCTTTAAAGCAGATACAAGACCTGTTCTATTGAGTGGTGGTATAGATGTACTGTAAAGAATCACTGCCTTGCCTTTCTACTGGTAAGAAAACTGACTTTGGCTGAAGGACTTGAAAGGTTTAAGGAGTTGCAAAACAGTTTTTTTTAAGCCACTTCTGCATGACTGTTTCACACTTTGAGTGGTGGAATTAAATCTTTTTGTTGATGGCTTGCCATAACTGAATGAAAGATGGAAGGTGTCTCCAAAGTTTTACAGCTAAAAGCTGAAGCTGAGAAATTGCTTATCTATGAAGTATTCATCTAGGGTAAGTGAGAGCTCAGACTTTAACTTTCTTGGGCTTAGTTACCTGTTTCATAGAATCACTGATGCCCCTTACTGTCCTCCCAATGGGTACTGCTAGTGTGAATTCCTGCTTTTAAACAGGACTGAAGTTGCCATCTCTCTTGTTTAAAATAGCGAATAATTGCTTTAAGGTGTCCTGACTGGGATCTTCCCTTCCAGCTCTGATTATAAATATCCCATTTTGCCTTTAAGAGCTGCAGAATAGTGAGGAACTCTGAGGGACAGATCTATGCTTACCCTAATCTTTCTGAAACATCTCCTACTGGCTACTTGTTGGAGAACACTTACTGGACTAGGTTAATCTGAGCCAGTGAGACTTAATTTTGGATCTAAACCACAGTCTGATTCTTGCAAGCATTGTAACTAGGATTCTTAGGCATATAATTCCTGTGTAATACACAAGAGGCCTTGACATCTAACTTCAGTAGTAAGGATTTTGCTGGAAGCAGATCATCTGAAAGTTAACCTACATTGCAGTAAAGTTTAGTTTCATCCCTAAAAACAGAAGCATTTCTGAACCACTGGTAAAAGGAAGTAAGGCCAGCTGGACTACTTGGCTTGTTTGATACATTCTGAAGAAGTAACTACTTCTCTCAAGTCATAATGTGGTGTTTAGTCCAAAGGCATGACATAGAAATAAGAAAAAATAAATTTTTTTAAATACATATGAACCATCTAGTTACTGTTTTTAAGGAATTGAATAGTTTTCATTAATACTATAAAGATATATCTGGCAGAAACAGGTTAATATAGCTTTTGAAATACTTCATCTGAAAGTTGGAGGGAGCTTTGACTAACCTGGGAAGTACAAATTAAACCTAGAGACCATTAAGAACCCTGACAGTTAACCTAATTATAATTTTTTTATAAATCTGTTCAGATGGAATGAGTTAACTTTGTCCTTTGTACGTGGTTGTTAGGGTTTGTTCCTTTTTGTGGAACTAAAGCATCTTACTAGTTTGTCAGTTTGGCAAACCTTTCCTTTATGAGATCAGCCAGGGGTTTCACTGTCAAAACACAGCTGACTCTGGGTTGGCAGTGTTAAACATGCCATCCAGGTATTTTAGCTGCAGTTGAATTGTGCACAGCTCTGAATCCCCTTCAGGGCTTTCAGAGTAACTTAATTCTTAGTTTTAAGAATAAAGTGCCTTGCGTGGCTTTTAACACCTCTGTGTGTCTGTTCTGCTCTGCCCTCCCCTCCCCCCAGTTATTTGAGGCTGCTTAAGTGGAGTTAAGTATTGCGTCCTGGAATCTCATCATAACAGGCATAAGTTTTCCCACAGGACAGGCGTGGGTATATTCCTCTTTCAAAACAAGTTTTGCTTCTGGCATTCTTGTTTTGCTGTTGAACCTGTCTGTTCCACAACAGTGGCCAATTAACATATGTTAAGTGGGTGCATCTGTCTGGCTACAGAGAGCTCCATACTTTCAGATCCGGGGCAAGACTCCTACCTGGCACTAGAAGTCAGTTAACAAATAGTTAAGACTTATGGTTCTGTGTCTCAAAATTCCTCTGGTTAAGGCTTTAAATGTAGCCAGCAAGCACATAACACATACTTCAAGTAAGTAAGCAGACACTGTTAGATGATGAGCTCAGTGATTCATCTCTGCTTTCTTGGCATTTAGTCTTATCAGATGAAGTGGCATGCCACAGTAGAACTTAAAGCTGTTTATTCCTTAATGAAGTTCAACAACGAGTAATGTCAGTGCTATAGTTTGCAGGCTGTCATACTGATTCTGTTGGACGAACAGGAGAAAAGTCACTTTTGGGTAATGATCTTGCATGGTAAGTGGTCTAAGACAGCTTCTGGTCAATAAGTTGGAAAAGTCTCAAAACACTTAAGGCAAAGCAAGTTCTGCTGTTTTAGCTTGCACACTGGCACAGCACAGGAGCTGCTTCTGGGTCTGCCAAGATTGTTTTCCTGGGACCTTGCAGACACAATCTGACAAATAGGTGTGTCAAAATCATGTAGATGTGCCTTTAGGAAAGCAACCTGTCAGCCTGTGTACACAACTACATCTCCTCTATTTCACAATCAAGGCTGCAGTGGTATACAAGACTTTCGCAAGGACAAAAATGTTGAAAAAGTTTCATATGTAGCCAAGAATTGAGACAGCATTTTTTTCCCCTGCTGACAGTTCTCTGCCCTGCCCCAGCCCCCTATCCATGCTGAAGTCGGCATCTAATGCTCTGGGACAGAATTACTGTGATTTAGATATGTGGCTGCCTAGGAAAAGAGAGAGAAGAATGGCATGATGAGCAATTTCTTGATTGTGCCCCAACAGAAACAAAGTGACTAGAGAGAAAACCTCCTCTAGGCATGCCTGCTAGGAGGGGCAGCAGCTGTGTATGCAGAATGAAGTAGTGGTCTCTGTCTTGCATGAAAAAGCTTGTTCCTTAAAGTGATTTCCATTTTCTATGTACAAGTACAAGGGATCTTGCATTTTCTCTCTTACCAAGTTTTTTTCAGTGATAAGTACTATAGCCTAAGAAGAATTTCCCACAAGAAACAGCACTGTCTTGTGTTAAGGGTCTAATATGAGTTTGTTTGCCTACCCTTGTCTGCTCCTGGCTCTACACGTAGCCCAGACAAGGTAAGCAAACAGGATATAGACATTTGACGCTTCTGGCTTTTTGTGCCTTTCAACTTTACATTTTCTTGTAAACTCAAACTTGCCCGCACCCCACTGCCTGTTCCACTACCACATGAAGGAGAATGATCATCACACACCTTGTATATTAAATGGGTGTTTTGTGTTGGAACTCTTGACAAGACTATATTGTTATTACTACCTGAATAGTAATACTGTTGTTGTTACTGCTACTTGAATAGTATTTCTTTAAGACTTGCAAGGCAAGACTGTCTTGCTTCCTTGCTCCATGTCTACACAGGAATAATGCCATCATAAGAGGAAAGGAGAAATACCCTTAGGTGAATACGCCAAGGCTTTGGGGACTTTACTCTTTAAGCTCATCAACTGCAGCTATCCTGAAGTATGGTACATGAGTTTCCCCTATATATCCATAAAAGAGAAATCATTTATGTGGTTATTTTCACCTGAAACTTAGAGTGGCTTGCTTGCCACATCCTTTTTTACATGAAAGTATGACAAATGTTTCTAAATGGTATCACTGAAGTTGTATCAGTTAGGAGACTTTTTTCACTCCTGATCAAGTTTTTACATATAGTTCATTTGTTCTGAAACCACTGCATGCCTCAGGCAGATAAAAACAGTGATGGCCTTTAGAATTACCATATCTAAAGGTAAAATAGCTGACAGTTTGAAAATTGGTATTTGAGGTAGCATATACTGTTTTCACAGGGCTCCTGCTTCTTTTTTTTTCATTGTTCAACTTCCAGACACTCAAGTGAATTGAGTGTGTTACTATACTAAAAGGGTTCACAGCTTTCACGCAGTTGTAGCTTTCTATAAAGCTATTAAAGAAAGGTGGTAAAAAAACTTCAGGCTTTAGATTTAGAGCTCAAACAGGAAAAAGTTTATGCAACATAGGTGGTTCTTTTATAGCTCTGTACATGACATCTAATGATTTTACATTAGAATTAGTTACTTAACTGATATGTCCTAATTGCATTGCCCCACAGTAATGAACATCCACAAGTGAAACTACTGGGAAATAAAATGATGATCCTTCATCTTGGATTTCTGGGAATCAAGTAATTCCTAAAGCTCCAAGCCTGATTTACAATTACAAGCAGACACATCATCTTCTGCTTTATATACAGGGACTTCATTTGTCAGTCTTATGGGCCACAACTTGAATCACCGAGTCTTAGGCTTCCCTGGAAGAGGGAGGAAATAGCACACCATGTTGTGCAAAAACAGCAGTGGTAAGTACAAGCTGCTGAGTGGCAGTATTTTTAAAACACAAGTCTGGTGATTTTTTTAATAGCCTTCCACATTTACCTTGGGGAAAAATGTGTAAGATCTTGTCAGACAGCAGCTCACAGAAGAATCTAAGTCGTAAGGCCTTGTTCTCTCTCAAGGCAAGGTCAGTCTTGAAGTTAGGTTGTTCAGGGTCACATCCTCTTAAGTAAGTAGGATGTATGCTTACAGAATAAATATTGCTTATAAAAAGTATGTTTTATATATGAATTTTATTACTTTAAAAATTATTTAAAGGTTGGTGTTATCAAACTTGGTGTGGAAAGTCTTATTAGCAGAAATCATCCATTTCCTGTTCCGATCCTTGACTGATGGTTGCTGTGCTTTTAAGAGGAATAAGACTGATCAAAGATAGGAACTGAGATTAACTGTTACAGAACTTTATAGAATGATGACAGTGGTAAAAAAAAAATACATGAAGGCTTGTAGGTTTCAGAAATTAGTTGTTCAGTATCTTGTCACATTTCAATGTTCTGTCTTAACTCAGACACTTCCCAGTTTGCTCATGCTGAAAGTTATGATGCTCTTTCCGAGACTGAATTACTTGTATTTAAAAAAAAAAAGCTTGAGGCTCTTGGCCTGTTTCTTAAAACGGTAACATTTTCCTTCCTCCAGAGGATATCAAAACACTTGAGTTAAGAAATAAAAATCTGTAATATAATATTTTCTGTTGTTGCAGACTTGTCTGTTTAAAAAAAAATTAAGAACCAGCTTGACAAATAACTTATTGTTTCAAATGTTTCTTAGATGGCTGTTATCATATCATAGCACTTCTCAGACTTCCAAACTTTACTCCCTTCTAGGTAACTTTAAGCTTGCCATCTGTAGATACCTTCTTTTGATAAGGTGAAGGGAAGCTGTGAGAAGCTCTGAGAACCTGTGCTGGCACAATCATAATGTGTTGCTGTATTTGGGAAAGGTGTAATTAATCATATGATAACCTACAGTGCAGCACTTTCCCAGTTTACTTTCAAAGCTCTGCTCTCCCAGTGATTCTCCCAGAGTCCTTGTTCTTGAAAAACATAGTGATTTTCATTTATGGTTGCAAACAGCTATTTGAGCAGTGTAAACTCTTTGAAGGGTTAGCCTCTCTGCTTGAGGGACTTCTGATTAAGGGCACCAAATATCTCAGAATGGTATTAGCTCTTTACCACTAAAACATTCATTTTTTAAATGTAAATGGTGATAAGCAGGTAGTGTGTGTTGTATCTTTTATTCTGGAAATAGTTAAAGTAAGGATTGTTTAGAGCAGCAGGTTGTTATGACCTTTTTTCAGGTACAGTTTAAAAAGTTGAGATATTTAGTACAGCTTCTTTCCAGGCTGTCTCTTGAAATCAGGCCACAGGGATTACAAAACTTTCCACCAATGCAGAATAAGTCTCTTCTGGGAACTGTCCAAATGTGTCACCTGCACAGTGACTGATGCAGTTCTTCATACATTATTTGATCCTAACAGTGCCAAAATAAGAGGAAAAAATATTTCAGACAATGGTAAAATTATGCAGTGTTTAAAAGTGAATTTATGTATAATTTAATAAAGTGAAATAAACCAGCTATACAAGTTGCTAGCTGTATTTTAAAACATTTACAAACAAAAATCCAAATAAGGCAAAAACCCACTACCCTGGCACATGAATGAGGTTCTCCAGTGACATTCACCAGTGCTATGTAATTAACAGAACCCTTTGGCAGAGTTCTTGCACTTAGTGTTGCCATGCTGGGTTCAGATCACAGCCTCACTGAGAAGATACAGCCCTCTTTACCAAGGGAGTTGCTGAATTGACACTTTATTCCCCCATGCTAGGTCTGCCAAAATGAACAGACAACATCTTTTGCTAGTCTAACTTACTTGTAGCTGTTCCTTAATCCTTTTCACTAATCACTCAAAATCAGTTTTGAGGACCAGAATACTTAGAGATGTTAACTTTCACTAAAATAACTGGCTTCAGCAGGTGACGTCTGTCCCCAGCTTAAAGAACAACTTTGTCTCCAGTCAACTAATTAAACCAAAAGCAAGTTAACTGAACTCAGAAATGTGTATGGGAGGGGAAAAGAGCTAGAAACACTAGATCAGTGAGATGCAGCTTTTTTTATTTTCTAGTATTCATAGGAAGGTGTGTAGAGTTCTTGTCACACAATTTGTCTAGCAGATAGGAAGTAGCATCTGGAAATGGGAGATGAGTATCTTGCACTCCAAAAGATATTTCAAAATGCCTAACTGAAAATCCTTCAGATGGATGTAACTGAAATACAGGGTTCTGAGACGTAATATTTAAGCTGCCTTTGAGATGCAGAATGACATTTCTGGTTAACTCTTAAGGACCAGAAGGAGTATGTCCTAATACTTACCAGTGATTGCTATGTCAGAGCAGATGCTTTAAGTTTTTGTGGCTGTTGCTTCTGAACAGTTTGCTTAATGATTAGCAAAGGGGAAGAAAACAACCACCAGCACCATCTTTAAAGGGTCTTGGAGACAAAGATCACTTTTAAATTTTAGAAAAGGTCACTGACCATCAACATACAATAATAATGAAAGGAAATGGTTAACTAGTTAACTTCTGTCTGGCTAGTGTCCAGAATGAATATATTAAGGTATTTTGGCTGCAGTACACTCTTGGGAACGCAGATCTATAGCTAAAAGCTCTGCAGCAATAACTATCCCTACATATATTAACTTCTCAGTTACAGTAATTAGACTCAACAGTTTTCCTTTCAGTCATTAGAAAGAACAGCTCATAGGACAAGGTCCTGTGCAGCCTGCTGTAGGTGACCCTGCTTTGGCAGGGCGGTTGGACTAGATGATTCACAGAGGTCCCTTCCAACCCCTAACAATTCTGTGATTCAGAAACCTTTAAAACAAACTTCCATGACAAATGCAAATAATTAAAACACTGATAAGAAATAACTAAGATGATAGAGTGTGTTTTATGTACTATCTCAAAATGATGTCTTTTGCTCATTAACAGAAATGGTTGAGCATCTTTGGGTGTCACATCCATCTGAGGGGGAAAAAGGTGGTGGCAAGGTGTGGAGTGCTCTAAAGACCTTGACTTTTAACTGAAAATACCACAGACCTAACAGGTTAGGGCCAGGTCAGTAACTGATCTGGGAATATCAGTAAGAAGTCCAAGGTGGCATACTAAAAGTTAACCTTGATAGCATGGTAATCCATCTACCTGCAGTGCATCATCTGCAGCTGAAAAGAGAGACTTTAATTTCTGACCTTGTAAAAAGCCACCAGGTTTGTTTAATGCAGAAGCACATAGCATCAGTTTGAAATACATGCAGGTATACCTGCAACCTTAACTATTCCACCAGTCTCCAGCATAAAAACAAGTGTCTTTTCCCAGGAAGTAAAGAATTACATATTTGAAGCTTATCTTACCTTTTTTGATACTGAAGATTGCACTTTCCTAAAAGCTTCTTCGAAGTGTTTTTGGGAAATCTTGATTTCTCCTTAAAGAACAAAGCATAATTAATTACTAAAGTTGCAGGCAAGTGACAATCAAGTGATTGTTGCTTGTATTTCAAGGCAGCATTCATGAAACCTAACTAACTGCATGTGCTAGTCAGCTGGATGAGAACCTAATTCTGTA
Source organism: Opisthocomus hoazin (assembly GCF_030867145.1). Classification (NCBI taxonomy): domain Eukaryota; kingdom Metazoa; phylum Chordata; class Aves; order Opisthocomiformes; family Opisthocomidae; genus Opisthocomus; species Opisthocomus hoazin. The sequence goes on from NC_134415.1 coordinate 31,957,555, forward strand.
GTGTTATGAACACCTGAACTCTTGTATTTTATGTAGCCTCCTCTGTGATCTTAGGCAAGATCTTAATCCCTCTATCCCTTGCACATTAAGCCAAAGAATACTTACTTGTTTCAGAAAGTTATTTTAGGTATTACTGTTTCCACCTGCAGATTGAGAATTTTGTTCTCGGAGATGGTGAGTTAATTGCAGCTTGCATCAAATCTAGTTAGAATTCAAGTCCCTTAACCCTTCTGGAAGTTAATGCCTCAAGTCCTACTGCTTCTAGTTGTGGGCTTTATTTTCTATACACATTTAATATTAAGCTTCCATATAGAGTGTATGGAAGGAGAAAACAGCATTCATCAGCTAGGAAGATCAGTATCATTAAGGACACAGTTATCAGAAAAAGTCAAGGTGAAACAGTCTGTGATACTAATGGAAGAGTATTAGCTATGGCTAGGTATAAGCATACTTTTACCTACTGCTAGGTAAAGTAGTTTACCTCCTACTGAAGGTAGGCAGGCTACTTCATGCTTATTGTGAGATAAAAGTAGGCACAATGCTTGATACTGTGGAGAATTTAGCTGTCAGTAATCTATACCTTAGCTACTTACATTAACATAGTTTGCTTTGATTTCTGATGACAAAACCATTTAGTCTGAAAAAGTAGGTATGAATGTTTTATTAAAAATTATATTGATGAATGATAAAATAATGAAGTATATCAACAAGTATAATCTCTTTAAAGTAAGAATGAGTACTTAAAACACCAAATATGAAATTGTTTTTTTTCCTGTTTACATAGATGAGTGAAGGATAGTTGGTTCCTTTTCCTCTTAATTTTAAAGTATCAAACAAGGACTAGATCTTGCTTTTCAAATTCAGCTGGAAAGATACGAAACTTTAATCTCACTTGTTAAACCACACTCAGTCTTAACTGCTGTAACAAGAAGTCTCATAGACTCTTTGCATATGAAGATCAGATTTACAGACTATGCAGGTGATGTGGGGTCACTGGCTATCTTTTAAAAAATATAGAGAGGGACACTCAGGGATAAGGTCACAGTTTAGAAGGTCAGTGAATTCTCTCCATTTGTCTTTGCAGCTGAAAGTGTCAAGAGATTCTCATACTCTATCCAGTCTTTGTAACTAGATCTATTTGAAGTAAGTGTAGAGGAAGTATTAAACTAAAATAGGTCAGTTAGGATGTTAACAGTAAGTCACCAGGACCAGATGGTGTTCACCCAAAGGTTCTGAAGGAACTTATCTATGAAACTGCAGAACTGCTGGCTAAATCTTGTAACTTCTTGTTATAGCCACCAGAGGACTGGTAAACTCCAAAGAATTAGAGGAAAGATCCTTTGGTGGTCTGAAAGCTGATTCAAGGACATGAAACAGAGCAGGCTTAATGGTCACTCTTCAGGAATAGGGAACAGGCAGCAGTAGGGTCCCACTCTGGAATTGGTGCTGATATCAGTTTTATGCTGCGTGTTCATCAGTGGTTTGGAAAAGGGAGCCAGAAGTAGAACCTTCTAAGTCTGCAAATGATACTAAACTCCTGTGGGCAGTCAAATGATGAGCAACTCCAGAGGAACCTCATAAAACTGAAAATCTGCCCGATCTTTCTTAGGATTCCCCTCCTTCCTCCCCCAGACAAACTGCAGTATCGGGCAGTGACTACCATGATCAGCTCTCCTAGGACTGTTTGATTTGGAACTAGAATTTATGGATTCTTATAAGAAATATCACAAAATGGATACCTTTCCATTTCACTGTAAAAAGTCCCTTCTGGCAAACCACTGTTGAATGTTTAAAAAAACCCCTCCCATCTCTGAATTTATTCCAGAGAGAAGATACTGGGTATAACAAGGAAGTTGCACCAGAATTTCTACTGAACAGAAAGGAGCAGCACTGATCTCAGCCAGATGATTCCAAAGTACTGACTGATGAGGACACAGCACGCGTCTGCAGTCATGTACAGGATGTGGGAGGGGAGTCAGTCACACATGTCCTGTGGTGACACTGAAGGAAGAAATTCTCTGGTCTCTGTACACACCCCACCCTTCTGAAGATATAAATGAACAAGGTCTCAAATCAGAAACCACCTTACATGCTTTCATGCCAGCCAGGGCTGACATCTTGGAAATCCAAACCCCAAGACGTCCCAAACAAGTAGCTGCTATAAACATGCAGATCAAACTACGCATATATTATTGACTTGCTGGCTGCCAACACATTCATACAATAAGTGCTCAGGCTGCAATCTTAAATGTGAAGGCTGAATTCAAGTGATGAACAGCTTTGAATAAAGCCTGCTGTATTCTGGATAATTATAGAAACAGGATAAATTCAGAAATTTCCATCAAGAATTTTTTCCATCTACAGCAAGCAAAAGGGGTAACCCAAGTCATACCAGTGAACGTTTTGGTAGTTTCTTCTTCCCCCATGAACACACTAGTTCCCTCAAAACAAGAAATGCAAACATTCTGCCCTGTTAACCTACTGTTGTTAAAAACCAGATGAGACTGGATATGTACTAGATCAAAAAGAATAATTCAAAGCCATTAAAATTCCAGTGTGGTTCTTAGAAATCAGAGACAATTACAAGCCTAATATATTTTCCAAGGACAATCTGAAAAGTCACAGTTCCATCCTAGCTTTGCATTTTGACTTGAGGTTAAAATAACAAACAAAATTACTGGGAAAAATCTAGATACACATACATTTTACATAAAGGTTTCAATTTCCAATTACATTTTCCTATCTGCACAGAAAAAATAATAATTTAAAGAACAGTAAAATATAACTTAAAAGTGGAGAGAGATATGGAAAGGGCAGACATTGTATTTGAAACAATTTAGAACCCTGTCGAAGTCCTGTCAAGAGCCACTGAGGAGCTGAACACCTAACATCAAAACTGGCACTCAGATTTTCCTAGTGCCATCACTACTAGACGCATGTATTGTTACACAATACAGTTGTGTGCCATAGGTATGTGATCAGTAAGCACGCAGTTACAACTGTAATTATACTGACTTGTAGATTTGAGTAATTTTTCATACTGATATGGAAATTTGGCAAAGATGTATTCAGTCTAATATATAAGTTGTCAGTTTATACAACCATTTAACATCAGCTTTTCTTCACGGTTACAAGGTTCAGCTATTTTAGAGAAAAAAAAAAATTATGCTGAACTCCAGCATAACCATTTTTTCCCCTACACCTACTTCAAACATGCTTATGTGTTCTTGAAACAAATCTGACTTAATTTTTGTTTGGCTTAGAAGTCCTCAATCATTTATGTACAGCACAGACACCTTTATGATTGTCTTGAACTACCCTAAATACTTTACATTCCATTTATCTTCTCACTGTTCAGTTAAGATTTTTGTAAAGCTTTCTTACCTTTCCTGCTTTTAGTATTCTGCAGGGCCATTTCCTGTCTTAAGGCGCAAATTGAAGCCTCACGCACGAGAGCGGAAAGGTCTGCCCCTCTACAGATACAAACAATAGGTCGTTGTAGGGTACATTTCTCTCATCCTTTGCTGATAGTATATATAAAGGCAAGACACTACAAATGACGGTATGAGACTGGTTGTGCTGTCATAAAGGTTCATCCTAAGAAGACTGGAAAGAGGTCTGAGGACTACCCAGTGCTGCAACCTTCATTATGGAGTGACCTCCTGCAGATTTTAGCCACACATTAAGATCAAATAAATGAGAAGGAAGGGGAGGCAAAAACCCCATCCAGCATCCTTAGAAATGCCAAAGGATTGATTAATATTGTGCCACTTGGTGGGAACACAGTACATTTTTCTTGTATTGGTCTTAATGAAAGATTCAAATGGAATCACTCCTTATTACAACAGGGAGTTGCCTTGCTCAAAGCTGCATCAACAGTTAACATGCCCTTAAAATAATAGTATTCACAAAACATGGTCAGATCAGTCTTTGTTTCCAGTTTCCAGCTGTTGAACTTTTCACAGCCCTTCAAAGTGGTGCAAGTCACTGAACCAATGAAAATTTTCACAATTAACTCCCCATGCTTCGTCTGGGGGTGCAAGGAATACTGCTGTATGTAAAAAAAACAAAACCAAAAACCAGCCAAACAACAACAAAAAAAGAAACCACAAAAACCCACCCCACAAACAAAGAAAAAGCAAAATCTGAAATACAAACACCACCCCCCCAGACAAACCCCCCCACAAGACAGCAAAAAGGGCAGAGAAAGAAAAAGTACTCATCTTTCCCAAGTATAAAACAAAATAACAATCATTACTGGTGATAGCCTCCATTTTTAAGATTCAAAAGCAATACTGTGACAAGCAGCATCTCATAAACTTTGTATTTCATGAACTCCAGAAAATCATTAACTATTAATAAATCATATAATAGATTAAAGCTTTTTGAGGTTTTGTAGAATGCATCTGCAAATGATTGTGACAGATATGGCTATCAAGCTTTCCTAAGAAACACACCTTGGTATTCCCAAAGCACGGCTGAAATAGGCCCTTATTACTTTGTCAAATACATTGCTTTCAACTGTTGACAGAACAAGTTAGTTACGGTTGTTTAACCAGTCTGCTTTCATCATCATTGTATATAGGTACACAACTTTAAGAGGGTTCTCTCATCCTCAGATTATGCAACAATTATAAAATAAAACCAAGCGGCCTCTACTGATCTGTATTTACATCGTGAAGATAACTATTCCAGATGAAAAAGACTTTAGCATCGATATATTCCTACTGACTCCTTTGAAAGAAGCACAAGTGAAAGCAAGAAAAATAGCATAAGGGAAAAGGCTTATAAACCCTGAAAGTTAAGAGATCCTCTTAATAACTACAACATACAGACATTATCATGCATCAAAGGACTGTTGGTGTTGCACATTAAATATTAAAGTCAAAACTAGAAGCTACTCACGTGTAACAATCACAATGTTGACTGTAAGCAATTTCTTCAAGGCTTACATCACTATCTAGTGGAGGCCGGGTGCCATCCTAAAGAATTGGAGATAATAAAAAGAGGAATGTAAGAAAACGTGATTTTTTTTACACATGCCATCTCTGAAGTGATTAAGTTTCATCAATCAGGAATCATATAGGGGTCTGACAAATCCCCTGAAATATCCAAATATTCATGTGGGTTTTAATCTCAAAGCGACAACAAGGACAACCAGCCTTAAAAACATTTAATTATGAAATGATACGTAATGCTAATTTTTAACGAAGAGATTAGATTTTCTCTAACAAAATGATGGCCAGTCTGTGACAGGGCCATATAACACTGACACTGTTCCGTATGTCAACATGTCTTCAGTAGCTGGTTACACCAACACCACTGCTTAGCCGAACTTCCACTAGTTTTACTATGTGTTGAAATCAAATAGCTAAGCAATAAGGATGTAGATTTAGTCTTATCACCTTTAAGATTGAAGTAATTGTATATCTTCTATGTTCTAGACATACATTTTCAAACTCAGAAGTTTTCTATTCTGGATTTCATAGAAGTTTACATGTACCGTAGACATTCCTGTAGACTTTTTGACACTACTCTTCCATATTATTACTGCTTCCTCCACAAAGATCCCAAAGTGGTTTCTTTTGTTATTATTTTTGCATCTCCAATGGCAAAAAATATTCAACATTATAAACTATATGTGAAACTAGCCAACAAAAATTTTCAAACACTGTAAGCATGGGGAACTCCCTATTACCCTTAGACAACAGTAAAGTAGTATCATGGTAGTACAGAGATCCTAGGTGTCTGTAGTATCAAACAATACCTCAGTTTATACATGAAAGGACCCTTTTTGATACAACTGATATTTGTCTCCCAGAAACTCATTTGACAGAAACGCACAAATTCATATAATTATTTTCTGACTTCTTCAGGTGAACTAATATACCACACACCTACAATCCCTTCGTGGGGGGGGGGGGTGGAGTATAGTAACTGGCAAGTTAAAACTCTTGAATAATCAAGGACTAGGCAGAGTAACAGAGAAATCGTGAATGAATATTTGGTAGAATACCAGTTAGAAAGGGGAAAAAAAAAAAACAAACCCAAAACCAAACAAAACTACAAACAACAAAAAGACAAAGGAACAGCCCAATTTTGAAATATTTTGAAAGGAGAGACTTTAACCTGGAAACAAGGAAGTCTTGTGCAATTTCATATGGGATACTTTAGTGGTTGTTGTACAAGACTGCAAGTCAGAGAGACACCTCTGCTAAAGAGAAACATTTTATCTGTTGCTTTGAGTAGCAACATAGGTTGGGCTTTTTTCGGGTGGGATGATCTGCCCGCTCTGGAGACAAGCTCAGCAGTACTTGTGCAGCAGTGAAGCTTGATACAGCCTGCAGGAATGTAAGTACACTAGCAACTTCACCATGTGGAGACATGTTTCTCTTGCGTAATCAGTATGCAATTTGAAAATGATTGATTTGTACAAGTTAACTGAAATAAAGCTCTTTCACAACAAAGCTTCATCCTACATTTAGGCCATCTGTCTTCCTTCCAATCTGTTCCTCTCCCTGACTCCCTTTTCTACTCATCATGCTGCCTTTGTAACATGCATGTTTTCCCTCAGCGACGATTCCCAGTTTCCACATCCTGTGCATGTATTCCTGGGGGACTTCTGGGAATGCATACTGTCACCCAGAAGCCACTCACAGCTGCATCAAACATTTTGTTTTATCTGGCCCTGAGCGCACATTTTAAGCAAGTATTCCTGTACACAGATTTTTCAAATTTCCTTACCTAGAATGCATGGATGAAGTCTGACAAAATTAAGGTATTTCAATTAATTTAACATATTTTCCTCTCCCCATATTCCATATTCTTCTTGCAGATAAGTCCTATACATTTTAAAAGAAAATAACAACCTATTTCTTGTTCTTAACACTAGAAATACAAATCTTTGCCTAGCTTTACGAGAACTCTGGTGACTGCAGAAGTAGCAAAGTGACAACAGCACCAGCCTCCTCATGGAATGACACGGAAACACGCATGGAAAAGACTCATTCAGAGAGTGTTTGTATCTTGTTTCTGCTGGCCTTTTAAATTAAAAGCTGAGAAAAGAAAAAAACCCATTAAAGAATTAACACCTCATTCACTACAAAAATTTGTAACCAAAATATTAAGACTAGTATGAATTAAGTAGGCGTGGAAATATCTGGTATTCCAAAAATAACACGCCCTGATAACCAAAGACAGGATCCACAGGAACCAAGCTGGTAAACACTGTGCAACGCGTTGCTTGGATCTCAAGAGGACCCATAATGAGATAAGGCCACAGCAAAGATAAGTGTGCTCTGATAACAGGACAAGATCACTGCATCACATGTGCCACTCCTCTTATTTTATCCCAACCGGAAGACAGATTGTAGCATAAAGATTCCCAGAAGGACGGCGCAAAGACACTTTTCAGCAACCTCACCCAAGATTTATGGCAGCTGAAGTAAGCACGATTCTGAACTGTTTCATTTTTAGAGAACAGTTTTCTAGATTCCCTCTAACAACCAGTTTGTCATCGCTTGTCAAGAAGCAGCCACGAGATGAAGCAAGGACTCAACACACAAAGTGATCCTGGCCCTACCACTGGGATGCATGCACCTTGGTCACTATATGTGGCTGTGAGAGTGTGAGCAAGTGAAATCTGTGAGAGTGGAAGATATCAGTTTTGTTTAATACCACCTTCCCCTCCAAGCACCAAGCTTCGTTGCACTTCCTACACCACTAATTACAGTGAGAGCACTCGAGATAGTTACAAATCTCTAAAGATTCTCCAGCAAAAATTAGGGAGAGCAAGGCTCAACACCTGTATGTTACAAAAAAAAAAAAAAAAAAAAAGCAGAGCAGATGTAAACTCCGTACCAGAATTCTTCTGCTCTGTTTAGACAGTTTAGCGACTGACCCTTACTACCCACTTCTTCCAGAAGAACAAGGTTGGTTGTATTAAGTCAGAACAATCATATAAGCCAAACTTTTAAAGAACACTTTGAGTTATCTTTAAAAATAAATTGGTAAAATAAAAAACATAATTCCTTAGAGTATGTTTGAAAAATGATTAATGGATGTTACACTCAGATTCTCTCTAGGTCTTTTAAAAGGCAACCATTTCTAAGAAAAGGGCTGTAAAAGTGTTAACTGAAATATTTTTATAAAACTCAGAAACAATAAGCTGATCTACTGCTAATAGCAAATGGGGGCATACTTAGTCTTTTTTTCCTCCATTAAGTAATGCATAGAACAAATGAAGGAAAGTCTAACATCCTGAATTTGTAGTGAGAGTCTGACTTTTGAACGACTATTTTGGCATGAAAGGACATGCTTGTGTGAGTCCTCACTTCCTGAATTCTCCTGTGGGATTAACTGTTGCCTACACCACAACTTCATGCTTACACAAGTCTGAATTATCTTTCTTACACATTTGCTAAATAGTTTTTGCCACACTTCTCATAATGCAGTGCTATCTTTTCTCTATAGTGAAGACTTTGTCTCCTTTGCAGCTCAAGAAAATATAGATGTTAGGACACCTGCTCTTAACAATCAATGCTGATCTACTGGAAAAAGTAGGAAATCTGAGTAATTCATAATGCTTTATATGGGTTTTTTTGAGGCCTTGATTACTGCTGTACTGTACTTAGATAAATATTCAAATAGAAGTGTATAATTCAAATCTCTGAAGTGGCAGAATGTGCCATTAACCACAGGGAGGACCCAGGAAGGCAGGTATTTTAGGTTTTCACATTTACTTGACCAACAACCTCTATCATCATAAGCTTCCTTTCATCCTACAGGCAATTAAGTGTCACAATTACTGTTGAACAAATACAGCTGGAGCTAATGAATCATTTTGGTGAACGTGTAGAACTCCCCCTCAAAAAAGCTTACAAAACACTTCTAGGCCGATTACTCACACAGATAGGAATCTTTTAATTAAATCTGTTCAAACTGTAACTACAAAGATATCGGTTTCTATGTTTAACAGGTTTGCCTTACAAGATTCATCAACCCCTTGCAGTCTCACAGCAAATTTAACAGCAGATGTGGCTGATGGTTTATTTTTATGACCTCAAGTGTTTCACGAGACAGGTTCCTGCAATTCCCTGTAAAATTTAATTTGTATTAAATCATTCCACCAAGCTTTGAGATAAGGATTTATTTCCAAATACTCACTTTGGTGATGGTCTTTAAAATGGCAAGTCGATCTTCAGGTGGTGGCAAACCCACATAGAGTGTCTTATCCAGTCTACCAGGACGCAGGATAGCTGGGTCAATTATATCTTAGGGAGGGGAAAAATTAAAAAAAAAAAAAAAAAAAAAAAAAGAAAAATCCAGAAATGAGATACACCCTTAGGAAAGTGTGCACATGAAAAGGAATATATGCATACTTGTACCAAGATTCAAAGAAGTATTTGTACCATGATGTGAAACTCTGAGCATTGAAATAGCTGATTGAAATAGTTTCATCTCTGTCAAGTAGGAGCCTCCATTACGTAGTACAGTTAAGCTGCATCTGCTCAAAGATACCAGTTTCATCTCTTCACAAGTGAAGACAACTCTATCTTTGACAATACAGTACTAGAACATTTTTAGTGTCACATCTAGCAGTCAAGTGAGGAACTCCACACTAATTCGTAACAAGAGAAAAAAATGCTTCCAGTTTGTTCTGTTGGAAGGAACTCCACCTGTATTAACTGCTGCAAGTCTGCTCAAAAGGCATAGTGATAAATTAAGAATAACAAGTACACAGGGCCAATCATAAGCACCCACATAAACTTTATTTTACTGGTCATTTGCATTTCTATTACATATTAATTTTCTGAATGGTAAAAAAGAAAACCCATGAAAACACAAAACAGAGCTGCAAGAATTTGTTTCCCAGGAAGAACTACAGACTCCAAATTTTATTATGTGTGGAGAAGTAAGACACCAAAAATCATCACAAATGTTTCTAGAAAACCATTCAAAGCCTAAATGTAATAGAAATGTCCAGCAGCCTTTCAGCACCACGGGCTTCAATACTGAACTTCCACAAACAGTAAATAAGGATATAAATGCCAATGACTATTGGTATAGTAAGAGATACAAAAGGGCATATAACCTGGGAAAGACCTCAATTCCTGTCTGCATTTCAAAACAAACTGCCTGGATGATGTTTCTAAATGCTTCTTGATACCACATTTCCTCATCTACCAAAAACAATGACAGTATTACTTGCTCTCTTTCACTACGGAATTCTATTGAGTCACCATACCTGGAGGTATCCAAAAGAGGTGCACACGTGGCACTTTGGGACATGGTTTAGTAGTGGACTTGGCAGTGTTAGGTTAACAGTTGGACTCGATGATCTTAAAGGTCGTTTCCAACCTAAACGATTCTATGATATCCTACATGCTACAGTAATGTGAACAGCAAAGTCACAAAAGCACCCACAGAAGATATAAAGAAAACTGTGCTTTTAGTGTAACAGACTTTTTTGAAGCCTTTACGTTGTATAGGTGTGTTGGTAGCTATTGCAAGAACCTTCTCAACTAACATTTGAAAGTTACACCTTTAAGCTGGAAACTCGCAAGGACTCCAAATGAAGCTGTCAACACCCTTACAATCATTACATCCTCTTGACAAAATGCAGCTAACAGACAAACTGCATGCATTCATGTATATTAAAGCTGAAGAACTGGGAAAAGTTAAGCTGTTAGTCCTTACTGTACAGGTGTTTAAAAGAAAAAACACAAAAACCAAACCAAACCAAAACCCCATGACCCAAATCCCAAAACAGTAGCATGGAAGCATAGCTATCCCCCCCCCCTTTTTTTTTTTTCAAATGAAAAGAGTTTGCTTAACTCTGACAATACTCCAACCACCTGATCCTACCACAACGTAGTCTTGATCACTTTTTAAAGATGTGCATAGTTTTGTTCAAGTTACTCTCTCACCTATGCTTAAAGGACAAAAAGTAGAATGAGATACATACATTAAAAATTGCTCTGCTGTCTTTTTCTTGACAAAAGTATTTTTTTTTCCACAAAGCAGCAGTCATGGCCAGAGGCATCTATGTAGGCAAAAATCAGCTACTGCAAATGCGATGAGAATGGTGAGAAAAAAAGGAAGAACTTGATGTACTGATGTAATCCAGACCAGATGAAACAAGGGTTAAACAGAATCCCTGCCATGGCAGACCCAAACAAAAACATCTCTCTTACAAGTCTGTGCACAGTGCTATATGATACTTTATCTTGCTTTTGGCACAAGTGCGCTTTCCCTTATTTTTGTCTCTGTGGATGGGAGTGTTGCAACATTATTACGATGCAATGACAAAGTTCACTCAATAGATCAATTACAAACATCAAAACAAATACTCTCAACAGGGATTGTCTAACAACGCCATGCACTTGGTAACTTCCCCATCTGAAAGTTTCAAAAGCTCATTAAAAATATTAAGCTTGATATAGAAAATAGTTTCCATTTTGCATGCTGAGAACATGGCACTCACTACACCATTTGTCCAACAATACGAAGTTGGCGATACGGTCTAAAGATGCATTCATCCATTTGTATGTAAATGATTACATTGCCCACATTCAAAGCATTACCACAACTCATACTAACTCTGTAAACTGCAGTAACGGTGGGTTACAATGAAAAGACCCTACTGAAGTTTAAAACACAGATCTACACTCCCCATCTCCTTGTGAGTCAATTCACTTCACTCTGCTGGTTCAGACCTGGGTCTGAAGCTCTTCAAAATTCAAGTCACATAACACAGAAAATCAGTATTTACTCATTGGTCAGACTCACTCCTTAGATGCACTTCACGTCTGTTTAAAGCACTGACTAATTCTCCTCTTTTAGGAATTTCAGAGCACTCCATCCTAATAAATCATAATGTTCTCTCCATATCTATTATCTTGAAACTTATCTACACAGAAAAGAGTCAACTAATTTTAGATACATTTGACATTTTAATGAAATTAAGGTAGTTACTGTAGATACCTCTTTCAAAGCCTATTACTATCAGCTTTGAAAGTGAAACATGGAAACACGGTAATACACATCACTCCTCTTCCAAGCAGTTGTCTCGGAGAAAATATATCTCTACTAAGAGAAACGTCTAGTTAATAATTTTCTGTCTTGGTTTTCTGATGTAGTCAATGATGTTGACTATGTTGTTAGAAGACAGCAGTAGCATTTTCCAAATAATTTGGCAAAATTACATAAGACTACATTTAGAGTACATCAATTCCTTCCTTTGTTCTTAAAGGTTAAAACAGGCACTAGCCTCTAGAGAATTATGCAATATTTCAGTTTGCTACACTGCTCTCCAAACTGCTGCAAAATTTATCCTCTTCACTAAATTCTACTGAAAGTACCTTAGCATTAATCCCTGTAATGTGCCATTCTATTATCCTATAATAAAATCTGTTAGTCTCAGATTCATTTCCAGTTGATTATTCATGTCTGCCCTGGTTTCGGCTGGGATAGTGTTAATTTTCCTCCCAGCAGCTGCAGTGTTTTGGATTTAGTACCAGAAGAATGTTGATAACACTGATGTCCTCAGCTGTTGCTATGAAATCAAATATTTTTTCCAGTTTCTCCTATTCAGCTGATGAGCAGGGGTGCAGGAGCTGGGAGGGAGCACAGCCAGGCAGGCAGCTCAAGCTGGCCAGTGGAAATACTCCATACCACAGACGTCATGCTCAGTTTATGAACAGCGGCTGGCCAGGGAGCAAGAATCCTTTTCTTTTATCCTCTGTTTTCCATGAGTTCAAACTTTTCCATGAGTTCGGTCTTTTTTCAGTGAGTATGGCGAGTTCTGCGAAATTTATGAGTTTGTGAAAATCTGCCAAATTCCTGAGCTCTGGGAAACCCACAGGTTCCACAATCACTGCTCAGGGACTGGCTACACAATTGGTCATCGAGCAGTGAGAAAAAACTGTATTGTGTATAGCTTGTTTTGCATATTCATTACTATTATTGTTAGTATTAGTATTTCCTTTGTTGTCTTATTAAACTGTCTTTTATCTCAACCCACGAGTTTTACCTGTTGTCCATTTCTCCTCTCCAACCCGCTGCAGGGGAAGGGGACAGGTGAGCAAGTGGCTGTCTGGTGCTTGGTTGCTGGCTGCCAGGTTAAACCACAACAATGTCTTATCTCAACTGTACAAGAGTCAACAATGTTTACGAAAGTTTAGTGCATACCAGCAACAATGACTATTGTACTGAGTCCATCAAACTTCTCCTATACTCACTACAGCATTAAAATTATATTTCAAGTATACAAGATCTAGGTCCTCACATTCGTAACGTTCTGGAATGTAGGCTTCAGAAGCCCTATAAGGTTTTCTGAGACAGCAGATGAATGCTGCAGTTAACAGCTTTTGCTCCTCGCAACAAACAAACTCCACTAAAATTACTGTGAAATATACATAACATTCAAGGGCTGAATGCAGAAATATAATCTGTGTGAATTAGAACTATCATGAAACAAATTGTTCCATGCCTCGCATATTAGGTGTTTTTCTTAGATCTTATCTTGCCTTTAATTCAGCAACAGGTATAAACACAACAAACAAAAAACCCAAACCAAAACTGTAACTATTGTCAGAGACTGAAGATTATTTTTTTACTGTGTTCCAAAACATGTGGTTCGGGTGAACAGCTCTAGAAAACTAATACAGACTTCCTAATTAGAACTCACTGAAACTAGGACCATGCTCTAAGATAACAGCAGAAGGTGAATTCTGCAAGAATTAATTTTAAAAAGCAGAGAAAAAGACCAGCAAAGACATCACCACAGTTTACATCAAGCTTAAACACCATCAGTTTGTAGTGTTTCACTGATTTCTTGTCTGTTTCCTCTGGTTACATACAGTTCCTTAGATCCCATGGTAAATGCTGCTGATGCCTTGGTCAGCATTTCTCTAAAGAGTTTATACAAAGCCTGGGGAAGTAAGAAAAGAACAGAAAGCAGCAGTATCCAATACTGAAACTCACACTGGTAACTAGAAAACTGGGGGAAATTAGAGACCTTAGTTAACAGTGGCGCTTGATGTTTTTCTAAGTATTTAGCCTCGGATTTGGCAAAGGAAGTAGACTGAAAAAAAAAATTATTATTCTGACCCATAAAGTTTCTAACAGGACATGACAGTTCTGCCTCTTTTCTTTTTTCTCTCTCTCTCTTTTTAATGACATTGAGTGCATTAAAAGTTTAATACTCTTCAGACAAAGTTTGCTATTGGTTCTGCATTTAGGTGGTAAAAGATTGAGTTGGGAATACTGCATCCCTGCTAATTTAGCAGTAGTCAAGAAAGATCCACAGAGGACTTTCAAAGTCACTAAGTGCAAAAAAAACATTCAAATACCCTGCTTTTAAGGACAGATTAAAGGCTTATTTCAGCACTGCCAGAATAAGAATTACCACTTGCAGATTGTATATGATAAACAAAGGAACCAATCTATTGTGCCTGTCCTTTTGGCAAAATGGGAATTAGAGTGTTCCAAGTCCTTAAAGGCTATTATAAAAAAAGAATTTGTCAGTCTTCAGACATGGGGTCTATAAGACACCACCATTTCACAGTAATACCTTGTCCCAGATGCTAACACCTCACTGGAACAACCACGCCAGAAACATACCTTGATGCCAAAACTGGTTGAGTCACTGCTACCCTACTGCTAGTACTATTATTCTTTATAATAATACTATTTTTATGAGAGAAGACTCTTCTTTTGGCACGATGGTCTCCGAGACCACAATGCCGACAACATACACTAAAAACAACTATAAAAGCTACCATGCATGCAACCACTCTAATAAAAGAAGTATTTTACAAAGCCATTTTCTATCCTATTAAATTACACTAACATGGACTAAAGATGAGATCTCACACTTCATAATACCGACCCAGTGGAAGATTTCAAGAAGTTCTTCTGGGACATGTATATTATTTAGATTTATATTACACAACCATCCCAGCACCTATATTCAACATAACTATGACATAAAAATCTTTCACACAAGTGTCAGACTTACAAGCAAAAGACTTTTTCAGGCACCACAACTTTTATTGCTTGCAGGAATCATTTCAACATACGAGCCAGTATAAGCTACAGTTCTCCTACAGGTCTCTGCCTTGCTTGCTCAGGGCAGCAAGAGTGCTTTACTAGCATAGACTTCACTGATCCCTACCTGCAGCGTGCTCCTATTAAGTACCCAGACCACACTAGCAAAATTTAATTTGGTGAACACTGCCGCCTCCTAAGCCCCATAAACAGTGAATAAACTACACAACAGAAAAAGCAGTTTCCCCAATTTAACCACAACTTCAGTAAAAGTTGTTCTGATAAAAGCCGCATCAATTGGAAACTATATTTCTTCACACTGACAAATGCAGATATCACAGCAGAAGTTTGTAGTCTAAACCTACCCAAGTATTACTAGTAAACACAGCTGATATCCTTGTGAAGCAAGAGATCCATCCTATCCAAACTGCACAGATAATTGCCACCTCTCACAAAAGTTGGATGTGTCAAGCTTCGCTGTTCAGAAAAAATTATTTTATCATGTTTGCAGAACTACTCCTTTATCAAGATACAATCCATTTGCACTTACAGAATTTGCAGATAACATTTATACCCTTCAATTTGATGATTATATTTGTTACCCCTGCCTTTGCGTTTTCTTCATGTTTGGCATTTTTACCTCAAATTAATTTTTTTAATCAACGTTACTGGCCAGTAATACACCCCTGAGTTTATGCCTTACAAATTTCCCAGCTTCCCTCAAATATTAGTTCAACGCTCATTACTCAGGAAAATTTTGTAATTTTAACTATTCTGGTACAGTAGAACAGTACATCTCCCACTGCAGCTGAACAAGGCAACAGTGACTTTTTAAAACTGAACAAAACCAAATCCCCAAACCATTACAGAGGTACTTTATACCAACTTAACAGTAAAACCGCATCCAGTATAAGGCTTATAAAGGGATGGACTAACAACTGCACAGATGTCTGTTCCATATATGCATGAAAATAAGACCCGTAAGCAAAAACTGAATCAGTGTAAATCCAAACCCAGCAAAGCTGGGAATTAGGACAAACCTGCCACACACAAGTATTTGTGAAATTAACACCTGAGCCACATTTACTCTAAGCTGGCCCTTGTAAAGCTGCTGAACTACCTGCACTCAGATGCCTCTACGAGAGGTGCCCTTAGCTCAGAACAGTGCCATGCTCACACTGTAACATGAACGCGCAACAGATTAATTGATCAGAAAAGGTTTGGATTTGAGGAGACACTGTAATTTTAAATATAGAACCATGCTAGTTATAGAATTACAATATGTAAGAACACATGATTTCATCAGAAGAGAAGCAAGGATGTCTGATTTCTCCCGTTTATGATTTCTGGGTCCTTACCTGGCCTGTTTGTGGCAGCCATAATGAAAACTTGCTGACGATTCTCCAGACCATCCATCTCTGTGAGTAACTGGTTAACAACTCGGACACTGGCTCCTGACTTTAAAAGCATAAATTTGTCAACAAAATTGAGGAAACAGGGGGGATGTGACTATTCCAAAGTAAAAGAAACAAAAGATCTACTAGCTCCTCACCCTGAAACACTGCTCAAAGAAAAAGTTTCTTTTCCACGCTTTTAATGTAGTTGCATTCTGGATTTCTACTATCATAGTCTCAGCTCATTTCCACCCCAAATATATGCTACTTATATACCCACCACACATTTTCACACATGGCAAACCTTTTCTTTCCCTTTAAAATCACAGACTCACTTAAGGAAGTACATATAGATATTTATACTAATAATTCTCCTGTCTATCTCAACAAGAAGACCCAAAACTCCTCAATATTCAGGTTCTGGGGGGCAGGGGGTTCTCCAAATATTTAAATCTGAAGTAATACCTTCAGCAGCTCAGCTAATCATAGTTAAATGTTAAGTCCATAGTACTGACATCCTATAACAAAACTCAATTGCTTAATCTGAATGTCATTCTAGAGTTGGGGAGACAGAGACGGAAAGCACAGCAGCTGGAGAACAAGAGTTCAATTACGCAGTAAAACTGCTCAATGATTTTGAAGAAAGTTGTTCTAAGTGTTACTGTTGTTTTATTAAACACACAAAAATATAAATCCACCTATGGATAATTAGAGTATGTGGTAAAAATGCACACAGGTCTCAAAAAGCCAATGGAAACACCAAACACCCCTGAGTTTCACTTATGAATCTCAAGGACTGTCGGCAGTATCACAGCCCGAGTAATACAGTCACCAGTCTCCTGCCCAGACAGTACCTCTACATGGTTAAATGAGGCTGTGAAGAGCCGGGGTGGGCTTCTAGGCACCAAGCTGCTGCCTGCTGCTGACGCCACAGAAATGAAATACAGTGAGACCAAAGCACACTTGTTGCCCTTCCTCGGCTTAAAATCTATGCCTGATGTGGTGTCTAGTACTGGGCACCTTCTTTTATGGGTCTGTGGAAACCACCATCTCAGGGCACTCAAGAAGTCAAGTCTGAACTTTTCAGCTTGGCTATCTCTCATAGGAAGTGAAGTATGCAAATACAGATGACAAGGTACGATTCAGAAACAGCTGATGAGACTTCCTTTCTCCCATAGACTGGAACTACAGTCTTTCTGTTAAAGTCATCGATGGCAATATCTGAACAGTACTGTACTTAACTTGTCTGTTAAAAAAAAACAGTGCAGCTTTCCTTTCAACACACTAACAGTTTGCTCTAAGAAAATAACTCCTCCAAAAGCAGAAGTTAATTCTGGGTGCAGGTAGTTCCTATTCCAAAACAAAAAAAATCAAGACAGAGACAACTTCACTACTGGAATAGCTCTGAAGTCTAATACATTCCACTTATGCTCCTGCCTCCCTCAAATATTTTCATGACTCAGTTCACGTTGTTCAAATCAGTAACTGCTTCATGTGAGCATTACAGCTGCATGCAGGTATCAGGATTTGGCCATAAATTAAACAGGGTATTAAACTGCACTCCATCTCCTCCTACGGCTCTACACAGCCAAGTTGGTGGATACACACACATTCTCTGGATATTTTCTGTATATACATAGATACTAAAAAATGTGTTTAGCTTTATGAAATTTGATCAACATATTTTTCCTCAAATATGAGAAAGACTCTCAGATTGGAGATATTGAACGTAGTACCCTTCCAGGTACTTCTGTTGCTAGCACAATGCCACAAAAGCTGCAACTGAGGTAATTTATTTAGGGAGATATTTTAAGATGGACTCACTTCACGGTCAGACCTCCGAGGACACAAAGCATCAACTTCATCAAAAAATATAACACAAGGGGCTGAATTCCTGGCACGCTGGAATACCTGACGTACAGCACGTTCACTTTCACCAACATACTAAAACAAACCACAGTGAAACAATGTAAGGCATGAAGATTTTGGCTGGAAAAAAAAATAATCACAGGGTTTTAAACACTGTTTTAGGTGCTTTGCAAGGGAGAAGTGCAACCTGCTAACCAGTTTACTTCTGGTAACAGTCTGTTATCTCGATTTCTTTAACAATCAAGATTTACAGGGGAACTAGTTATCACTAGCTCATTTCTGACAGTTTACAGTACATTCAAAGTCTAATAGAATTCCTACTTTCTGGGGAAGAAATCTAACTTGCCATCATTCTGATAATCAGAATTAACAAATACAATCTTCATTAAGGACCTTGTCATTCTTCAACTATTCATAAACAAACCCAGTGAGCAACCTGAACACAATGAAGATCTCAAGTCATTGCCTGAAGACAGGGAGGTTAGTGGTAGGGAACTGAAACGTAAGCAAGAATTTCACTTTGAATGGAGAATTGCATGGGTCGGGGTTGCCAAGTCGTAAATGCAAACACTTCATTTTTTTGCAGACAAACACATTTTGATACAATTTATGTCTTAACACAGTCTCTGAATCACAGCCAGACATTTTCTCTTTATTCCACAAGGAAGTGGAGCTCCTCATTAACTTAAGAGTTGTATTTCCTGCCTGTATCAGTACTTGAAGCACACATTAAAAAATGTTTGGGAAAAGAATAATTAAATCCAGTATTTTGGTTTTAGCTTCCACATTATTGGTAAGCAGATAACTGCCACGGTCTTCCCAGATGTGGGCTGCAGCTGTCTTACTCAGTTCAATACATTCTCTTAACTCTAAAAGGGACCGAAGTTGTATCACAACATTCTAAGTCCAGTGTTTAAAAACTGGACTTAGACTGTAACTCTGATTACAGCACTTTTATCTGTTAACATTTAAAATCTTTAAAAATCACTTTGAGAACTAAAAAACCACATTGCTTTCCAAGATTTCAAACTTCCATTAAGAAGATAAAATGACCGGCAAAACACATTTCCGAACTTCAAAGTTGAAATTTTTATTTTGCTTAGTGAAAGTTGCTGATTTGCAGTTACTGATCACCAACTGTTCTCATTGTTGATTTGAATTTCTGTTCTTTTTCCTGATCTACATAACAACAATGATGCATGCAGTTGGTCAGTTAGAAATCCTGCTTCAGTTAAGTAGGCTCCATCTGCCAGGTAATTTCAATCAAGGTACACACATACTTAAACTACTCAGATAGCTTTTTACTTTTCACATGCTAAAAACTTTGAGCCATGGTTAAATAAGGCAACTTCTGTGGCACTAGTATCAGCTGTGTAATTATCAGGAATTTTGCTTGCCCCACACTTTCCACAAGAAACCCGTAAATAACAACAGCACAATGATTAGTGCATACCATATTAAGCAGTTCAGGACCTTTCACAGATATGAAGTTCAGTCCAGACTCATTTGCCACGGCCTATCAAAAAGGAAAAGACAGACATAAGTATAAACCAGCCATGTTTTCTTTGGTTCTGTCCTTGGAGCGATAAACAAACTTAAGGGAAGGAGCACAGCTGTCAACTGCTTGTAAACTACAGAAAACAGTACAAGGTATAATTACATGCAATTAAGAGTGGGAGGGGGGTGGGGAATTTAGCAAGGTGTTCTCTTTAATGAGGCAGTGTTCCAGATTCCCACCCCACCTCCCTCACAATCTCAGTGATTAGTCGGAGTTAAAGATTTTGATAATCTTAATTCTTAATCAATTGAATCCATCTTAATTCAACTACATAAGAGCATTTGAAGACAAAGATGAGTGACAATCTGGAAACTTGCATGATTATCTGTATTTACATGGGGAGCCTATGAGAACTGAAATGCTCAAGGAGAAGGAAAACAGAAGTATTTTCAGTAAGGTAAATATAACAAAATTACATAAATATAATAGAGCATAGACTACTTCCAAATATATAATATAGTTACAGTGAAATATTCCATAGAAGTAGCTATTTAATAGTTTCTTCCGATCTTGCTACTTTCTTCTTAACCAACTTCACTCCTTCAAGTTTTGCAGTAATTCCCTCTCAATTCAAGCAAATGGTAACTTTAGGACAAGAAAATCAAGCAATTTTCACACTGAGGCCCAAATTTAATTTTCTTCTGAGAAGCGGTGCAAAAGCCCAATTTCTGGCAGTGTCACCCAGACTCAGTCATTCTTGCAGAAACACCCACTTCAAGAATATTCTCCGGTATTTTTAAACATGTTCAGAAAACGTATTACCTTAGCCAACAGTGTTTTGCCACATCCAGGAGGCCCCGCAAGCAGGACACCAGCTGGAGTAGTCAGGCCCAGAGCTTTAAACTGCTCTGGGTTTCGCACAGGTGCCTGTAACAGGAATTATCATAGTTATCTGTGACAAAAAGCCAACATGAAATTTTTCATTTCAGTTACAGTTGGATGAAAAAATCATTCATAAACAAGTTCGTTATTCCAATTCTTTATGGGCTAAAAGAATAAACAGTCAGTCAGTCTTGCACTGACAAGTACCCCAGAGTGGGAGAAGTACTATTATTGAGAGGCAAAGATTTTATTTACTTAAGTTCTCATCTTAAGGTGTGTTATGTATCTCTCTGACCGGCAGTGAGACAGTTAACCTTCCAGCTATGTAGTCTCCAATTCTTTGTGTGGCAGTTGTGTAACTAAGGTTATTGGTACACAACTTTTAGAATACTTAAGATTCAGCAACAATAAACATACTGAAAACTGAAAGCATGAACACAGTAACTGAAATACTAAATACACACACCAGACTTGTAACAAATTTTAAAGCAAATTTATAAATATAAAATTTATAAATATAAATAAAGTCTGACTATTTTAAATGAAGATGTTGCAACATTTCTAGTTTGTAGCGTGTCAGAACTCCTGGTCAGCACATAACACCTTAAATAAATATTAAAAACAAACAAGCATAGTTTTATTTCCTGAAGAGAAGCAAGTGCAAAAAAATCTCTGAAAGTAAGGTTAAGATGTACCAATATTGCCATAGTCAGCTCCTCCCGAACATCCTCCAGGGCTCCGATATCTGCCCATGTCACATCAGGAATTGTGACAAAGCCTTCTCTCTTGGCAGAGGGTTGCACTGACGCCAGTGCAACAACAAAATCATTCATCTCGATGCACAACTTGTGCAGCAGCTCCTCAGGCAAGGGGTCTTGCTTCTTCAGCAAATCTAAAAGTCTCTGCAATTCATCCTTAGAGGACACGAAAAGGGCGGGAAAAAGATTATGCATGGGATTAGATTTTAAGAACCTTTTTTTAAGGGGTTTTTCAAAGCAATACTTTCTTCAACTGTAATATTAATTCTTACAAAACAAATTATTATGTACAATACATATAAAATATGTAAAATAGCACATGTATTTTGTCTTCAAACTCTTCCTACTGCTTCTCTCACTATAATTAGGAGAAAGTTCTTTCCATGCTGACATTTCCAAAATATGTATTAGTTATACGTATTAATTCTGGTCTTAATACGAAATTGCTCTCAAGCTAAAGTGAACAACTCTGATGAACAGCACAATATTCAGTTACATATAAACATTTAAAACTCTTCACATACTTTTAGATTATACACATTTATTGAACATAATCTGATTTCAAGTCATCAACTCATTTCCTCAGGCTTGTTAGACCTGGTTTTGTAACCAGGCCCTGATAAAGTCTGGGCAAACAGAATAGAAATACAGGGTAATGCTATTCAACACTGTCCCGTCTTGCAGACCACAGCACCCCAGGGAGGTACGTTCCTGTTTCCCCAATCAATTCCTTACTGGGAAAGCTATCTGAGAAAATACATGATCTTTACACCTTCACAACATAAATACTGCCTTTCCGTATTAGAACTGCGATGTATGAAAGCAAATTGATACTGCACCACAAGTAAAACTATACCAGGATTTTCATTATAAGATAGAGGGAAGAAAAAAAAAAAATTGGAAACTCTTAAGTTTCCACATCTTTCCTACAGCAGTATACGGGAAAAGTATCACTTCCTATTTGTTGCAACTAAGATAGCTCTACAACTGACCCTGAAGAAATAGAAGTGTTTATAGTGCCCGATATTCCTTTTAAGCCCGGCCTCCTCTTCTTAACAGAGCCATTAAGAGAAACTCCGAAATAGCTGAGACCACTGGGTTTGTTTACTTGAATTGTGTGAATGATTTTTCACGGTTTTGTATGTTTATTTTTCCAATTATAAGCACAATATAACAGTTTTAAGGACAATACCCTGTATTAGACTATGTCAACCTCCTGCCAGCTATCAAAATATGGCTCTGTTAGGATTAGACTTCCTCATCCTCAATAACCCCTTTGATCATGGTGATGTTGATAAAAGCTGCAACTACCTGCCCCTCCCCACTTTCTTTTGGCTACATCAGGCCCCAGCAAACACTGGGAGCTATGCAATACAATTATGTTACTCTAATACAAAAGCTTACTACAGCTTTTTATGCTGGTTTTTTGTTTGTTTGTTTTTTAAATTACAATACCAGTTTTCTTTGACAGTCCTCCTAAAACCAGAATCTGAGTACAATGTGGGTTTAAAAATCACTTTGTTTTACTTCTCCAGATAAATCTTTAGAAAGCCTACACACAACGAAGGTGCACACACACTCCAAATTTTGAGAAGTAGGGCCAAGAATTTCTACACAAAGGTGTTCTGGTTCACTGAACACAGCATGTTACTTGGGCCACAGAATAATTCTGGTACTGGAAATGCTAATTTCTGCAACAGAGTTCCAGCCAGCTGTACTGCCCACTAACAGATATTTTCTCTGCAGCTTAAGTCACACTGCTAACCCCATTTCTATGCTACAGATACCACTTCTGCAAACTTGCTATATGTGCTAGAAACCACATGCGATTTACCCCAAGTAAACACATGGATGGAGGGAAAACATAGACTTCATAAATACTTCTACACCTTGGCTAACTGTAACCACACCAGGTCAGGGAATCGTAACAGGTATTTCACTGAGGGCATAGCAACAGCACAGCACACTGCTAACTCAGTGCAAGTCTGATATTCTTCAATTCTCTTACAGTCAATACACCTTTGAAGAGAAATATAGCCACTATTTTAACCTCTGGTCTGCTAGAAAACAAAACAACACAACACAAGCAACAACAACAATGAAAAACCCAAGGAAGAAAACATATCTTGTACAAAACATTAACATGATTTATTAGAAGGTGTGAGTTTTGGGAGCCACTTACTCAGACCTATTACATGGGTCATTAGGAATTGAGCTTGTGGCTTACAAGTTGATATTGCTAAATCTAAATTTAGTATTATGGTAGCCATAGGTGTTTAACGGTTTATAAGCAATGACTTTCACAACTATAAAATGGCTCGGTTCTTAGGATAGTAGAGGCACACGCTTCAAGGAACAAATACCTTAGGAGGAAGTTCTAGTTGTTTGGTTTCCTCTTCCACCAGGATGTCTGTTCCTATTCCCATGCTTTCAGCTGCATTTCCTCCAGTGTTTATGTGCTTCCTTTTCTGCTTGTCAGATTTTATCAGGACCCTGTTCACTGTGCATATAGCCGCCTCACGACAAAGTGCCATCAGATCAGCACCTACATAACCTGGAGTCAGATGTGCTAAATGACGAAAATCAAAGGACTCTGGGAGCTTAAGTTTTCGACACAAAGTCCGGAGGATTCTAATCATGTAGGAAGAAAAAGAACAACACCATAAAGATGAAGCTGTGGCTTTTTTTATTTTCATATGAAAACAAACAGCACTGATTTAAGGTCTCATTCAGTCCACATGAACTGAAGTAGTACAGTGGGAACAGTTTTCACTCAATTAGGAAGTAAACAACACTGAAACCCACAAAACTGCATTATATATATTTCCTTTCAGTTCTTAAATGAAAACCAACAGCATCTATCAGGTAATGTCAATCAGTGGGTAAAAGCTAGTTTTGGTGAATTTAAATATTATAGATTCTTTAAACCTTAGTTTATGATTCAAAATTGACAGAGTAGATCCCAGAGTGTACCACAGAGATGCATACAAGTTATCCGTTGAGATATTTAACTTTGTATTCCTAACAACCTTAGTCTGCATTGTCTGTCCCATCCCACTTTATTTATTGAAGAACATCCACAACTATTCTACAAGGAGCAAATGAAATCAGACTGTGTGAGGAGCTCTGTCTTAATCTTCAGTATCCTTTCTCTACCATTGTTGGTGGAATATAACTGTAGGTATTTCCTGTGTCCTCAGTAAAATTTCCAATAGGCAACACACAGCATACATGTACACCTCGTGTGTTCCCTCATCCTCACTCAGAATCTTGTTACACCTACCTATGCAGTTCCATCACTAATACAAAACAGCTCAATGTAACTGACAGTGAAGTGCTATGCTTCCTGCTTTTTTTTTTTCTAACGAGAGTTTTTTCACTCTGTATTAAAACCTCCTGCAAGGTCCACCAAGACTTCCTGCTATTCTTCTAAGCCAAGGACAACTACAAATTACATGAATAAAAAAAGACAAAAGTCAATGTCACTGCACAAATATTGGCGCTGAAGAACTCTGAGGAGAGGGATCAAATCAACTTGTTTAAAACAGCAAAACATCACTTCATTGGGAAAATATTTTAAAAAGGCAGCACAAACCAAACAAATGAAGATCATTAATATACTTTCTAGTTCCAATGAAAACTAGTTTAAATTATTTCCAGATCAAGTAATGTAACTACAGAAAAGTTATGAAAAGAATGAGTTATTAAACTAGCCAAAACTCTGAAATTACGTTTCATCTGCTTGCCTCCCCCACCAACAAGTTATATCACCTCTCATTTAAATCTTTATTAGTGATATTAGCTTGGTTCTCAAGACCTGTCTGACAACAGCTGTAGGTAATCAACTGGCTCAAAGTGTAAAAAGTTATGAACCGTAAATGGCTGGTTCCGAATTTGTGTCCTGTATATATTATTTTCCTTCACATGCTTCATACATCCACAAGAAAACACTGCAAGTAAAGCAAGATCTCCAGGCACACTTCCTCATCCTCCTCAACCTCCCTACAGCTGCAGATGCACAGCTAAGCAGTTCAAATCATGCCTTCAGCAAGACTGATCTATTATGTGGTAAATCAGCATACTGTAAGGACTTCTGTTTATATATGGCCCTTTTATTTTTAAAAAAGGAACAAACCCCCCCCCCGGAAAAAACCACCCCAAAACAAAACAGAAAAGCGGGGAGGAGAGGGTAATTTAAAAAAAGAAAGTAAAATCAACAGTTCCTGTAAGCCTACACTTTCAGGAACACAAACACAAACAACTGTACAAAACAACAATATGAATGAATGTGACTACACTCTAACTTGTGAACAAACTCTACAGACTATGATGGCTTTCCCATTCACAACTCCTACCATTTGAAACAGTGCTATTTCTGGGAACACAGTATTTTTAACATGAACCCAAGAAATCTCATAGAACTCTCATCAGTCAACTCTTTAGCTCTACCTCTAACCACTTGTATGTTTTCCCACAACCAAGAGGAATATAATTACTACAGGGCTGTAGATTTAGAGAAAGGGAAGAAAACAAAAAAAAGTGTAGACATGGCCAGAAGGGGCCGGGCAGGAAGGTGGAATAATGGCCAGTGGTGCTGACAACACAAAGTGAGTAATACTGCAGGCAGAATACTTTGCTTTTTCAGCCTAGAAATAAGATTAGTTGAGCTAGAAGGAACTTATCCTTTAACCTTTCTTTCCTTCCTGTAACAAGATAAGCGACAGCTGTTTTCACACTTCTCTTCCTGTGTTTTCTGCTGTCGTGGAAATGAGTAGCAGTTCCTTTTTAATCTAAAAAGCAAAAAATTTTTTTTTTTTTTTTATCTAGTCTGATGGTCACAGATCTTTGGTGTAAAAGGGCCAGTTATAGAAGACAGGATGACTGCAGCTCAGCTTAATGCCTAGACTGGTGTATTCCTATGAGGAATGGAATGGAAGAATCTAGTCCTATTGCTTACGGTGCTTGAGAGGACTAACAAATGGGCTATACTTAATTTATGTTCCTAATAGTTACATATGGAACACCAAAGACAACAGAAAAAGATGTATTTAATTCCATTGTCTATACTGTTAAGGCACTTGAAAATCCATTAACATAATGCTAAAAGCAGGTCTGCACACAAGAGAGGAAACCACCCCAAATGCAGACACAGCTACCAAGACAGAGAGTAGATGCACACTTAATGTCTTCTGCATTTCTCAGTGTGTGCTGATCCCTAGGCATGTACAGGCATATATAAGACTAAACACAATAAAGTGCTTTTCCTTAATTTGTATATTTACACATTATTTCCTTATTTATTAATTAACCAAAACGAAGCTTAAACTTTATAACACATACTTTTCTCTTGCCGCTTCATCTGGGATCCCTAAACAAATTTCTCGATCAAATCTCCCAGCTCGCCTCAGTGCAGGGTCCAGCGAGTCAGGTCTGTTAGTTGCTCCAATAACAAGGACCTGGGTGGTGGCAGCCATGTTATTCAAGTCTAAAGGAAGGAAGGAAGGATGTTAGTACTCATACTTACCATCTCAACATTGTTCTGATATCTACATGACTCTGTTTCTGCAGCACACAATAATACTCAGAACAGCAGAGATAAACTAACAAACAGTCATACTAAACTGCTGTTCATCCTTATTCCTGCTACCTTGAATTTGCATTTTGCACAATCAAGCAAAAATAAGCATTTCAAAACAACATCTGACACATTTTCCCATTATATCTGTTTATACCTCAGACAGCCTTATGTAATGCTGTACAGACCACTGTGAAAATAATGTAGTAACATCCCCTAAAATTTATTAGAATCTTCCCATCAGAACCTAGGTAAACTGTGTCACAATATGAAAAATTATTACCACTATCTCCACTAAAGTCACTACTGAAGGAAAGCAGACAGTGAGCCTGATAATTAGAAAGTTTAGTTTAGTACAGGTGTTCCTGAAACTGACCATCCATACAAGTTAGGAACTGAGCAACAATTCTCCGCTCCATGTCCTTCGATGCAACTTCTCTTTTTGGGGTGATCGCATCAATCTCGTCAATGAAAAGGACACACGGTGCACTAGACTAGGAACAAGAAATATTAATAATTACAAAATCACACTGACATAGTGTATTACGAGAGAGAAGGAATTTTTTCAGATTTTCTGTTCTATAATTATTACTCTAAGTCTGCTGCACAATCGACCTGTCCCGGAACAATTCTGTTGTTCTTATTGACTACCTAGAGAGCCACCAGGCTATGAAACTGTGCTGAGGAGGCTACGAAACAATTAAGGCATGCGATTCAAAATGTTCCTATATATTGTTTAAATGTACCTCTATGTTGTTTTAATAAGTTTTCCATAAATATTCTATTGTGACTGCTCACTTTCTGAAGTCCAAAAAAGAAAGTCAGACAGGAAAGCTCTGATTTGGTTTTCTGTTTGTTTTGTTAATGACATTACAGCTGTGGAATTTCAAGATCTAGTACTGCTGACACACATAACGAAATAAAAGGAGCAGCAGGTGGTCACGAAAAATGATCTGCCAACTTCAAGACTACTACAGAGCCTTGACCATGCTCAAAGAGTAAAAATGAGCAATAAGCAACTCCTACAAGTGTTCTAAAATTCCATGTACTTCACATTCATAAAAAGCCAACACTAATACAGAATGGTAACTACTGTAACTAATACAATAGTGTTTAACTGACATAAGATTATTAATAGTCTCAAAAAGCACCAGTAGTGCAAAGGAATACTCACGGAAAACACTAGAATCATCTTCAAATAATACTAGAACCATATAAAAACCAGTAATACTTTAAAACCCATGCATTCTGTGTTATCAGGTAGCAAGTGCGCCACCTAGTGGTCATTCACGTTTCCACGATGATACAGGGAAAGACCACAACCAAGCTACAAAGATTCCACAGTACACGCATAATATACACGGAAGTATGTCTTTTGTCCCCTGCACAAAAATTGGTACAAAAGCTAAGTGGAAAAGCTACTTAAGTGAATGTGAGTGACAATAAAAAAAGGCCACAGATTTTAAACATATTTTATGCAATACATTTAATTTCTTCAAGAATAACTTCTATAGCAACCTCCCCATAACTGCTATAAATACAATAGATAACGCAATTTCTAAAACCTCTGTGCAATCACTTATTTAATTTTCTTCTATACAACATCTTAACAAGACTTTCTAAAAATTAAAATGTACTATCAACTGGAAACATAATAACCTAACAGCTTCCCAGTCAATCCTTTTGTCATGTTTAGCATCCTTTTATACAGGAAAGTACTTTAAACACCTATATATAGTTGTGGTGGAGAGCAGTAAAACGGAATAAAGTTGAACAAGCAGAACATTCTCAAAGGTCAGGAACAGAAAACTGTCCTCATGAAATAAAATATTAGCGACATACTAAAAAAACAAGCATTTGGATTTGTTTAAATTAAAGTCATCTCAATCCGTCTGGTTCTCTTTGCTTCTTACCAAGTCTGGAAGTCGCACCAAAGCAAGACTTCAACTGTAACTTGACTCCTGCTTTTATGATATTTGTCCAAAATTTCTCACTTTGTACCTAAACCCCCAAAGTCTCAAGTCCCTCATTCACTCCAATTCCATGACAGACAAAAACATCAAAAAAAAAAAACTTGTAAGAAAAAAGCACAGTAAACTGCTCTTACATAGTTTTTATATGTCAAGCTAAGCAGCTCCAAATAGGTAAATAATTTATGTTGCTCCTTTTGCATTGATATGATGAACTATCTTTTGTCAAGATTTCAGAATAGTAATCTTTGTGCTCTATGACAGCATGACAGTACAATGGTATTCTGGTCACAGAAGGGGAGACACTATGACTTGTGTGCAGCAGTATAAAGAATCACTCACTAATATTCACTCAAATTCAAACCACAGCAACAACGTATGAATCTTTACAAAGAAAGGGGAAAACAATTCACAGTGTTATTTCCAACGGGTGTCTCACCACAGCCTGCTCAAACAATTCTCTCAGTTTCTGCTCAGATTCCCCTGACACTCCAGACACCATCTCCGTTGCTGCCACTTTCAGCATTGGGAGCTCAAGCTCCTGAAAGAGACAAAGAATGTTGTATGATATATCCAGAGGTTAGAAATGTTGGCTGTCCTAAGGGACAATACTTGCCAATACGACATCTTCTACACTCAAAGATTATATAATCAAGGCTAAATCTTAAAGAGCTCTTAAAAAATATGAGTAACATTCTCCAATTTAAAATGGGTCTGAGCCATTTGGCCAAATGAAGAGAAATGGATACAAAATCCAGGTTTCCCTAATTCAGTTAGAGAATGACTTGCATTGTCAAATAGATTTGCACCTTGGTCCTCAACCCAATCCTTTACAACGCATATACTGCAGTCCATGCTTGGGCTTCCTTCTGGAGAAAACTGTCTATTTCCATCTGCAACAAAACATTACTTCGCAGTGTGGAAGAGATCCCTACCAGGTTTGGTTCCCTTAGCCTTGCTCCAGAAACACCTGAGCATGACTGTACAACACAATACTTCTAAAGCTCACACTCAAGGTTTTCTGCTATTAAAAATAAGTAAGTAAAATTGTAACTTTGATAGACAGTAGCACATTAGTGCTACAGGTAGTTGCAGCCCATTTCAAGCTCTTTCAAACTACATATAAAAAAAGCCTAATTCATACAAATCACAGCCAGCAGAGGCGCTAAATGGGGCCTGGAGGAAGTATTTTGCCTTGAATAACTACTAAGAATATCTTATTTAAGAAAATGATTTAAGAAGTAGTCACTCCATTTATCTCATCTCTGAAAATTTTTCACTTGTGTCACGTTTCTTCCCGTAAATTTGACATACAGTGTCTGAAGGGTCTAATCAACATTGAAGTAATAAACCTCAGTATTTTCCTCCAAAGATAAAAGCTGTACTAAAAAAAGCTTGTAATTTACACGTATCTAAATTTAAAGTGACATCTAAGGAACAACTGCACTAAAGACAAAAAAATGTCTGTGGTTATCACTGAATAGCCCTAAATAGCCCTGATTTATATCCAAGACAGGCATAGCGTAGCACAGTAACCCCATCACACACCAAGCTATCAATAATGTCATATGCACTGAAATGATTAGTTTGACATATGCAGAGCAACAACCAATTCTGGAATTCAGAAATCACTGTTTAACTTACGCCACCCAACAGAATCAATATAATGCCTCATAAAAGATGGTAAGGTTGAGTCCAGACTTCAAACAAAACACTATGGTAAATTTAACAAAAAGTATCTTCCATTTATAGCCTTCTCAATACCCATGCCTATATTGCTGTCTTGGGAATGCCTCAAAATAATTAAGTCAAACATAAAACACTGTCACTATGTCCCCTCTTCATATGAGGTTCTATCAAGTACAGATTCAAGATAACCGAAATTTAAACAAAGGAAGTGAAAATGAATATATTTTAGACTAAGACAAGAAGGAGAGAGAAGTGATGAAAAAGCAGAAAAAGATCTAGTATGTCATGAAGGAGGATTATTTTGTTTCTCTAAATATAATTCAGAAACAGAAGAAACTGTAGATGTAAAGCTATCTCACCCCAGCGATTGCCTGTGCAAGTAGTGTCTTTCCACATCCTGGTGGTCCGTGTAAAAGAAAGCCACGAGGTGGAACCACACCTAAGTGGTTATAGACTTCGGGATGACGGACATGAATGAGCATCTTGCATATTTCCTGATTAGGACAAGATAGACCTCCATTTAAATCTAAGAAATTAGTATTATAGATTTCTACTATTATAGACAGGCCAAAATAAAAGTAAGTTCTGTTTATTAATATAATTTCAGTGACCGCTTTCAGAAACATTAGTCAAAGAAAAAAAAAACCACAAAACTTCACTGCTGTTGGTATAAGCAGCTATTCTCAGTGCCACACAGATTAACTCTGCCAGATTTCTTGTCTGTCGTTTTTCATGAGACATTTTATTCAGAGCATTCCATGTCTCACCATTAAAATTTCAACTAACCTTTAAAGTTTCATCATTGCCTCCTACATCCTCAAACTTCAATGAAGGGTGGTAAAGCTCTGGTCCCTTATTTCTAACTGTTAAGGAGGAAAAGTCATGCAAATTTAGACATGGCATCATAGTAGTTGCTAACACCAAACAAGAAAGAACTCAGCCTAAACAATTAGCTAAGTACACGGAGTAGTATTATTTTTTGGTAGTAGACACAGGACTGGAATATTTTTAGTACAACATTAAGGCTAAATTTCTTAACAAGACACTTAACAAGACTTAACAGGTCACTACTTTGCAACTCAGTGTGAAACACTTCTCTGGTGACAGGGTTCCACAGTCAAATACCATCTCTTTGATTGGAGCAACACACCAAAAATAGCTTCTCACCTTTCCCTTTAAGTAAGACGGCATCAATTTCTCCATCTACATCTGGAAATTCTTCTTTTTTTCTTTTTGCTTTCTTACCCTTTGTCTTCTTTCTTTCACTCTCCAAGACAGAAAATTCTGTTGATTTCTAGGGCATAAATCCAGAATTATACACACAAAACTTTCCAAGTCAGTGAATTTCTGCAATATTTAAAAGAACAAAATGTGCAACTGTCTATGATGCTTAACTTACACATATTATGTCAATAAAGAGAAGCAAGGCAGGAATTTAACCCCTTCGTTTTGTAAAAAATCCTGTTTTCACTCAGGATTTGCCTTTTTAAAAAAGGCAAATTTTTAATTACACCAGTCCCTTATTTGCTAGGAGTACATACTTATAAGCATAAAACCCCCAAACAACTCCCCTCTCCAAACCCCCAAACCACTAACCAAAATCAGACAACAGTTATTTGCATGCCATAGCGCAATCCACTTTGGCGACGACTAAAAACTGTATGAATGTATTTACTCCAGTGGAAACAATTTTTATTAAGTCATGAGTGGCTGTAAGAAAATATTATTCCATGCTGACACAAATTAACTGCATGTAAGAAAAGGACTAATACAGGAGAAAAAGAAATAAAAAGAGGTTCAATGATGAGCGTTGGTTTTTTTGTTTGTTGGTTGGTTTTTTTTATTACAGTATTGCAAACATTTTACTATTTGAAGATCTCCCTTTTTACTCTCTCTATATATATACTCTTTTTCTCTATATAAGAGGATGCAGTACCACTAGGATAAAGGGATTACTTGTCAAATCTGCCTATTCAGTAAGCATTTTGTATAATTAGAAAGGTAGATGTAAATGATTTATAAGCAATATACATTTTTATAAAATTTTATCCTTTCAGTTGGTGTTATGAGGACACGTATTCAAAGTCTGAATAACAGACAAGTTCTGCAATCCTTTAAAGTCCCTTTTTAAAATGCACCAGAAAGTTTGTATGTTTTCTAATTTCGCCTTGAATTTTATGAGTTGTCATAAGATGCAACATAAAGTATTTTTACTGGATATTGAATCTGTTGTATTTGAATATTTAATTCCTAAAACATTATTTTGATTTCCTGTAAATATGCTAAGCTCAGCAAAATGCAGTGTTACTCATTAGAATGCTGAGTTTTATAGGATGTCTGCTTGGTATGCGAGGTGACTTATATTGCTACTTAGGCTTACATTTAATAAACCTTAGCTAGGAAAATTGTTTCAATTTCAAAGAAAAGATAATAAATAAAATGAGGGCATAGAATATTAATGTGAACTGTGCCTTTATTTTGTTAAAGCATTCAAAGTTAAATAGTGGTGGTCTGTTAACAATCTAGGGCTATTTGGCAAGTCTTTAAACTTGCTCAGTAATCAAAACATAAAAGGACAATGGAAACTTTTCACAATAAAAGAAAGAGGAGTTGAGTACAGAAACCAAACAAATTATTCTCTGCTTTTTCTTGGTAAGGAGGTGAACTTTATAGGAAGGGCAGCAAGCTCTGGGTTAGGGTTGCCTTTTCCTGTCTTTGTTAGAAATTACATCTGTCTGTGAAGAATCCTCTCCAGTTACTTCGTGGTTCATGGCTACGGGGGAGGTGTGCGTGTCTATCTGGAATGGAGCAGAGAAAGACAGACTAGGGGGGAGCCTTCTTTTATTTTTCCTGGGATTTTTTTCATTTAGGAAATGGCAATTCTTCACGTTAATTTGCCTTGCTTACTAAATATACAGCTGGATAAAGTTCCTAAGATCCCAGCTGTGTAAATAGAATATTAACAAAACAACTGTTTTCTTCATCGTTCGTATTATCACAGAATCACAGAATCACAGAATAGTAGGGGTTGGAAGGGACCTCTGTGGGTCATCTAGTCCAACCCCCCAAATGTAGTTCTTACGTGATATAAAAAAAAAGCATCCTGCCAAAACATCTTGTTGGCCAAACATCATAAATGTTTTCTCCCATACATAAATGGAAAGCTTTCAATAGGTTAGGTAAACATGGTTATTTTTTTCTAAATAAGAAAAAAATAAAGGAGGGGGGAAACGGGCATCACAAAGTGGGCAATACATGTGGGTGGGGAGTAGGACCTATTTTTAACTGCTTTGTAAATCAACGCAATTTCCTTTCAGCTTCCCAAACTCTTGCCCAGCCAAAAAAATTCAGCTTTCCCCAGGCTCACTAAGACTTAAGCACTGTCTAAGCCAGACCAGATGCTACAGCTATAGCAAACGACACGGTTCCTGACTAGTTAGGCTGGTCACTGGCAAATGGAATAAAAAACAGCTAAGTTCCACTTATTTATTGCGCAGCACAGGCAGTAATCTGGGTCTCCCTAATACTGAGCACTACATTTTCCTCAAAAAATGTGCAGGAAATCTGTAATTTTGCGACTTTTACATCCCATACAAACATGCTTGAAATGGGCCAGAAGGTTTAAAAATCACTTCTGACACAGCAGAACAACAGGCCAAGCCCCTGCTTCTTCAGAAGCCAAGCTAAAAAACAAGTACTCCACTGGACTTAAGACAATCTTTCCTTTCTATTTAACATGTTCACTATCTTTAAACACAGTATGCATGTTTGTAATAAAAATAATGTATTTTAAAAATCCAGAAAGACAGACAGTCCTTTTGGTCTTAATAACACCCTTCAAAAGCCTGTCAAATTACACAGAAACTTACACTGTACTTACACTTAACTTGCTACTTAAAATCACATTGGGTTTGTAAAACACAATACCTCAGAAATCAGTTTCTTTTCATCTCCTTCTCCACCCTCAGAAAAGTCAGTGAAGAAGTCTCTTCCACACGGAGTTTTATCAGTGAACCAGCCACCTTCAGAGACACATGTTTCGACTCTTGTTCCTGGTGAGACAGTGCTTGTTTGAGGTGGGGGTGTTTGCATAGGATGAGGCGTTTCCATTGGTTCATGTTTTGGAGTGGTTGGAACAGAATCGGGATTTCCTTTCTTGTATAAGCTCAGCAGGGAACTGTTCATGTGATTTGCAGACTGCAGATTCATGTATTTTAAAAAAAAATATACAGGTTATAACTCACATTACTTATATTAAGAGGCAAATGAAAATTATTTCATAAACACTATTTAGCATTATCCCTGCTGGAGAAATTTGTCACGCATCTTCCAACCCACTCCTCTGCAAATCAAATGACTGCGTACAAAACTACATCCGCTGGTTGACGAGGCAGCAGCCTTTGCAATTTACCCTGAAATGCCCCCTGTTAATTGCCCGCCACTTCTTTTAGTAATAGTCAGATGTGTCAGTTCTTTCAATCATTTCATTTATTTGATAGTCAAGTCTTTCAGACCCCCAGTGTGCTTTCCTCAAAAGTGACTCCCGTCCACAGATTCTTCCCTTTTCTTCAGAAAATAGCCTCCTTTTACCTCTACAGATTCTCAGCTGGAACTGCCAACTTAACTATACCTAATCTTCACATTCACTTTTAAACTCTCTATGTGCATTGCAATTTCACAACATAGAATCACATGTGTTCTGTAAATGCAAACAATCATAATAAAATACAACTTACTAGATCTTCTGGATAATCATCATAATCAGAGACATCTGTGGCACTTTCTGCAGTCCTTTACATGGAAGGAAGACAAAAACTATCAACGCAGAACTGCAAGTGGGACCCTCACAAAACAAAACAGATGCAACTTCCACAACATGGTTACATGATACCTAACCTAAGACTGGAAAAAAACCTCCTGACTAGCATGCTCTAAATTTACTACTATGAAAAGATAAAAACCACATCCTTTCCAAGACTTTAATGAGTTGGACCAACTTGGCAACCTGGCTGAAAGACAATCCTAAAAACAAGTGACTTAAGATCAATCCGATTCAGTTCACCAAGAGATCACACAATCACCAGTGCTGGCACAAGGGAAGTGGTAGCAAATCACTGCTGAACTAGACTAGTCCTTCTGCTTACAATATCCTGATCTCCCATGAGACCTTTCATATCTGTCACGGGTTAGAGAAACCAGAATGGTCCGTGAGACTACGCACGAGGTTAGGAGTTAGGAAATCTTAATTCCAATCTCATACCCAGTGGTGATTTACTCTGAATAGCCTGTCTTGTAGTCTTCTCTCTCAGATTTAGCTAGTATCCCTAATGCTCAAGAATGATTAAGAACAAAGTAAAACAAAGGAACTGAATCACATATGGACTGGGGCCTTACGTGGAATACTACCAAGGAGGGCCCAAGCATATCTACTAATTCAGGGCTGTATGTTCCTCATAACAGAGAAATCATGATTGGCTCTAGCATCTGCTTGTCTTCAGTGAAAAAAGTGCTTCCATTAACCACAAGTAACTTCTGATGAAGACAAGCCTATAGAAAATCAAGGATCTATCTGTAACCTTGAAACTGGCAAAATTTAATAATACAAAGACAGAAAACTTTAAAGAAATACTAAATAGTAATGGCATTATCAAAGTAATCTAATGGTAAAAATTCTTCTTACTCATTTTTCTCCTGTTGTCTTGCTCTTTTTGCCACATGTTCAGCTTCTAGAACTGCTAAATCTTCGCGTTCTTTTTCATTACTGATTATTCCAAATACTGAAATAAAAAGTTCCAAACATGTTAAGAAAACAGCTGAAGCATAATCAAAGAATTTGGCATCTTGGACATAACATTACCTTTTCCAACTTGTATTCTAAAAGCATTTCTTTTTCTTCGTCCATACTCTGCACTGAAAAAAAACAAAATAAACAGGTTATACCAACTGCTTTCCCCCTCAACATACTGTTATTGTCAGTGGAAAAAATACATGGTAATTTGATATTCCAGCTTCTAAACAAGTTCTTATTAAAACCAACTATGTGAAAATGTGATTGTTTTTTCTTAAGCCTGAAATAGCTGAATCACTGGGATGAAACAAAAGCACTGAACTGTAGTAGTCTCTAAAGGGATGTTTAGTAAAAATTATCAAGGTTCTCTTTAACTGTAGACATAGAGAAGCAGCAATGTACAAATGTACACACTGGATTCTATTTCACAACACCACCGATTTTTTCATTTTAATTCAAAAAAAACATACGGATGCAGGACTATGGTCTAGAAAGGACAGTCCAGCAAGGAATAACTGTGATAACTAATAGTGGCCACTATGAGAAATTTTGATTCAATGAGCATCCTTCAATGCAAACAAAAATTATCAATGTTTATCTTCACTTACTGAGGTTATGTTTTACTTATTTGTTTTTATACAATTGCTGACAAAGGAAAACAAAACAAAAACCCAAGACCCATAAGCATCCTAAGCAAAGGTTTTGGCTCCCTGTCTCTAACAAGGCCCAAATAAATAGAACATGCAAACACAAATTAATATACTTCTCCACCTTCTTTAACACCAACACCCACCAATGATCTGCTGAAACACAACCTTGCACCCCACCTAGAAAAGCGTAACAGCCTAAAAATAATTAGACAAGACTGACTGTCCTGATGAGCAACAAGATTTAATTTCTTAACTGAATCCCATATCTCACCCATCTGCCTGCACTAAAGTGTTATTTTCCCTCATATTTTAAGCTTGCCGGGGTAAGGACTAACATGCTGTAATGCACCTGTAGCTGTTGTTTCAATAAAAAGAAAAAAAAAAAGAAAAGCAATCCACAAAAAACAAACCACATCTAGATCTTGAAATGCCAATGTATTAATAAAATATAAGTTACTAGATATATCAGCAAAGGAAAACACTGGAGTGGCAATGATCTTATTGTTTCAATCAACCTCAACAAATGGTAATTAAGTTAATATAAAGAAAATTAAAATTTTGATTAAAAATATACAAATGCAAAATAGCACGATAATATGTTCCATATTTTGAATGTAGAATATAAGAATATTTACTCACCTGTATGTTTTCTGCAAATCAGATGCTAGAATTCCAATGTCAACATACTGGCCACATTTACTACTTGCAAGATACTGAAATGAAGAATTTTAAGCAGCAAATATAATCCTTGTCAATCTTTTCATCAGAACAGATAGTTCTAATACGCCTATTTCAAACTCTACCCTTCTTAGAAGTCAAACTGAAAATCAGAAACAGCTTTGAACTGCCTTAGAACACACTAAACAGTACATCCCAATGAATTATTTATTAAGACCCAGCTAACTAGCTAGCTACATTTCCTGGCAAAAGCAGCATACTGTATTTTGGTGCTCTGGAGACTTCTGCTGGCGCAGCTCCATTGCCTTCATTTAGTAAGAAAGACGACTTTGTAACACACACACCATCTTATTATCAATCCTTCTTCAGCTCTTGGTTTCTGTCAGTTAACCTCCTTTTGTTTTAGATCTCCTACCTTAAAAATGAAACAACCTACATCAATTAGTCTGGATACTGTCATAGTAAGAACTTCAATCTTGGCAAGATGTTTCAAAGAATAGTAAAGCACATAAATGAAAGTGAAATCTATCGAGCCCTTTTGATAGATTTTCTGACCTGCAGAAAATATCAAGCCTACCATAAATCCACCCGGTTCTTTCCTTTCAGAATAGTCAAGACACAGTCACTGTGATCTGGTGCAGGAAAACAAACAAGCTCCCACTTCTACACAGAAAAATGGTGTTTAATTTGCAAAGTGACCATAAATACCCGTGAGACAGCACACAGCACCAGCCACTTGAAGGAACCACCGCTTTCCTTGCTCTTCGCACGTGGATTACGCAAGGAATCGGATTTTTTCCTTCCCTTTCAGTCATTTAACATAATCTATGTACATGTATCGAAATGTAAACGCTTACAATTCGCCTACAGCTACCCAGAGTTTGTTTTGTGCTTTTTTTACTATTGATTTCACACTTGAAATAGCAGCCACTTTCAAGACCAGAAGTACTGAAGAGGATGGAAGAAAGAAGCAAAACGAAACGAAAGAAAATGAAGGGAAAAAAAAAAGGACCTTTTTAAAGCTGTTTTTTTTAAAGACCTGAGCGACAAGGCCGGGTTTCGGCGCTCGCTGCCGTTCCCCCCCGCACCCGAGCGGGTCGGCTGCCCCAGGCCCCTGCCAGCGAGGGGGGGCCGCGATGCCCCCCCCACCGGCCGTCCCCCGCCCGCCCGCTCACCCAGGCGGGTACCTGCTTAACACGCTGCTTCAGCCGCAGGTCCACGAAGTGCCCCGGTCGGCTGCGCATCGCCGCCCGCCGCTCTGCCCGACCGAGGGCCTTCCCGCGGGCCCGGGCCGGGATTGCGCACAGGCAGCGCCGGGCGCCTCAGCCGCGCAGCCGCAGGGCCCCTTCCGGCTGCCCGCCCACACCGGCAGCCCGGGCGCGCTCCCTCCTCCCTCCTCGGACCCGCCGGGCCGCTCGTTACACGTCAAACCAGGCGCCCCCGCTCCCCCAGTTGGGGCTGCGTGCCACCCCCGGCAGCCCCCGCACGGAGAGCGGGGACCCGCCCCGGCTGCCACCGCCCGCCCTGAGGAGACCCCCCGCGGGGACTCCATTTCCCAGCATGCCGCACGGTGGCGGGGGGTGTCGGTGCGGCCTCGCCCCCGCGGAGGAGGGGGCGTGGCGTACGGCGGCCGAGAGGGCGGCGGCGGGATGGAGTCGGTGGTCTTCATCTTCTCCCTGATTGACTGCTGCGCCCTCATCTTCCTCTCCGTCTACTTCGTATCCTTCTCCTCCAGGGCCGGAGGGTGCCCGGGGTTGGGTTGGGGGCGGGGCCGAGGCGGGCCGGGCCGGGCCGGGCCGGGGCCGCTGAGGCGCCGCTGAGGGAGGGGAGGGCGGACGGGGAGCGGGGCCGGAGCCGCCGGTGGGCTGAGGGCGGCGGGGCGTCAGGGCCTGCGCGGAGAAATGGCGGCTGGCGGGGGGGGTGCCCGGGGCGGCAGTCCCCGGAGCCGGGAGCGGGGGTGTGTGGGGGTGCGTGGAGGCGGGGGGGTGACTCAGTGCCGAAATATGTCTGCGCCTTCGAGAGCTGGAGCTCGGGTGGCCGCGGGCTGCCGCGGGCGTGTGCGGCCGGCGGTGCGGGGAGCGCACCGCGCCTCGGCTGAAGCAGCGCCTGCTTGGCGGTGCGGTAGGGAAAAGGGTGCCGAGGGCCTGTCTCACACCCCCATAAACCACCCGGGCCGAAAAACATACGGCCGGGCGACAGTCTCTTACCTGTGAGGATGCCTGACTCCGTTTTAGATAGCCAGGAGGCTGCGAGTTCCCCGACAAACGGGGTTC
Organism: Opisthocomus hoazin; assembly: GCF_030867145.1. Taxonomy (NCBI): domain Eukaryota; kingdom Metazoa; phylum Chordata; class Aves; order Opisthocomiformes; family Opisthocomidae; genus Opisthocomus; species Opisthocomus hoazin. The sequence continues at coordinate 31,997,630 of NC_134415.1, forward strand.
CCAGGTTCTCTGTTACAAACTTGCCTGCAGCCTTTGGTGTCTGGTGTTGATAGAGTGTAAAAGCACTGATTTGGCTTTCTTTTCTTATTTTTTCTGATTAAAGGAGAACTGGCTCTCATAAACTTTCAAATCGTGATACTATTTCAGAATCTACCCAGTTCTGACAGAAAAAAAAATACAGAAACACTTGAAAGAAGTTCATCCTGGAGGCATAGGTTATTTATTGAAAAAATTAAGTCTTCACCGTTTTTTTAGGTACAGAAAAAATGTCATACTTTTTCATCTTCTTGGAGAAAAGGAGCATGAGCTTTGCAGGACAGAGCATGATGATGTGCACACATGAATGCTAAGCCTTTTCTGAGAGGGCTTTTCTGTCTGAAATCTTCATATTTCAATTGCTGAAAGTTCCTTCGATAATAAAGTTGCCCTGTTATTTCCTAGCACAGTAAGAATTAATCCCATGTTGCTGTAAATGTAAAAAAAGTAGATCCACTTCTTACAACTGCACTATTTGGCTTTATTATGAGGAGAGTTTAAAAAGCTCATTAACTTTTTCTTCCTTTTAAGTTGTGATTTCAAGTGTTGTAGTAATAATTTTGATACCGAAAATACTAAGTTTGCCTCCCTGGTCGTCTTTAAGTGTTGAACTGAACTTTAGCACGTGTGCAACAGTTGCCATTGGAAAAACATCATAAAATCGCTTGGCCTGATGATAAAATGTGGCCTAACTTTCTACCTAAAGTAGGAATGAGTTGTAGCAAATTGAATGCCTTTGGCATATCAGCTGTAGAACAGGACAGTCTATGCTGAGAGCAGGGTGCTCTCCCCGACTTATTGGATAAAAATAAAGCTTTCTGTATTCTGAGTTACTGTACAATTTTTCCTTATCTTGTATTTCAGATAATTACACTATCAGATTTGGAATGTGACTACATTAATGCTAGATCATGCTGCTCAAAACTCAATAAAGTAAATTATTCTTCTTTACGTTCAATATGATTTAAGAAAACAATCGTTCATCTTAGCATCACAGATAACAGGGTTATAATGTATATTTCAAGAGCCTTAATTGGCAATACTTTGCATGTGTCCTTTATTTCAGTCTGCTTGTCTTTTTTGGATGCCCATCTTTCAGCAAATTGAGTCATGAAAGGCCGTTCGTCTGACGCTTGGTGCTCTGAGAAAGGCTGCTGCTCTGAATTCATGGGACTGAGGCTTAACTCTGCGGAGAGCTCTTGAGTTCTGTGCTTTCGTTTTTGTAGGTGTGCCACACCAAGGATGTCTGCTCATGACTGAACTCTGAGATCTTTATAGCAACTTTCTCTGATGCTCTTGTATAATTTCTAACCTCTGTTGAACCACTAGAGAGTTTTACTGTAATAAGGAAAAGTACCATTTTAACTAAATCTGCTTAAAACTGATTTTATTAAATCAACAAGGCCTTCCGCATGGGTGTTCGCTTTGATTTAAAGATATTTTCTTTCTTAATGCAAGAGAGAATGCTACAGGATACTGTCAAGTCAAAACTATGTTATTGCCAGGGTCTGACCCAATTTAACTATGCCATTTTTCATATCGATCAACTTTCTTATGTGTTCCAAGCCTGAGGGTGTCTGTATGTCCTCTGTGCAGATTTTAATTATCTCCTCTCATTCCTACATCCAGTGTTCTCTGCAGTGATTTCAAATGAGCTTTGTATACTTTTCTTAACTTCCTTTCTTAAGTGCTTGTGTAATGTAGTTGTGTTCGAACAGCTGCTGTGCTTCCCTCTAGAAATTTTTGTAATACTTAGATAAAGTACTTCTGATATAATGTTGTAGGGCCCGATTTCTGGCTTACTGCTATGGAAACTGTCTCAAGGTATTAATTTCCCTACATTGTGCTCTAATTGGATGCTTCTGCCATGAATTTTCTGTCTGAGTTTTACATGATTAGAATCAGGTGATAACTACACATAGATCTCTTTTTCAGAAAGGAATTTACATTTGTGCGTATAATTTTTTCTCTTCTTTCTCTTTTTACAGTGGGTGGTCCCTGAGGTGATTGGGCACGCTGTTGTAACAGTATTAATGCTTATTTCATTGCACTGGTTCATCTTTCTCCTTAATTTGCCAGTAGCAACATGGAATATATATAGGTAAGTGCGAGGAGTTTTGTGTGCCTTCTCCCCCCCCAGTTAGTAATGTAGCTTTAAGTGTAGTATAAAGATAAATAATATGTCACAATGAGATGTTTCAGCTGTGTTCTTGAGCTGCTAACAGTCTTCATGGATCTAACTAACATAAAACTCTCCTCTGCTTGCAATTAAAATTACAAGAAACCAAACAGCATAAAGGGTATGAAGCTTTTGGCCTTTCCGTGCATTCTCTCTGGTGCCCAGGAATCTTGATTTGTGAGTCATTCCCAAGTTCATAGGAAATAATAGCGTGTTAATTGGGATTATGAAGTAGTACTGCAGACACGGTTGTTAATGTTTTTCATGCTGTGCCTACATGCCCGATAGTGATAGCAGCATAGAAGTACTTAGGTCATGGTTGTAAAACCATCGAGCTGTGGTGTTGTGCCCTGCACCCTCCTTTGTTTACTGGCTTGTCTCTCCTCCTCATTTGCATTGTTTTTGGCCCCCCATCTTGTCTCTTTGCATTTGGAAAGGTTTGTAGACTTTCCATCATATGACAACTGTCAGTGTCGCTGGTCTTTGTATGCCGGGCCGTCCACCACTGTGAAATGGTTTACTTGTCAGTAGTGGTTTCCGTGTGGCAGCGCTGGGGCTGCTGGTTCAAAAGTGTTCTTTTTACTTTGTATCACCTGATGTGCAGAGTATTGAACCTTTACAGGCGTTACGCTAATAAAAACTGGGTGTGGATTTGTCGCAAATCACTGTACTGCAGGAAGTCCAGAAGACCAAATGTTTCAGATATAGGTCTGAAAAGTTGGCTGTAATTCTTGATTGCCTGAACCTGCTATGGCTAACTATTTGCAGGGATGGGTTGAGTTGCTGGTAAAATTAAACACGAGGTTTCATAGCTCTCATTAAAAAGAAGTGGAGGATCCCTTTACGGATAACTTTGTTGTTCTGTGGCAAAATAACCATGCATTTATCACCTTTGTTTTCTATAAAACTGCTAGCAAAGCCTTCAAGTGTTTCTAAGCTGGAGTAACATGAGACAGTATAACTTGTATGCTTAATGAGCAAATGTTGCCTAAAATGCACACATACAGGTATAGTTTTGCTTGGCTACTCGTATGCACAACTCTGTTATACACAGTTGCACAAAATGACCAGTATCTCCTCTGGAATCTGCTGGCAAGCACGGAGTTTGCATTTAGAGTTTCATTTAGGTTAGACTATTTCTGCGGCAGACCCTAGAGAAAGAATTTTCTTTTAAGATTTCTTGTACTGGTTAGCTCTTTGCTGCTTCCTTTTGCTTACGTATGTTAACATTTAAAGTAGTCACTTGCTTTCCCTTCTAAACCTGGTCAGAGAGAATTCTAAAAGATACAGTCATTTCTGTTTCTACACTTCAGGCAATAAGCTTTCACTGCTGTTCTGAATTGACAGCTCTCATTTTATATTTGTCGTACATGGGGTAGACGTTCTCAATATATGAAAATCCAGGATTGTTTCCTCGATTTTAGATGTGCAGTGTAGGCAATAAATTAATATGACAATATGATACCTTGCCTGTCCTGCCACAAGAAGTCAAAAGTTAAGCCTGTATTGCTAATCCTGACTTCTTTCTGAGGATCGAGGAGTTTCACACACATCAGTAGCCTGGACTATCCCATCTCTCATGAAGGAGTTAGAGGTCTGCAAAAGCAAGTGTGTTGTTCAGCATTATAAAGGAAATCTGATAATTTGGGATAGAACTTACCTTTGACCCAGTGATCAATGGACAAAAGGTACGGTAGTCAGAAAAATAGCGGAGAGGAGGAAGTGTCAAAAACAGATTAGGTGGGAACAGATGAAGTGTGAACCTGTTCTCATGCGCTGCAAACTTCCAGCATCAGCTGAATGTGCTTGAATTTTCTTCATACATTATAGTATTTCAAGAACCATTTTCTGGAGAAAATGTTGCTGCACATGAATTCAGAAAGGTTTAAGATTATCATTCTACTCCAAGATGAGTACAGAAATCAAAATAGTTGTGTGGAGATTGAAGAAGTCTGTGCTTTGTAGTATATCTAAGTGATAATAGAGAGACAGGTAGGATGATAGTCCCTTGCCCTTACTTTCTTTCCTTCAAAACCTGTTTAATCTTGATGGTACAGTTACAGGCAGTACTGGCTTAATTTACTAATTGTCTCAGTCATTTCAGTGAGACTAGAGAGGTTTTGTGTGAAAGGGACATCAGAAACAAATCCCAGGGAGGATAAATTGGTCAAAACAGCATCGGGGAGACTTTCAAAGTTGCAGCATGTTTATTGTAACATCCTACTGTCCCTTCTTGTTCAGCATACTCAGATGCTAATTTAATTTGGTTTATTTTTTGCTGAATTTTGTAGTGTCTTATACAGTCTCCACTGAGACATAGTTTTGTCTTATATCGTCCTTGTTTTAAAACTAGAAATTGAAGCAGCTCATTTGAAATCTAAACATATTTCATAATAGATTTTTTTAGTTCTTAAATATTTCTAAGACCTGCTACTATGTAAAAAAAGAAAGAATTACAAAGGAAATGTTCAATGTGAGTAGACAAAAATAAAGCAACTCAAAATAAAAGTTGAACACTTCTCTTTCTTCTGTTATAAAGATGTGCTTGAGACTATAGGTCAAAAAATGTGATTCTTGTCATCTCTTTAAGTAGATCATACCCCTCTTAAAACTGAAGGAGTAAAAAAAAAAAAAAAGCTTTTTTTTAAAAAAAAGCAGCTTTAAAATACAGTGAAAATTCTGACCAAGACATCCACATCCCTTACAAAATTGTGTAATATAAATGAAAATGTCCGGTTGCTGTGGCAGCAGCTTCAACTGAATGGAGATAGTGGAGGCACTAATGTGTCTGTTCATTAAAGCTGACAGTTTTCTTGTTCTGTGTGGTTTTGCTGTAGAAATTTTCTGCTGTTTAGAGTACAACAACTGGCTTGAGTTGTGTTTGTCAGCATCTAGCATTGTTGTGTCCACGACTACAGTTCCTTAGATGTATAATTTAAGCTTTACTAGCTTGTGGGCCTCTTGGAAAAACTGCCTCCCAGGTTCTGCAAGCTTTAATTAAGTTGCATCATTTAAGTGTTACCACTCTTCTTAAAAAGGAAAATTAATAAATCCTAGAGATATAAGAAAACTATGCACTCTATTTCTGGGGTAAATTGGTCCAGGAAACTTGTGTTCTTCCTTGAAATGCATTTTATTGGAGTAATTTTCCAGTAAATGGACAATAATTGTGTTATCTTTCAAACTGTAATTATTTCACATGAACTATTTTTAATGGGACATAATTGTCTTTGTTATTAGCCAGATATGCTGCGGTGCTTTTTAATGCCTCTGTGAAAGACAAATATAGTGGTCTTAACTGTTTGAGTTTTTTTGTCTCCTGCTGCTGCTAGAAAACATCCGTGTTTCATGTTCTTTTTCTTCCCCCCCTATTAATGAAATGAATGTTGTAAGAGGTGGAGGAGTGCCTTTTGGAGTACAAGTGGTGCCATTTTTTCCACTATAGAAAGAAAATCAAAAAGTGTTCTGACACCTTGCTTTTGCTCCAGGTGTAAGACCAGGAGTAAAATTCCTGTGTAGAAAAGAGTATTATTCCGGGAAGGTAGAGCCTGTATGACATTTAAGTAGAATAACAATACTGTTCTAGACTGGTCTCAGCTGGAGTGAGAATTTCAGGGGCTTGCATTTGCTCTTTTGAGAAATGCTTGCGGCAAAAGACCATGCCGCTTGTTGAATTTTCACAGGACAAAACCATTTGCATTGCTGGTTTTATTCTTAATTTTGCTTCAATTTCACTTTGTTTCACTCAGCTTTTGTTCTTACATGGGTTTGGACAGCAGTACTGCTTCACTGCTGCCCAGTCTCTCATCCTGTCAGCCTCGGTGTCTCTGCTGAGATAACGCAGGATGGTTGTGACAAATAAACAGATCCTTTGTCTCCTCTTATGCTATCTCATTTTGACTACTGGAGTTTGTGATTATCTACATGGGGTTTTTTTTGCAATCAAATCACTAATTCGTAGCTAAATTAATTCTTTTCCGGTCCCTTTCATCTAATGCATCTTTCCGCTGTGGTTGGACATTTGCTTCATAACACCAAGTAACCACAGACTGCTATTAAAATGAACTGGAATCAGCTGTTACCTGGAAACTCTCCCATTTATACGTGGGAAGCTGGGCTGATGCTTTTAGTACTTCTTGTTCTCTTACTCTTTGTTTGTGGGTTGTAGTGACAGAGATACACGCAATTTCCTGAAACTCAAATAGAATTAAAAAAGAGCTCCCTTATGTTGAATTGTGAAACAGCTCTTTAGATGAAAGTCCCTCTGCGCAAGCTCTCCCCCTCCTGTTCTCCTGACACTCCCTAATGTTTTGGTGACTATACTTCTGTTGTTGTTTTGTGGTTTTTTTTCAACTTTCAGGTACATTATGGTGCCAAGTGGAAACATGGGGGTGTTTGATCCCACAGAGATCCATAACCGGGGGCAACTGAAATCACACATGAAGGAAGCCATGATTAAACTAGGCTTTCATCTGCTCTGTTTCTTCATGTACCTTTACAGGTTAGTTTCAAAAATTGCTCCCAGGCAGTCTGCCAGCTATTTTTATCTCCTCTATTCTGCTAGTAGTGTAACTACTGGTATTTGTAAGTGTTTTATCTTTTTGCATCTAGCTAAGCCTCAGTAATATATTTTGACAGTTATCTCCAGGCTTATTATATGCCTTTATTCTTTCTGATCAGACATTGTTTGGGAAGTCAGACTACTCCTTAATCTCAAACCCACTAGAAGTGCAATGTAAAGAGTTACATGATTTTAGCACATAAAATAATTGGCCAATTTAGAATGGAAATCAACTTGAGGACCAAGTTTATTTTACAAGTTCTGTTTTAGAAAATAAGGTTTATCTGCATAAGTTACAAACAGGTGAGTTCTGTGATGGGGCCACTTACTACAAGATGGAAGAACTACTGTTCTCCTACTGCAGTATTACTTCTGCAGTTCTTGTTTTCATAAGCAAAGCACATAGCATAGTTGCCTTGACTTTCAGAATGAAGTGCAGTTCTCTCATGAAAGCAAGAGCTGTTCCTACTTGCACACGCTTCAGTAATCCACTGGTATCATGTTTTCTGTTTTGTCACAGTATGATTCTGGCTTTGATAAATGATTGAGAAGTTGAAAAAGAACCATTAGCTGCCAAATTGGGTCATCACTCCAGTGACTGGGTGTGGAGCCACAGACACCTTCCGAACATACCTAGATCAGTGTCGTCATGCAGTATATTTTTCCTCTTTGAACAAGAAATATTTTTCTGTATTTTTAACATAAAATATTTTCAAAAGACATTGGATTTGTGTAGCAGTTGTTTTTGTTCCTTTACAATCCAAACTGCTGGAGCTGCTGCTTCTGTAAGGTGAAGTCCTTGCTTACAGAACTGATCACATAAGAATTAAATGGAGAGAAGGGAAACTCATTTCAGCAGCATGGGCTGATACTAGTGGTAGTTCCAGAACAAACTGAAGTGCAGCTCTGATGTCCGCTTCTTACTGAAAAGTGTCAGGATGTGCCTTTGACTGTCAAGCTGTCCTGTTAGAGCCTAGTTTGAAGCAGTGCTTGGAACATGGATTTTGAAGTGGAACAGTAGCGCAGCTTGCATCATTGTGTGGCTTTTCTAGCTAAAAAGCAACAGAATAAAAGTATGCTTTTCTCCCTTTCCACCCCTCCCTCCGACAACCTCTACGAAGTCTTGTGTTTCGATGGATTAAGGTCCCTTTGGTGAAAGTGACAATTGTGTGTAAGTGGAAAACAGATAAATAAGAAACATGATTAATACTTGTTTTTTCCCTTCAACTCCTGTTTCATCATTGGAATACCTCATAGACCTCCATACAAAGTCAACATCATATTGCACCAGGGTTGGAGCTGGCTGCAGAGCAGAGGACTGTCTGCAGTCACTGCTCCATGAACCAGCTGTTTCCATATCTAGTTAGGTGAATCAGGAGTATGTCTAGCTCAGGGAGGTGGTCTGGTAAACCGTAACCCAGTTATCCCAATTCTGATACGACTCTGCTTCAAAGACACCAGCAAAAGTTCTTTTTGTGTAGCTCTTGTATCAGTGATAAGTATATAAACCTGAGTTTGTACCCTCGTTGTCCAATAAGTGTCTCTAAATTTCTTATATGTGCATTGAAACAGTTTTTTTTGAAAAAAACACATGAAGTGAAACACCTTTAAAATACAGTTCTGAAATTAAGTCCTGAAATTTATGAGCTTTTCCTTCTTGAGTACTTGGTTTTTTGGTGTGTGGCTGCCATTAGCAGATTGTTTCCATGGCCAGCTGTGAAAAGACAACACTGAAACTTGATTTCTCTATCTACCTTGTGTTCACTGTTTATTCTAGGAAAAGCCTAGCTTTAAATTTATGATGGATGGAGTCCAAGTTCAGCTGTTGTGAAGATGAAAAACTGCTGAAAATTACACTCATTAAAAAAAATAAGTAGGGAAGTAGCTACCACAGCTGCGTGCCACTGACTACTTGACACCACAGAAATCAAACTACAGAATGTACTGCCTTATAAAGCTAAAACTCAGACAGAATGTTGGTCTAGAAAAAGGAGAGCAAGTAAAACTTTGAGAGAGAGCAAAGTCAGTAACTTTTGTAGCAGCTTACGTGGTAGGCAATTAAGTTATCTTATTTGTATGTGAAAAAAAAAACATACTACACATTTTGGGTTTTATCTACTAGAAGAAAGGGCAGCATTAGTAAGCTGCTCAAGTTAAGTCCTTGCTGTAGTGCTAACAGTAGATAAATTTTACACTGAGAAACAGGATCATTAGTCTGCACATCCACCACTTAAACTATCAGTTTTGTGTCTTACCTCAAAATCATGTCTTTAGAATAAGAGCTTTATTAATTGAAGTGTTCGTAAGGTACATTGCCTTCAATGACTTCTAACAACTAGCACCTCAGAATTACAGTGATGACATTAGATAGGGTAGACCCATTCTCTCATGGAATTAGTAAAATTTGTCACTTGCTAAGAAAAGCTTCTGTTCTTCTCTACTGAGGGAAGTGTTTCTTCAGAGACGGAAGTGGAACAGGAAAGGATAAGGGAAAAGAACAATGTATCTGGGGAAAAAAAAAATGGGGGTAGTGTTATGTCTCAGTTTATGTCCCTGGCCTAAACAGATATTATTGTCGATTCATCCCCACTTCCTTCCTCAAGGATCAATTATTAACCATGATAGACGAACAAAAAAAAAAGTACAGCTATGTTTTCTAAGTAGTGGTTGTCAAATATTAAATAAGCTACACTTTTATATGAATGCAAACTTCCCACCCTACTTTGATATTTATAAATATGCTGTTCGTTCTCATCTAAAAATGTGTTCTAATAGTTACAAAAAACCTCAGTAGCAGGCTCCAGAGACTACAATTCTGCTGAGTAATTACACTGGTAATTCTGAAGCTTTCCTTATAGTACAGGGTCATTTCGTGCCTTAACAGAGATCTTCACAGAGCTCAGCATCAACAATAGGAAAAATGTATTTGTAATTGCTAAAAATGTAGTTCATTAGCTGGAAAGAGGGATCCTACAGTCACCTCTCCTGGAGATCCACAGAAATTTTACAGTAGTAAAAATCAAAACAACCTCCCTACTTTCTGGGTCTCCATCAAGGGAGCACAGGGTAGTTCCAATCCAAGCTTACTATATTATAACTATAGGTTAAGCTATGACAAGAATTCAAGACAATTACAAACTTTAGACTGTCCTAAGATCAGTTCTACATGCAGGTTAACAATCAGCCTGAAATCCTGGTAAGTATAAAGTAAATCTTTATCTTTCTAGTGGCATAGCTTTATTCTAATGCTTTGTCTCAGAAGAGGCTCTCTAGGATTTTGTACAAATGCTAACTGAAGACCATTTTGCCTGTAAGGATATTACGATAATGATGAGATTGGAGGTGGCCACAGAAAAACGTAGGCTATGCTGACGACCATGCAGTTATCAGTACATTAATGTTTCTGCCAAAGATAAGGTGGTTAGAGGCATTAGGTGTGATCTAGCAACCCTCCTGCCAAGTGCTAGCACCCACAGGAGGCAGCATAGAGCAGCACGTGGAAAGGAATGAGGCATCCCTCTTCTGCGTGCAGCTGCATTTAAGCCATAATTATCTATACACTGCTTAAACTGTGAAGGAGGGAATAAAGTTAATACAAAGGTGCTACTAGAGGGAGTAAAGACATTTTCTAATCAATATAGAAGCTCAAAAAATTAAAAAATTGAATGCACTTCAGCAAAAGATTTGAATTTGGAAAAGCTACAGGAAGGAGAGGGTAAATTTTGGCACAGCTTTTTATTTAAAGAGAACATTAGCTAGAACTGAATAAAAATGCCTAAAATACATACAAAACGCAGGACAAAGATGAGGTTCTGTTTTAAGACACAGGGAAGATGGACAAGAACGCAGGGTTAGTTGGAGGGAACAAAGGCAACAGCTGAGAAGCAGCTTCAAGAGCTCTCGGCCACAAAAGCTGCTTAGGTTGACTTCAGACAGAAGTCTGGAGGTCCTTGATCTCCAGTTTAAGAGAAGTCTAAGCAGGAGATGCAAGTACCTTCTTAATATGACCTATCAAAAACCCCCACAAAACCCTCCGATCCCATAAAGCAACCTGTGTGGTATTTTGGCGAGCTCCAGCATCAAGTTACGAAGGCTTTCCTGGAGCCTCGAAGGAGCCAGGCGTTCAGCAAGTTAGGTGAGCACAGGAGGCGACACAGGCAAGTCGACTGCTGAAAGTGCAGTGAAAACAGAAGCGTGGGGTAGATTAGAGCAAAACATCACGAACTGGAAAGCCTGCACCTAACAGAGAGTGAATTCATCTTCAGCTAAGCTGCCACAAATTAATTTTCCTAAGCAGGAAATAAAGTACTACAAACATGGAAGAAGCCTATGATTAATGATCAAGAAATTAACATCCAAGTCAGTCATATAAGTGAAGTTAGGGAAACTAAGAACTATTCATTCCAGTTATTTATTCTGTTTATTGAATTGAAAGAAAGGGAATACAAACATTTCTGTTAAGTGCTGTGCACCAACATGGAAAAAGTGTAATTTTTTTTTTTTAAAAATCCTAATAAAAACAAATCAGAAGTTAATGTAGTTCCAATTGAACATTTTTTAAAGATATGTTTAAAATACTACACATTTATAAAATAAAAAAGTTAAAACGGTGTTCTGTAAATAATTAGTAAAACAAGTGAAAATAAATACGAGACCCAAAGTTCTTATGTTTTTAATGTAATATAGCAAAGAAATTTTTAACTACTTAATATAATCCGAGGAGAGTAACAAAAATCCAGAAAGTTTAAGAACGCAATCCTTTGAAACATTTAATATCAGTCCATAGCAAATAGTCATTACATACCAAAAGCTCTAAGTGTTAACTAGTTCCACCACAACTCCATATAAATCTTGACAATTTAGAAATCTTGAGATCAACAATAAAGTTCTTTTCTTGATCTCTACAGCTTGGTTTGTAAGTACATACATGCTTTGAGGATCCATTTTGTCCCGCAAGTTTTCAAGGAGCCAATAACTTTTTCCATCTGTGCCTAAAAATGTTGAAGATTCAAATCTAGCACATATACCCTAACAATGAAAAATGTTTAAGAAAAAAGATGGGGCACAATGAATTTCAAATTTATAAAAATATACTGATATTAACCAAAACCTTCCGGTCAAAGGACACTTCACATACACACGACTTAAAGTATGCAATAAAACATGACAAGTACCTAGGACATTTGGTTCTCTGTCTGTTCATCGACCACACGCACACGCACATTCATACCAGATGGGAGGAACACTCTCACAGACGCTTTATTGAATCCAGATTATCTGGATTAATTGACAGAAAACTTGTCTACAGTTTATTTCAACAACTAGAGGCAGCTACTGCAGCAGTAGTTCAACACTGCACACTTCAATTAAGTCCACCCTGTTTAAAAAAAAGTGTTAACGATTTTTTTTCTTTCGAAACATCATTAGAAGTAGCAGTGTTCAAAATAAGGTATGGCAGCTGAAAATGGACTCAAGCCAGTATGGAAAAGACAGGAGGAGGTCAAAAAGAGGATTAGCCATTTATGGGATGGGTGTTCTGAGTAGTTGTCTCCACAAAAAAAAAAGTCAGACACAAGTGTATTTTGTAGCTAAAAATATGGACAAACTATTGAAAGTGCATTTTTCCTCCTCCCCCTTGAGTTACAGTAGTTTGTCTCTTGGTCAGTAAATCCTGCTTTTCATGTTCATTCCTCCGTCTCTACCTCCCTCCCCATTTGGGTCTACAACGTCTCCCCTCAAACTAGGGCTAACTGTACGAGTCCTGGTATCCTGCTAAGGAAGCCTTCAAAATTGATTGTGGGTGGGAGCATCACTTAGCAGTGTAAGAGTATACAACTAGACACAAACTCCCAAGAACATACTGAGTTTTATTAAACATTACCTGTTTGAAGCCAAGTTGAGAAGTAACTGGCAAGATCTGGATAGATTTCTAGCTTGCATCTTTGCTCAAATCATAAAACACTTTAGGAAATACAGAGGGAATTTAAAACAGAGGTATCATTTCCCCCCCACCCTCCCCTCTAAACCAAGGGCAGATCTAGCATTTTCCGCTTTGTGCTCCGTTGTGCCTTTGAAAATTACTTACCTGCACAGCTGAAGAACATTCAGATAATAAAAAGCTTCAGCATTTTTTTTTTTTTTAAAGATCTGCCTTGACAATAACCTGAGGCTACTGCAAGTATTTTAAGCCAACAGCTGACCAGAGAAAGTTACAAAAGGAGTACACACTTACAGTATTTGCCTCTCTAAAACGATAGGTCTGTTGACTAGAAATACAGGTATTTATTGTGGGTGTGTACTTGTTCCAGCCTTAGGCTCCAGCCTATAAACATTTTTAAGCACATGGAAATGAACATGTTGCAAATGAGCAAACACATTTAGTTCCCCCCCCATAGTCTCATTTTATAGTCTGTGCACAAAAAGTATTGGTACTTTTCAATTCACATATTGTGAATACATGACACGTTAGAAATAGTTCAGGTTCCTCTTTAATCTACAGGTTGGAATGGTAATCGTTACCACTGGATCTGTAATGTCAGTTCACTGGGGGACCAAGTAGTGTGGCGAAATGAAGACTCCTTTCACCCTTCTCTCGTCTTTGCCCATCACCCGTGAGCAGCAGACAGCCACGCGATACGCTGTCACTGAGACGCTCTGGAAGCGGTGCCATCTATACAGAGCTTTCCTTTACACTGCGTAGTTGCAGCACGAAACTAAAAGTGGAGATATTGGAACATGCGCTTCTCCCCAGCTTTTTCTCTAAACACCTGAAGTGTATTTTAGAGGTACAAACCAAGTCCAGAAGAGAAACCCCAGAATGGAGAGGCAGTATTTTGGCAAATGTACTAAGTTTAAATTTCTACAGTGCATGGCAGTGGACAGAGGCATCGGCCCATACACACCTACATGCAGCTTGTTCCAGGGAAGGAGTCTCACTTTGTTCAGATGTGGCCACCACATGAAAGATGCCTGTTGAAGTGCATATGAGACTTTAAATCTAAACTTGAGATTTGATCCAGCCTTCACCACCTGCCTGAAGTTCCCACTGAAGTCCCATGAGTATGAGGTAAGCAAGCAGTGCCAGACCATTGTATGAGACATCAAAACTAGGATTATTCTCCTTACTCTCCATAAATAGTATTTTGTCCGAAAATGTAAGTTCCAGAGTAAGACAATACTAGGGTAACTTCCAAAGATTCCTATACTGGCACTGTTTTTTAATTATACCATGTTTTAAACATATAAAAAGCTGTTTAAAATTTAAGTATTGAATTTTTATTTAAAACCCAAAGGTTTAGTTACTCAAGTTTGACCCTAGGAAGTTGTCCGTTTCCCTGCAACATTGATGCCACAGGAACATGACTGACTAATCTTACGCTATCTGAACCAGGAAGAGAAACCAACAGCTTCCTCTAAAACTAGCTAATGGAAGAAGGAACTGATTTGTAGTCGTAAGTTTACACACATATCTCCAGTACTGTGGAACAGGAATTCCTATCAAAGAAATTCACCTTAAAATTAAGACAAATGTACTAGATTGAAGATAAGAACATTAACTTCCTGCTTCATTTTGGAGGTGCTAAGAGAGGAGTACGTCAGATTTGGGGCTAGTCTCAACCAAAGTATCAGATTCTTAAATCACATTTAAGTTAACACACAAGGCAAGAAAAATAAAACCCACCAACTGATGGCTGGAATCTCAAAAAAAAAAAAAATCTAACCTGCTAAACTTCACTTTGTTTTTCTGCGAAAGAAAAGAAGGGACTGTTTACATTCAACACCACATTCCTGTTCATCAAAGTGGCTACACTTCTCTTCCTAGGAACTCCAGCAAACCTTCCCCCATCCTTCTTCCACACATGACTAATAAGGACACTAGATTATTATCCCATTAAAGGATGAAGTCCACACTAATGTTCACATCAGTTCTTGGTGGCGTGCCTTTCCCTGCTCCCTTGTTACTTTACAGCAGCACCAACACTACCTTTCCACCCAAGGTGGCAAAAAGGAATCCAGTGGCATCCCATAATGAATTTGTGTGTAGTGCAGAAGCACAGAGATGCCAGGCCATCTATGTCAAAAAGAATAAATACTTAAATTATAAATGTCTTTCTCTTTCCTTAACATGGGGTATTAGTGGAACTATTCCTAGATGTGTCAAGACGTTCACAGCACCAGCTTGCAACAAGGTCTTGGAGAGGCAATTAAATCTGCAGACTTAAAAGTATCTTCTCAAAATCTGTACATCTTTATCAAAGAAAGATTTCCATCGTAATATAAGTCTTTAATTACCATCTGTACATTAATTACTTTTACAAAATGTTGACTTTGTGAAGAGAGGATTCAGTACATTCTTCCCTTGAGGTGTAGTCTACCTTTCACCAGCATTGTTGCATATATTTATGTGATTAAAAAAAAAAACCAAAAAGACCTTGTCTTGTTTAAACTCTTAGTCTGGGGGTGCACTCCAAATGTTTTAGGTTTGTTTTTTTTTTTCCTAAATATCTGTAAAGACAGACAGTGAGTTTCTCCTTCTAAAACAAGCTTCACTGCCTACGTAAAGCTTCCAGCCACTGCTTCCGATTGGGTCTCAAGACTCTCTGGAAAAGCATCAGTGATACCGTGTTTCAAGACACTTCTTGCATTATTTTAATTCCAAATGTATACAAATGAAGTCATTTTAATCCTATAAATAATTTATTTTAAAAAAATTGTGCTGTTAACCCCTTTGCAGGGCAACGAGCTATGTGAAAAGTACAAAACTTTTTGTCAAATGTGATACTGAGAGTGCTTTTGACATAGTTCATTGGTTTATCATCTCAATTTATATATACTGCGCAACGGGCAAGGCTAGAATCCATGAACCAAGCTGCAAAGATCTCAAGCTAAGTAAGGCGGAGAGAGACTTGAGAAACAAGAGAAGGAAATACTTTCCTATCCAATGTATACTCTTCAGACTAAAGCACTCTTTCTATCAAGCCTTCTAAACTGTTAAATAAAGTGTTCCAAACAAGCATTTAAACTTCATTACACAGAAGAGCAACAAGAACAGTAGCCTGCCAGACAAAAAGGCAGGAGGGAAAAATATATATACTGAGTTCAATGGTTAGCCTGAATGTAGCACAGTTCTTCACAACCGATGGGGGGGTAATTTCAACACGGTGTCCAACAACGTTCTAACGACGTGCTTCATCTCGACTGGTTACTATGAAGCAAGGTGGTAAATGTTTGGCCCCAACCGGGCTTCAGAAATGGTTCTTTTTCATGACGAGCATGTCTGTCCAGCTATCAATCATGTTTGTTTGCACCAAATCCCAAGCCATTTAAAATACGACTAATTAAGTTAAACTGAAGTCGTCTGCTCCAAATTCACCATCAACTATCCATGCTACTGCATTCCTCTGAGCAAAAACAAAAACATAAGAGAAAGAAATCACACCCTGAAGATCTTGTAAATAGTTCAGATTTCCATTATAAGGTTATTAATACAGTGTATTTACAGAAGTTTTACTGAACATGCATTAGTTAATGGATCTTATACTGTAACTGAATACCATGCTAAAAATGACTTATTTTAGATATTATTATTCATATTAATTTAGGGATTAAGTTAGCATGTTAGGTGTTGGTTCACAAAACGCGCCTCTTCGAAAAAGACATAACACACATTTGCATTCCAGTTCCAGGGGGACTGTGCCAATTACAAAGCTGTCTGTCATCTATTTAAGATTCCTAAGCTGTTACATATTATTCCGTGCACCTACACCTCTTGTGGAAGCACTGCTGTGAGAAATCCAGTCTCTATTTTTTGATTTTTATGGCATTTACTAGCTCATTTTCTGGAGATACTAAGAAAGAGTGAGCAAGCAGCTAATTGGAGAAAACAAACAAACAAAACCACGAGCAAAAACCAACTGGAGGATAGGCTCCGAATCCTTCTGGGTGCATTCAAGGTGTTACAAGCCGGAGATTGGCCAGGCTGGTCCACCTAGTCCAATACCAGACGCAGATGCGTCAGAAAGCACAGGAGCAGGAAGAGGAGGTAATTCTTCCTCCTAATATCCTTCCCACTTCCAGCCATTTTCACCTAAGGGACATTCTGAACTAGAGGTGTTTACTTATCGAGTAGCACTCATTTGATTTCTCTTCGATTACTTTGTCTGGGTTCCCCTGAACTCACGTCCACACCTAGTACCCACCAGGTCCCGTGGCAATGGGATATACTGTATTTAATTTTAATGTTTACTGTAAATGTTTACCACAAGGTTGGACGTGTAATGATAGAAGCCTATAAACCGCAGAACAACCTGTCAGCAGTCATCTCGTTAACAACTCTAGGGAGAGGTAAGAAGGGTTGGGAACATTGCATTGTGTCTCTCTCCTGGACACAGACTATTGCTGATAGCTAGATTTTACAGGGGGAATCTTCTCTCTCCAGACTTTGGAGATTCCTTTTGTAAGCACTGCAACACCATTATTCAATTTGCAGTGTGGTCAGAATGCATTATTTAAATTTTAGTAACACAGTTCGTTATTAAACCTCAAGCACTGGAGGGAAGATTTTTAAGAAGTCTACATACATAAGTTAATAAAATCCTGAGGTCTTGGGGACACCACAGTTAGCTATAGGCCCATGTCAGAAATTTGAGTATCATTTTGGAAATACCAGTTGTTTCCTTTTTATTCCACAAACATAAATAGCTTTTACTGAAAAAGAAGTTACTGTTTTCTTGTGTATGGCTGTTGATTTTTATCAAAGTAAGGATTCTAAGACAATAGTTAAAAGCATTTTTCTACCCTGTTTAAGGTAAAGAAAATCCACCAAACCAACTGCCTTTGATGTAAACTTTTAGTGATTAGAAAACAGACACACACACACACACACTCTGGTTTTTACCTTCAATATCCTGGCTGTCTACAAAAGGCGCTGGTCCCCATATTCTAACAGTGCCGTCATCAGAGGCGCTGGCCATCATGGATGGAATCTGCGGGTTCCAGCTCACACAATTAACAGTACGCGTGTGCCCTGTCAGCTCCGCAATTGGCAGCTCACTACGCTTGTGCCAAATATATACTTTGTGATCTAAATAAAATATGCATGTAAAAAATGTAATGAGAAGCACTGTTCTGCACAGACCACTGTCATCTCAAATAGCACTTACACACAAGCAACTAAAAAACCCACTAGTGTTGTGAAATCCATGTCTGCTGAATGCGCAACAGCACCCACAAAATTTTTCTTCTAAAAGCAATCAAAAGAATATGCGTAAAGCTCTTCCACCAAGAGGCACGTTCCCTTTTAAGATGTGCAAGCCTACTACGCTTGGTATTTGACAAAAAACATTTGACTGCAGTGCTGATAAGCAAATACATGGCTAGAGAGAAACCAAGCTACTCAAAGCTATGGAGCTGTAATGTTATTCAAAAGGAAGTCTTGTAGATTATTTTTCTTTCTTAAAGAATCATATTTACAGATTAGTACACACATTATGAAGTCATGAGTACTAAGGCAGAATATTTACAGCCACCACCTGTTGAGGAGTACTAGGTAAGATCACAGCTCTATAGTTTATGAAATACATCTTGATACTGAAGACCTAAAACATTCCAGTGAAAGTGCAAACAGAGCAAACGAGGGAGAGCAAAGCTTAAATGTCTCAAACTGTGAGCTGTTACTGTCTTTGACAACAATTAATTCTGCTGTGATATTTTAAGATATGAATTTGCACATATTGAAGTAGATGCAATAAAAAACCCCACAGGTCTTGTTTTGTGATAGGAAGCTTTTAATTACTTGTAGCAACACGCTAGAAACAGAATAGTGAACTATTTGGACACTCCACTGCAATTTTGAAAGAAGTGTCACTGCTTTATAACCAACCATACTTAAGGATAAGTGACTAAAGGTGTTTTCAAAAGCCTCGTATTTAGGTCTAGAATATAAAATTAAAGTATTTTAGTCTATTTGGAAAGTTTCAATGTATATGTCATTCTGAAGGCTTAGTAAACAAACCAATCTTCCTCTCTTCCTCCTGCAACAAACTTGCTCTGACCTACCTGCTCGAATAGCATCATGGAACCATGAAGTAACTCAATTGTCTTCTGCTGAATCAGCTCATTTGAGTGCAACACCTTTATCTGTACTTGCATTGATGTGAATAGTCTGGTTGTGTTTACATTCCACTTACAATTTAAAGAGACTACATATCCACACTATTCATCAAACAACACAATTCACTCTGTGGACACACTGGACACACAAGCCTCTGCTGTCTGGGACAATCAAAGCCTAAACACAAACTAGTATTTTGGTGCTTGTCAGAAGTCTTTATTTTGTTTTGGAAAAAACAAGTTAGCTAGATTAAGGCAGCAGTCAATTTGCCTCTCGGAAAGAGACCTCCATTTTCTTCCTAGAAAAAAGCCTACCTAGCTGACAACACACCTTAAGAGGTTATGACAATCAATCTATTACTTTTTTTTTTTAAAGGCTATGAAATGTGATCTGTTATTTTTGTTTGCTTGTTTTTTTAAGACACAGACTTTCTCAGTAGCCACCTCGGCAATAATTCAGTGCAAACAGGCAACAGCTTCAGACAGTCCAAATACAAATAGGATGCCATCAGTTTCAAGTACTGCTCGGTAGTTTTTATCAATGAGGATTAAAGAATAAATAAGGGGGGGGGGGGGGGGGAAGACTGATGCACTGTAGTATCTACACATGCACATCAGTATGGCTTAACACAAATCCTGAACGTTCGGGTACTTGGGTCCCAAACTAAGAACCTTGTTCAACCAGGAAAAGGTTCACACTGGATTGGAGGTGCCGTCCTTCAGTCATTATATTCCACTGGCTCTGGTCAGAGGGTGAAATCTGGTTTTAATTTAGATATATTTGGTATTTTCCAGAAAAAAAGCCATGTCCTGGCCAACCTTATTTCCTAACAGCTATGAGTTATATAGTAGTAACAGTGATTGCTTACATATTCCAAGTGGAATTCTTAGCCCTGCATAGCTTTGAATCTTATGTGACCTCCATAGGAGGTGACGGCACTACATTAGTGACAGAACTGAACCAATTCAAGGTATAAACCAATAACTAATTTCTATTCTTGCCACAGACAGTTGAATAAAAACATACCACAAAGCCTCTGATCACCAAGAAACCCTACCGGACTGTGTCAACAACTGCTTAATTTGAGACTACTCCTTCATAATTAAGCTGACAACTCTACTGAAATTAAAATAACCTCACCACACCTGTATCTTCAGCAGCCAAATAAAGCTGTTACTCCCCAGAAATATTTTTGATTCAAACCATAAGCCTAAGTATCATACTACAAAAAGAAAAAGCCTCAAGAATACCCACCCACTTCTAATTAAGACTGTGCATACTTTTGCTTTAGAGGAGCAACAAAAAAAGATTCATTAATGCTTTCTACTACTACCATCCTCTCAAAACATGCTTTCTGCTAGCACACTATTTTTTGAAGAAGTATGCCTCAATCTCAGTGCTCCTCAAACTTCCTTAATGAACCAGTTGCTTGCTTTTACAGATGACAGCTGCTAACATCATTATAGGAGTAAGGTGTAGGAACGATAGAGTGTTCCAGTTTTCTGCACAAACAGGAATGATGTTACCTTCGCTGCCACTTGCGATGAAATCTTCATTATGACCTCCAAAACACGAGTGAATTGTGTAAAATCCTTGCGTAACACCTTGATACTTTCTCACTAAAACTCTGTCTTGTAAGTCCCATAAGTGAACTCCCTGGGAATAAGTAGTATAAAGAATGTTATTTTATTATTAAACGTTATTCATTGCATTCTTTTGAAACACTAAAAGAAAAACGAAACATGATGAAAGTACATTTCTTCAGCCAACTTCAGTACTGTTAGTCGATCAAGAGAGTAAAGATATACCAAATTACTAGATTAAACTTCCAGTTTGTGGTCCCTTCCATTCTGAAAGCTCCTGTTCTTACCTAAGGCTCCAGGAGTAGGAATAAATAAAATCTAATTCTCACACCCCCAGACATGTCAATCTGCCACAATTCTTGCTGTACCTGGCTTCTGAATGCAACAGCCAGATATTAACATTTAATAGTACCTAATTCTTAGTATGAAACTCCTGACTATAAATCAGTCAAAAAAATAAATCAGTCTCAAGAATAAGACTGCCTTATTGTCAGACAATGCCATGCTATATTTATGAGTATTCAAGACCTCCATATTACATTAAATGCAACTGGTTAATATCAAACATTCCAATTTGCATCAAAATATTTAAAAACAGGTAACAGTTCCAAGTAGATTTATTTGCATTTCCATTTATCAGCACCAACTCACCTGAGTTGCTACATTTAACAAAGCTAAACGGCCATTTTTTGAAATAGTAAACGACATGATAGGGTGATCTTCTTGTACTCTGAAATGATAAAACACATCAGTGTTAAGAGTACACTTC
Organism: Opisthocomus hoazin; assembly: GCF_030867145.1. Taxonomy (NCBI): domain Eukaryota; kingdom Metazoa; phylum Chordata; class Aves; order Opisthocomiformes; family Opisthocomidae; genus Opisthocomus; species Opisthocomus hoazin. The sequence goes on from NC_134415.1 coordinate 32,018,870, forward strand.
ACCAAACAGCGATGCAAAACCAAGACAACATTGCAGAGACAGGACATGCCTTTTATCAGGGAAAAACAGTTCTGAATTTGAAATTAGGTACGTGTCTATGTCAGTACAAGCCAGGTTTGCAATAGTTTGCTTATAGTTATGACAAATCCCAGTACCAAAAGGGACTTCAGACCTCAAATCCAACTTCTAACTTCGAGGCAGTGTCTACTAAAACATGCCAGGAATTGAGAAAACAACTCTTGATGACAGAAATGTCAAAACATCCACAAGAAACCTACCCCAGTGCTTAAGAAGTTATTTCTAATACTTGATCTAATGCTTCTTACTGCAACTGGAACTCACTAATTCTTTCCCCATGTTATTCTCCTCTTCTTTTAATACTGAGAGTATTTTAATAACTTATTTCCCATCCTGCCCCACAAACCCTTCCTCAATCTTCTTCTGACTGTAAGAAGCAGGAATACAAAACCAAAGAAAGAGGTAGTTACATGTTCCTGTCTGTAAGATCCTCAAAGTTATAACCCCGAATTCGCTGGTGTGTGTCCGACGCTAGAACAGTTTTCCCGTCACTCAAGCACCAAAGGCATTGTACTCTCACCCCTTCCCAGGAGTCAAGGAGATTACCATCTAAATCCTAATCAGACAAAAAAGAAAAAATTGAACTGTTAGTCTCAGATTTTTGAGGAGTCGACACACAAGTATCTTTTTCACCTTCTGTTCAGACAATTGCTACGGAAAGCAATCTTACCCTGTAAAAGAGTGGACTTGATGAATTAGGACTTGGTTGTCATAACTGAGGGCTTTTGTAAGTATCCGTCCTGGAGAGCTCAGAATCCCTTTCTTCACTTACTGTCTTGTGTGTGATATGTGCAATCTACGTCACGGAGCTAACCTTTGCAGTAAGTGAAGTTTGCATCCTGCACTATTATTCTGGGCACCAATTCAGATGACAAATAATCAAAAGAGTATGGGTGAGACTGTGGACCACCATGCAAAGTCAACACTAGTCAAGCAGTGAGGGTTTAAAATTTCTGTTTACACTAAGCAAAGACAGCATGCAAAAAACTAAGAGAGACATACTCAAAATTCTGTGGAATAAACAACATCTGTGGACAAAGGCACTACTTTTTATTAGTGTATTTTCTAGAGCAGCTAAGAAAAAAATTCCCAGCCCACAAATCCTCCTTTAGGCAGAAAAAAGATGCTGGAACCCTTTTAACTGCTACATACAGAAATGCTGCTGAAATACTAGCATTAATGCATTGCCTCTTTGAATTACAAAGGATCAGAAGTTTTTTTTTAGTGTACACACATGCAAAAACTGAAAAAAACCCACGAACCTCAGATACGACTGTGACAAAACTTTCATTTCTTGCTTTGTTTTCAATGGGACAGATACAGAGAACTTACACACTGATAGAACTGTCCACGCTGACCTCCCGTTACAAAACGCTTCCCATCAGGATTCCAGGCCACACTTGTTAAACTGTCTTCATGAGATTGGCTCATCTTTGTCCTCAGCTCCCCAGTCTGGAAAATAAACAAAGGCAACAAGGCCTTATACCAGAACCCTTTCCCCAAAAGGCATTGATAATTTTATCTGACATGCACAGCATTTGGAAGTGCATATATTTCAACACGTTCATTAAAAAAGCAACACAAACCTATGAACAACGCAATAAAAAGGCAGAACTACTTTAACATCTCCAGTGACCCTGGTCTTGATTTGGGACAATTTTTTCTGTCCCTCAAATCAGGAGGGATGGACTAGTCAGTGTGTCACACAATTGGATGATTACGATGAGAGATGGGAATTAAAAGAAGTTGGAAGAACACAGAACAGAGAGAAGAAATATGAAATGAAAGAAAAAAAAAAACCCCAAACATGGAAACCAAGGAGGCACGAGGAGACTAAAATAAAACAGAAACGACAAAATACTTTTTAGTAAGAAGTTGGGAGTATTAGAGTATTTAGAACATTTTCCTGAGCTGGAGATCTTCATGCCAAAATTTAGTTTTCATCCTTAGCTTATAATGCTACTGTTTCACAAGACAGAATGCCAACGAGTGGCTTATCGTTGTCAGAACAGTACGGGCTTCTCTATTCCCTTGTGCCAGCTCTAGTGCTCTTCACTGAGCCAATTTAGTCAATTAAACAAAAGAACAGTATTCCAAGGGTGAAAAAAGTGAACATTTTTGTTTTAAGAAACTAAATTAGTACAGAGTCCAAGGCAGCACAAAAAAGACTATATAGCCCGCAACTGAGGCAGAGGAAGCTTGGATAACAACTCAAGTGCTCATAAAAATCAACAGCAGAAAAGGACTTTCAATTTCATGTAGGAAATGGCAAAATGCCCTAGTGTCTGACTGAAAGATGAAGTTCTGAAATAATAAATTTAAGCCTCTGTGAATCTTCCACCAACATCACTAGGAAGATTACATAAAGTAAAAATCACTTATATCTTACTTTTGCTACTTGTTAAAATATTCAATGAGCAATTGCTCCCCTTAGACAATAATTCTGCACTGTCTCTTGATTAATTTACTGTTCTCTATAAGACCTCTCTAAGTTCCTGTGGATTTATGCCATCCCTTCTTAGAAATTATCAGCAACCAGATACACTAGAATTGCTGCACAGCCCCAGGCACTTACATTTCAACTCTGTACTCAGTCTGTACAGAGCTAAGACTAGAGTTTGTAAGCTGCCATAGTCTTTTTTTTCAGATTGAGGGGGGGCAGGGAGATCAGCGTCTCCACTTACATTCACACCTTTGGACAACAAGTGTGTGGAAATGACTTCTTTCATGCTTAAGATATCTAGATATTGGAAGAAAAGTAGTAAGATGACCACACAGTTTTATTTTTCACTCTTAAGTCACCACTTACTTGTACATTCCAGAGCCAAAGCTCAGAACAATCATCTGGGCCACAGGCAACAAGATAGTTGTCATCTGGACTCCAAGCAATATAAGAGACACCATATGCATGACCTTCTAACGTCTTAAGTAGTTTTAGCTGGTGAGTGTCCTGAAATGAGAGATTGTTGAGACAATGCAAATGAACTCCTACTAGATTTCACATACACAGCCTACCCAAGTACAGCATGGCAAGTTTGCTTCTTGCAACTTGGCACCTGCATTTTACAAGACGTATGAATAGGTTCTTACTGGAAACAGAGTTGTTAGTTTGCAGAGTAGGACCATAAAATGAAAGCTTCTACGTTTCAACATGCAAAACAAGAACACTTGCAGGTGATTTTGTTCTAATCTTCCGTGATTCTGAATGTGGAACTCAAAATAGTGTTGCATACAGAGTTGCATGTTACATTAGACTTGTTTTAGTATAGAAGATTTCTTTAGTGTCAAGTCTCTCTACCTCTACTGGAATATACAAGTACTATTACCCATATTTTACACAATTAAGCTACTTTCTTAAAAGTAAAGACATGCTGGAAGCCTGCTATAGTTAAACAGAGAACCAAAACCTTCGTGCACGCCAACAGGGAAAACCTCCAAGTGCCAATGTTTTTATGAACTTGAGCGTATCTTGTGTGCTGCTCGAGAAAGAAGTTCTAGAGAAAGATATTTTTAAAAGCTTCCTTGAGAGGTGTTCTTATTTCAGAAGTGTTGCCTACAGCAAGCTGTTGCATCTTTTCTGCCAGATTTAGTGAATGAAGCATACTTCCTTCACACAGAGTATCTTGTATCACCTTTATGCTACAACTGTTCTACTGCTACCTTGTCAGAGGAACTTGACTTTGAAGCAGCTTATCAAAATAAATAGCACAGCTAGATACTGTGAAACCACCATACACTTGCTTCCTAAATACAGAAACCTATTTCAATACAGTATTAGCACTGACTCTTCACAACAACATGCAAGTACAGAAAAATAGAACCAAGCTTGTTCAACTGTTGACAATAATGTTTGCGAAGCCTCTTGGAAAAGGGCAAGTGGATTCCCTCCCCACCCCCTGCATGGGGGATGTTTATACCTCCTACTCTTCTTCAAAAAAGAGAGTGACTCATTTGAAAATCTAGCTTGATTTCTCAAATTGTTCCTTCCCTTTCTTTTGTTTTAGTATTAATCAGCAAAGCACCTCTTGATTCTGAAGAGAAAGAACATGGTCAACAGAAAAAGAAAAATCACATGAAGGACTGTTTCCTGGGATCAGTTGCAAGGGATTTGATGATTCTCAGCCAGCCTGCAGCTTTGATGGTTCTGCTAGCTAGGAAAGCTAAATTCCTCAAAAAAAGCAAGCTAAGAAAAGTCTTCAAAGCACAGAGAAAGAGGGGCAAACCACAGAGAAAGACAGGCAAATGAATGGACCTCCTCAAGGCCCCTTTTCCATTCTAATCATTATTCCTGGTCTGCATTACACACTGCTGTGTCTGTAGCTAAACCAATCTGCAAGGAAATTGAGTCATGTCTGACATCATCTCTCATCCTGGAGCTTGTCTGCAACTGATGTATTTCTTTTTACATCAGGATTAAAGTACCCTGTCACTTCTGCATCACAGTTGAGACTCATAAAGAGCGAGATACATAGGATATTCCTCTTCTAATGACAGGACTCTCTGGCTGTTACCAGCTCTCATACTTCTCCTCAAATACAGCAAGAGTACTATATCACATTTTGCTCTAAAACAGCAGTCAGTGCTATTTCAGGAAAACACTCCCAAATTTAGTCAATCTGCTTCCCACCCACCACGAAAAGAAATCTCAGCACTTCTATCCCTTACATACAACTTCCAAGATTTTTGTTACATAGAAGAAACAACTATTCCGGTATCAGCTTCAGCCTGCAGTAGCTCAGCTTCTTGGCTGAACGGCAAAAAATCTGTCAACAGTTTTTAGGAAGCGCAAAAAAAGGAAGGTTTCTGTAAGGAAAAAGTCTTCTATCAAAGAAGCTGCATGCCAGACAAGGTGATGTGCCTACTCTGCTTATCCTTTGTACTCTAGAGATTCTGTCATACTTAGTACCAGTCAAAGAATTCATTCCACACGCAAACCTAGTTCACTCAAGACATTATTTAACTCTGCTGAATCTGTATAAGAACTTTGCAACGAACAAATGAAAATGTGAACAGAGGCACAGGTTAAAACAGCTTAGACATGTATTTGGGTTTTAGAAAATAAGAAATTCATAGTATGAAATGAAGAAAACCCATGGAAGCAGTGTCATTACACTTCAAGAGGGGTGGATCAAGAAAAGAAAGGGAGAAATGAAGGATTCTCAGACATGAAGCATGTAGAAAAAGAATACTATTGATTTGAAAGTGTTCTCCCACCACTTGCCCAGACAGAGTTGGACTGATGTTTCCCTGTAGTTGATATAAACAGATTAGAGTAATTCTAAATGCCTAAGCCTTGAAAACTTGATTAAACACAGTTCAAAAGACATTGTCAACTGCTACAGGAAATGTGAGAATCATGCTCTGGCAAATACAAAAACGAACCATTTGAGTTATGTGGCCGAATGTTATTTAGGCATCCACCTCCTTGAAAGGGTTTCAACTTTTCTTTTTTAAAGTACTCAAATACAGAAGATAAAACTCTACAAAGCTGCTTTCCCACTAATTAGTTATTAGAGATTTTGTTTCTTTACCAACGCTTGGGCAAAAGGGTTAGTCTAAAACACTCACAAAACAGTTATTTGGTTTGATTAACCAGGTATCAGCTAACAATTCACTATAAAATGTGCTAATCAAGATGTTTGGTACTAAAGCCCATCAATATAAAAGGACGATATGCCTCTACAACCAAGGGACAAATCAACAGCAAAAACATTTGATCCTTAATTTACTTAGAATTACTGTCTGTTAAAAACCCACAAACCAACAAACACAGAACATTTCCTAAATAAATTACAGAAGTCAGCTTATACTGCTATGCATCTCTTGGCCCAGAGCACACTGGGTCCAGTAACAAACAAACCACAACAGTTCTATGCCTGAAAAATACACATCACTTGCTGTTCAGGGGCTATAATAACTATGCACATGGAACAGGTTTTTAAGTTCTCCCATCTTCTTAATAGCAAAAAAAACTTATATTATGTGGCTTCCTAGCTTGTAGTTGAAGAGAAGGATTAAGTTCAGCTCTCAAATCCTACTGAAAGTCAGTCCAAAACTGCAAAAACCTTTCATCCTCCACTTAAACTACCAGCTTGCAGTTGTGTGGTTAAAAACTGTAAGAATATTACTTCTGATAGTATTTCACAAGCATTAACAACTTCAAATATTGTATACATATGTTCAAGTTTATCTTCAACTGTTATGAAATTTATGACCATACTTTCGTATCACTTCTACCAGTCAATGAAGAGTCTTAGACTCATTGCTTAAACTTTTCATTTACATAAGAATAGATATGGTTAGAAAAGATAAATCTTGTACCTGTAGGATAAGAGGAACAGCACCACATGTTAGTATCAAAACTTAACACCACAGTCTGTAAGAAAACAGCTGGGTATACTTCCATGTGTCAGTGGATTCTGACAAGCGTTTACACCTTCATCTCAAGCCAAGTCAAATCTTACAACAGCAACTAGCATGAAGCGATATACTGATACAACTTCAGTTTAGCACATATTACTTTATTTCTGAGTAATTAAGTGGTAAAACAGATATAATATTTAAATCCAAGTATACTAGTAGTAACAATAGAAAGGAGTTAGTCACACATCATAGATCAGAAGTACTCTTAGTAAGCGTGATTTAGAAGAAAGGTTCCTCATTGCCATGCACCTTCCACTCTCACCCAATGCTTCTCAAGGCCTTCAAGCTAAGAAGCTCCCCTGGAGCACCAGCAGGCTCTACCCCACGGTACTGGTTCAGAGCACACAAGAGTTCCTGCTCCAAAGCGGCCACCAGTTCAAGCCTGTTACACTCAGGTATCAGGTTTTCAAGGTGTCTCCTTCACTAACTTACACTGACTGATCTTCAGTCTTTTACATCCCAGAGAAATACCCTAGTTGGCAGGCTACAGTGCATGTTAGCCTGTCCTACAAACATCAAGCCATCCTAGCAAGAGAAAGCAGAGAGGGAATGGAAAGACAAGATGTACACATTTTAACACACGTTGCACACTTACTGGATCAACCTGCCATATAATAACAGTTGTGTCCTTAGATCCTGTTGCTAGTTTAGTGCCATCATTGGAGAATTTACAGAACCATACTTCATTACAGTGCTCCGTTAGTATCTGCTGTGTATAGCATGGGAACTGTTTCCTGGAAAAGAAAGGGATGTATTCGCAGGTTAATAAGAACGCAGTAAGAGATTTTTTTTTTTTTTTAAATCGAGCTAGTAAAGACTAAAACAAAAACTTATTTAAAAGCAAGACCAGAAAACTTAGAAAATTCCTCCCTTAACAGCTACTTCAGCGAAGTATAGAATGAAGTGCTTTATCTGGTAAAGTGCTCATACCACCAAGTGATCGTAACAACTTAGAACTACTGTTATTCCACTCACATTATAACTTGGAATAAAACCGACCTCATTAGGAGTGTAACAGCTTATTACTATATGCTTCTATGATGTAAAAAAAAATACTGGAGTCCAAACCTCTTTGAACCCTACGTGCAATGTTTTATTTACATGTGACATTATTCTAAGTACCTAACTCACTTCGCTGTATCTTACCAAATCTTCAGTAGTGATTCTTACATAGAAGTTGAGTAAAAGAATAGTATTACTTCTTTTCCCTGAATGTGATCTTGCACTAAGTTAGGTGTTTCTTTGCCTTCATTTTGTGCCAATTTTCACTTTCTTTGCAGAGTACCCCATACAGTATCTAAGCATAAGTAACATCATACCATTGTGGGCTTTCAACTTGAACTTCCTCACAAAATCTGTTATTTTGTAAAACATTAAGTGTTTATCAAACAAAATATTATATGATAAACTACTGAAGGAGAAGAGTCAAACATTTCTCTAGAGCTAGTATTTAATCTTCTAGTTACACACTGAAGAAAAGCTAACAGTCAAAATACTGTTAGGTAGGAACTGGAGACAAGTTTTATTTCATTTACAGCTTGCCCACTGTATAAGAATTTGAGAGATAAGCTAAAATAAATGTAGCCTTTTACAGCAGATGACTGCTTTCATAGGTAACACTGCAGTTAACTACGAGTTCATTGTTCAGATGAACAAAAGGCAGTCTAACCATGGACATTTTTTCCTTGAACTGCAGGGATCCTGAAGCGGTTTAGTCTTATGCTGAGTTTTTATGGTGCTCAGTGCAACAGGCAGACATAACTCTAATGGGACACAATGGTACTAATGTAACAACGACAGCTTCTGTGAACGTACAGTTGTATTTATCACTAGAGATGAACTGGCCTGGAAAAAAAACCCCAACCCTTACTTCCTTTAAATTTGTGTTTAAAAATGCAGTTCGGTGGTAGCCAGGCTGCCAGACATCTGAAAAACTACTTCTTACTAGAAGCTAGAAAAAAAAAAAACCTCTGCTTAATACAGTGTCTATATTCTCTCAATCTATTTTTTTTTACTAGAATATGCTTCCTACTCCATGCTTAAAGACTACTGAGCAACACTGAACAACCATACATCCTTTTTTTCCTGTCTTATGGCAGAGGAATATAAACAAAATGTACATATACATTTCTGTAGTTGGCTTCCTTGGGTACATCTGCTTACTCATTTAGACAGAAACACAAATCACTTCTGCTCCTGCTTTAAGCTGACCAGGAGCTGTTTATTTGGCACTAGAACACCACTGAGCCCAAGGTAAAGAGCCCTACCCATGAAAGACGACCTCGGCTTCCTTGAAGCCTAGAGGGCGGTAGGCAAACCCTTACACAGCTAGGCCCACATACAGGAAGAGCGTTTCATTATTATTTAGCCGTATTGTAATAAGTTAATGTTTTTCCTCAGAGCAGCAATTTGCTGTAGAAGGCAAGAGAGTATCCGTAACTCATACAAAGTACAAGGGGCACACTGTGTCCCAGGAAAGCCTTCTCAGCATATTTAATTTAAAAAAAATACTCTACAGAACAATAACACTTGTATTTAAAGCTTAAAAAAGCAGCCAAGGTTTTGTAGACATGAGAAGCAAGGAGTATAGTGCTGGAGTATGCAAATTTCATAGTAAAGGTGGCCTTTAGGTTCCTAAAAACAGTAACAGGCACAGCTGATATAGCTGCTGCAGACACATCCCAATATTGAATTATTCTAGTCACAATCCAGACAGATCAGAGCGCTCTCACAAGAAGTTCTCTTCACTTAACTAAGGAAACATACAGTCCAGCAAGTCTGACTTCACAGATAGCAAAGCATACATTAAATAACCATTCTACAGAACAAAATAACAGCAGTCTCCAAACAAGAAAACACAACCAAAACAGTTTCTGGTTTCGGTAATTAAATATTATTGTAGCTCAAAGGTTTTTCTTTTCTAAAGTGTTTCATTACAAATTGTTCTGTTCTGCAAAACACATTTGAACCGTGTTGTTCACATACTGAAATAAAGTGTCCAATAAAGTTATCTGTTGTTGTATTCACAGAAGTTCAAAATCCTAAACAAAAACAAACAGCTACTTTTTTATTCCCTGTACATATAATGGAAGATTTATGCCTCACTTTCCACAATGGTTCTTTTTCAAAAATGCTGCATTAAAGTAGTACCTAGAAAGCAGCACCTCCCATTTGGGCTTCACTGTTTGTCTGTAAACTCAGACTAAAGTTTATTTACATGAAAGCAACACAAAAGAATTCCAGGAAAAAAAACCAAACAAAGCATCCAACTAGGCTGAAGGCTCTCAAAACCAAAAATAACCACCCCCAAGAGCATCAGTGCTCTATTATCAAAATCTCAGGCACAATAAAGATGAAATCCCTCACCTTCACCCCCAGCAGTTTCTCCTTCTTATCTCCCACTCATATGCAGTGATTAAGTTTTAGTTAAACATTTTACCTATTAGTCCAATTCAAGCATGCTTGATCAAAATATTGCCAGAAGTCCAAAACAGATTAGTTCCAACTAAAAAAGGGAAAGTTGTCAGTGTTCTATCATTTAAGTAGTACAGAACTTAAATTGTCTAAGCTATTAGACTACTGTTACTTCTGTCAGTTTAATCAAAATTCGGCTTCCACTGTCTTTAACTCACCTCATTATGCCCAAGCATGGCAGCACGTACAGCGCACCACATACTGATCTCAGACCCCTGCAATAGGTAGGTACAATAGGTTGAGTTGAGGACAGAATGGAAGCCTTTGTTTTGAAGTGGTTTTTTATTGAATTAAAGTAGTCATGAGTATGTATGTATGTATACATACCAAGGAAGTACCACATTAGGTAAAAAAAAACAAACAACAAACCAAAAACTATGGCCAAACTTATGTCAGCAAATAGATTCAGATGGGTGAAATTCAAGTTCAGATTTGTTGCATAGAGTATCTTCTATTTCTGGCTCTAGCTAGTCCAACTTCAGTAAAGCATACTCTACATTTGGCTTGAATGCTCTTTGGGGTTCAATTAATCACAAATGCCTACAGAACATCCAATGTTATGTATGGACTTGTAGAAAGACTAAAATTAAATCTCTTTTCCTCAGTCTGATTTTAAGACTCACTTCTGAAGTAGGGAAGCCACAATTTCAGTATCTGATCATTTCCAATAGCTCTTAAAACGGGAAACAGTCAGATGTCTGCACGCACACACATGAAACTGTTGCAACGATGTAATGTAGCAGAACTGCAAGCTAGACAGTCTAAAAAAAGTTAAATGCATGAACTGCCAAGGATATTAATTCTAAAACCTTAATATGGCTACAGTGAAGTACTACAGAAGTCTGCATCTCTAAAAACAGATTCCATGTAACCCAGGAACACAAGTCAAAGCAGCTGAGTTCAGAAAGTTTCTATAAGCAAGTTTATTGGTACTTCACTTCCTCAGAGGAGCTAACCTTAACATGAAAAAAAATTCCCCTGTAAGCCCAAGCATTGGCCTGTTATGTAAACAGACCTATAAGGGCATCATATACAGCCCTTATTTTCTAGGTGGCCTAGCCCTCATTCCCTTATTACACCATGCACAGCAGTTTTCCATAAAAGCTACACTGAGTTTTTAGGTCCTTGGCCAAGTTCTGCTAAACAAGAAAAAAAACACTCAAGTCAGCCATTTGTTACAAACAAACATCTTCCTGCTTCATGTCTACTAGAGTATGGCATTTTGAAGATTCAGAAGCAGCATCAGTTTTTCTAACAAAAATTTATCCAGATAAGTCTGAAGAGCTAATACATAGGTATAAGAGATATTCAACTCTTACTACCTTACTAATCTGAGAAAATAGTATTATATATTATGTAAAACGGAAGTGTCTATTGCACATTTCTTCTGTTTTAACCTTTGTGTCTAAGACCACCTCACTGTCCACTATTAAAAGCTGACGCTGAAAGTTGACTTCATGAGCTATGTTTCAGTAGGCTTTCTGCATTCCAGCAAGCTTGAAGGCAGAGTCTGGGTAAGTAACCTACTAGCGATTCTCCAGTGAAAAAACACAGCAGTCATGTGTTGATGAATAAACAGACTGGCTGTCCAAAATTCTAAGAAACAAGTGACTAAGGATTAGCCTAGTAACATACTCTATTCGTACCCATCTGATTAAAATTTTAAAGCTTCAGTCTGACCCCATTACCCCATATCCAGCTACCAAAGTCTTATACACACCTTCTCTCCTCCCCCCCCCCATTTAATGAGAACTGTCTTTTCCCAGTCAACTCCTGTTAAACCAACTCAGAATAGTTTTCACGTTCCTTTTAACAGTAGGTACAATTAGATTATTTTAAAAGACAAAGAAAATATATTGTTGCCCATCTTAAAAGTCACAAGAGATTCTTACCTACTACAAACATGATCTATTAGCAGCGAGACAGAATCTAGATTACTGTCTAGTTTGGTATTATGATATAGGCACCGGTCTCGTTGTAGTTCCACAGCCTGACGCAGCAGGTTCTGTAAACGCCTTGGAGGAAGCATCACTGACGGGGGTAGGTATGCTTTAGAAGAGTTAAGAAAAAAAAACAAAAAAGGTATCAAAACCAAGTTACAATTAAGAACATATAATGATTTAAGTGTTTTTAGAAGAGACTTTAGTAAATAAAAGCTTAAAAGCTAGAGGAAAAGAATGCACAGAGGTTGTCAAATTTACAGCTATACATCTGGAATTAGAAGCATAAACTTTTTGAAATCAGAGCTGTATTCAAGCTATTTGGAGTTACACTATATGTTGTCCTCACCAACAAGCACCATTTACAGAAGCTAACTCAAAACCCAGTATTTAACAAAATCTGTAAAACTATAAAACAGCATCAGCTGTGTTCATTTAAGGAATTCTCTATTAACACTATCAAAATTAAGAATACCATGGGTTTTACAACTCTGATATACAGTATTACACCAGCCACAAGAAAGCAGAAATCGTAATTCATAGCAAAGTCGGAGACCACTATCAACAAGTATTAGTATCACCAATGGTTATAGGCCACACTTAGTTTCAACCTCTCAGCATAACTGGCATTAACAAAACTGCCCTCCCCTCCCCAAGCCACACATTAATCACCAAGTTATACTATTACTGCATACAGCAGAGATAAGAAATTAGAGCTCCTGTTACAAACAGCTTAGAGACAGCAAAAGATTAGATACAGAAGACCAAAGGGTAAAGGCACCTAAAGGCATCCCCATTAGCCAAGAAATACCAAAACAACAACTGGCAAATGCAGTTGAAGTCAATTCCCTAGGACATGTCATTATGTAATATGTACTGGATTTACAGAGGTGGAAATAAATTCTAAACACTAGAACATCTTACTCTGGAGTTTGTCCAAAAGTTTAGATCTGGAAGCTGTTCCTTTCCCTTCCCACTCTGCTTTTGCACGCAAGTCTTCTGCATGGCTACACATCAGATACCTGTTTTAAAAAAAGCACACACACACCAACAGACCAAGTCTTTCTGGAATCATTCTGTTCACTTTTGAGCATGATACATATCATAACATTCTTAATGAACTGGAAACAGGCAACTTAAGCGTGAGACTGGTAGGAAAAAGGCGGGGAACACACAAGCATGCACCTTCAGAACAAACGTCTACAAATTGGCAACAGAAAAAGAAAACAAAACACAAACACATCTTAGGGAAGGTAGAAATGTCTTCTTTTCATCTAAGAACAAAGCAGACTATATTACCTACTCATCTGTTTATAAGGTAACAGGCTAACAATTCTCAATATCAGATGATGTGTATGTATTAATTTGGGTTCTAGTACTACAAAAGTACATCATAATCAGGTTGCTTTCAACCATCTGAAACCGAACACTGTCTAGTGAATAGTCTTCTTTACTCACCATTTTAGCATATCTCACCATAGCTTATTAATCAACTGGATAATACAGTTTGAGGTTTTTACAGTGTCAGCTATCAAACGCTATAGCATTTCCTAGAAAATTCCACCGAAAGAGCTCTCAAAGTTCAAGCACTTACCCACTAAGGACATGAATGCGTTCTGTATTGTATTTCAGAGGCGTCAGTTCACAGCGCAGAACTTGAAGTGCCTCCAGGACCTTGCCATCCTCCAGGTATTCCAGGTACTTCTGCTGCAGCAGCAAAAACTTCATCCTCTGACATGACAGAAAGCAGCAGTCAGGGGAAAAAGGTTGACTGAAGTTTCAGAAAACGTTTGAGCCTAAACAGAACAGTAGAAACCATTCTACTATGCCCTTCAGAAACACAGCTATATGTAATGTTTCATTACTCAATTTCTTTTTGCTGGGTTTTGAACAACATTGCAGCAATTAAGCTATCCATGAATTTCCTTTCTGCCTTACGGGGCTCCAAGTATCTTTCTACCTCACTGCTCAGATCCCCCCCTTCAACTTGTCTCATTTTCATACTCACTCCCTTTTCAGTCACCATTCTTCGAACCCCAAATTAGATAGGTTTCCCAATCTTACATTCTATCAAGAAGAGTGTCCAAAAGGTGCTATGACATATTTAAGACTGCATGACAGCACAGAACACAAGTTCTCATACTGCTTGTATAGGAGCTGACATGGATTGTTTGCATAGCTGCATAACATATACCAATAACAAATTGATACTGCCTGAGGTGTCTTTTTATTGTAGTTGCATGTTAAGTTGTTTTCTTTGGGTGTTGTATCATTTTTCAGGATTACAGAAAAAAACCAACACAGTATCCTACATCTAGGAATCACTTCTCAGAAGCAGTCACTGCTATTTCAATTTCATAGTGTTCCTTTAGTCATGTACAGTTTTTGGTTGCTTTCTTTTGAAAAAATAAAGGCTGCTATTCTAACAACAAATGTCTGTGGATAAAAAAAGAAAATTCAGGCATTTATCTACTATAATCTAAAATCTGAAGTCCTAAAAATTTCTAACACTGATTTAGTAGAAACACAGTTTGGTTGTTTCTGGATGAAACCAAATACTCCGTGTTTGCACTTCTTTACTGCTAGCAGTCATCAGGAAGAAAAGACATTTCTGGACCATGAGACTCACCAGGTTGAAGAGGAAAATGTACATTCTTAGACGCACCAGTGACAAGCAGAATGAAGGTTAAGTGTAGCAGATTACATTTGCTTTTCTAATGAATACACCACCAGTTCAATCACTGCTTTCCTTTGCTTTGTCAGACCTCAGGCACCTCGCTATTTTCATGCTCATATTTGGTCAATGTTTACTTAGTTTCAAACACACTGCTAGCCTCCTTAAGTAGAGGGATAATTGGGAAGTTTAAGATGCTCCTGTTCTATTAAAGCTTAAATGCAAGTTTAAGGCTTGCTATATGTAAAATCCAAATTTAAAACATAAAGCAGTTTCATCTTCCAGAGATGTTCCGTTCTTCAAAAGAACAAAGTTTCCACATACAGTGCTATTAACTTACCACACACCTTTGTGAAGCATAAAACATTACCTAGTAAAATTGATTTATGTTCAAACATGTCTGTAGTAGTCTATTGTCCTGTACGTAACAGGCAAACCCTATCCAGTTCTTTAGTTTATTTGGATTTGGAATTGTTAGAGCGTCACTGTACAGTTTTTCCAGGTGAGAAAACATATTTTGGTGTTCTGATATCCCAATTATTTACAGCCTCAGTGGCTGGTTCCATGCAGTAGGCCAGCAGACCTCATGCTGTTTGCTTACATACTAGCAGCAGGAGGGATAAGAGCTTCCTCTCCCAGCCATGCATGTGCTCATGTGGGTGCACGGAGGTGCTCAGGTAGTAGTCACGTATCGTATTTCTCTCCTCTTGGTCACCATCAGATAAAAAAAATAGTCTGATATTTCCAGTTTGTAATAAAACTATAATCCCTCCAACTCTTCCTTCTCTATGTACTGCATATAATATTTATTAAATTTAGGTCATCTTTCCCTTACATGTGATAACCGTATGTGCATCTAATTACTGCTTTCTCCCTCCCTACTTATAGGCCTTGGCACATTAATTTCTTTTCTTTACAGTAAAAAAACAAAAAGAGCAGAAAACTCTTAAAAAAAAAAACCCCACACAAAAACAAAAAGCAGCTTTCGTAACACTGGTCCTAACAATTCCATGGAAGTATTACAGGAACACTACCATGCAGAATCCTGTTGTCAAGTTAGCTAAAGAGGTATAACTTCAGTTTTGGGTTAGAAAGTATAATTTCAAAACAAAGCCATGTATGACTTTGGTGTATTAGGAATATAAAAGCCTCTAGAGAACAACACATTACTATACACTTCATTCAGGAGTCAACTGCTAACACAACAGAGAATTAGAACAAGCAGTTTTAAATTGTAACTTATCTATAGCAAAAGGCAGATACTAAAAGTGTTGATAGTGCAGATAAATTGATTTTCTAAGCTATTTTGATAACTGCTCCAAAACTTGCCCTACAGCATACTCAAACAATGGCATGAACACAGCCTCCTCAAGGCAAGAGTGACATCACATTCCAAGTCTTTTCTTGTATTGGGACAGTTGGGACACTCACGGCCTCCTACCACTTATTTTCGTGCAACTATTGGCTTTGCTGACAAATAGATTTCACTGAACAACTGAATTTTATCTTAATTTTCTCTCAACTACTTATCTGTCCTACTAACAGCACTGCTAATTACTTCCAACACCACCTTCTCATGGTAGACAAGGCCATTTTGAGTACATCAAACAAGCTCATACAGCCCAAACAACCTCTTCTAGAAGAAGGAAAGAGAACTGTTTATTATATCAGCAACTGTAAAGCATAAACGCCACCATTTAAGTAGAACAGAACAAGTACAAAACTAATCCGACGTGATGCACCCACAAGAACAGCTTACTCATTCTCCCTGTTCTTTAGCTGCCTTCCAAAAAAGGGAAATAAAAAATTATCATAATCCAAATTATACCATGTGCAATGTAATAGAAGTGCCTGTGATTTGTCGTTATCTCAGTGTTTGCAATGAAAATTCAACATCATTGCACTCTTTACTGTTGAACAACTTAAATCCAGACACCACCATCGCTTAGCCTATAGCAAAGATTCTCCACCCTGCAGGACCCATGGAAGAGTCCCGTACAACAGTTTCAGCACTGCAGTCTGTCTGGTTTTGTTCAGTTATTACTACCTCATCCTGTCTTTCAACTCTATAGAGAGGATGAGGATAAAGTGCATTACTTTGTTGTTTCTAGAAGCTATTTAAGTCTAAGTTGGACCTCTGCTCACCCTGGGGCAAAACTAAGACAGAGTTAACAGATTTACAGGGGTTTTTTTATTTTAATGCATGTACTATTAGCATTTTACTTTCTTCAAACTACAGCCTTCAATTACTAACGAATGTTTAGTACTTTTCTGCGTCACTGTCCTAATTTTTAGTGGGAAAGCCCCCTGCAGAAACTTAAATTCTAGGAAGTTTTGCATGTACCATGATTCACCAGCACTAAGTAACCAAAGGTGAAAGCCTCAGCAACACAACTGTGAAAATAATAGGACAAGCATCTACTACAGTCAAGAAACTGGACCATTTTGATCACTGGTTACAATAGCAACTCTTCAGAAGCTTAAAGACTAAAACGCACAGCAATCTAATTTTAGGATTAGATTTTCATGTTATTTTTGACCTGCATGCCTTAACAAGCTCCACCTCAGTTTTCTTACTGTACTAAGAGTTCAAAATAGATAACACTCCTGAAACAACTCTTATTTGAAATGAAGGCAGCAAATGAAAGACATGCTGAAATTATTAGCTGATGTTTTAAGACACAAACTCAACACAGTAGCCCTCTGCTTATAGCCTGCAGAACTAAGACGCCAGTTTTCATTACTTTGATAGTCTTGTAAAACATGGATAAAAGCACTTTAAAACCATCCATAACTTAAATGTAAGATTTTATATGTAAAAGGACAGAAAATATTCTGGCCTGTAGAATTTAACAAGGTTTCTACCACTTAAAGAGTAATTCATGCCAATAGAGAACTGCCCTTAATGCTGGTAGCAAGAGCGATACCACACAGGCAGGTGGAGCACTTGACTCAAACTACAAGACATAAATCACTTTTTTTTTTTTTTTTAAATTGAGAGGACAATTAGGAAGTATATTCTGGATGACTATAGAAGAATGATCTCCAGGTTCAATCAGTCACCCATGATCGGTGCCATAGTATGTTTGGGTAGCCCTAAAAATAAGCAAAACTTGAGGCTGGCTTGAAGCTTATATTTTCTAGGGGTTCCTGATGGAAAAATAACATGCTCGAGTTAACTACAAAGCTTTCCTGCAGCCTGTCTCAAGACAGTTATATCGTACATGCTGGAAAGGTAAACATGACTAATCACACACTATATAGCACTCAGTTGCGTGGACACAAATAGAAATAAGCAGACTGTCTCCTCCCCCCCCCCAACATATCAATACACAGCATCAAACATTTACAAACTGAGATCAGCCATTTAATGTTTAGTGTTTTCACCTGTAGAACTTACAGCACTTTGCAGAAATAAGGAAATTAAAATAGGAGTTGAATTTTCAAAATACACACATATCCCCTTCACTGACCAGACATTTGAAAAGCAACTATATATCCTGGTTATGCTGTCCAGGTCATACTGACTATAAGGAAAAAAACAAAACCACAACCCAAAACACCAAACACATGCACACACCACCCATACACAACCCCCCCACTCTGTCAAATACTCTGTGTCATCTGAACTTTTAGGTACCCATTCTTCTCGTACACACACATTTTTGAAACGTCTAGTCACACACTGTAAGTCACAAGTCAGGAAATCCAACATCTAATTTTCTGCATTTAAAGAGTTACCTGCAGCAGCATCTTGTCTGGACTTTCGCTAATCAAGACATTTATCATCTTCATTACCTCTGACTGTTGCAGTCTGAACTACCTACAGAGCATAAAGCATCCCTCCTTACCTGTAATGATCTTTCACTAGTTTCCCGGGCACTGACTACACCCACCCATAATCCCAACCACGTACAAAACAGTCAGGTGGGGAGGGAGGTGGAGATAGTACGTACATGAAGCACGCACCAGCTCAACTTCTCCTTGCAGTTACTAACACACACGTAAGACATTTAATACTGTTGTCTGTTTTAAATTATATGAAGTTCATATAAAGGAGAACTTTAAAAAAATAGTTAATATTTGGTTCAAGTAAAGTTCAGTCTAAACCAGGTATTTTTATTGCACCAAGTTTTATTGAAGCAGTTAGACATCAACATTCAGGAGCACACTTTCAGAGCAACCAACAGAAATGTCCCCTTTCTTCCTCAAATTAAGTTCTCCAAAAAGCACAATGCAGATACTCAGTTAAACCTCTTCACTCCCAGACACATAAAACACTTGCATACTACAGAAGAACTTGGTAACTTCACAAGATAGAAAGATGACAAAAGTTGCTTCAAATGACCATTCATACTCACATACAGTGGTTTCATACTTTCAGTCTCCACAAACTATTGAAAACTGCATGCAATATTCTAAACTGTATGAACAGTAGATCTTCTGTTTATCAAGTCTTTGAGAAGAGAGAAAGTGAACTACTAGTCTAATTAAGAGGTGCTAAGCTTTGACCAAATGAATAGAGCATAATGTAAACTTTTCTCAAGTACCCTCTGATGTTTTGTTAAACATCTGTTTTTCCTACTTCACTTCCTGTTCTCTTTCTCTCCCTCCCCCAACAGACAGGAAATTGTCTTGACAACAAATGAATCAGCTAGAAGTGGAGCTAAGCAGCCATCAGCTGATTCTTCATTGTTTACAGTCACAGACACTTCAAAAACCACTGCCACGGTTTTCTTCTTAAGTGACCCTAGTTGTTCTAACTTCATTTCGTTAAAATAAAGATATAAACACAACAGAACAAGCCGTTTGAAGACCTAACTAATTATTCTCGAGATAGAAAAATCAACCCAAGAAACACTTTCCTCAAAGTAACTGAAATCATAACAACACATATGGTAATTGTCAAGTCACAGGATCAACAAACCTTTATTTCTAGGTTCATCTTCAAAAAAAAAAAAGCGCCAGCCAAAGAGAAAAAGAAAAAGCTCTAAATAAAATCCCGAACAGCAATACAAATACATTTGCTCTTTAGAAGCCATCTGGAAAAGCAACAGTATTGTTCACACTCTATAGCAGCCTCTATATTCCTGTAATGTGCTATTACAACGCAAACTCCACACTAGTACTACTGCATTCTGTTTCTAAACTTCTCTTCCCTCAAGAAAGCCTAACTCTCAAACACAGAGATTGCAAGAAGTATTTCAAATTTGAAATTAGTATTCAACATACTTAGTTTCTACAGAAACAGATCTATTTTCAGACTGTTACAGGATTCATATTTTATCAGTTAAGTATGTTTAACAAAGTTTAAACATTCAATACACCAAATATTAGCCTCAATACTTTTGGGCTTCCTATCTCACATTCTAAAAAAGAAATAAAAAAGTTCAGATTCGTACAACGTTTTGAGATAGCATACAAGCCACTTAAAGTAAACAAAAAAGAAAACAAGAACTATGGACAACCAACTCCACAGTGAAAGATTACACCACTACAATTAGTCCAACTATACAGTTCTGAAAGAGTTCAAGTGTGCCTCTTACCACAATTGCATGCGGAGAATGCACTAAGGCCTTAAGTTCATTCAGGTCGTTTTCAGCCTGCAGAAATCGGCATAAGAAAAAAAAAGTACATAAGGAATGTGGATTTTGAATTCTCTCACAGATACTATAAATTTAAACAGTGGTTAATACAGTCCTATAAGCCCTACGTTACCTTATCCCATTCTCCTTCCATGACATGATTGCGGAATTTGGTAGCAGAAGGATGTTCTAAACGACATCCTGACTCTTGCATGAGAAGATCAACAGTCTGGCTGCAGGAGAGATACAGTGTAAAAAAACCCGACCAGTTTTACCCTCACAAATACACCACCTGCTATGATAACAGTTAACCATGTTTAAAAGTAACAATACTATGACCAGGTTCAGAGGCTTGTCCAAAAAGACTCAGTTGCCTGAGACATGTAAATGACTACCTATAGGTAAAGCAAGCTGTCAATGAGCTTGAAAGCTTCCCTGAAGTACCATAAAGTATGTGACTTACCAGCCACCACAAACAGCCACCCCTGCATAGAAGACAGACTTCATGAAGGAAGATACAGACTAGAAAGCTGTTAGCTACTGGCTACTATCCCCTGCTCGCTCCCCCCCTTCCCCAAAAACACTGAGAGCTACTACATCTGCAATAGGCCTAACCTTTTCTTCTTCATCACGTATTAAAAGACTGGCTCCTTAAAATAAAATAAACAAACTTATGAACCTGTAGCCCTCCCCCTTTTATGCTAAAAATAGCTTATTTACTGTGGTGTCGTCTATGAACAGTCACGAGTTGTCTGCTGCTGTAAACTTGCCTCGTGTCAGAGGCAATTTATTTTATGTACTAAGTTATTTCTAATTGATCCATTCCACAGTGTTTGAAGACTTCTTTTGTGGTGGCTACATGAGTATTTCGCAGGACTTCTCTAGCCTCCTTCCAAAATCATGATGTGTTGACTTTAGCTTTACTAAAAAAAGTGCGTGTTGTGATTAAATTCTTAGACCTCCCCTACTCCACTGAGAAATTATTTTCCCTATTCCGATTTTAAGAAAAGGCCAACATATGCATCTCTAGTTGACCGATAAGACTATTACCAAAAACACGCGTCCAGTACAAATCTGCTAAGGCCTTCAACACGTACAGGGACGAAGGTTTTCAGAGTGGAACCAAACAGCCTGTTTAAGTGGCAGCTGAGTTTGCGCTCGCTTCCTCCCAGCTGACAAGCCAAATCCTGGAGCTCATCTGCAAAAAGCCACCACCCCCCCCGCCCACCCCCCCGCCCAGCTGCGGGCTCCATTATGTTTACCAGATAACTTCTCCCCCACGAACACATTGGTATTGATCTGTCCTTATCGGTGTGCAACCCGACTTCCATATTGCCATCCCTGGCAGAGGAAGCTCCCGGCCTGTCCCTTCGCAGGCACCAAGCTGACCGGCACAGGCTCGGAAAACACATCTCCGGCTCCATTTTTATCGTTTTTTGGTTTGTGGGTTGTTTTTTTTTTTTTTTTTTTTGCGAGCAGGCCTACCCCTGCCTCGCACCCAGGCACTGGTCTCTCCCCGTCGGGGGACCACCAGGCTGCGACAGGGCAGTTTTCGTCCCCCCACCCCCCGGGAGGTCCTTTCCTCTCCCCCCTTCCCAGCTCCCCGCTTCGGACTGCCCCCCCTCCGCGGGGACCACCGGCCGCCCCCTCCCCGCGGGCGGAGCGGAGGGCGGCGGGGTGCGTGCGCCGGGCCGCCCCTGGCCCCGCGGGGGCCCTGCCGTCAGGGTGCCCCGGGGAGGGAGGGAGGGAGGAAGCCCCCCTCGCCCACTGCGGCCTCCCCCGCCTCGGCGGCCGCGGCCACTTACTTGAGGCCCAGGCCGTGGAGGTGCTGCCCGATCAGCCGGATCACGTCCTCGTCGGACTGCGAGAGCCGCTTCTTCTTCTTCAGGGCGCTGCCCCCGCCGCCGCCGCCACCCCCCAGCTCCGCGGAGCCCGGGCCGGGGCCCCCGGCGGCGGGCACCCCGTTGTTGACGCTGAGGCCGCCGGGGCTGCCGCCGCCGCTGTTGGCCGAAGGCAGCAGCCCGTTGGCGTGGGCCAGCTGGTCGCCGGCGGCCGTGCCCGCCGAGGCCTCGCCGTTCTGGGCGCCCAGGCAGCCCAGCTCCGGGCCCGCCGGCCCCTGCGGCGGCGGCTGCTGCTGCTGCTGCTGCTGCTGGCCCCCTCCTGCCCCGTTGGCCTGCATGGCGCTGCCGACGCCGCCGCCGCTGCTGCTGCTGCCGCTGCCTCTGAGCGGGGCGGCGGCGGGGAGCGAGGGGGACTGGGACGAGGTGAGGCCTGCTCTGCCCGCGGAAGCCCCGGGCTCTCCTGCTCCCTCCACCGCCGCCGCCGGGGAGGCCCGGGCTTTTTTCCGCGGGGGCGGGGAGGCTCCGCCGGTGTCCGAGTCGGAGGAGGAGGAAGCGGAGGCCAGAGTTTCCTCGCCGAGAGCGGCCGTGGTGGGAAGCCGGGGGGGCGAGGAGGGGGAGGCGGCGGGGGTGAGGGGAGGCGGAGCGGGGCCCTGTGCCCCCCGGGGGTCCCGGAGGCAGCGCCGCCGTCCGCTCGGGGCTCCCTCTGGCGATGGCGGCGGCCGCCGCTGCCCTGAGCCCCCGCCCGGCAGCCCCAGGCGCCCGGCCCGCTCCGCTCGCTGCCCGCCGGGTTTGCCTCCTCTCAGCCCAGCTGCAGCCTAATGGAGTCCGGGCCGGGACGTCACAGGAAATTCCTACACTGCCCCCTACACACACTTCCGCCGCCCGGGGCGGGGGGTGCGGTGCGGGCCCTAGAGCTGCCGGGGGGCGGCGGCGGGGCCGGCCCCGGGGTCGCCGCGGACGCCCCGCCGAGGCCTGCCTGGTCGCCGCCGGCCGCCCCGCGGGGCCGGGGTCCGCCGAGCGGCCGTGGGGGGGATCCAGGGGGTCCCGCGAGCGTGCCCTCGCCTGTCGGTCCCGGGGCAAGAGTGCGGCAACGGCGGCGTGCGAGGGCGTGTGTGGCGGGCACGCGGGGCACGTGGCGAGCGCCCGCCGCCCGGGCACGACGCTGGTGGGCCCGGCCGTCCCTGCGAGGCGGCCGAGGTGACCGGGCGGAGGAGGGTTGCGGTGATTTCCTGAAGCAACCTGTTTTTTCGTTATTTTTTTTTTTAAAAAGAAGGAGAAAGGCTCAATGAAGTCGCACGGGGTCGTTGCCCAGGTTGGTTACTGGGAAGGTGCCGACCCGCTGCCGGGCTTGCCTTTCGTAGTCGCTGCGCCTTTGTCAGGAGGGGCTGTCGGGAGGTGCTGGACGTTTGTGGGGGTCCCGGTCTGGTCTGAGGTGTCTCCGTCCCGTCCTCTCGTCTGCGGCAGAGGGGAAACGCAGATCCTCAGCCAAGGCTCTGGTCAAAAGTCACGAGACGAGTGAATTCTCAGTCTTTAAAAAGCGTCTTGAAATAACACGTTGTGTGTTATTTGGTTTAGAGCCTGGAGTTTTCATTTTTTACATTCTCAAGCTTTTTTCCAAAACCCAAAGGGAAATAATACAACTTTTTTTTTCTCAATGAAAGCTGAGATTAACATCTCATCACCTTTGTCTTCAGAAGCTGAGGTTTTAGGAGCACTGGCTTGCTACCAGCTTACGTTGATAAGTTTGGACAATAGTGCACTCTGTCAGGTGGAACTTTGAACAAGTCTGACTGGGGGAAACCATGGGGCCAAGACCAGCGGAGAAGTCTGTGAAGAGACAAAATCCATGAAAGGAGTGAAACCAGAGAAGGAGCGGAGACCACATGGAGGCCTGGCCAACTGAAGTAGATACCGTACCTTGGCGCTGCGTAGAGACCTCGGAAGGCATTTGTCTGACACCAGCTGAAGCACTCTTAACAACAAAGGGAAAAGTTGGAAAGAGCATTGTCACTGAACGCTGCCCAGGTGTGGCTGTAGGGTTAAATTCGACATTAGTTTCCTGGAGGGAGGAGCGTCTTGACTTTGTGTTCATTAGCTCACCAGCTGTTGCTGGAGAACACGTTTCTTGTGTTTTAGCCACTTCAGCACTGCCGTTACCTCCTCTCATCTCCATCGCTGTGTCTTTTCATCACAGAATCACAGAATGTTAGGGGTTGGAAGGGACCTCTGTGGGTCATCTAGTCCAACCCTCCTGCCGAAGCAGGGTCACCTACAGCAGGCTGCACAGGACCTTGTCCAGGCGGGTCTTGAATATCTCCAGAGAAGGAGACTCCACAACCTCCCTGGGCAACCTTTTCCAGTGCTCCGTCACCCTCAGAGTGAAGAAGTTCTTCCTCATGTTCAGACAGAACTTCCTAAGCTTCAATTTGTGCCTGTTGCCCCTTGTCCTGTCTCTGGGCACCACTGAAAAGAGTTTGGCCCCATCCTCCTGACACCCACCCTTGAGATATTTATAAGCATTTATAAGGTCCCCTCACAGCCTTCTCTTCTTCAGGCTGAACAAGCCCAGCTCCCTCAGCCTCTCCTCGTAGGAGAGATGCTCCAGTCCCCTCATCATCCTTGTAGCCCTCCGCTGGACTCTCTCCAGTAGCTCTTCATCTTTCTTGAAGTGGGGAGCCCAGAACTGGACAGAGTACTCCAGATGGGGCCTCACTAGGACAGAGTAGAGGGGGAGGAGAACCTCCCTCGACCTGCTGGCCACACTCCTCCTAATGCACCCCAGGATCCCATTGGCCTTCTTGGCAGCCAGGGCACACTGCTGGCTCATGGTCAACCTGTCATCCACCAGGACACCCAGGTCCCTCTCCACAGAGCTGCTCTCCATCAGGTCCGCCCCAAGGCTGTACTGGTGCATGGGGCTGTTCCTCCCCAGGTGCAGGACTCTGCATTTGCCTTTGTTGAACCTCATCAGGTTCCTCTCTGCCCAGCTTTCCAGCCTGTCCAGGTCACGCTGAATGGCAGCACAGCCTTCTGGTGTATCCTCCACTCCTCCCAGTTTTGTGTCATCAGCAAACTTGCTGAGGGTACACTCTAACTCTTCACCCAGGTCATTGATGAAGAAGTTGAACAAGAATGGGCCCAGTACTGACCCCTGGGGGACACCACTAGTTACCAGCCTCCAACTAGACTCAGCGCCGCTGACGACAACCCTCTGAGTTCTGCCATTCAGCCAGTTCTCTATCCACTTCACCGACCACTCATCCAGCCCACACTTCCTGAGCTTCCCTAGGAGGATGTTATGGGAGACCGTGTCAAAAGCCTTGCTGAAGTCGAGGTAGACAACATCCACTGCTCTCCCCTCATCTACCCAGCCAGTCATGCCATCGTAGAAAGCTATCAGATTGGTCAGGCATGATTTCCCCTTGATGAATCCATGTCGAGTACTCCCAATAACCTTCTTTTCCTCTACTTGCTTGATGATGACCTCTAGAATGAGTTGCTCCATCATCTTTCCCGGGATGGAGGTGAGGCTGACCGGCCTGTAGTTCCCTGGGTCCTCCTTCTTGCCCTTTTTGAAGATTGGAGTGACACTGGCTTTTCTCCAGTCTTTGGGCACCTCCCCTGTCCTCCAGGACCTCTCAAAGATGATGGAGAGTGGCTCAGCAACGACATCCGCCAGCTCCCTCAGCACTTGTGGGTGCATTCCATCGGGGCCCATGGATTTGTGGACGTCCAGATTGCTTAAGCGATCCCTCACACAGTCCTCCTCGACCAAGGGAAAGTCATCCTCTCTGTAGGCTTCCTCTCTTACCACCGGGGCCTGGGATTCCTGAGGGCCTTCCCTGGCACTGAAGACTGAAGCAAAGAAGGCGTTCAGTGACTCTGCCTTCTCTGCATCCTCCGTCACCAGGACACCCGCTTCATTCAGCAGCGGCCCCACATTGTCCCTAGCCTTCCTTTTGCTGCTGATGTAGCTGAAGAAGCCCTTCTTGTTGTTTTTGACATCCCTTGCCAGATTCAATTCCAGGTGGGCTTTGGCCTTCCTCGTCGCATCTCTGCATGCTCTGACCACATTCCTGTATTCTTCCCAAGTGCCCTGCCCCTCTTTCCACGTTCCATGGACCTTTCTCTTCCACCTGAGCTCTGCTAGAAGCTCCTTGTTCAACCATGCAGGTCTCCTGCCTCCTTTGCTTGATTTCTTTCTCAGGGGGATGCACCGCTCCTGAGCATGGAGGAAGTGACGTTCTTGAGGAGTTCTTCCTCGGTCCTGCTCCTCCCCAGGTGCCATCACTGAATCTATAATTCATAGTTTTGGGTGAAGATGACTGGAACCATACAGAGAGCAGCACAGAGCCCATGGAGGCACCTTACAAAAGCAAGCTCTAAAGAGCAAGACTGGGTTTTCATGATGGTGAAGCTGCCCATCGTTCTTCCCTGCCCCCTGCCTCTGTGTGCGGGGATGGGGCTGGAAACCCATTCCCACCATACCCGTTTGTGCCGCGGTCCCTCCATCTGCTTGCCCTGCAGCGCTGCCCTGCCTAGCCTGGAGAGCCTGGCATCCCCTGATCAGTCCCTGCTTTCAGTACCTGCGTGTGGCCTGCTGCTCCCATGTGCCAGCCTCTGTCTTGATGACTCTGTGAAGAGTATATCTGTGATGAAAGAAATGCAGAATCCCTTTCCTGTAGCTGGACGGTATCACGTGGGTAAGTGGCTCTGTATACCCATCTGTGATGGAAAAGGGTCTCACAGGGTCACGGTATGCCCCATTCATTTCAATTAAATATTCTTGGAGTAAGAGTAGTGTTTGGAGCTGAAAAAAACCTGAAAGATCACCTTTAAGAGGTATATTTTGCAGCATTAATTGCAGTGAAAGTCCTTCCCACCCCTACCTCATTTCCCTCCTTGAATATCTCAGCAGAAACAAAGGGCTGGAGGAAGAAGCTCAGTACTGCTAGGATGGCATCGGCCCCAGTTGCTGTGCCGGGGGGAGCTGGGACACAATATCTGAAAATTTCTCAGGATCC
This sequence comes from Opisthocomus hoazin, assembly GCF_030867145.1. Classification (NCBI taxonomy): domain Eukaryota; kingdom Metazoa; phylum Chordata; class Aves; order Opisthocomiformes; family Opisthocomidae; genus Opisthocomus; species Opisthocomus hoazin. The sequence continues at coordinate 32,045,909 of NC_134415.1, forward strand.
CAGCTGACATGAGGGTGCAGAAGGGGCAAAATTCAGAGTCCCAAGTGTGAAGAGCGTGCCTCAGCTAGATCCTGGCCCACACATGGAAAGTTCCTGGAGCAGTTCCTGCTCCTCTTCTCCTTTGTCATCAATGTTTTTCCTAGTCATAAGATGGGCTTTTCCTTCACCTGGGCTTTTCCTAGTCACCAGGAGGGGGTCCTGAGAGGCAGGTCTGTGGCTAGCAGGCCTTCTTCCCTATGCTGCAGCAAGGAAAAAGAGATTCGGGGAAGAGGCAGTGGCAGTGTGCTTTGGCAGTCTTTCATCAGCTGAGCCCTGATTTGGATCCTAATTCTATTCCACACCCTTATGAGAGAGAGCAGATTTAATGATGACCCAAATAAGCATGCAGCTTTTTGAGCAGTTGGACGAATCAACTGTTAAATACAAAACACATCTCACTTGTAACAGAGGACTTTGTGATAACAGAAGTGTACATTCATCAGATTCAGACATCTTCAAAGCTTCCCAAAAGTAGAGAATAAATGCAACAGTTCAGCAATAAAAAATTGACAAATTTATAAACACTCAGAAGAGGAATTTTAAAGACAAATTTTAACAACTTTAAATACAGCTGTCATAATATCAACCATGTTAGTGAAGTACAGAGGTAATACATAACTATGCAGAATATGTACAGTTCTGACTATATTGTAATTAAAACAGCTTCTTATGGTATAGAGCCATATCTTTGATATAAAATGTCTCAGAAAGACTTCTTAGTTATTGTGAAAGTTTGGAAGACTGAAGAGACCAATCACTCAATATCAAAAACAACCAGAGGTATCTTTATGTGTATGAAAACTATCTTGGGACACTCTAAATATAAGTGCTTGAAAAGCAAGAAACACCTGCTTTTTCTAGATCTGGAAAGTTAAAAAAGAAAAAAAATGCCCTTGAATTTATCATTTATGGGCTGACTGCAATTAATAAAACTTTGGCTAATTTCTCTCATTCCTTCCCCCCCCCCCCCCGCCCCCTTCATTTTGCTTTAGAGGAGGATGGGGCAGGAAGTCCAGATCTGAATAATAGGAAGGAACTTTTCCATTAAGTGACTGGGGTTTTTTTATTATAATCATGTGAAGTTGCTTAGGCAGAACTGAAATATTAAAAAATATTAGAGAAAATCCTGGAGAGATGGATTAGCAGTCAAATGTGCATGATGAAGGTAATAAATCGTTTGATTCCCTCCTATCAGGTGTATGTGTGTATACTTTTCCTTTTCTTCTGCACCGAATTTGAGGTTAGTGGAAACAAGCCAACTAACAACAAAGAACAAAAGAATAATTTAGAACAATGGCATTTTCTGTGGTACCAGCTAAATAAATGCTTTAACAGGTGCCTGCATGTGCTTGCAACTTTCAAAAGATGAGATACAGATGAAAAAGAACCACCTTCCTTAAACAGCATTTCTAGAAAACATTCAACAAATAGAGGATTTGTAAGCAAACTACACTGGGCTGCAGTTCCATCACTTCATGCAGAGGATGGTCGGTATTTTAGTAGGGGAGTGGAATCTGGAAGGCCAAAGCTTGGCTGGAGTTGCAACTGAAAGAGAATGTGAAGGGCACCAAAAAGGGCTTCTGCAGGCACATCAGCAGCAAAAGGAAGACAAGGGAAAATGTGAGCCTGCTGCAGAACTGGGTGATTGACCTAGTGATAAAGGTCAGGTAAAAGGCTGAGATGCTCAGGGGCTCCTTCACCTTGTCCTTTAGTGGGAAAAACCCCAAATCTCCCAAGCTTCCATGGCTAGTAGCAGAGTTTGGGGGTAGAGGGAGACTACCCACAGTAGATCAAGTTAAAGTCCACTGAATGAAACTTGGCGTATACACGTCCACTGGACCAGCTGGTGTGTGTTTGAGCATCGAGGGGGCTGGCCAATGTTACTATGTGCTCACTCCCTATGAAATATTTGAAAGGCTGTGGTGTTTAGAAGACTGCTGATGACTGAAGTAAGGCAAAAGTTCTGCCTTTAAGTTCCATTGTGTCTGACCCAACGTCACTGACTTCTGGCTTAGTGAGCAAGGGGAAAGCGGAGGATTCCATTTAAGCTTGACTTTTTTAGGGCTTTTGATAGGGTTTCCCTCAGTAACCTCATAACTGGGGAGATGTGGATGGGGTGGGCAGACTATATGTGTGAGAAGCTGACTGTACCACCAGACTTGAAGGGTATCACCTCATTGGTTTGAAGTCTGACTGATGCCCTGTTAGGAGGGTTTAGGGATCGATACTGGAGGAAGTCCTCTTTGATATGTTCATTGATGGCTCAGGGGGTGGGACAGAATGCACCCTCAGGTGGTTTTCTATGATCACTATGCCAGACTGGGGATATCAGTTGACAGAGCGGAGGCCACAGATGCCCTTCAGAGTAGCCTTGGCAAGCTGCAGGAATGGGCCAGTGAGAAGCTTGTGGTGGTCAGCAGAGACAGGTGTGAAGTCCTCCACATGGGAAAAATTATCCTCATACGGTTCTACAGGCTGAGAGCCAACTGGCTTGGGAGTAGCCCAGCAGAAAAGGGCCTGGCCATTCTGGTGGACAAAAGAAGTTCATCATGGGAGTTCAACACCTACAGGGGTGCATTATCAATATACCCAGCAGGTGTGTGCTGTCTGTGCAGCACTGGTGAGGTCACATTGGATATCCACTGTCCAGTTTTGGGTCCTCCAGCAACAGCCTGGAGCAAGTTCAGTGGAGGCTACTAAGGTGCTAGGGGCTGGAGCACATGATGTACGAGGAGAAGCTGAAGAAGTGGGTTTGGCTGCACCAGGATATAATTACAGTGTTCAGCTTCCAGGGGAATTATAGAGAAGACAGTATAAGACTTCTCTCTGAGATGTGCACCAACAGGACAAGAGACAAAAGTGAGAAGTTGTACCCTGAGAAATTCCAACTGTGTATATGAAAATAAAAGTTCAAAGTGAGAGTGGTCAAGTACTGGAACAGGTTCCCAGAGTGGCTGTGGACTTTCCATCCATGGAAATACAACTAGACTGGACAAGGCTTTGAGCAACCTGGTTTAGCTTTGAAGATAGCCCTGTTTGGAGCAGGAGATTGAACCGGTGACCTGCAAAGGATCTCACCCAATTTTAATTTTGCTATGATTATAAATACACCTCTTAAAACAATCCCTGTGGTATGGGGGGATGACTCAATAGTTGTCATGTCTCCGGGGTTGCTGATACTATGTCCAAAGCTTCAGTAGGGACATCGTGTTGCCTTGTAGATGAGTTCATGTGGCAAGGCTAAGGGCATTAGTGCTATTGTTATAACGTTAATTAAATATTAGGTAATCATGCTGTGTCTTCTGTCTGCCAAAGTCTTGTACATACACTGAAGTTGACCTCTGCACTGTCCTGAGCAATCACAGCATGGCATGCTTACAAAAATAAATGTCAGAAAGTGCTGAGGATCCCGTGCAGTGTGGAATGTCCTGTTTAATGCAGAGTGTGTCATATTATTATATGGTCAATACAATTTCTCATAGGAAGAGCATACATGGCATGGGTTTCCCTGTATTTCTGTTGCCGTAGGTGTCTTCCTGGATGTGCAAGATGCCATGTATTGGGAGAAATTGGACTTCTCTGTATGGGCAGATAAAACATGCATGTGCAAGAAGTCTGATGCCAGACTTGTACTTACTGTGCAACTTCTCTGAACATGTACAGCAAGACAATATTGCATATGCTGTGAATCTGACATGTCAGACTTGCTTTGCATGCATGATTTATCTGTCTGGGACTATCCTAGATATCAGCCTGCAAAATCTGTCTGTGTATACCATAGTATACCAGTCATTTTGAGATATATTAGGAAGTTATGTGTAGCCAGGATTTGGAAAGATGCTAGGCCACCGTGTCGGTGCTTCAAAGAGATGTTTCCACACTAGCAACTGACAGAGTAGCAGCGTGCTTGGACTGGTTTTTTTTTTCCCTCTACATCTTGATAGGCGTAAATGTTCAGTCTGACACTTACTGAATCGCCTTCTGACCGTTGTGTGCAGCAGCAGCTGGCAGGCATTCCATGGAAAAGCCTAGCACTGATTTTTTCCCATGGGGCGTTCCAAGCCCGTTGTTTGGAGTGTCTCCTGTAGTCTGCGTTCCTTAATATTAGTGTGTCGATTTCATGTCCAGGGCTCAGATGGGTTATTGGTGGTTTTGTGTGAGATTAGATTTATCCTTCTATTGTTGCAGTTATTTTACTTTTCCTACTGGAGGGCCGCTCCCTTGCCTTTTACTTCTTACTGGCTCTCAAGGCAATTGTTATTTCAGGCTTGTTAATTGTGTCTGCCGACTCCCACGTAGCTCCTAGAGCCTAACCCTGAGTGGGGTAACACACCACTTTCTATTGCCTAGCAATTGAATTAGGCCATGCCTCTCATAGAATGACATGTACACTAGTCCTTTCTCTCTGCTTTTTCTCTTTTCTCTAGAGGGTTATATTGCAATGAGCTCTTACACCTGAACTAAACATTCAAGACTGGGCATGTAGACTGCAGTATCTCATATCCACTCTGGAATGGGCAGAGAGGGGAAATTGTTACGTAATTACTAGCAGATTATATCATAATGTTAAGCTTGTGAATAGCTCATTGGAGCCCTGGGATTACTTAGTTGTTTGGATGGGTGTTTTTTTTTGTTCTTAATCAGGAATATATGGTTTTCCCAAGTCTGCATTTAAAAAAATAAGTGAACTGCCAGGTGCACCTTATTTGCTTTGGACAAGAGATTAAAAGTTCGTGTCACAAGATTGTCATTGCACTACTATTTAAGTGCCCCTTATTTTAAGGGAAATCACTAGTTTTTGTTGCAACTGTGTCTTTGCTTAAACCCCAACCTTCTGCACAAGCTTCTCCATCCTTGTTAGTGCACAGTATTTACATCAGAAACAAAGAGCCACAAAGTTAGAGAAAAGATTCTTTCATGTGGCTCCATACATTTACACAGTAAAAAATCTTCTCTACCTCATCTCATTTTTTGCTCTTTTCCAGTACATTGGCTCTGGCACTACTTCTCATACTTAAGACCTCATGAAGTTTCAAATAGCTACTGTAATAAAGAACAGAAGATACCACCAATAACCCAGCACAAAAATACTTCTGCATGCCTGACAAAGTGTGTTGTTCCAGACCACGCTGGCCGGAGCTGCAGGAGGGGGAAACAGTCATGGCACAACAATATTGCACAGTATTGAAGGCTGATCACTCAAGCTCTCAGAAAGACACTCATGCAAGACAGAATTTCCTTCTATAGCTAACAGCTAGCAGTAAGATCTTAAACACATGTGATCTGGTGACCTTTAAACGTTACATTATGATTTCCGGAAGAGCTTATTCAGATACTTTTCCAAAGGCTCCTAGTATCTTATGGTTTAATTTTTTTGTTTTTGACTAATGTGTTTGAGTCTTTGGTACTAAATCGCCCTGATTTCTCAAATAGAAAAATTAATGTTCCCCAAATTTTCTAAAATACATTGTGTTTTTTTTTTAAGAGGGTACAGTCTGTGGAATATAGGCGGAGATAGTTTTTACTGACACCTGTTTGGGGTGACTAATATTCCTTATTTGAATCTTTGCCTCACAAATAGTATAGTAATTTCAAATATGTGCAGATTAAACCTTTGTACTTTTGTGGTTTTTCTCTTAAAGTAGAGTGCCAAGAGGGTTTCTGAAGCATAGCGTGGTAGGTAGGCTTTACTGACATTCATTTGGATGCATTACTCATTACCTGCTTGACTAATGGGAAAGGCATCCTATATTTTGTCATTCCTATTTTTATCCATCAGTGCAAGACGATACAATATACTCAACTACGTCTTTAGAATTCTACGTCTGTAGAATTTTCGAATTAGTTCCTAGTTTTCTATAAACACGAAGACCTCCTTTGTAAGTATCTCCTCTTTAATGGCACTTATTCAGAATGTCACATCTGAGAGAGGAGTGTGTCCTGCTGGAGGCACGTTGGGAAGTAGTTCCAGCTGGAAGGAGGAAAGGGAAGTTTTGTAAAATTAGGATCAAAGGCTTGGTCTTTTAAATATTTCAGTGCACGTGTAGGCATACTTCTGTGCGTAGTACTATTTGCCACATTTTCACAGTTGGAACCTGGTATTATGAATTATAATAAATCTGTCACCTTGAAGTAGCTAACTGTATTGCACACTGTGGCCACTCAAAACCTCACAGTGCATTCTGAAATGAGCTCAGCCTTTCTCTCTTGAAAACAAAGGCTCTTGTCCCTGAAGCCAGAAGAATCCCCATATGTTGTCAGAAGTCTACTGCCAAAGACATGTAGTGCCAAAGACACAGCTGAACGGAACAAATTCCATTTTGCCAGGAGCATTGACAAATGCAAAGTAGGTAGGTTGATAAATCTGCTTTGCTGTTGTTGTTGGAACAGCAGTATTGGCAGGAAAACCTTGATAGAACTTTGTTTTTAAAAACATGGTTCATAGTATTCATCTAGCATTGAATTATACATCTCTAAGTTAAGCATTTAGCCCAAGCTATTTTTCTAGGCTTCCTCTGCAGAGATGGAGGCACCTACAAAGGTGATTCATCCCACATACCTAGGGTGGGATGAATCACTTACTGGTGTCTTTCTCCATTGACATTACAGAATCACAGAATCACAGGATGTTAGGGGTTGGAAGGGACCTCTGTGGGTCATCTAGTCCAACCCCCCTGCCGAAGCAGGGTCATCTAGACCAGGCTGCACAGGACCTTGTCCAGGCGGGTCTTGAATATCTCCAGAGAAGGAGACTCCACAACCTCCCTGGGCAGCCTGTTCCAGTGCTCCATCACCCTCAGAGTGAAGAAGTTCTTCCTCATGTTCAGACAGAACTTCCTATGCTTTAGTTTGTGTCCGTTGCCCCTTGTCCTGTCTCTGGGCACCACTGAAAAGAGTTTGGCCCCATCCTCCTGACACCCACCCTTGAGATATTTATAGGCATTTATTAGGTCCCCTCTCAGCCTTGTCTTCTTCAGGCTAAAGAAAGGGGAGCCTAGCCCACCTGCATTAGACTACATCACTAACTTGCAGACGAGTGGATTTAAAAGAGGTAAATTCTGGCCTAAATTCTACCTCTGTAATGGTAGATTTGAAAATGCAAAGAGTGTCATCATGGGTGAAAGATGCCGATGTGCCATTGACAGTCACAGTAAGTTAGGACAGTTGAACACCTACTCCCATATTACTGGCAGGCCAGCCTGTGGCTCATGAATTGCATGCAGCTCAGAAGCCAAGTTGGAACCGTACTGTCACATCACTTCATAGCGATCTGTCGTCATCTGTCTTCAAGGTCATAATGGTTCCTAATACTCAGCTGTGGGAGAATACTAGTTGGGGAGGGATGCTGAAGCTAATATTGACAGATCACCTGAAGAAGCAGCAGGTCTCTAAGGACATCCTCACAAAAGATGCTAGGATGACCTTCAGGGATCTCTGAGGGTCTAGACCTACTACTTCCTACCTTGAAGCTGTTTCCAGAGCTTGCCATCCTCTGAATTCTTCAGAGTATGTGTCTTGTGACTCTTGGGCCTAGCTGGAGCCTAATATCTGCAGTTCATTAGATAGTGAAGGGTGGTCACTGCTGCACAATTAGTTTTGTTGCTTTAAAAATGTGGGCATTGTTAAACTTACTATAGAAATAGTATGATACTTGCACAGGAGCAAGAAACAAGATGAAAGCTTAATAACCTTTACTGCTTAAATGCAGTAAGCATTCTGAATACACAGACTGTCAGCAGTTTCTCATTATTCCCACAATCTCTTTTCCTTGGTAGAAACAAGAAAATTTACAGGTAGGACCTATCCCATCTTGGAAAGAAAGCTTTCTCAACAAACCTCTAAAATATGCCCTGTGGTTCCCTAAACCTATTCATTTTTCATATTATTTTTTAAATTTTATAAAGTTGTTTACCCCATAACAGATATTTGCAATGCCTTCTTTGGCAATATTTTGGTAACATGATTTCAACATTGAGAAGAGACTTAGGAACATCTACTGCGTTGTTCAGAAAGCATCATGCAGGTACCTTAAAATGTCTGGTATCAACACATTATGACTTCATGAAAATCTTAGGAGATATCTGATGCTAAAACATCCTTTATCTATCTTCTACACAGAACTAATATGTTACTGTACTACTTGCTTTTATAATTGATTAAATATTAACATTTTTGATCAATATTGTTTTAAAAATAATAATTTTAACAAAATGTATACCCACTGTTATATGAAAAATAAGACTATGCTACTTTAGATATGTTCTAAAGTTTGTCATAAGAATGACAATTTTAGCTATGCCTTTCAACACCTTTAATGGTTTTTATTGTGTTAGCTACGTAACAAGTATACCTATAAACATTAATATAAATTGTAAATAATTTAATGTAGGTAAGAAACCCTATGGATATTTGGTGTGAATTTTTAGAGCTACGGATATTCTGAATACAGTAAGTTGAGGCAGATTCAGACTGTCAACAGAACTGCTTCCATGGCTTATCTTTTGAAACAAGTCTTCTTGAATAATATTGCATAGTTATAGCACTATCAGGCAATTTCCAAGCATAATTAAAATATTTAATTTTTTAATGAAGCTTTCGAGTAGGCTCAGCCTTTTGACTTTTATGTTGGGCCTTTGTAATCCATAGGGAATAGTGCTATTCAGTGTTTCAAAAGGTAGCATTTTCAGGGGCAAGTCAATATAAAGCCTCTAAGATGGGGGAAGTTTTGCTGCTCAGATAAATGTAGTCAAAATAAGATGCAGAAATCCTGTCTTCAGTATTATTCAGCCTCTGCTGATTTATGCTTTGCTTTTCTTGATAAGTGGACATATATCAATCTTCTCATTTCTAAAGATGTTTTCATCAAAGATTGTCAAGTTCAGCCATCATTTTTGTTTGTCATTACATTGGATTTCTGTTTCTACAGGTCAGGCTGCAAGTTTTTCTTTGGTTTTTTTTAGAGGTTTTCATAGGCAGGAAAGAATATCGTATTGTTCTGAGTGACACTGACGTGCCAATAAATAACACTGAAACTTGGAAGAGTGTTAATTAGAAATTATTATAACCTGGCTGACCTGACTTGGCATTATGGTATCTTGCCAAACTGGCTTTTTATTCTTACGCGTGTCTGATTTGTGTTTGTGGCAGGAAGCTAATGATTTCATGGAACTGTTTGGCTTAATCCTTCTTTCTTTACACTGCAGAATTTTATGTGAGGAAGGATAAGTAGGCTTACAGTGAGGTTCGCTGGGTATGACCTGTGGTGATTACCCCAAGTAATGTTTGGTACAGATTTCTATTTTAGTAATTTCAGATAGATGATATACTGGGCCTGTTATTTGTTTACTTAAATTAGATTTACATTGGTTTAAGACTGGCTTACCCCTGTGTAATTCTGCTGGCTTCAGTGCAGTTTTTTTGTAATTCTTATTGGTGTGAGGTCACAGTAGGGTCCATTGAAACAAATTAGAATTTGTTGAGTGATGTAATTAATCAACAACAACACAAGACCCAACTTGTGACTTCTGATCATGTTGCCATCCTTGTAGCTCTGCGGAAGAAGAGCAATTTAGGTGGCTGTGAACAAGAAGGACCTTCTGTCTAGCTGGACCGGAATCTCACTCACAGAGGTCCCTCAGTTAAAAGAGAAGCAGATCTTACCTTTATGTCTGTATGTTCTACATAGACATCAAAAGGCTATTTCTTGAAGTCTTTGAAGTGAGATGGGTTTAGCATTTGGCCTACTCCTCACTCCAGTTCCTGCAGGGACACTGGACTGTGGGCTGGGGCTATGGAAGCCGCAGGTCTCCGGCCTTACCCTGCCTTCCCAGCTGCGTGCTGTGCTAATTAGCTGGGGTGGAGTGCTCTGATGACACACATATACAGCATCTTGTTTTGGAGTTAGTTGGTAGGAGTGCTGCGCTGAGCTGTGCAGTCATATCCTACATTTAACTATAGGTTTATATGAGTAATAAGTCAGGTAGCTAAACCAAAGTTGTCCAGAATATGTAGCACAGCTGATGCAAATACCAAACGAACACTGTGGGACCCGGCTCCATGGCCAGTACTCTATTCAGCAATTGTCAGTGTGGTTTGACGTGGGGTTGTGAGCGGCACAGGAGCATTCTCAATATGATGCATCATGCTGTCCTTTCTGCATCTCCTGTTCTTCATAATTTTTGGTAATATTACAGGAAGAATTCCTGGAGGTTATTTTTTCTGTTTCCTTAGGAAGGTATGTGGTAGTAGCCACAATCCAACATTACATTACATGGCATTACTTACAGTACATAAACACAGTATTTTTAACATCCATGTACCAGTAATGCCTACAGACCCAGGCAAAGTGAACCTTATTTTTGTAGATATTTAGTACAAGCATAAAATGAATGTCTGTCCATGCTCCAGTAAGCTTACAGTTTAGAAAGAGGAGACAAAATGGGAAGGTAACATACACAGAACAGTTTGAATAGGGGGGATTCCACTGTAGGTTTTTTCCTTAGCATTGGCATCACTCTTTCAAGCTATTGGAAACGAAGTTATTATTGAATAGCAATGGGAAGGGGAAAGCGAAGACAAATAGTGGCACAGCAGTGTGAGGGGGGTAGGACAGAAAGAAGAAATTTGAATCAGATAACCTTTTGGTAACTGACTTAATAGAAATAATACAATAGCAAGGGAGAAAAAGTCCATGGTCAAATCACATGAGGAGTCAGTCCAAAATTTCCAAATAGGTTGCTGATGCTTGTTGGCAGCTTTTAACTTCAGCTGGAAGAAAAGAGCCTCTTTTCTCCACAAACCAGAATTAATCTGTAACACTTTTCTCCTCCAACTCAAGTGACTTGTGTTAAGGGAGCAGCTTTCAGACAAGGACCCTGGACCAAGTCCTGTTTGGGTACAGTGGAAGATTTCCAGCTGTATTTTAAAGCACCATTCACCTCTTGTGTCTGAACTGTTAATTTGCAGTGGGGTCACTCCCAGCTTACACTACTGCTAGGACATTAATGGTCTAAATAACTGCACCTGCTATGTTAATGAAAGTGTGCATAATAGCTCCAGTAATTTAGAAAATTAGGTATTGTGTTGGGGTGGGGAGGAGGACAGAAGGGTATAAGGGGCAAGAACTTGGTCAAAAGAAATATAGATTTCAGATCACTTGCTGTATTATTGCTGCAGTGTTATCAGTGCTGCCAGCACAAAGCTTTCAGTATTTTACCAGCTGTATTGAGCTTTGCAGTTGAGTATGTTGAAGAGTGGGAGGGCTTTTTGAGTAAGGAGAGAGGGAATCAGAATAATGTTAATTGAAAAAAAATCCTTCCTGTGTTTTTGCTGGCAGTGTTTTAAGACTGTGAGGTTTGTTTAAGACTGATCCCTGGTAGAAGATAGGCCATTAGACATCCATGAATCATAAAATCACAGGAAAACAGGACTGGAAGGGACTTTGAGCAATCCATTCCTTGCTGCAGTCTGCAAACATATACACCAGTACAATTCCCAATAAATGTTTGTCTAACCTGTTTTTGGAATCCTTCACAGCCTCCTCAAGCAATCTATTCAAGTCCTTAACTATGCCTACTGTTAAAAAGCCATTTCTAATGTCTAACTGAACCTCCCACCTGCAGTTTACACCCATTACTTCTTATTGTGCCATGCTGGGCATGAAGAACAGCTTAATTCTCTTGCTCTCTGCATCCATCTTTTATGTATTAGATAATGCTTACATTATTCTGAGTGTGCCTTCTTGTATACATGTGGACCTGGATGAAAATAGGTTAAAGGAAAAAATAAGAAAAAAATATAATTCTGGCTGAGACAGTCATTTTAGCCGATCAGGCAGCAAATGTCTGAGATGGAGGAGTTGGAAAATGCTGGGCAGGGCAGGGCAGGGCAATTTGTTTAAGGCGATCTGGGGCCCTAAACATAGCACATAAGAGAGGCCGATGCCTGCCATGTGTTACACATCTCTTATGACAGTGCCTGTTTGGCATTTTTGTCTCACCTGCCCCTGTCTCAGCCTATATCTCTCACCCGTCACCTGAACTGTAGCCAGGAACTGTAGGTGCTTCTGTCAAGCCTGATTTTCAGGGATTAAATTCTCTGCTTCCATTTTTAGTTCTCTCCATTTCTAGAGTCAGAGATGGGTAAGAAAAAGTAGGGAATGAGAAAACTTGGAACCAGCCCAGCCCGTGGGGACAGAGTTAGAATTAGGCCCACACTCCTTCATTCAGCCCTCAAGTGTCGAACTCCAACATATACCAGGAAATACCTTCCTCCTTCCTTCTTCACATCTTACAGGTCTTGGCAAAGATCCCCAAACCTCTGTTGTCCACAATGATCCCAAACATGAGTCCTTGACTGATCTCAGCATCTGTTCCAGATCAGTATCCCATATCACATAAACTACAGAGGCTTCCCGAGCATCCTGCAGGCATTGTGGTCACCCCAGGCACTCAGGGGGACCAGCATGCTTGTCCTGACACATTTTGGCTGTCTGCTGTGTCCTCTCCCAAATATCCACAGCCGTGCCAGCTGAAGCTTAATGGTTACATGGTTTAAGTTATGTAGTATGTTAGCATGTATAATTGCAAATAACTTACTTGGTGCTGCCTACGCTTTGAATGCATGGAGCAGGTCTCCAGTACTCGAGGTGTAAGGTATATATGTGGGTGGGTGAAACCAGTCAACCAGATACACCCCTTATCTCATGGGGTCGTTTGTGTGGTTGACACTGGCTTGTCCCTTTGGAGCTGACAGCTGAGCCAAGACGTGAAGCAATTCGCATGATCTAAAGCCGTTGTCTGCAAACTTGAATAGGCACCGATTGTACTGGGGTCACGTTTTCTTTTCTGTGATGGAGACCACAAGCCTACTATTAAATTAAAAAACATGAAAACTCGCATTCTTCTGTGAGTTGCATGATTCTGAGAGATGGGACCTGAAGCATAAGGCTGTAATGTTATGTGTACTGATAAAATGTTTAGACTTTCTTTGAGTTAATGGTTTCTTAAAATATGGAGAGGATTATTGATTCTCCTGTTGCATGATTTTTGAAAGAGAAAGCCTTTGGAAATTATTCACTAAGTCCATGAAGTCTACAATTGCCTTATTCCACTCTAGCAGTGAAAATACTTCACAAATGTGCAGTATGACAGAAACTTACCTGTAGACTAAATTTTAAAGATAAATCTACATTTTGTTGTAGTTACTAAAAGCATGCAGTTTGTGTTAGTGCTGACTGATTTTTATTTTTATTGAGGAAACCATTTCCTTGAATGAGGGTAGGTATTAATATTATGGGTATAAGAATATACCCATTATCTCCAAGAATATGAATATGTTTTGAAACGAACCTGGAAAAGTCCTCCAAGCATGGAGTTTACTGTTGGTAACTGTGACACCCAGTGGTCATTTAAAGAACCATAAAAATTTAGCACAGAATAACTGCAGTGAACTTAAAGGCTACATAAAATATTGAGGTTTACACAATAAATGTGTGCTTTTAAAAGTAGTACCCTTTTCCTCAGTAATGTACACAGATAGTAAAAATAAGCAACTTTAAGAGTTGTAAGATTTTCATACATTTAGTTTATGTTTTACCATATTTAATAAATATATATGTGTTTGTATTTACATGTACAAAGCTTTCCAGTATCTTGTGAGGCCGAGGATACACAGGATGACTGACAAAATGTTACTTTATCGCTATGAAGTATGAAATGGCTTTTAATTCTTGTTGGTGAGAAGCTGACTCAGAAGTCTGGGAGATAAAGGGACCTTGTTTCCCCTCCTTTGTTTGCCACTGACTCATTGTGTGGCTTAGAGCAAATTGCATGTGTGCATGGCTGATAAGTACTTCAGTCAGTGCGTTCATAAAGGTGCAAGGTGTAATTAGTATTAGTCTAGGCAGCATTCACCTCCAACCATTTATGCCATATTCAACAGTGATTAAATTACATGCTGTGTATAATGTGTCATACTTATATTCCAAAGCATAATGGTACTTTATGAGCTGTGTCTTATTACAGAGCACCGGATACGGAGTGAGTCCCATATAACCAGTAAATGAGAAATTCAATTCTATTGTTTATGGATCATTGACCATAAAATATTTATTTTTGGTGGCATGTTTTAAATAAAAGAAAACCATAAAAATTAATAATTTCTAATTGGAGTAGACCAAGCAGCACACGCTTGTTACATAGTTCGTTATATCTATTGTTTGGGAATGTCTCATGGAACTATGAAAGATTTTTCTTACAGGTGGGAAGGGTTACACAGCAAAAGGAGCAACATCAAAAGGCATCCAGTTATAAAACTGGAGATTAGACAGAGCTGCAAAGTCAGTTACTGCCTGAGGCCCTCTTCTTGGCTGCATTAGCTGTGCCTGTACTGCGTGCCTCAGGAGTGCCTCAGGAGTGCTCTTCAGCTCCCTAAGTGCGTGCTCCCTGTCTACATCTGGAATTGGGATGACATCTGAATTCCCACCATTTGTTCCTCTCTGCCCTACCCAGTTTCCAATCAGGGAAACTGGGGCCAGAAAGGGAGCAATGAGACTTGCAAGACACACAAACACACACGCACATGTGTGCACACACACACACACGCACACATGCTGAAAAGCTGTGTTACAGCATTACTTTTCAAGAACATCAATATTACATTTTTCACATTTTTTTTTATGACCATCAATGTTTGACATCTAATAGGATCACATTAAAGGAAATATTTAATTGCCATAACCAAAATGCTTAAATACTGAACTCAAGATAAAAATACCTTACAATACTGCACATGTTAGAACTAAATTGGTTTATCATGAAAAATACAGATTTTTTTTATATGTGGTTGCTTGGATTCCTGTAACATTTAGTAGTCCTGATTTCAGACCCTGCTGTCCTGATCTTTAAAAGGACACAAAGGAAAAGGTAATCCCTACTCTCAAGAGCTTACAGTCTAAAGATACCACAGGTAACACTAGATGGAAACAGAAGAGTGCACTCAAAGAAAATGAAATAATGATTCATAAAATGCATTGTTGACTATGTGGACTAATAGATTCTCACCTGGTGTTCTTAACTGCAGGATGAAGAGTGTTTTTGTCTTCCAACTTCTGATAAGAACAAAAGTATGTGATATCATGTTGTTTTAACATAAGAATATACGCCAGTGCTCACAATATACTAACATATATATACTCTTGGTACAATTCTAGTTTTGTCTCCGGAAGGAGACCATGAATGGATGTTTTGCTCTTTAACTCTGAAATACGGGTATTTGCTACAGAAATTTGGTTTTGCTTAGTGTCCCTCCACTGTTCATTCTATATTTGAATGACTTGAATTCTGGCTCTGGGTCATAGTTGGCCTGCTCTTGGTTTTTTTTGTATTACATGTGGCTCATTTCAATCCTCCCACTTCATTTTTTTGTTGTTGTTGTTGCTTTTTAGCCTTAAAACATTTGATTTTAGTCCTTACAGACTGGACAAATCATGTTAGAAACCAGTTTGTCTTCTGCTTTGTTTGTAGCATTTTTGCTAGCCAGCATAAACAAAGCCTCAGGCAATTTGCCATCCTGTTCTAGACAGGATGTCTAACAAGTGTAGTAAGTGCAAGATTTTTTCTTTGTGAACTGAGTTTGGTTTTTTTGCTGCCCAGTTCTATATTCTTTATTCCAAGAGCATTTTCTTATCCTGTGAGGAGAAAGCTACATCTCACAATATGAAAATCTGCATTTTTAGATGAAACAAGATCCAGATATGTGCTAGCTGGAAGATGTGTTCCAATACTTATATTGGAATTATAGGAAAAAGAGTATACTGAGAGAAGAAAGAAGTCTGACATGTATGTTGATATTTACTTTAGATTACATGTTGAGAAGAGCATGCTTGGAAGAGCATTAGTAGTGATGTATTTCATCCCTTCCTGCACACTGGGGCCTGGCATGGACTGCAAGGAAATATCCTGGTAATTGTTATTAATTGCTATGATGCAGCACACCAGTGGCTCATGAAGTCTCTCTGATGTCTCACCAAAACCAAATGTTTCAGATACAGACATAAATATTATGAAGTACACTTTTTCCAATAAAGCTACAGCCCTACTGATTAGCCAGTGACCTGAGGTCTAGCGATAATAAAACTTTCTGACTTAAACTTCCACACTCATCCCTCTTTTCACACCACCCTTCTGGGACAAACCAGCTCTTCCAGCCCTCAAGTTCATTTCAATTGTTAAAAATTAGCTCCTTGCTCTCAAGGGCATTGAGGCCTGGCTCTTTGCAAGTGGTGGCTGCTAGATACACACATTAATTTATTAGTTTCAGGGAGGAAACAAAAAAGGGTGAAAGAAGAGAGCTTGGGACTAGAAAAAGAGCAAGAAGGTGGCTGCAGGAGCAGCCCCAGTGCCTGGACGCAGGGTTAGCCACAGTGCTCTGTTCGGAGATGAACGCAAGTGGATCCACCTCATAATCTCCTTCTTGCACAACCCCTGACATGGCTGTGTGTGGATGTGTTTCACCCTGAAAAGAGGTGAAAAGAGGACAGACTGCTGACTTACACAATGGTCAGAGGAGATAGCAGAGAATTTTCAGACTCAGCCCCTGCATCTGGTACATTGAGTAAAATAACAAGTATAAAGGATATAGTAAGCAAGTTGATTTTGTATCAGGGTGCAACATTTAATAATTATCAGGCCAGACTCCTGCCTTCTGGTGTTTTGAATGCTGAGGTATAAAAATAAAATGTGTGAAATACAAAATAGGATTTTTGGATGGCAGGAGCAAGCAAGATGTTTTAAAGGACATTTGTTTAAATACCGCTACAGCGGATGTAATACAGACCATGCCATCTCGCTAAGTCACAGGAGTTCAAGAGTTGAAAATGGCCATTTACGACCTGTGTATATAAATAAGTGTCAGACAAGCTGGATAAATTTTTTTCTCTTGAAGTTGAAAAACCTTCTCAGATCTTACAAATGACAGACTTAATCTTGTTCACCAGAAAGCCTTTCCAGAACAGTTGATGACTCGTAGTTTCAATGTCAGTCCTAAAAGTCTTCCAACACGAGGAGAGTGTGAAATGATGAAACATCCTCTGCCGCACGTCTGCTTGAAGTACAGCACAACGCCATCTTAGCACCAGTGTTTTCAGGAATACAGCACTGCTCTCAGTTGCTAAAGGGCCCTGTTACAGCAAGACAGGACTGTCCCTTTGCTGTGGCATTTTTATGGGTTTTTTTTCACCTGCAAGCACAGATACCAAAGGGAGGAAGTAATTGACCAACCGATTCATTGCTGTGACTACTTAACAAAGGCCACTTTAAAGAAATGTCTTTAGGAATAAACAGACAAAATTATCAGTTGATAGCCTACTGTTGGCTGACAGTAGAAAATCACTGAAACAGACATTTTTCCTTGAAAAGTCCTGTTTGCCACTCTGCAAAGTCTCAGATTGCCCACTGTAGCTTTGCTTCATCATCACTTACATTGTGTAGTATTCCAGGAGAAGTATAGGGAAGGTGCAAGCAACAAATAGAGAAATCAAAAAAGTTAGGGATATAAAATCTCAGCCATTGATTATACTAGGATTTCAACTCAGCTGTGCTAGAAATGTGCTGTGTTACTTTGGACAAGCCGTTGCACCTGTTGGCACCTCATGCCCTTATTTGTTTTAGGCCAGAAATTTCATGATTAGCTTAAGCCAATCTAAGACTGTACTGCTGCCAAAAGGGTCATTCCTCCCCCTTCTTACATCAGACCAGGCACCCACATGACCATACAATAAACTGATCCAACCAAAAACCAGCCCTGGTGAAAAAAAAAAAAGAGAGATTAGTTCTTAATCGAGTCTGAAAGTTCAGCAAGCCCTGTGCACCGCCAGACGATTGCTGGTGCTAATGGAATGGATGGACTGGGAACAAGCAGCCAGAGGGAGGGAGAGGTTAGACAACCGCCCTTGGTGGCAGTGAGATTCAGTGGGTGAGTCTCATGCTAAGTGGGCACCGCATCTACTTGGCTTGAGAGGATTGGCTCTGTAGAGATATAGGTTGTGCTGCTATCCCAACAGCCATGCTCTGTGCATTGGAGGGGTTTTACTTTGGGTTAGGTCTAGGCTTGTCCCATGCAGGAGTTTGGTGTATTTGGTACTCTCCCGGAGAACATCTTCCTGTCTAGTGGATATGAAAGCTTATGTAGATGTATCCAGTATGTCCCTAGGAGTATCACTGGTACTACCATTTTTGGAGACCTCTAGATGTTACCGTAATATGAAAGTATTTGGAGTCTATTTAGAGAGGCAGGAATGTAGCAGACTAATGTTGTGCAAGGAAAGAGAGACCACAAGGATTTCATGTGGTTTTATCCCCACAAAAGACTGAGTCTTTTCTGTGGCCTTGCTTTCAAGCAATAGAGGCATTGCAAGGCTGAAGCTCAGGTCTCCGTGTGGCTGCTGGTGATGATGCACTCCATGCTTTTCCCATTTATGATCATAATTCTACCAACACACGGCTCTGCTTTTCTCAGCTCCTGCATGCTTCACCCAAACAGTCTGTGGACTCACGCTCTAGTTTAAATCCGCCTTTTTGAGCAGAGTCCTTAATTTACCCTTTGGGGATGTTTTGTGCAGTTCAGTGCATTTAGCACTTCCTAATATTTTTCATCGGTCACTCTGGCAGTAAAAGACAAGACAGCAGGGGGCACCAAATCTGCATAATTCTGTGAAAATGACAACCTCCAGGGCCATGCTCATAAAATTGACGTTATATCATACTTTCAGTTTAGCACCTGGAATTTCTTTCCAGCACTGATATTTTCTAAGATACCTCTTTACTTCTCAGGACCTACGTGGTGAAAGTGGGGGTGGAATTTTCACAAATATAGAACACTAGGCAAGTGGCAGACCTTTCTCCTGCTAATTGTTATCCCTCTCCCTTCCTCACTTGGAGCTGTGTGCTCCAGAGCTCATGCCCAGGAAGATGCTCTCTCTAGTACTAAATTCGGGAAGGTGTTTGTATTGCAGAATGGGATTAACTGAAGGCTTTGGCTGCCAGTTTCAAAGCATGCTGGTATTGGTGTTGTGAAAAGATTTCCTGCTGAAATCAGTGTTGGACTTTCTGAAGAACTTAACCTCTTAATGGCCATGTAAAATATTTTCAAGCCTAGAGGCAGCGGTGTAGCTTAACTCTGCCTCTGTTCTTTTGCAGAAGCTGGAACTCAGCTTTCTTACAACTTACTTTTTAATTAAAAAATCATCTGTAAAATAAAAACAAGACACAAAATATATTCTCTCATGGTTCTTTGAGTATTGGTTTAAATGTAATCTGTGAGGTATGGATCTGATTCAAAAGCCTTCTTCATATGAGTGGTTCACACTCATGGAACATCTGTGGCTACACTCAGAAATGTAAAACCTATTATTTGTGTGTCTAATACATATGTATTATTTGTATTTTGGAAGTGCTTCAGGATTGGATCCGCATTTGATAACATAGAGAGAGAAGTAACATTGCAGTTTAGAAGACACTTTGAGAAATCTATTAATTGGGAACTACTAGTAGTGTATTTGTATTACAGCCAAGGACTGGGAAGATGAAAACATGCGTTCAAACCTTGCTGAGATGGTTCACCACATGATTTTTTTCCTGCCCTGCATGCCCAGTCTTGCATTTCTGTTCTTGTAAATTTACAGTCACTTTCTTTGAAAAATCAGGTCAGCGAGAGAGATAATGGGGTAGAAAAGATAGTCATGCGACTAAGACAAGACCCTGGAACTAAGATACGACTGCTCATTCTGTGGCTTTTGGTAAGTCATTTCAGGGCTAGATTCATAAAATCATTTGGTTATTTGATGGTTAGATGTATGCCCAAGTAAGTGGTGCTTCCCGGCTTATTTATCTACTTTAACTGTAATCATTGGATAAGATTGGTAAACAACATGCCTGCTAAGCCTTTCAGAACAGCATGTTCTTACAGGTAATTGCAGTTGTTTCAGACAGCAGGAAAGTAATGTCTTGTTGTCAGATGACCAAAACTTGGATGATAGCAGTGGCATATTTGCATATTAACAGCTCAGTAACTGTCTAACAACGCCTGTCATGCTCCGTGTTGAACTGATGGCCCATGCTTGGCTGATCTGTGCCTGTATAGTCAGTATATTTGGATTCAGTGATATCGGCAGATCTGAAGTGTTAAAAGCAAGACCTAGAAATCATGTATGCTTTCTCCCAAGGAGATATCTCGTCACTGGATTACTCTTCATGATTGGTTTACTGAGTCTTATCACAGCATTTTCTCTTGGGGTTCATGAATCTTGTGTTTTTGACTGTGCAGTTTCACAGATTCACTGACTTTACAGCATTATTGTGAAAAGAAGTACATTAAATATTGGGAGGAGTACTGATACTGCCATAATGGGGATTGCATAAATATCTAGTGTAAATAGACTCTGCATTCCCACTGATTTCTTTATAGAAAGTTTACGGCCTTGAACTTTAACTTCATTTGTCCTACTCACAATAGCAGTCTAAAATAATGATTTCAAAACCGTATTTTACAGTCAGCTGGCAAGAACTGCGTAAGACTCCTGATAACAGATCTGGGTTGTTCCTTAATCATCTGCAGGATTGCGTCTGCTTGTGTTTCTTCTGTCTCCATAGCTCTGAAACCTTGTCAGTTTGAAGTTCAGGAAACTGGGGCCTTTCTCACCTGTGATCTACTTCATTGATTTCTGTGGCATGACTCCTAAATAAAGTTCAGGAACCTGCAAAACAAACTGACAGCTCCCCATGCTCAGTTGCAATGGATCACAGAATCACAGAGTTGCAGAATGTTTGAGGTTGGAAGGGACCTCTGGAGGTCATCTGGTCCAATCCCCTGTTCAGGCAGGGTCACCTAAAGCAGGTTGCCCAGGACCATGTCCTTGAATATCTCCAAGGATGGAGACTCCATGATTTTTCTGGGCAATGTGTGACAGTGCTCACACTCACAGTGAAAAAAGTGTTTTCTGATGTTCAGAGGAAATGTCCCCTGTTCCAGTTTATGCCCACTGCCTCTTGTCCTGTGTTCACACACCTCTGAAAAGAGCCTGGCTCCACCTTCTTTACACCCTCCCTTCAGGTATTTATAGACATTGATATGAGGCATTTATATATATACATAGTTGATATGAGGGTGGTGAGACACTGGAACAACTTGCCCAGAAAAATTGTGGATGCCTCATCACTGGAAGTGTTCAAGGCCAGACTGGACGGGGCTTTGAGCACCTGGTCTAATGGAAGGTGTCCCTGACTATGGCAGGGGGTTGGACTACATGATCTTTAAAGGTTCCTTCCAACCCAAACCATTCTGTGATTCTATGATTTAGAAAATGTGTTAGGTAGGGTAATGAGTCTCTGGTTCATGATTTATAACCAAAGTCTAGTTAACTATCCAGTCTTAGACCTTAAAGGCAATACGCATCAAAGTCTGTGGGAATGTATCTTCTGTGTAAACTGTTATTTTTCAAATTAATAGTAAATGGAGGAAATAGGACAAAGTATTTGCATTACTTGGAGTTTTCTGGATTAAATAGACTACATCACATGTAGACCTTGAATATTACATTTGCTGTCACAATTTGGAATTAAAGAGATAATACTGAATGTGATTTGAGGGGTTGCAGACTTCTTAAACAGAAGTGATATAATGTGTTCTCCTCCTATTCCTGCTTTTATTCTGCAGATGCAAAGGGTTTTGATTTTTCTAAGCACATTCTGGTTTGAAACCTACACAATAATCTGAATCTATTGTAATATTATGTTCATATGTCCATCTCTTTTAACAGTTGCTTCATTCATTTAGGAAAAAACATTGGAGAAAAAAAAATTTCCCTATCTGAGTATGAGAAATCTATATTTACTGAGAACTGAAAAGTATTTATAACCACCCATAAAGCCATTTTGAAAACAGCTTTTCAAAAATTGCATCATAAAAGTCTCCTGGCCTGCTGCTCAACCTGAGAATGATTCCCATTGCAATGTGGTTGCTGCATATTTCATTGGTTAATGGTACTGTGCCTTGTGTTGGAGGCTGTTTCATTGGAGTTTGTGTGGAATAACATAGCATAGCAGAGCATAGCATAGAATAGAATGGAATGGAATAGAATAAAATAGAGTATTTCAGTTGGAAGGAGCCTATAATGACCATCTAGTCCAACTGCCTGACCGCTTCAGGGCTGATGAAAATTTAAAGCATGTTATTAAGGGCATTGTCCAAATGCCTGTTAAACACTGACAGGCTTGGGGCATCAACCACCTCTCTAGGAGAAGCCAAGAGGTTTGTTCCTTACTAATTTAACTGAAACAAACCAAAATAGAACATTCTCTCTCTGATTTAAAATATTTTAAATCATAGCTAATAGGGTTGGAAGGCACACCAAAATGCCACTGAGTTAACTACCTGAAAAAAAGATCAGATATTCCTGTACATTTCTTGACATAGGTTTGTGTAAACCGCTCTTTAAATATTCCAATTAATGGAACTGGTCTCTGTGGGCAAATCTGTTCGACTGCTTCAGTGTCTTTATTAATAAAAGATTCTTCCTAATTTCTAATTTAAATAAATTTGTGTAATTTAAGATCATTACATTTTATTCTATCTGTAGTGGACAAAGAATATTGTATTCTATTTCTACTCTCACTACCCCTTTACATATTTGAAGATTGTTTTCATATATAGCTTCAGAGTTTTCTTTAGGTGAAAAGAGCTCAATTCTTTCAGCCTTACCTCAGAGGTCATGTGTTTTATATCCCTAATATCTCCTGTATTATCTCCAACTGATGCCTGTAGTTTTCACAAGTGTAATGTCCCAGAATGTCATTACTTCACATCTTCAGTGATACATTTTGGCTTATATTTCCCAATGCAATGATTTCTGTTTTCATGCCAGATTGATACTATTGACTCACATTCCGTTTGTGATAAAACATGCAGCTATTTTTCTGAGGACTGCTGTCTGATTGTTGCCACTCTTAATATTGTGTATTTCATTATTCCTACCTAGGTGCAGTACTTCTCATTTTTCTTTGATGGGTTGCCTGTACTTTTCACACTGGTTCCTTTTGTGATGATTCTCAATTTGCATCCTACCCTTTCACAGGCAGTTAAGGGATCCTCTGCAGCTGATGGCTGAATGGTTTTTAATAATCCTCTGTAATGTGTTATCCAAAATATTACTGGAAGTTTTGACTAGTGCCAAACATGAGGTAGAATCCTACACAATCCCATATACAAAATCCTTCCACTTTGACAGTGAATCATGAATAACAAAACCAGCTGCATTTTCCCAACATGATGTTAGAAGTCACGTAAAATGTCAAGCAAACCATGCTTCCTTAACCTACATTTGAAAATGTCATGTGAAACAGCGTCAAAATCTAGGAGTTAGGGTATATGGCTTTAATTGCTTCTTTCCTTGTCCCAAGGCCTGTTACCTTGTTATAGAAAGAATTTTGTTTTGTTTCATACAATTTTATCTTGATTAATCATTGGTCCTTGCTGGTTTTTTCTTGCTCTCTTCTAGGTACTTGTTTAATTTAAATTAACAGAAAAATAATGGAATACATAATGAAACATGCCAAAATGTTTTTCATTCCCTGGCTATTCCCTTTTCTGAAAATGATTTTAATCTTTACGAGTCTTCTGGAACCTCATCTGTTTTTCAGGATTTCTATATATGTAGTCGGTCTGAGATTATAGCAACTGTAAAAATAAAAAACACATTGGAATGGATGCCAGTCTCCTTAGGTAAAGTGGCTTTCCTGTAGGGACATTTCCTGCATATCTCAGATGTCTCATAGTGTTCTGTAGCATTCAATAAACATTTCTATTTCTGTCAAAGATAGTAAAATATTAGTTATTATTGTGAAAAAGCACATTTTCACAATACATATAGATACCATAAAACTTGCATATTGAAGCATACTCTCATTTAAGAAGTTGTACAGACAGAAGGTTGAGTATCTGCTGCTAGCCCCTACAAATCTGACAGATATTTAGATATGAAGTCATGTGGTGATCTACTTTCACAATACAATATGGCAGTAAATTCAGATGCCTCAGATCCAGGGCCCAAAATTGCAGGGTTTGGAATTCACATCTGATGTTCAGGGACAGAAGACACGAAATAAATTAAAATAAGAGACTGTGCATAAAATGAGTTAATATGACTATGGTTGGTGCAGCTTTGGACTGAAATGCAGTCAGATGGTTGCTCTTAGTTTATCTAGAGACTCCTTCCAGTTTGATTTCACATCTTGCCTAGGTGCCTCCATTGCCTAGGAATTCAGACAAGCTGAATATATCTTTTAGTTAGTTAAATGAATGTGAATAGTTAAATATAATCATTATAATAGTATATATATATAACATAACATAATTAATGTAATGTAAAATATAACCAATAACATATAAAATATACATAATAGTACAATACAGTCATTATAATAGTTAAATTAATGTTTCTGTGACTCAAGTTTCTAAGCTGAAAGTTGTGTTCTTAAAGATTAACCTGGCTGCGTGGTGGAAAAGAGCTGGAAGATGTCATGCAGTATTCATGCACTTTTGTAGCTGAGAGCGGCAACATTTTTATTTTTGCTTCTACAAGGCAACAAGTCGATTTCATTCATTTTAACTCACTCCCTCTGGTTTCTAAGAAATGAAAGTGAGAATATGGTGTTAAACATGTAAGTAAATGTACTTGGCTTAAAGTAGCTCTCAGCCCTCTGTGCCTTCTACAGAACCCTGTTAAATTACATCTTAAGAAAACACAGTACTACCCTTCAGACAGAGGGACAGTGTTTTATGAGTGTATTTTTTTTTAAGTTCAATGAAAGTCCCACAGCTGTTAACAAAGAATATTTGAGGAGACTGACGACACGGACTCCGATACCCAAATCGAAGACCCTTTATTTATCAGAAAGCTGCGTTTTATACCCTTGCAAAGCTGTCCATGAGCTCCAACCCAAATGCTTATTGGTTAACATACATTGTTCACGCGCCTATTCTAAACATTCAATTCTCTAGCTTAACTGTGTATGATTTCTCCTTCGTTTGCCAAAGTCCTCTGTTGCAAGTGATAAAGTCCTTATTTTAGTCTTGTTCAGAAACTCTCAAGGACATCATGACCTTCGTTAATATAGTATGTTCCCACAAATATTGATAAATACAATCCAAGGATTGGAAACAATGTAATGTGTTTGGGTTTAATTCAGACCTGACAGCCCTGCAGGATGAAATAATCCACATAAGACAATTTTGGAATGGGTAAAGGCGCAGACGCTCGACGGTGCAATTTCTGGATATTAGTACGGAGGTACCATTTGTTGGAGCAGAAGAGAAATTAAGTCTTTGTTCCTCTTCACTTGCACCGAGACGATTAGCAGAGGAATCTCGTTGTGCTTGGTACACTTCTGAGTTTTGCAAGGCAGACACTTTTCTGATAAGAATTGATTTGCTTATTTCAGACAGGCTGGTGAACAACCATCAGAGGCCTTCTCTCAGCTGCTGCGTCAGGCTCAATGCAGCGTGTGTGCACCTTGCCACACTCAGCTACCCTAGTTGCTCAGATGACTAGTTGGTAGGCAGATCAAATTATTTACTCAGCTACTTAAGCTAATTTGCAATAATTCTACCTTTTTCTTTGGGATGTACTAGAAACAGTCCCTCCTCTTCAAGGTGAAAATGAACGCAGTAATGCTGTTTGTGGATATAGATCATCTTAATTCATTTTTCCAGTGACTTTTGTTACTTTCGTGATAGACTTCTTTTTTTTCTTTCTGGGCATCTATTAGCCTGTGCTCAGCTCCAAACCACCTCCCCTATTTACAGGCATTTTAACAGAAGGAAACTAATAGGGATCCACATCAGGTGTGAATTTACAGTTCACTCTTTCACACTATTCTAGCTGGAGACACTTCAGTACTACAGGCAAAATAGCTTACTGTACTTTCTAAGCAAGACCTCTTTCTCCTAGCAAGACAAAGTGGCCTTAGTGGGAATTAGGGCAGCTAAGCTGCAGTGCTTGGAAGTTTACACCCTAATTATCACAAACTACCCTCTCCATCTGGGACAGAACAAATGTATGAAGAATACTCAGGGAGTTGTCCAGTGTGTTAGCTTTTCCTGCAGTATGATCTCCACTAAGATTTCTTTGGTCATATTCAGATCCTCACAGTGGAAAACGGTTCCATAGCTGAGACCAGCAGAAATGCATTCTGATTTTCAGTTATCTGGATGTTCAAAGTACCTCTCAGAAGGTAGCATACATACATACATCTTAGTGACAACAGTAACTGATAGATCATTAACATGAATTGGAAATGCCAGTACTGCTAAAATGTCATCTTTGTTTCCATTTTAAGCCATAGTCTGCCAACTTGATTAGCTTTGCTTAACGGAATAGTTTTGCTGATGTTAATTGTTTCAATGGATATGGAATTATTGTCACTATAGTGAGTGCTTCAGAAGACAAAATAACTCCCCAGCTAAATGCTTGGTGAAAAATATTTTTCTTTTAGATAACCATGTCCACAAAGAAAACCTGCCTGGAGTCAGTTTGATTTTAAGAGTTGCTTTAACTGCAACCCAAAGCAAACTCTTACTGTACCTGTCAAGGAAAAAAAAAAAAAAAAGCCCATTCCTGTTATGTGCTGTTTCACATCAGTTTATGGGTCAACAGTTTATGCAATCCAATCAGCAAAACCCACATATGTAGCATGTATCCCTCTGAATCAATTAGCTGGCTGATGTCAAGGCAATTACACTAATGTAAGGCTGTTGCAGTTCAAGGTGAAGAAAGCTTAGTTTGGTATGGAAAAACTAAATGCCTTGAACTGAAAAACAGATTTTGTGTGTGTGTGTGCGTAGTACTTGTGAATCATGATAGTTTCTTAAAGGCTGTTTAACATGCTGAAGTTCACGTGACTCATTGTTCTCTTCCCAGGTGATGACTAGTTAAGATCACATTTAGCTCTTCCATTTCTCTGGTAATCTCTGAGGCTTGTATTTCATTGATCTTCCTGTGAACAACTGCTTCAGAGTTCTGACTGACAAGCAAAGTCTTTAAGAAATAACATGAGAGAGCTCCATTTGGAGAGGGTGGATGACTAGAGCTGGCACCTCTTACTGCTCAGCCACTTTTGTCTCAGAAATAAAAGTGACAATTGGTTAAACAGAAGAAAGCATACCTTGTCCTTACTGATTAATGTAATCACTCATTGAGTAGGTACAAAACATATAGGACTTGGAAAAAGGCAACTCTGAATGATATACATTTTACATCACCTTCCAAAAATAAGCCCAAGAAGGGCAGAATTTTTATTTACTACATCACAATCACTGTTTCTCCTAGCTATTCCTAGAGTTGAGTATTTCATATGGCATTCTGAATATTTACTTAAGATCTAGATGCAAACTTTCATTATCTGACTCGTGGCATAGGCAAGTTTATTTAGACTTTTCAAGATAACAGAAATAAAAAGAAGACAGAACCCAAATGAAGATGATATATTTTTGGTATAAAATGCTCTAGAACCTCCAACCAGGATGTCAAACCTTCCCTGTTCTACTCTTCCTAAGGGATGAGTAAATTGCAGAGAATCACCTTGTCTTGCTGGTTCTGCTTCAGACTAGAAATATTTTATATGATGTTAAAAACAGGATGGCTAATGTATTAAAGGTTTATATTTAGAATAGGAATGATCTTTCAGCACATCATTTTCATGAGACTTCTTGTTAAACATGTTCCCACTCCTCCATTGCCACCTCCAACCTTTTCTTCTGGTGGTTTTCCAATTTACAATATGAATTCTGCAGTTCTTGTTGTCAAATGCTAAAATAGTTTTTACAAGGGACTTTAGCTGAACTGACTAGAAATTCTAAGTGATAGAGTGCTAAAATCATTAGTTTAACTCCTACACTTAAAAATATCCCTATTTATGAGGTTGCAGTTTTCTCTCTGGTATTATATGAGGAATAGGTTTCCAAATTACAAAAGCTTAGGGGAGCAGTTTGGACAATCTTTCATTAATTTCAGCATTTGATAAATAGTTTTGTTATTGATACGCTAATAAAACAACTTATGGGTTTTGGGCAATTGATTTTTTTTCCTTTAGACAGAGATCGGTGAAACCTGATACTAATTTAGCAGAGGCAGAGGACAAGGAAGCAGGGTTATAAGGGCCCTGAGCTGATGGCAACCAGTCCATTTGTACTGTCACTGCAGTGCATGCTGCTGTGTCTGCATAGCATCTCCTTCCTTTCACATCACAGATGTACCCCTCTCATAAAGCTGCATCAAAAGTGAAAACACTTTTTCTGAATAAATACAGCCATAATTTAATGTTTACACATTTATTACTTCACATTCTTATTTATGTAGACCATATTGTAGCTATTCATTTATGTGTGCAAGTTAAAAACGACTAAGACCATTAATTCAGTTAAAACACATGTCAGTTTGGTGAAATACTGATTTTTTTCTAAACTACAGCAAAGACACCAGGCCTTGGTTTACTGCACCAGATTGTTGTTTTCTGGACAGCAGGGATGAGCATTCAGTAGCAGCCTCAGTATTAAAGAGATAAAGAGGAAGAGCATTTGGTTTAATATGAGAGAATTTAATCTTCCCCTGGGAAGGAGAACTGCTGAAGGGCATCACATATTTGACTTTGCTCTGGCTTCTCTGTTCAGAACGATGAAGCCATGAGGTGAGATCTGATACAGCCTGCAATGGGTGGGAGCAACCAGCTGGGCTTATAGATTAGCAGAATAGGCTCTGGGGTGGGAAAAAATGAAACACCATTAAAATTAGAGGAATTTGTCCCAGAACGTTATTTCAGTGTTTGGACAAATGCATAACTTATGCAAATTGTCTTATTAGCATAGCTGTCTCTGCAGGATCTTCAGTGACTGATGAAGGACTTCTCATAGATTACCTATTCAGAAAATTTGTTACTCCATTTTCATTCCTTTGATGGAATTTAGTTACTCAGAATTGATAAAGTTGGAGCCCACTCTCTCCCTAGCATAGATCCAAATTAAATTCCTTCTTAGCACGATTAAGCAATGTTAGCAAGAATTAATTGTGTAAAGTTTCCATGTATTGATTTGAAGCAAAACAGGTAATGTCAAAGGCAATTAAGACAGTTTCCAATATTCCATGTTAAGATCTTACTTTCTGTTCCCTGCATGGGCTCCCATTTTTGTGCCAGGCTTCCTTTCCAGACAAAAGGTCTTGAACAGTTCAGAAAAATGTTCATCAAAAAAAAAAGTAGACATGTTATTTTGCCAGTGCTGAAAATCTTATTACTAATTTACGGAAGGCTCCTGTCTTCTCCATGTGTTGGAAGGACTTTATGTCTGGAAGGAGGTAACTTTTGTAAGATGAACTTGACTTCTGCTGTTGCCATGAATAATTATGGTCTTTGACTAATTCTAATCCTTCTGAAAATTTCACACATAGTTATTAGAGATCTGTTGAAATTAAGCAAATTCTTTGCCCATTCCATTTCACTGGTTGTGCTTTAAAACAGGACCTCCCCTGCAATCTGTATTTCCACTTGCTTTTGCTCATCTGTCCTGGAACCAAGAGGACAAAACACTCCAGAACTGTCTTTCTGGAGTGCTTAGTATCCTGTCAGATAGTTCATCACTGGTGAGGAAGCAGTCTTAATGAACTCCGAGGAGACAAAAGCTGAATTTGGAGGAGGTGAAGAAGTGAGAGTCAGTCGATGGACCAGGCTGAGACTATGAACTAGCAAGAATATAAGAGAAAGACAGGCTAATGGGAAAGAACTGTGTCGTAGAGAGGAGGCGACGCTGGAGAAACAGGGCAGGAAAGCATAGCTTAGAAATTAAGAGGGGCAGTGAGATCTATGCTCACAATATCGCTCCACTAATCCTGCAGATAATGGAAAAAGTCCCAGATTTCCTGTTCTCAAACACTCTACTATTTGCTAGCAAATTATCAGTGACACGAATAGTACAAAATGTATACCATGCCTCTGTAGTACTGGTTATCAAAGCGTGGGACAGAACAGCTACAGAGATCAATTAGTTCAGGTGAGTGATCTAAATTGCAAATCTGAAGCCTCAGTTTTGCCAGTGGCCATTATGGGCAGGAGTGTGATACTGTGTAATTCTGATATTGGCTGGCAGGTGAACACTACAAGCAAAGCAGTATAGTGCATGCTCCGAACAGTCTTATTCTGCAATTTAGGAACATTTCTGTATTGCATATTAATCTATGCTTTTTAAAGTGGATTTCAATAATTAAACACAGAGATCATAGCTTGATAGGAGCCTTATGAAGCTCAGCAAAGACAAATGTAAAGCCCTGTACTAGGGAAGGAAAAAGCCCTGCCAATGATATGGGCAGGAACTGGCAATTCTGCTGAAGATGACCTGAGACAGGCAGTGGAATTGGTTGCCCAGAGAGACTGGACTGTCTCAGTCCTTGGAGGTTTTAAAGACTCGACCAGATAAAGCCCTGAGCAACTAGTCTGACCTTGCTCCTGCTTTGAGCAGGAGGTTGGACTAGAAACCTCCTGAGGTCCCTTCCAACATAAACTTCCCTATGATCCTATGATAATGTAGTTAAAATTAATTCAACTAGTTCCTACAAAAGAAGGTGGGAACACTATTCTTGCTAATTGCTGGTGAAATAGCATATTTATTCACCTGGCAGTAAAATGAGATTATTGTCAGTGGGTTTGTGAACTATCATATTCATGGTGTCTGAAAAAGACTTCATTAACAAAATGTCACTTGCCTTTATTATTGCAAAGGTAACCTTTTGAAAATGAACTGACCATGAAGTAACACAGTTGTTTTATCTGGAATCTGCAGATAATCTGAAATAATAATGCATGACAGCACAAAATGCTTCTATTAATCTCTGTGGGATATTAGCAGTAAAGCCCAATGATGGCAATTTGTATATAAGCATTGTTAATTATTTAGTATTACTTAAAGTTCACAAAAGAGTCAGTTGTATTATTAAAATATACTCAGCCTAATGAGTGACAATTCTCTACTATAATTGATGGCTTTTACTGTAACAGGCACTGAGTAATATATTACACTTAAAACTATATATTGTGATAATAATAAATGAATCTTAAAACTATGAACCACCTTGGCTGAGGGTATAAGACCTTGTTGGTGGATTTATGGTGATTTTAGCCTCTCACTAAAGGGACTACTGGACTTATAAAGACTTGTCCTTTAGGTTTATATAGATGTGGTACTCACTTGGGAGTTAGAAGGACTTGTTAGCAGTCCCTTCTCATCTCTGATGCCATTCTATAAATTAGCCACAGGAAATTTCTTTCAGTACTTTCATGTTCTTTCATTATCTAGCACAAAAGGTAATTTCACAGAAAATCAAGAGCTCCAAGACCTGCTAACATAAGGACATCCTGAACTCATTAAGCTACTGCATCTATTTTCACAACGTCTGTAGGAACATTGGATGTCATGTGGTCTTGAGGGCCATCTGTTGTTCACTAGATGTAATCCTTTGTTATTATTTACCTAGTGACTGAATTTTTTTGGTCCCTTTGTAGAGGTCCTCACAAAGTAAAAAGCCATCCTTAAGTAAAAACTCCCAAATCCTCTCTGTTTGTGCTTTGACCTATGATAATATTTGCAGAGTGATAGCTTTGAAAATCAGCATCTCGGTACCGGTTGTACAAAAGCAGCACGACCATCTATCCTCCTCTGATGACTCTCTGTGAAACGGGGATCACACTGTATTGCAAAAAAAGTCTGCTTGATCCTCTAATTCCTTCAGGAACCTGCAATCATATTTTCCAATATCTATATGTAGTAAAAAAAATACTTTCTGTTTACAAATACCAAATCCAAACCACAAAACATGCTTCAGTGGTAACTGTAGCATTCCAAAGTTTAATCTGCCCAAGTAAAGCAAGGACCCTTACAGTCTTTTGTAAAACCCTTTCTCTGAAGGTTTTACAAACACACTGTCGTGATCTGTTTGTGTGTATTGTGGGATACAGCCTACAAAACCAGTTCATGTAAAAACTCGTGCTAAGAAGTGTTGTCAAGCTTTAACCTTGTGTGACCCATCAGCAAATACATTTAAAAGAAATAGCCTCTGGTTAAAGATCAGAGAACATAAAACATTTTTTTTTATCAATCTGAACATGAATTTACTTTCCATTTCTTACTTTCTACTTGGTCTGTGATTTGTCTCCATGCTTCAGCTGAATATTTTTTGCTGCTGCATTCCCGCGTTACAGGTGCGTGCTGCAGGGTGAGAGCAGCAGTCCCTTCTGGGAATGGCTTGGGAATATACGACCTGGAGGAAGCATGAGCATTTGTGAAATTCTGGAGACAGCAGAATGAAAGATGAGTTGCTAAATCTGACACTGGCTGCTAAAACGAGCTGCTGAACAGCAGAGAGCAAGGAGCAGGAGCAAGTGCATTTCCTAATGGATTGCTGCAGAACTTCTGGGCTTTTTGTTTCTACTAATAGAATAGAAACCTAGGTATGTCTCAATGTGTGGATGTCCTTTTGTTTATTTTCGGAAAAGAAGTGTTAAAATAGCAGTTTTGAAAGCAACAGTTTCTTTCTAAAGGTGGTTATATTCTGTATTTGTCTGGGGTGCCTATTCCAGATCCCTTCGGTTGATAATGCTGCATCCTCCGTTCTGGCATCTGTGATATGCATTATTTTGAAGGAGCACGGCTGGGTGCTGGACTGTAATTTCTCATGCAGCTAGAATCAGATCCATCAGTTCATTCGAAGGTTAGGACCAAGACCTTAGAAGTGGCTGGGGAGCTAATAGACAGACTGATGTTCCTGCTGCGTTCACAGAGGCTTAAACCCGTGAGAAAAGGGTCAGGCACATCCATATTATTTTCACCTTTTGCGTCAGATGCTGTGGTTTGCAGTATTATCGTTCAGAAATGACAAAGAACGGCTCTCTGCTGCGAGGTCCTCATGCCACAGAGAGCTGTAATGAGCTTGTGATGAGATGGAGATAAGGAGGACTTTTTAGTGATTACTGAGACAAATCTCAGAGATGTACTGAGCAAAGGGTAAGTCTTTGCACCACCCTCCATCACTTAGGTATCCTGATGGTATAATGTAACAAGAATTCAGTAGGACAAAAAGGTCCTAAACGCGTCTTACTAGATTTTCCTGTCACTGTGTATCAGAAACTTTTGTAATTAGTCAGCCACTAGCAATGATTAATGACTAGAAATACGGCTAATGGGCAATAGATGATTCAAAATCAATGTCAGGCAAGACACTGTGATCTTGGAAGTTTTGGGCTACAGAACTGTCCAACTGCAAAACGAGAAGCAAATATTTTGACTGTGTGTTCATTGAAGAGCTCCAAATACATGGCTGGAATGTAAATGACGATGAGAGACAGTGAAAAACAGGAGAATATTTACCTTGGAGTGCAGTCCTAAACTGAGATTTAAGTTTCCACTTCTCTCTTTTATGATACCTACAGTATATTTATCTTGGTATATATTATGTGTGTGTATGTGTCCATACATGTAAGTGCTCCAGAAAGAAATCTTTCATTTTGGTTTTCCTGGAAGCATCAGTTTTTCCGTGTTGAATCTTACCATAGGTAATATATATCCAGGTATTAAAGTAACCGTGGCAAAATAATAATAATAAAAATCTAAAGACTCCTTCTGTACCTCATTTACAGCTCTTTTCCAAATGTGTTGTTATGAATAAACCATTTGCTTCAGCAAGCATACGCTCTGCAGGATTTCAGATACAAGAGAATTAAAAGGTCAGAGAATTACAATGCGTTTACTGCATCCTTGTATGACAGCAAAGCTCATTACTATTTGCCGTGTTCTGTCCTTCTTAATTAAAGCATCAAATCACACGTACAGTCTGGAGCAGCTCGATTATAAAAGGTCACTTCCATCAGTTTATTCCTGATTGGTTTATTAATTACCAGCCTTGACTCTTCATTCAAATCAGCACTCTTTCCTCAGGATAAAAGATCATATTACCATCATTTTAAACAAAAATATACTGTAAACATTTAAAAAGAAAGCTTGTACTAAACTTGGTTTTGATGGAACTACGATCTCTTGTACCACGAAGTCTGACTTTTCACAGGTGACCACCTGCGAATTTCAGAATAGTTCTGTTACTGAACCCCCTTTTGTCAACAAAAGGATAGGAAAAAAATGCTGCAGACTGATTTTTTTTTTTTAAAGTTTTGTAAGGTTATTTCAAATACATAGCTTTCATCCATGGTTTTCAGGTATTTTTAACGGGACCTCCGGTGGTTCTGTTGGCATTTTCTCCTGAGAACATTTTGCTTACAGACAAACCTGCTGTATTGGATCTGCTGGTGTGCTTCAAAGAGGCCGAAGAACTTTTGATGGTAAGATCTAAAATGGATTTCCTGCAGAAACAGCGAAGTTGTGTGGAGACACTGTGGATGCTGTCAAAGACACGGTAGGAAAGCGGGGGCTTACCCTTCCTTCCTTATTTTAAACATCTACTTCAGCAATCTGGGTGCTGCGTAAACCTGAAAGCCATCAAGAGCACCCTCCCAGTTTGTGGCATTCAAGGTTCGGCTTTATTCACTCCAACAGCAAGCTCCCTTTCCATCTAGCGGGGAACGGCGGCCCGATCCCGCTCCACCGAGCTGCCCCGTCCCAGCGAACCGGAGCCCAGGCTCGGCTCCTGCCCCCTCTCCCTGCCCCGCCGCCGCCGCCTCGGCCTTCCTCGGGCCGGGCCGCCCTCCCCTCCCCGGCCAGGCCCAGGCGCCGGGGCCCTGGGGCGCGTCTCACGAGCTTTACCTGATCCTGAGAGGCAAACG
The DNA here is from genome assembly GCF_030867145.1 of Opisthocomus hoazin. Taxonomy (NCBI): domain Eukaryota; kingdom Metazoa; phylum Chordata; class Aves; order Opisthocomiformes; family Opisthocomidae; genus Opisthocomus; species Opisthocomus hoazin. The sequence continues at coordinate 32,080,810 of NC_134415.1, forward strand.
TCATTTAAAAAAAACCCCGACCGCTTCAAGTTTAGGCGCGTGATTATCTTCTCAGGATTCAGCCTGAACTGCTCCCAGCCCACGCCCGTTCCTCTCACGCTGTCGCGACATGGTTTCAGTCACACACCGGCGACCGTGACGGCCGCACCCCGCACTGCCGCCCCCGCTGAGGGGAGCCGCCCCTCGGGGGCGCCCTGGAGGCGGGGGCCGCCCACCGCCGCGCCTCAGCGGGGAGGGGAGAGCGGCGGCGGCGGAGGGGCCGGGCCGGGAAGCCCGGGCGGTGAAGGCGCTGCGGGGGTCGGGGCGGGCTCGGCGCAGCGAAGGGAGCGGCTGTGAGGGGCGCGGCGGCCCCCCGGCGCCGCTCCCCGCCCGTCCCGGCTGCGGGTGCGTGACACGTCCCTCCGCCCTGAGGGCGCCTCGTCGCTTCGCCGCTTTCCCCGCTCGGCATTTCGGGGGTCGCTGGGACCCCCCCGGGCGGCGGCGGGGGGCGCGGAGGGCTCTCCCCGCCATGGCCTTCACCTTCGCCGCCTTCTGCTACATGCTGTCGCTGGTCCTCTGCGCCGCCCTCATCTTCTTCGCCATCTGGCATGTGAGTACCCCCGCCTTCCCCGGCGGCGGGGACCCTGAGAGACGGCTCCAGCCCCGGGGGGGAGACAGGGACGGTGGCGGGCGGGGGGCCGTGCTGTGAGGGGAGAGGGGGGCAGCAGGACGGGCTGGGGAGCCGAGGCGAAGCCCCCGCTGCCGGCGTCCCGCGGCGGGAGCGGGCGCTTCCCGCGCTTCCCCCGCCTGCCCGCCCCGCTCCGGCGGCCGTGCCGGGACGGACCGCGCCGTGAAACCTCTGCCTGGGTTATTTTATTTATCAAGTTCTAGCGGCAGTGCTCCCGTGATAGCTTATGAAAATGGGTGCTGCCCCAAGCCGTGTGCGTGCGGAGAGCTCCCTCCGCTGCGGGCTCTGGCTGCGTGGAAAGGCGCTCCCGGCCCCGGCTCCGGCTGCGGTAACGCGTGGGATCCCCTGGCTAAGAGCCGCTGGGTTTGTGTTGCCTGAGAACGGAGCCTTGTGAGGGGGAAACCGCCCCGCACCTCATGGAGCAGTTGGGTTGGTTTACCTTCAGTAATTGCTACGTTAATAACTTTTTTTTTTAAAGGTCGGATTTGAGTGTGGAACTTCCTCATCGTTCTGATGCGTGAGCCAGCTGGATGTTGGAGTCCGGCGTAGTTAATTCTGCTCCGAAGCGGCGGGGCTCGTTCCTTGCTGCGGACCGGGTGGCTGTGGTGGGCATGAGGGTGTTTATTTCCATGCTAGTGAAATTAATCTTATGCACAAATTGTAATTCTTTTAAAGGGTTATTACATGTTTCAGAATTGTTCATGCTATGTATGTGCAGCACAGGTAGCTTCATGCCATAAACATTCGGGGTGGAACAGGGTAAATTGAAAAACAGAGCAAGTCTCATGAATGCCTCTACAGATATCTGATAGAGTAAGATTAAAAAAACCCCTCCTTCAACTAACAAGCAAGGGACTTAGACTACTAAACAGAATTTATGTTTATTGAAACTAGAGTGAAGCTGTTACTTTGTTTCTTTGCCACTCACTCTGTTGTGAGAGCTCTTTGAAATGGAATTGGTTTGAATTCTTAATGGTGCAGTTACAAGTTTTTTCATATTAAGGAAACCAGAAAAGGGTGATGGTAATGCCAAGTACTGTAGTGATGTCAAGTACTGCAAGGCTGAAAAGGGTGTCTAGCAGTCAACTACTGGGCTCCTGTCCTCTGAGAAAAGAAGTTGTGAAATTTAGATGTTTGCACATGTTTTTGTCCCTCCTCTTCCCCAAACCTTTAGGTCCCCAAAAGTGAGAATTCTGCAGGTTCTTCAAAGGGTTTAAAGTTAAAAGTGTGTTTTACTCTGAATCTCTTGCTACAACTTAAACAGTTATTTTCTTCATTCCTATCACAATTTTGATGATATTTTTATATATTTGAAGTCAGTTACCGTGTTGTCTTTTTCCTGGACTGAAGTTGTTGTTATCTGAAGACATAGTACTTCTAGCAAATCTGGCAAATTATTCTTCCATAAATCAGTGTGATTACTGCAAATTTAGTGAAACATTTTGCAACTTTGTCTGCAAACTCACGGAGAGCAATCCATTAGTTCTAGAGCTCCATAAGACGCAACTAGGAAAAGAAACCTTTTCTCAATGGGCTTATGTTTATAATGCATGTTTCATACATCTGTTGAAAAATTGTTGAGGGATTGAAACTGAAAATAGCTTGAAGTGCTGTTCTCTTGTGATAGAGCAAGAACTGGTACTGTCTTTTCTTATAAATAGGTAATAATTCTATTAAAATACGTTGTTTGTGAAGGTCATACAGACTTAACACCCTGCCAGAATAAACTTTTAAACATACCTATTACCCACATATACAAGTCACAAGGATTTTTATTATCCTTTCTATAGGAACTGTTATAATCTGTTTCTTATTTCTTCTAAAATGTGGTGTAACATACATAGCTTAGGTGTTGAGTCGTAGGAGTTTCTTTTACCTTAAACAGCTAATTGTGTAAATCTTCCCAAGAAACAAAACTCCTGCTCCTTCACTGTGACTTGATCTTTTCAATGTAATGTACTTGTAACGGGCAGTAGATAAATAGGTTCTCATAAGGGCAGTGGAGGATTTTAATAATTATATTTTCCTGTTAAAATGTTTTATGTTGCATTTAAAAAAAACCAAACACATTCGGTTACTAAGAATAGGTTGTTGATTAATCTGATCGTCCCATCAGTTTGAAAGATTTCTGAGGTTCTAAGATGGAACAAGAGTTTATATTTTGTAAATTATTTTAAAGCATAAGAAAAAACTGTAGCATATGGACTTGATATTGTTCTAACCTGAAGCTGGCTAAGGTTTGGGCAGTTATCTGGAATGAATTAACAGTGGATCACATAAAAATCTCATTTTCTTCCTGCTGGGAAGTCAGATTAATTATAATTTGCATTAATATTGATGTAATAGGTTCAATAAAAACCATGAAGCCAAAACAAAGGATAAAATGAGGATTTTGATTTTTAGAAACTGGTTTTCTGATGCCTTTCCTCTGAGAAGCTAAAGGCTCTCTATACATTCCTGTGCTCTGTACTCTTTGGGGGCAGACAGAATGAAGCTGGTCAGAATATTTTAAGGGAATTGTAAATAAAATACAGAAACTCCCTCAGGCATCTGGAACATGTAATGATTTTTTTTTCCTACCTCTGAGCTATCTTCTTATATAGGTTGCCAGTGCTGTCTGTCAGGATAAAAAAAACCCCAAAAAACAATCAGATGCTATCAGAAACATTTGTTACATTAAGATAAATCTTGTGCATAGTTTATTATCGCTGGAATTTCACTCACACATATTGAATGAAAGAGAAGGGCTGAAAAATTGAATTCTACATGTACTATGTAGTACCAATACCACTCTCTGTGGTATGGGAGTTTTTTAAGCATTTAGGTTGTTCAGTGACCACATTACCTCTATCTGTAATGACACAATATTAGAAACATCACGTAGAAGTAGATATTTTCGTGCCACTGTTGTGGAACAGTGCTAGAGAACTTAGTAGAGAATGGTGACCTTTCTGCTTGGTTTCTTCTAACCAGCCTCTGGAATTTAATAAAACTTTACATTCCGATTGTAGAATTATACAGGCTGTTTCAAACAACTCTTGTTCGGAGTAAATGTAGCAGTGTGTATTAGTCCTTTCAAAATCCAGGAGAACTTTTCCACCTGAGGTCTACAAATTTTCCCTGAGTTTGAATTTTCATAAGTATACACTTTGATATGGCTTTGAAGCCATATTAGCCAAATGTGTATTGGCTAAATGAGACTGTCTTCAAAAGAAGTTAGCAAGCATCAAAATGTTGAGTGAACTTTGAGTGAATACCTTGTGGGGGGAAAAAGTAATAGATATTTTAGTAGATAATATATAATTAGTAATAGAATACCTGAGTACAGTTGATAAGGGTGTATACTGCGTGAGACTGTTGTTGCAGAAATGCAGTTACGCATGCGTTCTGTTTGCTTTACTACTTGAGGTATCACTAAATGTGTTTTGGCCAAGGTGTCATCTCATCTGGACTAAAGCAGCTGAGCATATTTTGGGGACATTGTGTGATTCAACTAACAGCAGAATTTGATCTACTAACTACTTAGTTTTATATTCTCATCTGATCATGTTGTAAACTCAATAACAGACTATGTGGTCTTCTTACTGATGATCACAGATACTTTTTTTTTTTGCTGTCCTCGGCTCCTGTTCTTCTGCATAAACAGTGTGTTACTTATCAGTTTTACTCCATTCCTAAGCTATCTTGAACTAAGATTTAGCTTTCTGTTAACATTTCACTGAGCTATGCCAAGTCTGTCTTAACTCCCAGCAAGATTTGACATACCACATTCATTTCTAGTGCAGCTCCACTGATTTCAGTAAAGTTGTGTCTGAAGTGAAGTTGGCTGAAGGTGACCAAATTGTGGTTTGTGTGTCATCACTTAAAATGTGACATGCTTGTATGGAGTCCCACAGCACTGTTATTCTCTTCAGATACATTGGTTTTGGGTAGTCTGAGTCCTTCCCTGTTTTAATATTTGAAGATGAGATTATCTGCTTTGAGATTTATTATTTTAGGGAAAGCTTTAAGAAAAGAGCTTTGCAAAGTGTTCCATTTTATACTACTACGGTAGAACAGTTCATAAATACCAAGAACATTACTGTTTAAAAAAATAATTTCTGTGGTCAGCCATCTCTTTATGAACTCATACCAGCATGTCTTTGAATGTGTGTGATTGCTTCATAACCAGTAGTACTTAACTATTGTCAGAAAGTATTAAGAATATCATGCCAGTGAAAAAAATAATAGTGCCTGCCTGAGAAGTTATACCAAATTTGATGGGCTTTTAGAGTATTCTGATATAATTGTGAATTCAAATGAATCTGGGAACAGCTCTCTGGTATGGCAAGAGTCATATACACTGAAATTGGTGACAGTTACTTGAACCAAGCGTAAGAAGAATAAAGCAGCAGAGCGTGGAAATTTTTTTATGTTTTATGCTCTTCTGCCCCCCAACACACTTCTTTTTCTTTTGAAGTGTGAGGATAGTATTAATCATGACAAACTACCTTCATATGACTTTGGCCTGAGTTAACAGTTACAGGTTCATAGGTACACTTAAAAACAGTGGAGAGCAGTGATTGAACAGAGTAATATAGGCTAAGACTGAATTTTAGTTTTAAATTAAAGCATCCTTTTTTGTGAAGACCAGAGAAGGAAGCTCTTGGAATCTATGTTCTATGCTGTTTCTGCTGTTGTTGGTTGTGTGCATTATGCTTAGCAGGCAGCTTGAATTATCCATGCCTTACTTTCTCATTTCCTAAGTGAGGATAGTAGAACTGAACTCCAAGTACTACATGTCATTTGATTTAACATATACCCCCAAAATGCCTTTGCTTTCTGACAGAAGGTGCTATTCACATGTAAGATGTTGCCACTTCTGTTATTTGTCACTCTACTGTCCTGGTGGTGTGGACTGTATTTTATTAGCACTCAAGTTGCAATAGTTTAGGTAAAAAATTCAAAAGCTCTCCAAGAGTGGAATTCTAATGAGTTCAAATGTGGAATTTGGTGAGTGCTCGGTACCTGACTCACTTAGGCTTCCTCATAAAATTCCGAGCCTAATTTTTGATAAATTGTACAACGTTAATTTTAAAGGTAAATAAAAAGTACACAAGAACATCATTTAAAGCTTAGGTTGATAGCAAATTCAGTTGAGCAAAGCACTTCGGTCACAAACTAGGTGCTTGTCTATTGATGTTCTCTGTGTATCGGTGTCTCATTGTTTTTGTAACTTTGGTTTGGAGGATAGCTGTCTGTCTTACCTGAAACCAGTAGAGAGATCCATAAACTCACTTGAACCCATGAAGCCTGCCAGTCAACTTAATTTAACTTCTTTACAATGCTTTAAAGCCTGTCTTGACAAGAAAGTAATTTCTTCTTACAGACTTGTGGTCAAGCTTGAATTTTCTTTCAGTTATTGAAGTTCAGTGCTATCCTTTAATGAGTCATTAATTCAGTTCTCTGAGAATGCTGGATAATTATGTGATTAAAAATAAAATCAGATTAAGAATTGATGAACAGGAGCACAAATGCTGTTGCTGTATGTCATACATATTTCTTGAAGATATTTTTTTCTTCTCTAAGCGGCTAAACACGTTGTCCCTGAAGGTTTCATAGTCATGACAGCTTAAGGAATGAGTCTGATATTTCCATCTTTTTAAAGACGTAGCACAACCAGATTGGTCTGGCTATAACATAGCTTGACAGTTCCCTTACAACTTTTCTTTCAGAAGTTTGTCACATTAATGCTAACAGACAGATATTAGCCCAGGAAGCACAGGCTGTGGAGCAAATTGTGTTTTATATCTTTGGAAAATAAGTATATTTCAGTTTAGTTACCTTGTCATGCTGAAATAATAATTAAAAAAATCATAAAAGTCTTTGGGCTCTACCACAGACTTAAATGCTGTGGAAAGATTAAATTGAATCTCTGTGTATGCTTGAACTGTCATGATGAGATTTATTTGGAGAAAGGTTTTAAATTGTGAGTGGTTGCCACAGGCTGTAATTCCAGATGCTTCACAAGTCACATTATCTGTGTAAAATAGATTATTCTGTGGAATCTTGTGCCTCCCACAAAAATGTGCAGAGAACTCTTTAAATGTTATTTGGTTGTCACATATCTGAGTTTTTTTGTTTTGTTTTTTTTTTTTGTCTAAAGATTAGTTGGAAAATCTACTTGCTAGAGGGATTTTATATCCAAATTGGTAAATAATGCATTTCTACTGCTTTTTTTAAACCACTATGCTTGTTAATAAGCAAGGCAATATCGCTGTCATATTTTATTAGACCGTTGAGTACAACTCTCATATTGAGTCTGAGGCATGAGGTTATAGCTCTTGTTACATATATATGTTTATTCGGCCACCACATACTGCATTAAATCACACTTTAAACATTCAATTCAACCCTCAGATGTCTGGCTTAGTTGACTCCCCCCACCCCAACATAAATATCCTTTTATCAAAATATTTTTCAGAAAGAGGAAGAAGCTCAGCAGAGAATAAGAATATATTCCTTACACATACTAGACCAAAAACATCAATTTGTGACCATGATGCTATGCAGAGAGCAAGATGCAATTTTATTGACATAATAGTTCCTATGTTCCTTGATAATGATTACAACTTCAGAAATACCCAGTTCCCGTTAAAAGAAGTAATAAAAGGTTCATAGAATAATTTTGATTGGAAGGGACCTAGGAGATCATTTAGTCAAATCTCTTCTTCAAGGCGAGCCTAATTTCAAAGTTAGTCCAGGCTGCTCAGGGCCTTGTCCAGGTGACTTACTGAACTCTCTGTGGGTGGAGAGTCCACAGGCTCTCTGGAAACATATTCCAGTACTTTATTACTTTCACTGTGAACATTTGTTTTCTTACACACAGCTGGAATTTCTCTGGGTGCAACTTGTGACTTTGGTTTCTTGTCCTCTTCGTGCATGTACCTGAGTAAAGCTTTGTGCTGGCTTTTGTGTAATCCACCCCAGGAAATTGAATGCAGTAATGAGGTTCTGCCATAGGCAAACCCACTTCCCTCAGGCTCTCCTTGTACTTCATGCACTCAGACTTCTTTTGTCCACCAGAATGGGCAGGTCCTTTTCTGCTGGGTTGCTCCCAGGCAACCCACTCTATCCCAGGTGCAGGACTTTGCCTTTGTCTTGGCTGACCACCATGAGGGTCTCGCTGGTCAATTCCTCCACATTGACAAAGCTGCTCTTAGTGGCAGCTATGCCCTCCAGTGTGTCAGCTAATCTCCCCAGTCTGGTGTCATCTGCAAACTTGCCCCATCTGTCTTCTCTTCCAAGTCATTGATGAAGATGTCAAACAAGACTTGCTCCAGTATCGATACCTGATGAACTCCACTCCTAACTGTGCATCAGTCAGACTTCAAACCAGTGACTGCTACCCTTACAGTCTGATGGTACAGTTTTTCACCTTGTAGCATGGCCATCCTTTCGCCCCAGTTTGAGTACAGAACTTTGCTGCCGGGACACAGCATCTTCCTCTTACTTAGTGTTTCATTGTGCGCCCAGGAAAATTCCAAGGAACATCAGTGCACCTTGTGAAGGCAGAACAAGAGTCTATATTTTTGCTCCACTTCCCATTGAAAAAGTATTACTATATAAAGCAAGGATTTATTTTAGGAGTGTTATTGTGAAAAGTTACATTGGAAGGCACGGAAATAAATCACAAAACATTTACAATGGAAGCAGGTTTTCTCAGCAAGATACTGCAGGAGTGCTGAACTTGCAGCTCCAGTTTTGATAATGTGAGCATATGAAGCAGAACATAAGGAAGATGAAAAAATAGTGCCTTCATTGAGTTGTCCCATAGCACGCTGCTTGCAACTCCTCACCAGCACAATAGATCATGAAAAACTTGGCTTTGGCCCTTTTGTATTTCTACGCTTTTGTGGGTCATGTCATATTCTAGTTATCAGCGGTAGATTTTATTTTTTTAAGTACAGCTGGAAGTCTAAGGTAAGCACATCACTGCAGGAACTGAAGTTTAAAAAATGAAGGAGATCTACAGTAAAATGTTGATAATTACTAAGTTACAGTCCTTGCAATTCTTTGATAACAGATACTGTGCGAGTGCCAGGCATTGTTGATACAAGCACCATTTTTTTTTGGTAGAATGACATTTCATTTTTGAATGCATTTTAATGCCAACCATCTTTATGCTCTGAGTCACTCTTTCAAGTGTTTGATTGTTCAGTCAATCTTCTGTTGCATTATTATTTTGTTGCATTAAGGCTTCTGGCTAAATAGTTCACATTGTATCACCATCTAAGTATAAACTGCCTTGTACATTCACAGAATGGGCTTTTATAAGGAAGCATAATGAAGGCTCCACTGAGATCAATTTGGCTGCGTGCGCTTCAGAATTGTTCTTCACTCAGTATTATATAAACACTATTATCAGACACTTTAGAAAATTGATTTGCTGATCATTTAAGTGGCAGGCCTGTTGGAGCTGTGCTGAAATCTAATCCTTAGCCTTAATCATGCTCTTGTAATTAAACTAATGAGTTTCATAACAACATAGGTGAACAGATGATGGTGCTTTTTGGGTTGCTGTTATTTTACTCGCAAAGTTTGATCATTTTTATTGGCTGCTGTATCCTTTCCTCTTGCCGTATTTCTGCAACCACAGCTGCATTGCTGCTGTATTGCTTCACCTTGCCTTATCTCTGCAAATACAGCTGTGTGGCTGATGGCCATTTCGTGTACTTTGTGTGTGTCTCTTGGCCTTGGAGTTATTTCCTCCAAGTTATGCCTAGCTTCCTGTTGGGAAAAATGGAAAACTTGGGAAGGTCTTGAATCTGGTCAGACCTGCCTGATGCGGCCTGCATCAGAAGAGCCCCTGTTCCCCTGTCCTGCCTCTTGCTGGTCCAGCTGGGCTCCTGCGGTGTCACTGGGAGGCAGGACACACAGGTCTGGCAGCATCTCTGCCTGCCGCAGCATGGCGGGCTCCTTTCTGAGACAGCATTGGTGGGACTCCACTGCCGAGTGGCTAATGAGGAAGAAAAATGGTGTGGAAAGGGGGGAAGGAGGAGTCCAGGGAGAGAGATGTGAAGGAAAGAGCAAATGAGAGGAAGAAAATACATGTGTGAGTAAGGGACTAACAAGAGGGGAGATTAAGAACACGGGATTCTTGTTTGGGAAGGAGTTGTTTGAGAAGAGAAGGCTGCCTAAATCCAGAAGGTATGGTTGAATTCAGGTGGTGGGCATTTCTGTGTAGTAAGTCTTCTGTGTGGGTATGATGTAATATGTGACATGGTTGAACAGATTTTTTAAGCAACAGAACCCAAATGCCCTTATGTGTTTCATGGATTTTGGTGAATGTGAATATATCACTGCTGGTGGTAGTGAGATAGGGCAAAAGAGGTAGCAGCAGTGATGTGAAACCTATGAGGAAATGGAAGAGACCTCAGTGTAAGAAGTGTGGGGGGGAACGGAAGGTAATGCTTCTCCCAGTCAAGTATCAGTGTAACTGAAATTAAAAATGTAAAAATAATAACTTGTAAAAATATGTAGGAATCTTTGAAAGCTCAGGAGTATAATTAATTGTGGTGTGGTGGTAAGATTGGAAACTTGCTTAGAGACAGCACTAGCCAGCTGTCCAGTCTCTCATCCATGACTTTTATCTTACTGATACTAAGAAAAAAAAAAAAATCTTCTCTTGATGTCTCATTCTCTTTCCTCCTTCTGTGGAGTAAATCTTTTTTCTAGGTGTATCTATTCTGGTATGTTTTCCCATCTGTTTACAACCCTTTTCCTGAATTTATTGTGCAGAAGCATCCTGCTTATTCTTAGCTTTGGGATTATCAGCTTCGTGCTGTTAACTAATAGAAAAAGTGCTTTAGATGCTTGTGGTAATAATTTATGGAGATGGAGCTTTGTGGCTTTAATGTGTCTGTGTCTTTCTTTTCTCCTATCCCCCATACTGTAGGTTTGATGAGAAGAAGAAGGTGAGTAGAAATGTTGCATGGGAGCACATTGCATTTAAGGTGTGGTAAGTTAGAAATTATTTGTAATTTTGAGGAGAAACGGGGACAGAGGAATATAGCCGGTTATATTGCCTCCATCCAGAATTAACCTGCTATCAGTCCAAAGTGACCAGGCTACCACTCTTCTGCCGATCTTCCACATCTGGCCAGGCTTTTGTATTGGGTCTTTCACCAGCTCAAGTCTAGCTTGTCCCTGGTTTGGTGTGGAAGAAGCTGGGTAGTGCAGAATTTGGCCTATGCAAGTAGATGTACATATTGGTTGCAATGAATCTGTGATACAGAGGTTGTGAGAAATATCTCTTAGTTGTTTCATTCCTTATTGTGCTTTCTTAGTTGGTATGGAGTTTTGTACAGAGAAGCAAGGGCAAAGCAGTACTCTCTCTTGTGCCGAAAGCAGAGCTTCCCAGCCTCTTTTGGGTGTGGATAGAAAATAATGCTGTTTTCTTCTCGCCCTGGTTGGTTTAGAGGTCTGCAAAGCAGTTTATCTGCACTAGCCATTACCTGAATCAGAGCCACAAACCTGAGGTCACCATCTCAGCTGTAAAGCTTGGATCCAAACTCGCATAATTTGCTCTTGGCCCATTGAAGACATCAAGACCAGGGTTGAAGCTTTGGTGTAATTTTTATACATCTGCTTGTTCAATTTATCTGCAGATACTATCTTTATTTGCATCCTTTCCAGGACAGAAGAAAAAGATGGTGCAGGAGTCTGTATGACCTTTGCTAGGATGCCCTTTCTTAGCTCACTGAATGTGTGGCCATGACTGGGAATCCACACTGTAACAGATTGTTAGCTTTTCAAGACAGTCCTGACTATCAGTTCAAATTAGTACCTAACTAACAAGTGACAGTATTACTGATACAACATGTCAATTTGTTGTCACTGGTGCTTTGTGGTAACTGATCTTGGGGTTTTGGTGCTGAACTGAAGAAATTGGAAGCAGCTAGATACTGAAATGTTTAAAAGGTTTTGATCTTGTTATCTAAATGGAAAAACCTGTTTGTTTTAGGAAGAATCCACACAAAATACTCCATTGCATGTAGGAGGAGGAGATCATATGCAGGGCAGAATATTGGCGGCATGATTGTGTCGAAGGTACAAGGAGCGTGGGAGATTAATACTCAGTTCCCTTTGCAGCAGAGATTTAACCCGTATTTCCCATTGCCTGCAAACGTGCATAGATTTTGGGCTGTTTGGGCTGGTGGGAAACATTGTCAAATTCTCTTAAGTTTTTCTTGGTAGGAGAAGAGCATGCATACAACCACTTGAGAGTGCCAGCCTCAGATTTGCTGCCTGTGGTTCAGACCCGGACATTAGCTTCACCACTGACCGGTAGGGACAGGCGTCCTGCAAGGTGGAATGGTCTCGCATTGTATAAGATTCTTGTATAGAAAAATAAGAGTAGGTCTCTTGGCTCGCTAATCCCTTAGTGAAATGTGTATTTATGCACAGTAGCATGATACCAGTGGTGGAAATAACACTTTTATGCATGTTTCAAAAAAATGAGTACCCTGATGGTTCAGTTTCTCTTGTGAGAGACAGAAGACGTGATTTTTATGTCAGCTGAGGCAGAATTGTTTCTACCACACTGAATGTAATTAAACTTGAGTAATGCATCTCAGTGTACATGCAAGCTTTTTTTTCCTGTTCAGAACAATGTGGTGTATTCACTGATTTTGTGGCTAATTGAAAATATGGGGTTTTTGTTAGTATCATTAACAACTGTTTGTGCGCCTTTGAAAATAAAAAAAGTTGAGGAGTGTGTGTGATTTGCAGAGTACTGCTAATTTTTGAACTGTTTCCCTGTACTGAATGCAGTAATGTAAGGTTTAGAAAAAAAAGAAATTCTGACAACAAAATGATGAAATCCTTTGTGGCAGGAGGGAAGCGTGGCAGTCTGGACTTAACTTATAAATTCCTCCTCAGCTTGAGGTCTGTTTTGAAATGTGTTCTAGCTGCAGGGAGCAAAACTATTAGCCTATTTAGAAACAGGCTCTGTACAGCTATATTAGCATCATCACTCCTCCACAGCTTGCTTGCTTGTCTTCCTTCTCTTAATGAACTGCAGTTTGTATGTGCACAGCTGATTTTTAGCTGGCTGCATTTCAGCTGGTCTAGACTGGAAGACAGTGAGTGGGTATAAATTTGTGGTACAAGCACAGGTAATCCCTGGAGAATAGGTGGGACATTTGTCTCTCTTCTGAAGAAGGTTGACATCTCTCAGTTTTGGTATACCTGGGGAACACATTTTAGAAACCTGTGTCCAGAATCCTGTTGATATCCAACTGCAAGGAGAAACAGTTTTACTGGCTGAAATGATTTTAAAAAGCCCATTTCATAGCAGATGTAGAAATCTGTCAATAGATGTTTGTCAGATCATCCTTCTGGGAACATTATGCTTGCAACAGTTTTGCAGCTGCTGAGGTTTTTTTAGTGGTTTTGTCAAAACTAATAACAAGTGAATTCTTTACATTCAGAAATCAGGTTGCTTTTTCAAATTGTTGTCTGCAATGTAGTAATAATAACCACTAGCTCATGGAGATAGTAACTTTCCATTCAAGCACTCAAAGCTCTGTACAGTATGGTTGTATTCCTGAAGATAAATTTCTGTCCTTTTCACAATGTGGATGGGGTTTTTCGTTCTTGTACTAATAGGTGGGCTGTTTCAGGTGATTGCCAAGTAATTATTCTTAGTGATTTCTGCTGCACTTCTCTGCAGACTTGGAAATCTGATTTGGCATAGCTGAAGCAGTACTAGCTTTTTGTTCATTTGTATAGTTTTTATTGATGCAGTGGAATACGGTGGTCTAACTGTACAGACTGGTACATTTGTACACGTGTGCCCTGAGCAAGGGAGCCTTCCTCTATGGATTTTCATCAATATTTAGAGCAGTGTAATTATACGTCTACATTTCCATAGGTAGATAGGAAAGCCTTTTGAATCATGTTTGCAGAATGGAGCTATGCATTTTTAATTTTGCATGTTGGAGTTTCTATTGGAAAAGACTTAGGATCTGGCTATAATACTTGAGAAATTACAATAAGAGTTTCATGACTCTTAAGTTAGCTTAAGCTTCCAATTAGAGCCTAAAAAGTTTAAACCATGTTGGCCTAAATGTGGCATCCTTTTACAGCCTAAAGAACTTCAGTAAAAAAAATGAAGACTAGATGCTCAGGTGTATGTTTGTGCAGCCCTGGATGGAGTCACGAGAGCTTTGTTTGCATTAGCAATTTAGATTTCTGCATGGAGAGTTGTTTAATAGTGGCAACATATGTAATTCCAGTTACATAGAGCAAGGAAATGCCATACAATTGTTGGTGTGAAGTCTGACAAATAGAACAATTTTCTACCCTTGAGTGATTTAAAACCATTTGCAGTCTTAATCCGAAAAGGCACTGCTTAAAGCAATGCTCTGCTCTTGAGATGAACAACAGTATGATAATCAGACAGAAATGCATAGTTTCACTTCTCCTATGTTATTAGTCTACTGACAGTATTCTGTTTCCCCTGTATGGTGCAGCAATCCAGAGGCTTTGGTGGTTCTGCCACTGATTCTGTAAATCATTTAATTTCTCTAAGCTTCATTTTTGCACCTGTATAAAAAATGGAAATTATATTTTCCTTGCATTTGTTAAGGCCTTCATTGCCTTGAAGGGAGATTTATAACTGCAAGGCAATGTTATTTATTATTGTCTACTTTTATTAATGTGGTGAATTAATAAGTGTAACATTAAAAAAAGTAAATACATTGGGAAGAGATAAGAGAAGAAAGGAATACCTTTCATCTTGTTTTCCTCTCTGCACTTTATTTGGTAGTGGTGTTAAGGTTCTTATCAAAACCAGCATTTCAGATACAATAGTCTAGGAAGCTGTGGAGTTACATGGGTAGGTATGATGAAAACCAAAGTTTGAGCCATTTTTTTCTTTTGTAATAGCAGATGTTTAACAAAAGGATATAGAGAAAGAATAAAATATGACAAAAAGGAAAAATATTCCCTGCCTTTTGAGGCAGGTTGCCCACCCGTTCATGCAATTTTGAATAATCTTTCTAGAGCTTTTCTTACCACTGAAAGTCAGGGGGTGTGATTTCCACTAGAATTAAACTTGACAGTGCAAAGATCACTCCAGATTATTTTGCTTTATATCCTGCCCTTGCTTCATTGATCATGTAACTGCAACTTCCAGAGTGATTTAAGCCTCACTTTAAATATATTTAGGATGCAAATTTGCTCCAGTATGGCAACTTGAAATACCAGGCAGGTTTGTGGCTGAGATCATGTGGAGAAAGGCAAGGAACTGAGTCATATGAGATAACATTGAGACATTGACTTATACACTCATCTGGCTATTGGGAGGTGCTGTTACAAATATCGGCTGGATTTCGGAGATAAGCAGTTAAAACAGTCAAATAAAGGGGTGAGGGAAGGAACATTGTCAAGGATAGGCAAGAATTAAAGGTTTATCTTTGATACTAATGTGCGACATGGAATTGCATATTTCACTTATTAGGATAATATATCCATGTAAAATTACAACAGTAGTAATGTTGAAGATGAATGACAGTTTTTGCCTTTGTGACTTTAGTACTTTTTCAGGGCATGTATGTTTAAACTTGTAGGTGTTTTGCAGTAGAGTGCCTGCTATAAAGAGACAGAGTTACTGCATCATTGGTGCATGTCATTGGGAGTGAAGACTGTATTCTGAAAGCTTGTGATTTGAACCAGGAAGACAATGTTTATTAACTCTGTCAATAGGTTCCTTATCTGAAGTACAGACCCGCACAAATACTGTAGGTATCTGGCCTACAGGGCTTTTCTAACACCATTCTCCTGGATCTGAACTGCTACCTAAAGAAGCAGATTTTAGTGCATCTTTGGGTTATCTTTTGAAGTAAGGGATATTGAAGTCCATAAATAGCAGTGGTGATATCTGCTAGTGTAAAACTTTCCAATTTCTAGATGGTGTACCAAATTGTATTCCTAATTTGGAAGCTCCTGACTGTTGAGACGGTTCCTACACCTGCCATATATGAATTCCTGCAATGTGGCTTTGATGCAGGGGTGTAAAGTAGAGCTGTGTCACCTCTCTGCTCAAACAGTTCCTAATCAAACTGAAGCTGTTCAGATGCAGTCATATGGGTAGCATGCAACCAGCTTTTCTTATCTCTTTGGCCACAGCTCGGCTGGGTAGATTTCCCTGCTGTCTGAGTCGTCTTCAGAGGAAGTTGCTGCTGCTTTTCCTTGTCAGGGACACCTCTTCCCTTGGGATGCAGTAGCAGGTACAGAGTTCGTTTTGGACTCAGTCCCTGCTTAGGTTGGCAAGGGCCAAGTGTGGTGCAACCTCACCCATCGAGAGCTGAGCCTGCTGGATAGCCCGGTGAAGCCCAAGACAGGAACCTTCTTTTGCCGTTTCTTGATTTCTCTGCCACTCGTTATTGTGCTATCACATTGTGGCACTTTTCTCAAGTTCATAAGAGTCTTTCTTCTTCTTGCTGCTGTTAGAAGTGAGGGGTTAATAATACAGGGATAATTTGGTATATGTAACTAATATATAAGGAATTTCTTAAAATAAATTTGGCAAGAAAAATGTTTAGACTTTTTCAAAAATGAGATTGGTTAGCTCTAGTTTCTATTGGCAGGTGTCAGTGTAAAAAGCTCCAGACACCCAAGAGTTAATGCACTATTTTAGGAAAAAAATGAAGTAGAGTTTTAGTGCCAGTATCATTTAGCTCTGCTATTAATTCGCATACAAGGGATGTAATGCATAAGATTTGTGTGTGTATGTGTGGGTTTGTATGAATGTCAATTAGCATGAGCTGGGATGGAGTTTCTGCTGAATTGAAGACAAATGATTTTGGAGTCATGCCAATTCTGATGCAAGTTCCTGCAAAATAAACTTTCTCACTGTACTAAGTACCTGTTGTAATGAAGCAGTCTTGGCAATGATATACATGGTTTGTTATCTGTGCAGTAAATTTGAAAGTTAGGAGAAGGCTCCCAACTTTCACTCTGCTGTGTTCCAAGTGGAGCAGTGAAAAGGGAAATCATATGACTCCTCCCTGTTTTAAAAAGTAAGCTTATTGTATTTACCACTTGGATCTTCTGATGTGGTGTCTTTAGAAATTGGGGTCTGAAGCTGGCAGCCCAGGAAGTCCCCTTCAGTTCTCTTTCCTGGATTCTGTTTTGACAATTAAGTGACAATAAATTAATAACATTTACTGTCATTACTGTTTCATTATAGGACAAACAAGAGACACTTTAATCTAGAAAGTAAGAGAAAATGTTTCAATCTGCACTAAGCAGTCTGTTTTCTTTAAAATAAATACAATGAAGTATTGAATTATGTCATATAATCTGATTTTCCTGAAAATAAATTCCAAAGCAAAAATTTAGTGTTGGAATAACATTTTGCTTTTTGTCTTAGTTCTAGAAATTCTTTCAGAATCAGTTTACTGGAAACATTGGAAACATTTTTCTTCTGACTTAGAGAAAATACATTCTTTTGAAACTCTGATATCTACACCTAATCCTCCTCTTACTAAAAATGAGGATGTGATTGCTTGTGCTGGTTAACAAAGTGCTAGTGTGCAGGATCATTGGTAGGTACTCTTTCTGGATGAAATAGGAGATTAAAATAGACCTATAATGTTTCCTTGAAAGTTTGTATGTTTCCTGACTTCCATGTCTTGGTCAAGATGTAGCTTAAGTCTTACTTTCTGCTGCATTAAATACTCTAGTCCTTCAGTTTCAATACGCATTTCTTCATTTCCTTCTCTGAACTGTTTGCATAATACTGGTAACAATGGTTACAGACCAGCTGTATGCCCCCCCAGTCCCTGTAAATGCTAGTGAATCTGTACTATAACACGTTTTGGATCCCCGGCAAATTGTAGGTTGTTTTATGAAGAACTCTTACTTTATTGGAGATCTTTTTACATCAAAAAAGATAGTCATTGGAGGCACGAGTGAGAACAGCTTTGTAAACTTGTAATATTGCACAGCTCCAGTGTTTCAAAGTCAATATACTTCAGTATCTGGCTTGCTGATATGTGGAGTTCACTATGAATAATTTTGTGCTCTTTCAGTGGATCATATATTGAGCTTGTGAACCTGAACATGAAACAGCTCTGAGGCTTAGCCTCAAGTTGTGTCAGGGGAGGTTCAGATTGGATATTAGGAATAATTTCTTTACTGAAAGAGTTGTGAAGCATTGGAGCAGGCTGCCCAGGGAAGTGGTGGAGTCGCCATCCCTGGAGGTGTTCAAAAAAAGGTGTCGCTATGGCACTTCAGGACATGGTTTAGAAGGCAGCGTGGTGATGGGTTGATGGTTGGACTTGATGATCTTGGAGGTCTTTTCCAACCTTAATGATTCTGTGAAAACCTTCATGAACTTGAAGTACAGATCCAGTACTGAGTACAGACCACTAGTGTTAAGAATGTGAGTGAGTAGCACCATAAATGCTGATCTTACTAAGTAAGTACAAAATACGAATATTAAAATTTAAAAAGTGAAAAGCAGAGAGTTATACTGATCTGGAGATTTTCCGAAGAGTGTGAAAGTTAACCGCAAGATTTAGAACAGAGATTGTTTTTCAGCTGCCTTTCAGCATATACGACAATGCTGTGCAGCACCAATGTTTGTTTAGCCTATTTCATTTCTCCTGAATTAAGTTACTGTTACTGAGCAGCAACAGCCTACTTTATCCTCTCTTCTGCAGACAGAAAGTGACTTATGAAGGTGTTTTGATTTGGCCTGGATAAATGCCAAGTGCCCACCAAAACCACTCTATCACTCCCCCTCCTCAACTGGACAGGGGAGAGGAAATATGGTGAAAGGCTCGAGGGTCGAGATAAGGACAGGGAGAGATCACTCACCAATTACTGTCACGGACAAAACAGACTCAACCTGGGGAGAAAAGGAAGTTTAATTTATCACCAATCAAATCAGAGTAGGATAATGAGAAATAAAACCAGGTCTTAAAACACTTTCCTTCCATCCCTCCCTGCTTCCCAGGCTCAGCTTCACTCCCATACCTCTAGCTCCTCCCCCTGAGCGTCGCAGGGGGACGGGGAATGGGGGTTATGGTCAGTTCATCACACGTTGTCTCTGCCGCTCCTTGTCCCTCAGGGGGAAGACTCCTCACACTCTTCCCCTGCTCCAGCGTGAGGTCCCTCTCACAGGAGACAGTTCTCCACAGACTTCTACAATGTGAATCCTTCCCACAGGCTGCAGCTCTTCACAAACCGCCCCAGCATGGGTCCTTCCCATGGAGGTGCAGTCCTTCAGGAAGAGGCTGCTCCAGCATGGGTCCCCCATGGGGTCACAAGCCCTGTCAGCAAACCTGCTTCAGCGTGGGGTCCCTTCCACGGGCTACAGGTGGATATCTGCTCCACCATGGACCTCCATGGACTGCAAGGGGACAACCTGCCTCACCGTGGTCTTTCATTATGAGTTGCAAGGGAAGGCTCGCTGCTCCGACATTTCGGGCACCTCCTCCCCCTCCTTCTTCACTGACCTTGGTGTCGGCAGAGTTGTTTCTCTCACATCGTCTCACTCCTCTCTCCTCACTGCCATTTTACCAAGTTTTATTTTTTTCTTCCCTTTCTTAAATATGTTAT
Source organism: Opisthocomus hoazin (assembly GCF_030867145.1). Taxonomy (NCBI): domain Eukaryota; kingdom Metazoa; phylum Chordata; class Aves; order Opisthocomiformes; family Opisthocomidae; genus Opisthocomus; species Opisthocomus hoazin. Next base: position 32,100,092 of record NC_134415.1, read on the forward strand.
CACAGAGGCATTACCACTGTTGATGATTGGCTTGGCCTTGGCCAGCGGCGGGTCCGTCTTAGAGCTGGCTGGCACTGGCTTTATCAGACATGGGTGAAGCTTCTCGCAGAAGCCACCCCTATAGTCCTCCCGCTACCAAAATCTTGCCACACAAACCCACAACAGAAGGGAATCTGGGAACTACTCTCTTGTTGCATGTCTACCCAGCGCCAGGTGTTTTAAAAAGTGAGTCAGCTGATAACCCCTCTGTTACAAGGAAATGCAGGTACAATCTAAAAGCTTTGTGTATATTCTTAACTGTGAGACTGCAGCCTTTCCATGAAGTTAATTTTCTATTTAAGTAATAATTACAGAATGTTTATAAAGTGCATATGCACACATTCCAAATGTTTTCCCACCACTGCACCTTCATATTTTTATTTTATGCCCTTTTTTGAGAAGCTGCAGGAGATGACAGAGAGCAACAGCAGACTGTGTTTTTTGCAGTAGAAGTGAAGTTCTGTCTTTTCTGTCTTCAGAGGCATTGAAAGCTGTGGTGTGCAGCTCAGTGGGAATCAAGATGTTGTAGGAAGACATTGATATATTACGATAGAGTGTGACATGACAGCTGAACACTGCTTCCTCTGAGCAGCTAGCTCTTGGTTTCAGGGCCTTAAAAACCCCAGCCCATCAGATGTTTATTAATGTTTAGTAAAAAAGAATAATGACCAATACACTCAAGCACTGGCAATTAAAAAAAAAAAAAGATACTTCTTGTAATAGCACAACCTGCATTCCATCTTTTTCCTGCACTAATGAACAAAAGTAGGCCAAATTGCTCTCTGGTGTACTCAGGTATAGTTTAGTATTGTATAACAGGATTTGTTAGTATCACAGGCAGAATTTTTTTCCCAGTAATTTGATTTCATTTTTTTCACCTAGCCTAATGTCAGCACTTTATGGTGTTCTTAAAAGAAGATTGTCAGGTTGATTCAGACCTGGTTTCAGTCATCTGTGATGCTGTCAGTGCTAAATTTAGCAAGAAGTGGTCCTGGTGAGGGGGAGGAAGACTAGTTAAAAAGCAGTTTAAATCGCATATCTGCATTACTTGATGTGTCATTTATGACCTGTGGGCCATATCAGACTATAACATTAATAAAATCATTCTACAGTTAACACCTCTTATGGTTTATAGGGAATTAGAAGACTATTGAAAGTATTGTGACCAACAGCCACTTAAGCTGAAATGGCCATTCTCATTGGAGATTGCAGTGGAGGTGTCGACTCAGAGGAGCCCTTCTGGAGGATGAAGGGTTTTACTTGCTGTGTTTAGGTTGCTTGGTAGCAAGAACCAGATCAGTTCAAACAGAAGAGAAAGAGGGAAGAGAAACAAGCATCTTTAACAAATGTTCACCAATGTCAGCTAAATTTCTTGTTCAGATTCATTTCATATCATGAGAAGAATTGGGTAGCAAAAATTGTTCTCTCAGTCCACCATCACTTTGTTGGTGTCACCGTTCTCTGCATCTATCTGTGGACTCCACTTACTCCATCGTGTCAAGACAGTGACTTATCTTCCATTTGAGGTCCTTTTGCATTCTTACCTGACTTGCTCTCACACATTTTTTCTGTTGCTGCTGCTGTTCAACAAAATCCAGCAAAGTAACTCACCCAACTTGCATCAGCATGGTTCAAACATAATGGATGTTCAACACTCTTTCCCAAACACCATAAATATGTCTATACAGCAGTTGATGGGCAGGCATGAAGTTTAAGAGCACAGCATGTGCCTAAACCTGTCTACCCTCTGTCCATGTGCTGACTTGCAGACAGCCTGTGAACTGCGGGTGTCGGTGCTGTGAAAGCTTTTGTATGAGAGTGGAGGGCCAGACAAATTGTTTAAATGAACCATTAAAGGCAGGTTCTTCAAGATGGGATTGTGGTGCATTGACAGGGTGGTGGTGAGGAAGCATATGTTAAGTGTTACCGTTCTGTTCTGAGGTTAGTGTGTTTGTCATCAAGTTCTGTTTTATCTTAACTTTTCTAAGATGCCGATAAGAAATAATATCCAACTTCTTTGCTGCCACTGAATTCACACCCACGCCAACTCTACTGCCACCCTAAAACATCACAGTCTCAATTAAAATATATTTCTGGAAGAGTTCAGTGATTAAAAAAAAAAAAGTATTTTCCCTAAAAATGAGAGCTCATAGTTCGTTCCAAACAAATTAATAGGTGCATTTTTCAGTTTGATGGTGCATAAGCATAGGAAGAAAACAAAATTCAGGTTTAATCTTATGTCGTACTTCATTATTGAAAGCTGTTATTGCCTGGAGAGACGAGCACAGAGTGTGGGTAATGAAAACAAATTTTATAAATACCATTGCAGTTGTAGCTGTACTGAAACATACGTTGTCATCACAATCTCATCTGTTCAGTATGTGTTTAAACTGGAGCAAACTCCTCGCTAACTTACACTGGGAGTTAAGAGATTTGCAGATGGTGTGAATCACCAGGAATGTGCAGTATTTTTGTAAACCTTTAGTTTTATTAGGTGGATAACACCCTCAAGTACACTTCTATCAACAGACAGAACTGTGGCTAGGGCAGTGGCAGAACAAACTTCGTGCAGTGTTTTGCAATGTGGAATTACAGGGAAAGTTCCCCAAGTCAGAAGGTAGTTCAATATCCATTGCCTATTCAATCCCTGGCCCCTTTCTGCAGTAATTGTTAATGTAATGTAGTAGTTTATTGCTAAACACAATGTATTTTTTTTCTGATATATCTTTGCAAATGAACAGAGAACTTTTTTTTCTTGGAGTTTGTAAATAAATACCAAATGGTCCTTATTCTATTCTAGGAAGCTGTGTCCCATATTAATAATTACTAATAGAAATAAATTACTTCTCTGTGTAAGATCACACCTGGATGTTCCAGAGCATTCAGCAGCTCTGATCGGTTGATGTATGGGAAGCAGGTAGCTGTACTACATCCAGCTGAAGTAGAAACGGGCAGAAGATTGTTTCTCTGGAGTATGGCCAGAACGCTGCACCTCCTGTGAAAGCATGGTCAAATACTTAATGGAAGCAAGTAGTTATTTGCTTTTTTGTAGGGCAAAATGACAACTCCGTTCACGCATGCCCATGGGCATTAAACTGCTACAGGAGGCTAGTTATAATTGAAAGAGGAAGATGTCTCCTAATTAATTATGTAAACCACGCTGCAGCACAACCCAGCCTTTTTTTCAATAATACATTATAATTTGCTGCACAGTTATGTTGAATATTGAGAGTAACCACCAATCTTAAGAAGCTGCAGCTTTGTTTCCATTGTTTCTCATTAGCAGTTTTACAATTAGGACACACAGCATTGTGAGATTTTAAATAAAAACAACACAAAACCCCATGCTCCCCCAAAACTTCAGGAGTTTCTTTATATTCCTTCTAATTGTGAGCATGCCTAATGTTATGTTTTCACGCTTTTCACTGTGACTAAGAAATAGGAATGTGCTTTTTTTTAAATTAAAAGTGTTATCTTCATGTCATCACTGGATTTCTATTCCTGAGGATTTAACAAAATACAAACTTGTATGGAGCTTTTAGGAAATAAAATAGTAAGAATTGAGGAGGAGTTATTTCTGTCAGCCTCCTTCCAATGAGACACTGAAATTTTTACTGAAGAAACTTTCCTCCAATCATGTGTGCTTGATGCCAGATCTCAGTCTGTTTCTTGCAGGTATAGCAGGAATGTCTCTTAACATTGTCATAATTTGCAGGCATCCCAAAAGGCTTGTCTCTGGGACTAATGTATTTACACTTACTAATTCCATGAAAACAATGTGCTTAATACTGTCCGATTTGTTTCAGTGCACTTACATATAATGCAAACATAACATAAAATAAATTGCATGCCAGCAAATAAAGAGTAGGTTTTTGACTACAGAGTTGGGAATGCTGAATAAAAAAAGAAAAAGCAAAAAAATGAGGAAATCTGTATGTGTAGTATATTTGAGACTTATCTCTTTTCCAAGCTGGCATTTAGGATTTCCTCAAGACTTAGCTGCATTAGTTAAGGCTATCTCAACAGAAACCTGCTATAATGGTTCTATTTTTCAGAGCGACCTAGTTCTTTATCTAAACACGATTCAAGGTTATCATCTTATCTCTGTGTTCAGTGAATCTTTAGAGGCTTTCCTGGACTTCTTGAAGGGGGTCCATCTTATGATTCCAGTGTTAGGGCTCCTCATGGTGATGTCTCAGACCAGTCTTTCCTCACAGCATGAGCTGGATCTTGTACTGGCTTTCATTTCATGATTTTCTCAAACTCCAGCGTGCTGTTAGTGACTACCAAAAGGAAGAGCACAGCACATTCACTCTTCCCCTGTCCTCCGTTCCCCAAGGAAATTTCAGCTCGTCTCTACAACAGAAAAAACGCTGTAACCACTGTACATTATTAAAAACAGTTGTCACTCAAAGCTTTTAGCAGTTTTCTATCTTAAAGCTACATTGTAAGTACTAGTGCAGTGAGGCAAAGAGAATTTCAGGGAGATGTGTGGGATCCCAAAGTAAATCAGTGGCATAGCTATGAACAGAGGCAGCTCTCTTACCAGTTATAGAGCCATCCTTCCCCCTTTCTGTCAGTGCTGTCAGTGCCGACGTGATACCCAATTGCAAACAGAAGTGTGTGTGTCTGACTCGCATGGTTGTTACCCTCTTAACAGTTGGCCCAGCTTGAGAATATGAAGACCTGTTCAAGAAGTATTAAGCATAGAGATGTCATGAGCCTTACTGTTCACAATTCTACTCTGATCCTCTCACAGTTTCTATTATTTGCTCTTTCACCTTAGCCTAAACATCTGTTACAGACCTAATTCCGAACTTGTAGAGATACTGCATCCGTGGGGAGAAATGCTTCACTTATAATCATGCTTTATAGTTCCCTTTGTGGTTTGTTCTGGCACTTTGACTTGTCATAGTTGAATAAATTGAATTCTGCAGAGTGCTCGTGTAAAATGCCAGAATCACAGAATCACAGAATAGTAGGGGTTGGAAGGGACCTCTGTGGGTCATCTAGTCCAACCCCCCCGCCGAAGCAGGGTCACCTACAGCAGGCTGCACAGGACCTTGTCCAGGCGGGTCTTGAATATCTCCAGAGAAGGAGACTCCACAACCTCCCTGGGCAGCCTGTTCCAGTGCTCCGTCACCCTCAGAGAGAAGAAGTTCCTCCTCATGTTCAGACGGAACTTCCTGTGCCTCAGTTTGTGCCCATTACCCCTTGTCCTGTCACTGGGCACCACTGAAAAGAGCTTGGCCCCATCCTCCTGACACCCACCCTTCAGATATTTGTAGGCATTTATAAGGTCCCCTCGCAGCCTTCTCTTCTTCAGGCTGAACAAGCCCAGTTCCCTCAACCTCTCCTCGTAGGGGAGATGCTCCAGTCCCCTCACCATCCTCGTAGCCCTCCGCTGGACTCTCTCCAGTAGCTCTTCATCCTTCTTGAACTGGGGAGCCCAGAACTGGACACAGTACTCCAGATGAGGCCTCACCAGGGCAGTGTAGAGGGGAAGGAGAACCTCCCTCGTCCTGCTGGCCACACTCTTCTTGATGCACCCCAGGATCCCATTGGCCTTCTTGGCAGCCAGGGCACACTGCTGGCTCATAGTTAACCTGTCGTCCACCAGGACACCCAGGTCCCTCTCCGCAGAGCTGCTCTCCAGCAGGTCCACCCCAAGCCTGTACTGGTGCATGAGGTTGTTCCTCCCCAGGTGCAGGACCCTGCACTTGCCCTTGTTGAACCTCATCAGGTTCCTCTCTGCCCAGCTCTCCAGCCTATCCAGGTCACGCTGAATGGCAGCACAGCCTTCCGGTGTGTCTACCACACCTCCCAGTTTGGTGTCGTCAGCAAACTTGCTGAGGGTACATTCTAACTCTTCATCCAGGTCGTTGATGAAGAAGTTAAACAAGACTGGGCCCAGTACTGACCCCTGAGGGACACCACTTGTCACCAGCCTCCAACTAGACTCAGCGCCGCTGATGACAACCCTCTGAGTTCTGCCATTCAGCCAGTTCTCTATCCACTTCACTGACCACTCATCCAGCCCACACTTCCTCAGCTTCCCCAGGAGGATATCATGGGAGACTGTGTCGAAAGCCTTGCTGAAGTCAAGGTAGATAACATCCACAGCTCTCCCTTCGTCTACCCAGCCAGTCATGTCATCGTAGAAAGCTATCAGATTGGTCAGGCATGATTTCCCCTTGGTGAATCCATGCTGACTACTCCTGATAACCTTCTTTTCTTCCACTTGCTTCATGATGGCCTCCAGGATAAGCTGCTCCATCACCTTTCCCGGGATGGAGGTGAGGCTGACCGGCCTGTAGTTCCCTGGGTCCTCCTTCTTGCCCTTTTTGAAGATTGGAGTGACATTGGCCTTTCTCCAGTCCTCGGGCACCTCTCCTGTCCTCCAGGACCTCTCAAAGATGATGGAGAGTGGCTCAGCAATGACATCCGCCAGCTCCCTCAGCACTCGTGGGTGCATTCCATCGGGGCCCATGGATTTGTGGACATCCAGATCGCTTAAGCGATCCCTCACACAGTCCTCCTCGACCAAGGGAAAGTCGTCCTCTCTGTAGGCTTCCTCTCTTACCTCCGGGGCCTGGGATTCCTGAGGGCCAGTCTTAGCACTGAAGACTGAAGCAAAGAAGGCATTCATTAGCTCTGCCTTCTCCGCATCCTCCGTCACCAGGACACCCGCCTCATTCAGCAGCGGCCCCACATTGTCCCTAGCCTTTCTTTTGCTGCTGATGTAGTTGAAGAAGCCCTTCTTGTTGTTTTTGACATCCCTTGCCAGCTTCAATTCCAGGTGAGCCTTGGCCTTCCTCGTCGCATCCCTGCATGCTCTCACTACGTTTCTGTACTCTTCCCAAGTGGCCTGTCCCTCTTTCCACATGCCATGCACCTTTCTCTTCTGCCTGATCTCCGCTAGAAGCTCCTTGTTTAACCATGCAGGTCTCCTTCCTCCTTTGCTAAATTTCTTTCTCAGGGGGATGCATTGCTCCTGTGCATGGAAGAAGTGTTGTTTAAAAAGCGACCAGCACTCATGGACCCCCCTGCCTTCGAGAGCCCTGGCCCACGGGATTCCTCCCAGTAGCTCCTTGAAGAGGCCAAAGTCAGCCCTCCTGAGGTCCAGGGTTTTGATCCTGCTTATCGCCCTGCTTCCTCCACGCAGGATCCTGAACTCGACCATTTCATGGTCACTGCAGCCGAGTCTACCTCCAACCTTCACGTCCTCCACCAGTCCCTCCTTGTTTGTTAACACAAGGTCCAGCAGCGCGCCTTTCCTTGTTGGTTCCTCCACCACTTGCATCAGAAAGTTATCATCGATGCTCTGTAGGAACCTCCTGGATTGCACCTGCCTAGCTGTATGGTCTTCCCAGCTGATGTCAGGGTGGTTGAAGTCCCCCATGAGAACCAGAGCCTGTGACTGTGAGGCTGCTTGCAGCTGCCTGTAGAAGGCTTCATCAACCTCCTCCTCCTGGTCGGGTGGCCTGTAGTATACACCCACCGTAATGTCACCCGTGTGAGCCTGTCCCTTAATTCTAACCCACAAGCTTTCAACTCCTTCTTCACTTGCCCCCAGGCCAAGCTCAATGCATTCCAGTTGCTGCCTCACATATAGAGCAACTCCCCCACCTCTCCTTGTTGGTCTGTCTTTCCTAAAGAGTCTGTAGCCATCTATGACAGCATGCCAGTCATGCGAGTTGTCCCACCACGTTTCTGTGGTCATTTAAGTCATTTAAGACTTATCGTTTTAAATGTGCTTCAGTGTGATGAATGCAGCGTTAGAGTGGGATGTGGAGTAGTGCTTAGATTTGTGGATTGTAGCTCTAGGTTTTATTCTCAAGCCTCTCACCAGACTATTATATGAATCATGGATAGGCCATTTTCAGGATTTCTGCTCCTGCATGGCATATCTGTAAAATGAATGTGCTTTACCTATACAGCAGGTCTGTGTTGACACCCAGTTGGTTACTTTTTGGACAGCTATGCAGCAAGCATACTCTAACATGTCACAGAGTGGTTGTTGCACTCGTATACTAATTAACAAACTGCTACCTTTCACTTACGTCATATTTTTGTTGAGAACAAATACTTTCCTGGGTTGTAAATTGTGTAAAAAGGAGTCACTGTTTTAATGTCTATATATGTGGTGCCTGTCATAGTGAGCTTTCATTCCTTGGGTGAAGCAAGCAGAAGAAAACTTTTTACTAGAATGCAAACATAAAATGAAGTTAACAGCATGCTTTGAGATCTTTGAATGAAATTTAGTGGGGGTTATTACAGCTGTTTTCTTTCCAATAAAACATTATCAAAAATTATTATTTTTGGGGGTATTTTTATCTGCTGTACTTTAAAAGCAGGCAGTAATTACCAGTGTGTCTCAATCCATCAGTTAATGAAGGAAACTAAAGGACACAAGCAGAAGACATCTCTCCATTAATGAGGTCTGAAGTAAGGTTCTAAAACCTGACAGAATTTAGGAAGGGCATGTTTTGCTCTAGAGTGGTTTACCTTTTGAGGAGTTTGCTTGATAATGAATAGCGGCTTAATAATTAAGCTGATACTAATCCAGAATTAATATCTGAAGTGGGGTTAACAACTAGTAAAAAGGGACTGTTGTGTATGTATGAAACCTGGAATAGCATATCCGATGCACCTCTGTGTTTTAGGCAGCTAATGACTTTTTCCATCAAGTCTAGAGATGTATTCTTTTGTGAAATGGTTTTATGTCATTTGGAAGTGTGAGAAAAGAATTCTAGCTGATATGAGGGAAGAAATCTGGAAAGCAACAATGCTGAAAAGGCTATAGATAGGATTTTACAGAGTGACAGATTAGTGGATTCCAGGTGTTGTATGCAGGATTATCCCATGTTTTGTTTTAACTATTTAGTTGTGAAAGGAGTGTGTCAGGGAAGCTAGTTTCCCATGTTTTCTCTGGAAAGGGAGGAAGGGAGGTGATGCATAACTAGTCCATAAAGGAAAAATAAGTGTTTGAATGAGCATTTATTACAATATTTGAAAAAAATGTTTTTCAGATAATCGCCTTTGATGAACTTCGGACAGACTTCAAAAGCCCAATAGATCAGTGCAACCCAGTCCACGCAGTGAGTACAACCAGTGGCTTGCTAAGCAGCAGCTACTAAAGAAAGGGAGATGCACTGAGCTGTCAGTGAAAGTATGAGTGCAGAAATGAATGTAGAGTCTTTTGTGAAAGCTGATTTATTGGGCCAGTCTTAGGAAGCCAGATGGCAACTCTGTATGCTAATAAATTTCCTTTTTGCTGAAGGAGGCAGGAAAAAAATTTGGAAGTTCAAAAACTGAAGGATATATATTGCAATGGTAATGCTTTATTTTTATCTTTTTATTCTATGGCATAGGTTTTCCTTTTTGAAATAATTTGCTTTCTCTGCCTTCAAGCATGGGATGACCACCTTCTCCCATACTGTTTGTATCAGTGAGTCAAAAGCGTGAAGGGATTTGACAAGAGGTGCATTCCAAGACCTCTCTGTCCCATGGCAGGGCTGTAAATTCTCCCATGATGTAAGAGTAAATAACACATTCTGCTGCATCTGCTGTGGAAAAGGTTGAATATCACCCTGGGACTGTAAACTCAGTTTTATCTAATGAACCAAAATGCAACCCAGATTTAAGCATATGAAAATTCCTCTCTTAATTAGAGAGAATCTAGGGTGATTTAGCTGACTACAGTTAAACATGCATCAGATTTGTACCACCAGAACTGAGAGCAGAACTTGGCTCCCCGTCATCTGGCTGGGAATTACAATGAATATGACAGATGCTGAATTTGATCTCTACAGAGTATCAAGTTATTGAATTGTTTGCAAATGATAACCAGATTCAGTAGCTAGTACTTTGCCATTTAACCTTGTTTCATAACTCAGTAGAGGATTTGCAGTACTGCTTAGACCACTGATGATTTTTAAATGTAATCTTTATGTGAATCTTCGAATAAGATTTGTTTACTGTTCACTAACATATAAGCAAAGAGTGAGAACAGAAGAAAAAAATTACATTAAGAAGTCATCTAGAGGACTTCAATGGAAGTAATCTGATTTTGAATTCACTTTATCTGTTTTTACTTCCCATCTTGAGAAATTCATACCAAAAAAAGTGTATTTATATGTACCAAATCCCAGTAATTTGTTCTCTTCCTAAAACTTGTAAGATGCTCTGTGGAGATAATTTCCTCTGATTGTAAGATGGTAATGGAATTGGTCTCTAGGATAAAAGAAGTTAGTAAGTCCTTGTTTCAATCATATTAATGGTGTTATCAAAAAGTTAATCATAGAATTTCCAGTAAAACACAGCAAAGTATTCTGTGATCAGTTGACATATTTGACTATGAAACTCTGTGATAACTCAAGCAAAAATCTCAGATTGCTTTTTTCTGCACAGTAAAAGTGTTGATGCCTTTTATATTGACATAAAAGGAAGATTTTTAGCAGGTATTTCTTATATCTTTGGTTAAATGTATTTTCCTTTTTCTCCTATGCATAGTTGCTCCTGCCTATATTCCGTTTATGTGGTGGTGTAGTTTTCTTTATAAAATTGTCTGATATTTACTCATGTCTTTTCCACAATGTTTTCATGACAGAGGGCAGAGCCTTTTTGACAAGAGAAGGCTGTATTAAGGAGAAATCGGAGGCAAAACTGATGGCAATACTGAGAGTTTAATTCAAATTTCCTGGTTCACACTCTATTACCTACAGTTCAAAGACAGACTTCCTGCTTCTCCAAGGCCAGCTGCAGTTAGGCATCTGTATTCTAAAGGGAATTGAGAGAATTATCTTTCCCCCTCCACTTACCTCCTACTAAAGACAAGAAAGATTTTTGCAGCTTCACAGGCACATCCACACATGTCCATTCTCGTGTTTGCAGCCATGAGTTTAAAATTCCTGAATTTCTTTTAGATCACAGACACGAGAGAGAGGCATAATATTTGTCTGGTGCCTATCAAGCTACCACTGTCTCATTGTCTTTCCAAAATAATACTTCTTAAAAAAAATGGCTTAAACATGGGGACAGGAAAAGAAAGGGGACATTTCTTTGGAGAATAGAAATAAAACTCAAACTTGGAGCAAATTGAAAACATTTGAAAAGCAAAAAGCTTAGGGGAGAGTTGGCTTCTCACATCGGTAGATTACATTACCTCTTTAAAAAAGATGGTTGTTCAGAATATTTTTCCCATGTCCAAATGAAAATGTTACCAGGTAGTCTTCTGAGGACAACAAAACCCCTCTCCCTTCTTCAGAGTGACCAACAGTAGAAGCTTTCACAGTAACTCCAGTGATGGGGTTATGCAGAGCAAAATCTGTGTTACTAGTGAATTTCACATTAGGAGCCGTTATAAAGAAACCTGTCTTTGACTTGTCTTCTTTCTGCGGATCAAGCTTAGACCATCTTTTGAGTCACAGTGCTTAATTACAGTGACTTTCAGTATTTATGAATGCGTCAGCATGGATTCACCAAGGGGAAATCATGCCTGACCAATCTGATAGCTTTCTATGATGGTATGACTGGCTGGGTAGATGAAGGGAGAGCCATGGATGTTGTCTACCTAGACTTCAGCAAGGCTTTCGACACGGTCTCCCATAACATCCTCCTAGGGAAGCTCAGGAAATGTGGGCTGGATGAATGGTCGGTGAGATGGATTGAGAACTGGCTGAATGGCAGAACGCAGAGGGTTGTCGTCAGCGGCACTGAGTCTAGTTGGAGGCCAGTAGCTAGTGGTGTCCCCCAGGGGTCAGTACTGGGCCCATTCTTGTTCAACTTCTTCATCAACGACCTGGATGAAGAGTTAGAGTGTACCCTCAGCAAGTTTGCTGATGACACCAAACTGGGAGGTGTGGTAGATACACCAGAAGGCTGTGCTGCCATTCAGCGTGACCTGGACAGGCTGGAAAGTTGGGCAGAGAGGAACCTGATGAGGTTCAACAAAGGCAAATGCAGGGTCCTGCACTTGGGGAGGAACAACCCCATGCACCAGTACAGCCTTGGGGCGGACCTGCTGGAGAGCAGCTCTGCAGAGAGGGACCTGGGTGTCCTGGTGGACGACAGGTTAACCATGAGCCAGCAGTGTGCTCTGGCTGCCAAGAAGGCCAATGGCATCCCTGGGTGCATCAAGAGGAGTGTGGCCAGCAGGTTGAGGGAGGTTCTCCTTCCCCTCTACACTGCCCTTAGTGAGGCCTCATCTGGAGTACTGTGTCCAGTTCCGGGCTCCCCAGTTCAAGAAAGATGAGGAGCTACTGGAAAGAGTCCAGCGGAGGGCTACGAGGATGATGAGGGGACTGGAGCATCTCTCCTATGAGGAGAGGCTGAGGGAGCTGGGCTTGTTCAGCCTGAAGAAGAGAAGGTTGAGAGGGGACCTAATATATACTTACAAATATCTGAAGGGTGGGTGTCAGGAAGATGGGGCCAAGCTCTTTTCAGTGGTGCCCAGTGACAGGACAAGGGGCAATGAGCATAAACTGAAGCACAGGAAGTTCCGTCTGAACATGAGGAAGAACTTCTTCCCTCTGAGGGTGACGGAGCCCTGGAACAGGCTTCCCAGAGAGGTTGTGGAGTCTCCTTCTCTGGAGATATTCAAGACCCGCCTGGACAAGGTCCTCTGCAGCCTGCTGTAGGCAGGGGGGTTGGACTAGATGACCCACAGAGGTCCCTTCCAACCCCGACCATTCTGTGATTCTGTGATTCTGTCTCTTGTTTATAGCAACATTTCTAGGACATGTCAGATATTCTTCACTACTGAATTAAATTCGAATATCACATACTGCTCAGGCACCCTCATGGTGATAGAGGAAGGGCTACCATACCAACTTCATAGTTGTTTTTCCCATTCAGAATTACCTTGAAGCCAGAGGCTGGGTACCTGAAAACGCTCTGTGGTATAGATTAGCACCATTGGATAGAGCCACGAATGCTGACTTAAAAAGAAGTTGCAGCCTCTGGCTGAAGGCTGACACAGACTTGAATCCCCAGTTTATATTGTTACACCCAGTAACAGGTGAAATAATGACTTAATGGGACTTTGAAATGGCTAAATAATTTGCCTTGCAAGCAGTAGGTAAGAAGTGAATACTGTTGTTTCGGATTAATAACGTGTTGCTTCCCTACAGCCATTTATTATGATCTTGACCCACTGTAATTGTAGTATGTTGTCTTTAATTTATAGCACCAGCTAACCTACCTTTTCTCTATTTCTTCTTGACAGAGAGAGCGGCTGAGAAATATTGAGCGTATTTGCTTCCTCCTGCGAAAGGTGAGCATAAACTAGCCTAGAATTTGTGAAGTTTATGACAATTAAAGTCATCAAGTGGCAATGTGCATTCATTTGCACTTTGAAATGATCCTTGCACTCCATTGATGAAAGGCTGCATTCTACTGCAGAAGTGGAAGTCATGATGACCTTGTAAGGACAGAGTAAGGCAAATTATAAAAGGTTAACATAATAGAGGATTTCTGGATAAGAACTGAAACTTCAGAACATCAGCCCATTAATTCTGGAACATGCTTTTTGAAGGTGGTGAATTGTTTTGCAGTTGCAGCTTGAGGTGCTTTTATAACCCTGTCAGCTGGTAATAGTGTTGTAGTACTGGCTTTAGAAATACCCTTTTTTTTGAACAGTGGCTTACTATTTGATAAACTAAACATTTTATTAGCTACATACTTAAAGTTTAAGGTTTTTAGTTGGCTGAGTAGAAAAGTTGATGTAATCCTTATTTTAACTTGACACAAAAGAGAAGCTGAGTGCCTCAGTTTCTGAGGGATTTGGGGGAGCTGATAAACTGTAGGAGTGATATATTCATGGGTTACTCCTCTGTAGCTTGAATAAGGGTTTTCATAAACATTCTTCTCCTGACTCTGTCCCACTGAAGTGAAATAATCATAATTCCAAACTATTTTATTCTATGTGTTTAAGTTTCTATAAATTGCCTTCAGCAGAGTAGTAATGGAGGCACCCAAATTATTCTGCATTTTTGCTTAAAAGGTCATCACTGAAGTGTGGATTGCTGACTGCATCCTAATCAGGCTAAGAACTAATTTCAGTTATGCTTTTAAGAAGCTGATGACTTCATCCTTAGAAGTTTTGGGAAAGCCAGTGCTAGGGATAATTGGTTTGGGGTGATCCAAAGATGTAACCATGACTCCATGCAGAATCTATGAAGTGTTGTTCTCTGGTCGGTCAGAACTTGAATTTTATCTGTTTGACACCATTATGAGCACGTGACTGTTAGGAGCCACACTTAAGTACTTACTTAGCCTGTTTATGACACTAAGGATATGAAAATAAGAGAAAATACTTGTCACCAATAGCTTGCCATTTTGTCAAATAGGCAGCCAGCCAATTTCAAGCTGTGTCCCAGTTTCTTTGCTGTGAAGCAACTGGTTAGTAGTAATGTATTAATATATGTGAGCCTCATGGGAATGCCTTGCCTGCATTTTTATTGAGCCTCAGCCTCACTGTGAACAGCAAAATGGAGCATTTTGGCTAATTACAGACTCTGTATTCATGAGGGGTTGGCTTGCTTCTGGTTCACTTAAACAGTTTGTTAATGCAGCCTCTTCTTCAGAGTTCTTTGGGGACACATTTGTTTTAATTGAGAGATTATATGCAGGAAGAAGAAGGTGCAATAACTACAGAGATTTGTAGTCCTCAAATCTGATAATCACTAAAAATAGCTGTAGTTTAGGTAGCATAAAGGATTCAAATTCTGGAAAAATGGTAAAGAATTGAATGCCAGCTACATAGTTACAGGAAAATAGCAGTTAAGATGCTGTCAGTAAGCACTAGACATATCCTTCTTTACAACATTGTGTGGCTTTAGGTCTGTTTCTCTTTCTATGAAACAACAATCTATCTGTTTTCCTGTGTCTTGAAGTCAGGCAATTCTTTTAAAGGGTTTTGAAAACAGTGATATCTTCATATTTATGACATTAGAACTTAATGCTTAAGATCTGATATAAGTCTGTCTTTTAGAGAGGTTATAGGTAGGCTATAGAAATATGTTCATTTTACCCCAGTTCAGCTGGGTAAAAAATTGGCTGGATGGTCGGGCCCAAAGAGTGGTGGTGAATGGAGTTAAATCCAGCCAGTGGCCGGTCATGAGTGGTGTTCCCCAGGGCTCAGTTTTGGCGCCAGTTCTGTTTAACATATTTATATACGATGTGGACAAGGGGATGGGGTCCACCCTCAGTAAGTTTGCAGATGACACCAAGTTGAGTGGGAGTGTCGATCTGCTCAAGGGTAGGAAGGCTCTGCAGAGGGATCTGGACAGGCTGGATCAATGGGCCAAGGTCAATTGTATGAGGTTCAACAAGGCCAAGTGCCGGGTCCTGCACGTGGGTCACAACAACCCCATGCAACGCTACAGGCTTGGGGAGGAGTGGCTGGAAAGCTGCCTGGCAGAAAAGGACCTGGGGGTGCTGGTTGTCAGCCAGCTGAACATGAGCCAGCAGTGTGCCCAGGTGGCCAAGAAGGCCAATGGCATCCTGGCTTGTGTCAGGAATAGTGTGGCCAGCAGGAGTAGGGAGGTGATCGTGCCCTTGTATTCGGCACTGATGAGGCTGCACCTGGAGTACTGTGTTCAGTTTTGGGCCCCTCACTACAAGAAGGACATTGAGGTGCTGGAGCGTGTCCAGAGAAGGGCAACGAGGCTGGTGAAGGGTCTAGAGAGCAAGTCTTATGAGAAGCAGTGGAGGGGACTGAGGTTGTTTAGCCTGGAGAAGAGGAGGCTGGGGGGAGACCTTATAGCTCTCTATCACTACCTGAGAGGAGGTTGTAGTGGGGTGGGTGTTGGTCTCTTCTCCTAAGTAACTAGCAATAGGATAAGGGCAAGTGGCCTCAAGTTGTGCTACGGGAGGTTTAGATTGGATATTAGGAAAAATTTCCTTACTGAAAGAGTGGTCAAGCATTGGAAGAGGCTGCCCAGGGAAGTGGTTGAGGCACTGTCCCCCGAGGTATTTAAAAGACGTGTAGATGCAGAGTTTAGGGACGTGGTGTAGTGGTGGAATTGGCAGTGTTAGGTTAATGGTTGGACTTGATGATCTTGAAGGTGTCCTCCAGCCTAAACAATTCTATGATTCTATGATTATATGCTGGTTTTAGAAGGGGTTCTTGGGGATTACTAAATGGGCATACAGTAAGTCCTAAAAATCTGACTCCAGCGGGCAAATGATTTCTTAAGGATGGATTTTCGGTTTTATCTCCAAAGTACTTGGAGCAGATTATTAATAAACTGTGACCAGTTATGTGGTATGTCACCAGGTGTTACATATTTTCCAAAACAGAATGGAGGATGTAATTGTTCTGCAGCCAGGCATTTTCTGATGTTTGGTTTGGCAAAAATATTTACTATATCATTAAAACAAGTAAGGATTGTGTGAAATAGATATATATGGTGCTGGCATATGTATATGCATGTACAAATACATCCCATGTTTTTATGGTGCTATAGAATTAGATCAACTTAAGTTTTCTGGTTGCTGGAGAATGACTAATTCTGTATAAAGAAGCTATGAACTTTGTATAGCCATGGTCAAATCTCTTCTATCCTGAAGTAAATGAGGGGAAGGACTTGTTTTCTGAAGTCAGCACAAAGTGAGATTCTCTCGAGATACAGGTATCTCGTTTTGTTCAGTGATGTTATTTTGGGGGCTTTGTGTATGAATTTGTGATCATATGTGTGTGCTGTAAACTGTTGAATATTCCATTGTGTGGACATTGGTGTGTCATACAAGTGTTGCATGATTCACATAGGATATACGCTAGTATTGGCGAATGCTGCGGAGTCTGTATTTGTGCTATCTTTGCTAAATTGCCTTTGTTTCTGTAAGGATATGATTACATGACATACTACAGTGCTGTACAGGGGTACGCAAACTAGTTGTGAATGAGCTGTCCTGAGCTAGTGGAGGCAGTACAGTATACAGCAGCACAAGCTTCTTGGGCTCATTAGCCCTGCTGAGGAGTAGGATAGGTGAGATGTGCCATATAGGTCTACCGTGAATTTTGAGATCAAATATTTTGGTGGGATTATTAAAATATATTCAGTTAATGATGACAGCAATATTATTTAATTGCAATTGCAGTTGTGTTTCAATAAGTCTACCTTCCTGACTGATTGCTGTTGGATATACTTATTTTAGCACTAAGAAAAATTAGGAATTTCCTAGATTAAAACATGGTGTGCTTCATTAATCAACCACTGTAATATTATTACTTTACCTTTAGGAAAATTGAAATTAAGTTGTGATTAGGTTAAGCATTGTAATTTTTGAATTAATTTGATAAATCCTTACTAAGGAGGAGAGTTGAATGAACTTGCTTCCTCCTCAGGGAACGTATTTCAGACTTCAGTTTGTTACAAAACAATGCCAAAAAGTGTGAACAATAGAAGTGTCCTTTCTCAAATTATCAGCAAATACTCGTTTTTAAACCCCATTAAGCTAAAGTAAGAGTGATTTATGAACAGCAGAACTGGAACTTACCTTGGAAGGACTTGAGGTAGATAAAAGAGAGGCTTTTACTCATTATCCTACTGTAGTGGAGCATTTTAATTGAGTTAGACACAAAATTCGTAAAACTGCAAGTGTAAGAAAATATTGTATCCGAGCTCAATCCTTTTTCTTGATTTTTATTTGGGGTGTTTTTTTGTTTGGTTGGTTGTTTTTTTGCAAGCCCTGAAGGGATGATTGGAAGAGAGCAAATTCAGCAAGAAATCTAACCGCAGGCAAGGTGACATTAATCTCAAAGATGTTCCAGATGAACTTGAACTGTCTTGAAAAATACAAATACACAGACAAAAGACCCTGCAGGGGCAACTTTTGAATAACCAAACTCTAGCTAGTTCAGCACTCCAATACTAGCAGTAGGAACAGTAGATTGTAAATCAGGAGCTGGGGTTTTCAGAAAAAAACCCCAAACCAAACCCCCAAACCAACGACCAAAACCTCTTCACCTAACCTGTTTTGAAGCAAGTTTTAGCGTTTTAGTTAGGAGGTTGGGGGTTGCCAACGCTTGGTCTATTCTAGTACTTCTGTCACTGTGGTTTCTGGTGGAGCAGCATCTGCGATGGTAGTGGTGGAAATTTATTCTGTACTCAATAGTTCTGGTGTTTACCAGATTCAATTTTGGTTTTTACTACTTTGCAAAAATAAAATCTATCTTTTATATTCCATAGTGTATACTCTAATACACAGCACAATAATGTTTTACTATATTTACAGATTTTCATAAATAATGAAAATAAATGTTACCTTAAAGAGCAGCTACAGAAGACATTCCATTCTGACATCATACTGTAAATAAAATGTAAAACCTTTATCATAATATATAATTCCAGACACCTGAGTGTCTGCTTACAATTTTGTTCTGGTATGTTTCCGTACTTTAATATTCTGTAAAAAAATTAAAAATTACTTACATGGGTGAAAGTAACAGTAATTCAGAGGCATGAGCAATCAGAAGCTTAAAGGGTTGTGGGTTATCACCACAGGTTCAACTGTAGTTAGACCATTCCAAGGAAGAAGATAAGGCTTGATCCTGTGTTTGTGTGGTGCCTGTTTGTCAGTGTTGAATGCACATACTCAAAGCTTGAAAAACCCCCACGATATGTTCAGTGAAACATTACTGAGCTCATTGGATCAGCTAACAGGAAACAAGTTAGCTTTTTAGCTTTTCCTTAGTAGCAGATAAAAACAGTATTTTCTGACTGTGTAGGTTCTTCTGCTTTGCATTTAGAGAAGTATTATGGGAAATCAGTATTTCTAAAAAGTAGCCCTGTCTTTCCTTGTTTATCCTTATTCAGCTGACTTTTTTTTCCTGCATATTTTGGGTGAAGGAGGCTAACCAATGTGCACTAGAGTAGTTGTCATGTGAAATAATTTTTGTACTTTGACTTTGTTAGATTCCAGACCTCCACCTACCAGTAGCTCCCACCATTCTCTGATGCAGCAGCTACAGTGGACATACCCCTTTGAAGGGTGTCCGGTGTCACAGTAGCTGACTTGAATCGACTGATTGTATTCTTTTCTTCTTGATAAATTTTCTGGTTATTATGATGATTACTTTTTCCCTTGTTCTGCCTTGTAGTCACTGGCAAGCCTGAGATAATGTGACGAATTTTAGGTATGTGTTTCTGGATATGTCAGTTGATTGCTTTGGCATGGATTTAGGGATTTACAGATGTGTGACATTCTTTTAGCCAGTCTGCAGGCTGATAGTCATTAGCAGAGTATTTCTGTAAGCCTATAGCATGGTTCATTAAAACACTTAATGTAAGGTTATATAAGCAAATTAGCAAATGTGATGTATAATCACAAGGAATTTTTAAAGTGGTATATATCCATCATATGTAAGAAGGAATCATACTTGCTTCCTGAGGTTGAAAAATCTCATAGGCAGAAACTACAGCAATAAGACAATTAGTTTGTTGCAGAACTGGGAACAGCAGCAATAGCACTACAAAAGGTAAAACTATAAATCTTTCACAACCTCAGTAAAGTTGTTATATTTTCTCATTTAGTTACACTTGACAGAAAAATAAAATGTTGCAGCATATCCACACTAGAGAGATAAGTCTGCGGGGTAAATACATGCTACGTTTGTGGTATGCATTATATTCAGAACCTCCTAACTGGTAGTCAACATTTTGTCTTTGACGTTTAGGTGCTTGTGTTATCTGAGAGGAAAACAGAATTCTTAGTCTAGTCATAAGATATTTTTGGACTATAGAAATAGCAGTAGTATTCTGCCTCCCAGGACCAAGAGGCTGATCTTTCCAGAGTTCTGATGAACTGCTGCTATAACAAAGATTGCAAAGGGAACAAAAAATGGCACCATGTGACATTTTTCCCCATTAATAGTGATTGTTAGAATGATGGAGCACATGAACTTTCTCCACTCTGATTAGAGACCAGAGAGTTCATCTTTGTTACTGATTTCTCAGTGCATGTTGTATTTCTTGATGTATCTAATGCTCTTGCTTTTCATACCTCTTCAATATGAGGTGACATCAATGAGCTGACAGCGTGCACTCGCAGCCCAGAAAGCCAACCGTATCCTGGGCTGCATGAAAAGCAGCATGGCCAGCAGATCAAGGGAGGTGATTCTGCCCCTCTGCTCTGCTCTGGTGAGACCCCACCTGGAGTCCTGCATCCAGCTCTGGAGCCATCAGCACAGGAGAGACATGGACCTGTTGGGAGTGGTTTCAGTGGAGGGCCACAAAAATGAGCAGAGGGCTGGAGCACCTCTCCTATGAGGAAAGGCTGAGAGAGTTGGGGCTGTTCAGCCTAGATGAGAGAAGGCTGCTGGGAGTTCTTATTGCAGCCTTCCAGTACTTAAAGGAGGCGTATAAGAAAGATGGGTACAGACATTTTAGCAGGGCCTGTTGCAATAGGACAAGGGATACCAGTACAGGCTTGGGGTGGACCTGCTGGAGAGCAGCTCTGCGGAGAGGGACCTGGGTGTCCTGGTGGACGACAGGTTAACCATGAGCCAGCAGTGTGCCCTGGCTGCCAAGAAAGCCAATGGGATCCTGGGGTGCATCAAGAAGAGTGTGGCCAGCAGGACGAGGGAGGTTCTCCTTCCCCTCTACACTGCCCTGGTGAGGCCTCATCTGGAGTACTGTGTCCAGTTCTGGGCTCCCCAGTTCAAGAAGGATGAAGAGCTACTGGAGAGAGGCCAGCGGAGGGCTACAAGGATGGTGAGGGGACTGGAGCATCTCCCCTACGAGGAGAGGTTGAGGGAACTGGGCTTGTTCAGCCTGAAGAAGAGAAGGCTGCGAGGGGACCTTATAAATGCCTACAAATATCTGAAGGGTGGGTGTCAGGAGGATGGGGCCAAGCTCTTTTCAGTGGTGCCCAGTGACAGGACAAGGGGCAATGGGCACAAACTGAAGCATAGGAAGTTCCGTCTGAACATGAGGAAGAACTTCTTCCCTCTGAGGGTGACGGAGCCCTGGAACAGGCTGCCCAGGGAGGTTGTGGAGTCTCCTTCTCTGGAGATATTCAAGACCCGCCTGGACAAGATCCTGTGCAGCCTACTGTAGGTGACCCTGCTTCGGCAGGGGGGTTGGACTAGATGACCCACAGAGGTCCCTTCCAACCCCTACTATTCTGTGATTCTGTGATTCTGTGATAAGGATTTTAAACTAGAAGAGGGTAGATGTAGGCTAGATATGAGAGAAATTTTTTTACAGTAAGGGTGGTGAAACGCTGGAGCAGGTTGCCCAGAGAGATGGTAGACGCCCCATCCCTGGAAATATTCCAGGTCAGGTTGGATGGGGCTCTGAGCAACCTGATCTAGTTGAAGATGTCCTTGCTTGCTGCAGGGGGGTTGGACTAGATGACCTTTTAACTATCAGGAGATCCTTCTTATTGAATGGGTGGAAGCATAAACCCGCATCAAGAGACAATGTGGATAACTTCTGAAGAGTTAACATAGAATTAAGTATATAGAAAACATACTGCAGGTGTCCAGGTAGTTAGTCAATACTTTGTCTCTCTGTGACTCAGAGCAATACAGAAGCTTGTACCCAAGCACGTATTGCTGTGTGTAAAATGATTGGAAGTAAATACTACATATTCTTAGAATTATTTTTACCATCTCAGATGCTTCACATGCACACCCCCCCACCCCCCATCTATGCACTGAAATTCAGTGTTTCAAAAGAGAGTTGGTTTATATCAAAAAGCTTTCCGAACGTCCCTGGATTTAGGAAGGGTTTGACTTCCAGTTTGATGTTCATGCTTATCATTCATCTCTAAGATTGAACAACAACGAAAGCAGCTGTGATAGCCCTCTGTGGGCACTCTCAGTCCCTCCTTGACATTGACAGCTTGGAGCAATCTCTGTTTATCGCTCTGAGATGAACAACATGTTGATATTCAAGCACAAACCCATGCGGAATAGACCTGGACTTAGATATGGATTTAAAGTTTACAATTTAGACACCATTTAGATGAAAACTGTGTAGTTCATTGTTGGCGGTTACGACCACGTATGTCTGAATTGGTGTAGAGATTCCCAGTGAAACTCAGGAGATGTTACAAAGGTCAAACTCAAAGTAGAATGAGGGGAAAAATACAAGTTTTTGATTAGACAATTCAGCACATGCCTTCATAGCACTTCACTTGAGCTAGTAATGCTTTACTCCTTGGAAAATTGTCATTTTCTTCCCTTTGGGCCTGGCCATTACTGGGAGAGGACTGTGTCATGAGGGAAGGTGGCAGATACATACATGCAAGAAGTTGGGGTGGCTTTTGCTTGGATCACAGTTTCATTTCCAGTTTTATCAGGGTCTGAACTTTGTATTAACTGGCCTGATAAATAGTATGAGTATGACGCAGTTGTTCAGTAATCCTTTTTTTAGAGGTTTAAACATATGATGTGTTATGGAGACTACAGTGATATTCTGAATTAACATTATCATACGAAAAATCTTCACATTTTACAAGTGTCTTCAGTAAATTCAAAAGAGTGCTTTCAGGATGTTGTATTTGTCTTCTTTCTGGAAGAAAATGCAATACAGGAGCAAATCTTTTGTTATGATTAGGTGGATATTCTGCTGTTGTATGTTTTGCCACTGTTTGAGTTTTGCATTCTTTTTTTATTTCCTTGGTTGGATGCTTTGATCTTTTAAAGACCCTGTTGTACTTCAGCCAGAGATTCCTTTCAGCAAGATTTGGCTCTCCTTTTCTATTATGCTTTCATTAGTGTTTGTCTTGCAGCAATGCTTCCAGACTCAGTAAAGAATAAAGCTTTATTGTGTAAGGTGCTACAAAAACCACATGGTAATAAATATGAAGAGCATTTGTTTATACTCACAAGTCATGTACACAACAGGAAAGGAAGGTTGCACAGCTGATCTGGTGATAGAAATCTTGTTTTCGGAGAGCCTACTTAGTTTTCTTGTTAGCAGGCATAGTTTGAATCTCTTAGTTTTAATTGAAGCTAAAATTTTTGCTGTTTTTGAGGGGTCTCATGGTTCATGGAGTTAATAATTGCATGTAGTCTTCAGTCTCTACAGCAGCTGTTCAAATCCAGCCCACCTGGAATCGGACTCAGACTACTGTAGTCCGACTGATGACTGTTGGGAGTAAAATTATCTTGTGTTGTATGCTTAGAGACTTGTGATGCTTGCTCTACAGAAATACTAGTAAACATAGACAATATGATGAGATAGATCTCTGTCAACATCCTAGTGAGTATGAGCTGCACCCCACTGCTATAGATATGCACACATAATTAGCTCCTAACCTGCCTCAGAAGAAGTTCTGGAGTTTGCATGCAGGCACAGGAATTAAGGATATTGCTGTTTCAAAAGCATTAATTAGATCTGCAGATTTTGTAGGACGTAAGCTTGCCATGCTTTACGAATCCTGTCAGCTAGGACTTGGACTGTCAATATGACATCTTTCATAAAACTAAATTCATTTAAATTCTCTTTTGGTTTGAAGTGACCAAAGACTTTTTAAAGTACATTAGACTCTGAGCATGTGTGAGAGACATAGAACTGTAAAGTTTGTATTTCAGTACTCGCTACTTACTTGAAAAGTACTGCTAAACGGCGGTTGGATGATAAAGCCAACTTTCTTCTGGCCTTCAGAGTGGCTCTGACAAGGTAGTTTTATATTAGGAATGAGTAACTTTTTACACTCTTAGGATAAAATTGGAAGTGAGCTAAGAAGGTATTAGTGTGCAATTTGTAGTTTAATGAAATTATGACTTACGGATGAGTTATTTGGTACAGCATCTCTTATTAGTGGAAAGAGACATGAGAAATTTTAAATCTCCTATTCATGTAAACAGGGAGGCTGTCCATTGGACGAACAAGTGAAAGAAGAATGTCGCTTGACAGGGGAAGTGCAGATATGGGAAAAGCAAGTAAAATCTTTTTAACTGAATTATTGTACACTTTTATTAGCCATGAGTTGGTTTAACTGTTTTCTGCAGTTTGCCTAGAAGAGGACGGAGTTAACATATTGATAGCAATTCACACTTGATAGAGATTTTTTTTGCATCCGGAAACATAAGGGATATAATGATTTTCCCTGAATCTTGCAATATAAATTTGCAATAAAGGCCAAACTTAGACCTTTAGTACCTTTGTTGCTGAGCTGCCTTTTTCTTTTTTGCACTTTGCTGGGAAATTCGCTACAGATCATCTAAAAGCTTCTCTCCTTCCCTCTCTTAAGTCTTTTCTGCCTACTCTTTTGTTACATTTGTTATATATGAAGTGTGGAATGGCATAAAATGAAGGTATGCCCTGTTCAGTCAGTCTCTTGGGCACTCAGATAGTTTTAGTTTCATCAGAAAGAGTGAAACATGGCATGGCAGCTCTTCTGCAGAGCTGACAGTAGAACTGGGACCAAAGAGCTGGCAGTATTTATACTGTATGCACAATAATCCCATAAATGTTGTTTGACTAGAGAAACTGCATCTCTTCTTCACACTTTTTATTTTATTGTAAATACATAGGGTTCATATTTACTAGAAAGATATTACTATTGCAATAAAAATACTGAACGTAATCTGTTCTGTCCTTTCTTTGTACAGTACCATATCTGGAAAGAAAGTCCTTAAGACAGGACTTAAGAATTTAGAGGAAGTATGGTATTTCTGACAGGCAATTCATTCACTACTGACACTCATTGATTATGTGTATTGTGCAAGCGCTACTTTTAATCAAATTTACAAGTTACTGAGTTCAGCAGTTTTCAAAAGTTAGAACATAACAATTGTTATTTTTAGCAGTTGTTACCTAAGGACGTCTGTGTGCTTACCTAAGGGTAATGAAGAGATACATCCTGCTGTGCCTGCACAGGTGTTCAAAACAGGGGTAGATCATAAGGGGAGAAGTTACAAAACTATTGCAGGAGTGAAGGTTTCAAACTTGTGACTCAGTCACAATTTGGTCCTTACCCCACTTTCACTCCAGGGAGGAACTAAGATTCACCAGTGTGATGAGTGATGGAAATTGAAACGTCCTTTGAGGGGAGATATGTACGTTTTTTCATAATATTATTACTCATGAAAATATTTACATATAAAACTATTTTGGGTTACCCAAGTGTATTTTGCTGTTAATCTCATCTTTTAAATTATTCAATAATCAAAGTGGCAAACAAAGTATCACCCTGTAGTAGACGATCTCTTCTTGCCTTCTTCCAGTACTCTTCTGGAGGATATGTAAACATATGTCTTTACACTATCAGAATATCACAAATAACAGTAGAATAAGGCTGAAGATGCAGCAAAAATGTAGAAGAGTAAGTGTTGCCTGTAATGTACTCCTGAGAGCAGTGTACTTCTCAGCTGCCTGGGGCAATGTAATTTATGCGTATGTTCCTCAGAGCTGTGTTGAAGCTGTTGACAAAATATGAATTGCTAATTGACTGTATTTGCTGTAATTTGGTATGCAATAAAGTAAATATTTGCATTTTAAAAAAACTAAAGAAATCGAGGTTAAAACAAATGTCACTATTACGTGTAGCAGAATGTTCACTGTGGATTTAAGTCAGGATCAGACCCTATAAAGCCTCTATGCAATTACAAAAAGCGATATAATACCTAAAAATAGAGTGCAGTGATTTTATATCATACCTGTTACATGGATGAAAATTGTTTCTGCTGGGAGTTAAATGTCCTACCTTGCATTTCGATGCTGATGTTTTCAATAAACCTGTTACAATAGCAGAGCAGGGATTGTCTTTACCATGTCTGCACTGTACCATATCTGCTTCCTTAGACTGACAGCCTTTACATCCCAGATATGGAAACAGCCCTTTAGTGAACACTTAGTTTTCAGCATTTATGAAACTGTCAATCTTAGGCAGACCCCCGGGAGCAGGCCTGAGGGCCCTTCCTGTGCCGTGCAGCTGGCTGAACTTAATTTTAATGATCACGGAGATTTCTGCATTCATAGGCCTGCCTGTGAAATGAGGGGCTGGTTTTCTAGATCCTAATGAACAGCTGTGGTACTAATTGTCCTTCTCACCAGTTTTGGGTGAGTAGACAAAGACAGCATGAACTCTTGGAATAACCCAGCTGCAGGGTGTCCTGGCTGATTGTGTCTGAAACACAATAGTGAGGTAGGGCAAGAAAGCATTTGTTATCCTGTTTCGTGTCAGTGTTGTGAAAATTAGAGACGTTCACACTGCAGGGTTGCTAACCCAGCTCCTGTTACTGGTTCTGAATTAACATTAAAAAAAGAAAAATTGTGAAGATCTCTCCTGATTCCTGCTGAGTGGAAAAGAACAGTTAGCAGAGGAGATACACTTGTAAGATCACAGCACATTTGTCTTAAGGACACGTCTTCCAAGGACAGGGCACTTTTTGAACTGTGTTGGTGCCCTGCAGGACTTATAGTGGAGAAGTCTTTTTTTAAATCCATTTCATAACCTCTTTACCTGTTGGCTGTTATGACCTTCTGTAGGCTCTGCAATACAGAAATATTTATAGATATTCTTGATGAATGTTCCATAAAGACCTGATCTTCCTCTGTCACTCTTGTTAAAGTTATTACTTGTATTATGACAAAGTTTAAATATTCTAGGCATAAACGAGCTCCAGTGGAATCTATAAATTTTAGATATAATTATCCCCATGTTGCAGAAGGCAAAAATGAGACAATGAGAAGTCAAATGATAGGCCTAAATATAGACGTGTTTAGTAGCTGTTATGGAAGGAGCATCCAGAAATCCTGTATTTTAATATTAGATCTGGTACTGTGTTACAGATGGATATGGAGTGCTTTGTGAGAATGATAATTAGGTTCTTTGTGTTATTCATTTCATTGTCTGGTATTTGTGCCTTGGAGTGACATGTTCACATCCACTTAATACTGTTTAAAGAAATTCCAGTAGTGCATTAGAATAATGAAATTTCCTTTACAAAGCATTGGCTTTGTGCTGCTTTGCTTCATTGTGATCCTGAAAGGTGGAGGAGTGAAAACACAGATGTTATATCCTTTCTTTTATTTCTGCCGTTTAGTTGGTCCATAACATTGTGTCTTGCATGCATGCACCATTGTTCTCCCTCAGATAAAATGTAAAGCTGTGTATTTGAACTTAGTAGGATGTTCTTTTGATGATCTGGAATCCATTTTCCAGACATTTTCCTTTCAGCTGGTTGCACACATTTACGTAGCAATCTGCTAAATATTTCTAGAGGTTTGCATAACATGGTTTTGAATTACTTAAGGTGCTTTGGTTGTAGGTTTGTGTTATAACAATTTTAACTATGCAACTGAGTTTGTAAGTGACTGCTGCAAGTGACTAGAGAACAGAGCTTGTTGAGACACGAGCAAGTGTGGATTTTAACAGGAGAACTGAAAGAAATTGAACGTGAAAATTTGGACTGAAAACCTTAGTATATTTACTGTGACAGCATTGTATTGAGCTCTAGGGCAGCCTTTCAGAGGAGGATTTGGAAGTCAAGTAGCTCAAATCATTTAAGGTAGATTAGAAGGATACACTAGCAAATGTAAGTAGGAAGCCTTCCTGTATTTGAACAGTAAATTTAGTGTGTTTCATGTGTTTGATCAATGCAAGCAGTATGTTTAAATCTGTTGCAAATGTTAAGATGCATGATCTGTGTATTTAAATTATACACAGTTGACCCTACTTCTTTGGTTTGTACAGCAGCAGGAGGAAACAGATATGATTTGTTTCAATGTGTGTACATTCCACCTATGTGCGCAGTCTGGGCTCATGCACATACCACTGCTATTTTTCTGTGTGCGTCTGCTTTCTTCACTTGCTTGCACTACACTTCTGACTTTTGTGGTCTCTGTTGTTCAATTAGAAGAATTTCAGAGTCATGAAATAATTGTCTCCATTTGGTCTCACAATCTCTTTAACTCAGCAGCTGATACTCCTCAGTACCCCAGGTTAGCTCTGGTGGGCTGCATTAGGATGGGAATGACAGTGTAGTTAAAATAACTCTTGTGTTCTGAAAACCTTGGGTACATCTCCATCCCATCTTTCCCTGCTACTGATAAGGACAAATTCAGTATGTCAACTTTAGCAAGGAATATGGAAAAAAAGCAGCAAAGTGAGCACCTTAGTGACAAGCTGCAGCTACCCTTTAGTGGAAGTGGGCGCAGCAGCACTGACTGCTGCGAAAAAGAAGCATGATTCCATGCATGCACGATGTTTCCAGTTTCTTGTTGCTTTTAGGTGGATGGAAAAGGGCTTGTGCATTTGTCAGGTGAACAACTTGTTTCCACTTGGATAATCAGCAGAGCTCTTACATTACATGAAGGAGATACAACCTCCATTTCTCTTCAGTTTTTTTCCTTGCCATCTGCGGGAGGAGAAGGCAGGCATTAAGAAGGGAAGTTGTCTCAAGCCTCTAACAGCGTAATAAAGACTTTCAGAAACCCTGGGAAGGGTAGAGTGTCTGATGGCTGGCAATTTCTTTCTACAGTGTAAAATCTGTGGTTACAGTATGGAGGATGGTGTGCACAGATGGAGGCTGATGTAGACCCATATACTTTTTGGGGAAGAGACAGCAATTCCAAGAGAATTACTATTATTTTGTTGCACTTAGGAGTATTAGTCCTAAGCAAAGTGCTGGAAAGAAGCATGAAGTCTTGACATTTCAGTGACTAAACAGTGATTGGGAAAACAGTTTGATTCGCTTGTTACAGTTGATTTTCTAAGCATGAGAATTTAATAGTGCTGATGAAAGGAGACTACTATTCCTGCTATATCATCTTCCCAGTTTTGGTTTCTGTGAGGTATTTTATGTGCCCTGTTGACTGGCGACGCAAACTCTGAGTCATTCCGTGTAAAAATGATACAACGTTCTGTAAAGCAAAATTACATTTGAGAAGGAGGTATCCATATGTGATAAACAGAATAAGGAGGAAAAGTACTGACAGAAAAAGATGGGTTTATCTTTTGTATAAGAACAGCAGAATATATTTAGCAAATAGGAAACTGAATGAAATTATTTTATACTGAGCTTCCTGAGAGATGCCCTTCTGCAGCTGCAGTCTACAGAGGTCTTTGTATTCCTGTAAAGACAAAGAAACTTTTGACAGGTTCTTCAGTGCTTGTTTTACCATTCTTCAGTTCAGCCAAACCTGGATGTCTATACACAGCAAAGCCTGCCTTATTTTTCTTTTTTTTTTTTTGGAATTAGAGGGGAAGAATCTATCTACATGTGCATGTATGTGTGTACTACTTTGTATGAGGCTGTATTAAATATTTATGGTGAGATGGTAATGATATGAGTATGATATCCACCTAAGATTTTACATATTAAATGCAAATGATGGACTGTGAATAAGGATTTTCAATATTTACAGGTTTACTTAAATATATGTATCAGAGCAAAAATTAGAAAGGTATAGTAGTTTCCTTCCCTTGCTTGTGTTACAGAAAAGGGTGTTCCTAGAAGCTGACTTCCTTTTCAAGCTTTCCTGTGGTCTTCCACAGGTGAACGTCAGCAAACAGAATTTCTGGTGATAAATTTGTAATGCCATTCATTGGCTTGGGACTCGAAGTGGCCAAGTTGCAGCCCTTAAGAATTGTGCTGCCTTGACAGTCATCTCTTGTGTTCCGTAACCATCTTGAGACTTCATCTTGAGCAGTGTCAGAAACCAGAGGTAGTTACCTGAATCGGGGTGTTCCTGATTCAAAATAGAAGTATCCTGTTTATATCCTAACATATTTACTATCTGACAGCTTCATTTGCTCTCCCAAAAATGAATTGAAGGTGTTAGTTTAATTCCTTTTGCACAGCTGTCTGTGCAAGCAGTTGACTGCTTCAGCAGAAACGACAAGGATTGACTGTTGCTTGTTTCTCAATCAGCTTTCTTCTTTCCAGGAGCCAAATTCCATGTTTGCTAAAGTTGGTTGAAAGTTTCCACTGGTTTCAGAGGGCATTGTGTAAAACTGCAGGATTATTCTTAGAGCCAAGAACTGAGGCAATGTTATTTTTTAGTTATTTAGTTATTCAGCTGTTCAGTTTACTTTTCCTCACAAGTCTCGCTGTTAGTATCTTTCTGCATTTTATGCTGTCAGTTCTCTTGCCTCCTTTTAGATTTGGTCTCTTAGGTAGATTGCCTGAATATAAACTGTAATTGGCTTTGCAGGCTGGGCTTCTTTGCATGATTTCTCTCAGAAACTGTGATGAGCACTGATCCTTTATTTATTTATGTCCACAGGAAAATATCACTCCAAGAAAGGGGTGAAGAGACATGTATGACCTATTTGTTGTTCTATCAAAAGCATAGGCAGATTTAATTTATACCAGAAACTGTGACTGGAAACGAAGTCTGTTTCTGAGAGTCCACCGCTTCCTTTGTGTCCTTTCTAGCTTCACAGCAGAATTTTTTTTTCTTTTGTTTTTTTATACACTGCGTAAATTTTCACTATGGATTTCCTTCCCTGATATTACCAGCCAGCCCACCGATCAGGCACCAGGGTTGTGTTCTTGCTAAATTCATGGATTATGTTGGAATCAGAAATCAAATATGTGATAATGAATGTAATATGCTTTTAAGTGTTGTGATGTTTAGTGGGTAGATGTACATCACGAAGACCTTTCGTGTCTGCAATTTGTGATGAAGATGAATCATTCTTTGGGGAAAAGTTGTAGTCATATTGTAAATCACATTCTAAAAATGAAAAAAAAATCCAGCAGTGATAAATAACTGCCATCTGGAATCTGAACTATGTGATTGTTATGATTTGTCATCCACATAAGATAAGCTTTTGAGAATGTTTAAGTTGAAGGCGTAGACACAGAGATACCCAAATGTATTAATTACTTGAAGTAGTGAAGTTAAATGAAAGTGAAAAAAATACCTTCCATGTGAGGTGGAAAGATTCCTAGAACCAAGAAGATGGAATTAATTGCAGCACAGCTGTATGGGAATAGGTAGGCATTGGGAGTAGCTGTACAGTAGGTTTTACATTGTCCTAAAACATAGGGCTCACTTTAATTATTTGACAGATGGAAATGAATTTACATCAAAAGAAGCCCCTCAAATGCTTTTTGTGATTTCACTTGTGTTGATGAAGCTCCAAGATGCAGCAAGGGATGTAGATGAACTGTGTATGGGATTGTCTAGCTTCGAGAAAAATGTGCTGCTGGAAATTAATCTCTTCTATGACTTGAATGAAGAAGAGAAATAGAGATTTCTGAGAAAAGGCATTGGAAGTAAATGAGAGAGGAAAGCCAGCTGAGAAAAGGGAAAGCAGAGAAAAAAGTAAAATACCTTTAGAAATAACTGCTCTGAATCAACATCACATAAATTTCCGTTTCTGCCAGCTGCCCACTCACTTTCTCTTTTAATAGAAAGAATCATCTTGGGTCTGAAACGAGAAGTGTGAGGAGCCATGGGAAGCTCAGGAAGTGTGGGCTAGATGAATGGACAGTGAAGTGGATTGAGAACTGGCTGAATGGCAGAACTCAGAGGGTTGCCATCAGTGGCACTGAGTCCTGTGGGAGGCCGGTAACTAGTGGTGTTCCCCAGGGGTCAATACTCGGCCCAGTCTTGTTCAGCTTCTTCATCAATGACCTGGATGAAGAGTTAGAATGTATCCTCAGCAAGTTTGCTGATGACACAAAAGTGGGAGGAGTGGAGGATACACCAGAAGGCTGTGCTGCCATTCAGCATGACCTTGACAGGCTGGAGAGCTGGGCAGAGAGGAACCTGATGAAGTTCAACAAGGGCAAGTGCAGGGTCCTGCACCTGGGGAGGAACAACCCCATGCACCAGTACAGCCTTGGGGTGGACCTGCTGCAGAGCAGCTCTGTGGAGAGGGACCTGGGAGTGCTGGTGGATGACAGGTGCCAGCAGTGTGCCCTGGCTGCGAAGAAGGCCAGTGGGATCCTGGGGTGCATTAGGAGGAGTGTGGCCAGCAGGTCGAGGGAGGTTCTCCTTCCCCTCTACACTGCCCTGCTAAGGCTCCATCTGGAGTACTGTGTCCAGTTCTGGGCTCCCCACTTCAAGAAAGATGAGGAGCTACTGGAGAGAGTCCAGCGGAGGGCTACGAGGATGATGAGGGGACTGGAGCATCTCTCCTATGAGGAAAGGCTGAGGGAGCTGGGCTTGTTCAGCCTGAAGAAGAGAAGGCTGCAAGGAGACCTAATAAGTGCTTATAAATATCTGCAGGGTGGGTGTCAGGAGGATGGGGACAGACTCTTTTCATTGGTGCCCAGCAACAGGACAAGGGGCAATGGGCATAAACTGAAGCATAGGAAGTTCTGTCTGAACATGAGGAAGAATTTCTTCCCTCTGAGGGTGACGGAGCCCTGGAACAGGCTGCCCAGGGAGGTTGTGGAGTCTCCTTCTCTGGAGATATTCAAGACCCGCCTGGACAAGGTCCTGTGCAGCCTGCTGTAGGTGACCCTGCTTCGACAGGAGGGTTGGACTAGATGACCCACAGAGGTCCCTTCCAACCCTGAACATTCTGTGATTCTGAAGTGAGTTTCCTATCTTAGTGGGTTTTAGCTCGCAATGCTGAGTAATGGATTTGATCTCTTTAGGGTGTATAGATCATATCAAAATGGTAAAAGCAGCCTTTTTCCGAGGAGGCTCCTCCAATACAGAAGTGAAGCTTCAGTAATAGCTTTATTGTTTCCTTGCTGAATGCATCAGTAATAAAACTTAGTTCTCTTGAACAGACATTGATTTAGTCTCACAGTGCTTCTGTGAGGGAGGCAGTAATATGATCTACATTTTTTTTAAACAGAAATCTGGAGCACCAGCTAAGACAGTAAGTGATTTTTTTCCCATGCCTCTCAACAAGCCCCTGGAGTATAGCCATGGTTAGAACCTGGACAAACCTGGCACTGCATCTTGTGCTCATTACTCCTAGCCAAGCTGTCTGTCAACTGACATATGTCTAGGGACAGACAGAGACGCACAGGAGACTTGCAGAGATGGTTTGTTTTCTGAAAAACTGCTTAGGTAACTAAAATTGAAGAGGTGTTTTACTGACATCTATGATTTCTGTTCCTTTCTTTTTAGCTCGTGTTGCCGGAGTACTCTATCCATAGTCTCTTCTGCATCATGTTTTTGTGCGCTCAGGAGTGGCTCACACTGGGGTTAAATGTTCCTTTGCTTTTTTATCACTTCTGGAGGTAAGCCCATCTTTTATATGCTGACTGCTTGTTAGCCTTATTTGCCAGCTCAGCATATATGCAGATTGTATGAACTATGAAGTACGGTGATAGGAGTATGGCTGAATATCTTTTGCCTAGAAGCTTTTGCCTAGAAGCAGCTGAAACATACATTTCCAGAGAAGAAATAAATATTTTTCACGAACATTTAGGATGGGTAAAGAAAGCACATAATAGTAAAAATGTGGCTTTAAGTTACTAACTTACGTAAATATTCCAAAGGGTATCAGGATGTCCTCGCCAGAACTGAATGAAAAATTTGAAATGAAATAGGCTGAAATCTGAAAGTGGAAGTTGATGACGCTCTAAATACTTCACAGATGGGGAGTTCACCATAAGGCAGTTCATATCTGAAAGATCTTGGACCTATTCATTCAGCCCTAGCAAGGAAACCTTTCCATTGGAGTTGTGAAATAGAGCAGGTGGACAGAATTTTGCTTCTCATCTTCTTTGGCAGCTTTATGCTTTTTTTTTCCCAGTATAAAATAAGTTGTTTCTTGGTGTATGGTAGGGAATTTCTGTTCTGCAAGAGAAGTCTCTGTCAGAGACTCTTGGAGTAGGGATTGCAGTAGATGAAGAGCTGTTGTCTTCACCCTGCCCATGTGAAAAAGTGGAGAGTGCTTCTGCTCTGGATCTCTGCTGTGTGCATATGTTCACTGAGGGTCTTTGAGAGCTGATCAGGTAAGACCTGCTGTTGAGCAGCTTTAATGTTTTCTGGACAGGCAGTGCAGCTGTATCTTCCTTACATTCTAGTGGAGAATCAGCCTTCTTTTGCCTCTGAAGATAACCAAGAGACATCAGTTTTTGTGGCTGTCAGTCTGGAGTCTTCACTAGTTTTGCATTTCCACATTTGTAAAAGCACAGATGATTTTTGCCTGTCAGGGTCTCTTTGTGTTACAAAGTTACGTATGGCAGCAAATAGCTCTTGTTGTGAAGTAGCTTGAAGAATAATACTGTAAAGAAGGCAAAACCGTTATCTCAACCAGGAACTGAAAAATAGTAGCTTTTTTACACGATTTTCTGCAAAAGGCTAGTCATATGCAGAGTCATATGACAAAGTCTATTATTCAGAAGTTAGAGTCACAGTATAATTCCCAGAAAGCTAAATGGAGTGAAGCTACAAGTCCTTTTCTCACTATTGGTTGGGTGCAATAACAATAATAATGTTTTATGTTGCTGTTTTACTAAGAATTAACAATCAAAGTGAGACAATAATACTGATTTAAAAAGTTAAAAAAAATAATTGTGTTTTATGTCCAAGGTGAAAATGTTCAGACTCTAAATAATGGTATCAACCTTTGGAGACAACTTGTGATTTTCTTTGTTTCCATGGTTCTCCGTATGCTTTTCTATAATTACTCCATGATTTCTGCTGTTTTAACCACAGACCAGTGTGAGTTCATTGTGAAAAGTTCTGCACAAAACCATGGGAAGATACTGTGTAATATCTTCATCCTGATGAAGATGACTAAGCAAGGTGTCAGCTGTGGTCTCTGTAAAAGATTTTGCAGGGTTATTAGAGATTGTGAATGGATGTGACTAATATCAGAAAGGAGGAAGGGAGGAAGACAAGGTTATTATGAGAACATTTACTTTCAGAGTTTGCTCCTGGTCACTTGTATGTGGATTTTATATCTATCTATGTATAAACAATACCAGCAATCTTCAGTGGTTACATTACTGTTTCAGAGCAACAAGAATAACAAAGTTTCATGTGATTCATGCTGATCTTAAAGCGGATGATTAACTTTGAGGACTTCATTTTTTTTGTTTGCTTTTGCTTTTTACTGCAAAGTAACGGGGACAAAAGCTTCTTTGTCAAAAATGTTCTTTTGTCAGGATTTTCTTAGACATCCAGTCATTGCTGAGAATAATTAGAAGTTTCTCCTATGTAAGAAGGAAAACATTTTTCAATTAAAATTATTCGGATAATAAATTTTTGAGCACTGCTACCTGTAGAAAACATTAGTCAGTCAGCTCTTATATTACTCCATATTGACTTTTCTCCTTTTCAGAGTTGGAGAAACTGAGCTGTCAGTTGGTTGAGACTGTCAGCTTTCATCATGTCTGAAATGAGTTGTGTAGATGCAGTTAAAGCCCAGTAATCCTTCCTGCATGCTGTGATCACAAGCCACCATATATTGTCACTCAGAATATGTAAGTTATTAGTGAGTAAACCAGAAGTAACAATATAGGAAGGGGGAAACTTTCAATCTAAATAATTAATAGAACACAGAAAGTCCACATTGATGAATTGCTTGATTCTGTAAGAATGGTCTGCTTAGACTAACGTCCTGATTTTAACAATGTCCAGAAATATGACGCTTGAAAAAGAGAGGAAAATTCCTCCTATATCATGGAAGATGGTTGTCTTCTGAGCTGGTGATCAGGAGGGTGTATATCTGTACATATTTAATACAGAATGCTACAGAGTCATTCTAGATGTCTTTTCCTGCTCTTTCAGATATTTTCGTTGCCCAGCAGATAGTTCAGAGCTAGCATATGATCCACCTGCAGTCATGAATGCAGATACCTTGAGTTACTGTCAAAAAGAGGCCTGGTGTAAGCTAGCTTTCTATCTCCTTTCCTTCTTCTACTATCTGTACTGGTAAGTCTGGTCATTTCACTAAGGAAATAGTAGCTGCTTTTCATGTGATATGTGAAATTTTATTTAGGAATGACTGGTAACCAATTGGCTCATTTCCTTAGTCTTGTAAAACTTGCTTCTGATCTGGATTCAGGGAACCATGGCCACTTACAGCAGCATGTGCTTATATCTGCTGACACCTCAGTACAGAATATTAAGTGTTTTATCTAAGGCCTGAGTCAGGCCCCAGGGCCAACCCAAGGTAAAAATTTTTGTTCCTCTGCATAGTCTCTTAGGATGGATGAAATACCAAATGTTATGATAATTATATTATATCAAATAAAAATTATAATGTTATTGTGATTCAAGAGAATCATAAGAAAAATACTATATCTACTGGTGTAGTGATGCTCAAGATAGTAAGTAAATGGGTAGGTAGACAGTGGGAAGCAAAGTGGGGTGCACCATGCCTGTAGTCATTCCTACAGCCTCCCTTTCATTACAGGGTAAGTCTGTCCATGGTCCAAACCCCTAATTTAAGTACCTTCTTGAAGATCTATACCCCAATTGTGTGTTTTCCCCCCTGCCCCTTTCAGCTGTCATATGTCCTTAGTGCACAGTCACAAATGCCCAGTGCAAGAGTATGTGAGGATCCTATTTAAGGTAAGGCCCTGGCAGAATCTCTGTGCTTTTAGTCACCTCTGTAATCACACCACAAAACTATTTGACAACAAAAGTTAAAACACTTTAAATTGAGGTGTTGTTTTATGATGCCTTTCTTCTGCTCCTTCTTCCATGATGCATTTACATAGAATGCCTCTTGAAGCCAGTCTTGCATGCACTAATCCCTCTGTAAGGCAGGTTTGTACGTTAGTAGAAGAAGATAAATGTTATTTCCCCTGTGGTCACTGGTCCATTATCTGTTCTGTTGTTCCCCATATCTTGAGAAGTCATTGCTGCAGGTTATTGTTCTCAATATTACTTTTAAATATTATTGACAACAAAAGTTTTTTGTCCGTGCATACATGTGTATGTGCCTGTGTCTGCATACATGAGAGAGAGAGAGAGAGAAAGTAGAACAGCACAGACTCACAGAAGCTGGTAGGTGCCTAGCTCACACTGAGATCGATGGGGCATGAGGATCTGAGCAGGAGTTTATCATCCAGTAGCTTTATGGGTTTGGGCCGAGCACCTTTGCCCACTAGTCCTCTTCATGGTGACAAGAGTGGAAAGCATGGCAGTTATGCTAGACAAGTGCTGTTGGTAGTGCAAGGAGAGATGGCAAGGTGTGGCTGGAGAGAGAAGCATTTTTAAATCCACATTTTTGTGCTGGCTAAAGGACCCTGTCAAAGTCAGCTATGTAGTGTGGTCTAGCATTTCTGCTGGGACTCTACTGTTGTGCAGCTTCCTCTGAGCCCTGCTTCCTTCATTCTAAAATGTGGTCATAAGCCAAAATCCACTGCCTGGTGCTAAATAAAATAGTGTTAATGATATTCAATTTTGCTGTGCTTTCCTGGGTATTGTCAGAATTAGAATTGCAGTAGAATGGAGCTGTGGCAATATACTGCGATTTCTTCACTTTTCAGAGTTGCATTTAGTATGTATGGATTCACTCCAGCTGGTGTCTGCATTTTATGTTTCTTCTACTGCATGGAGTTTTTTCCAAAGGAAACAAAACAATGCAGTTTAACGGGAAACTGTGCTTGCCCTGCCGAGAGCTGCTGGTTGAAGCCTTAAAGATCACACACACTAAAGCAAAATGGTTTTGTTTCTTCACTGTTCAAATTCAGACATCAGACTGCGCTTTAATGATCTCATACACAGCTTGTGGTACAGTAGGATGTTGATAATGAATTTGTTATTTCTTGAGTGCTTTTTGATACCCATCTTGAGTACACCATCATTAAGATGCTTTAGAGAGAGAGAAAGAATTCAAAGGAACGAATAGGCCATTACAGTCAGACCTGAGGAACAGACAGTAAAGGGTTATAAAAATCAAAGTGCTCTGTATGCTTCAAAAAGATACTTTCATATTGTGTCTTTCTTTTACATTCAGCATGATCTACACTTTGGTGAGCTCTTAACTGAAAGATCATCATTAAAGACTGAAAACAACAAAGGCTGGAGGTGCAAGGATGAGTGAGCCAAGTGAAGCATGATAAAAAAAAAACAAAACAAAGAGAGGAAAACTTTGAACGCAAGAAGTAAATAGAGTACATGAAAGAGAGACCCAGCAAGAAGAAGGAGAGTACTATGGGAGAATGGCTGAGTTAACCAAGTTTATCTCTTGTTTCTCCATGTGTTGCAGTAAATAACTTTCAAAACCCAAACAAAAAAATGCAACAAGGTGGGCCAAGTTACACAACTATTCACCTCTCCAGGGATAGCGCTGCTTGGTTTAGTGGATTCATTGTAAACTATAGTCCCTACTGTCTTCCAGGGAGCAAAGTTTTTCTTAATGACTATTGTGGACTGAGGAAGCAGAGGAAAGATCATCTTACACAGAAAGAACAGCTGTACAACATATTCTGAAAATGAGCACTGACTGGAGTTCAGATAAGATGTGTGACTGTTCTGCAGGGATGTTCACATGACACTAATCAAACAGGGATGTCAGATGTAGTGGAACTGTTTTTTTTTCCTCACCCATAACAACAATAACAAAAGAATTTGAAGTTGCAGTGTTCTGTTTTCTAATGATATGCTATTCCTGTAGGTGAACATCCAGTATGTTTCTGTACTTCATTTGTGATGCACCAATAACATACAGTGATATGTATAAATACATTGGGTTTGTTCTACTCATGCCAAGCACTTACCAGAATAGTGTTGCTCTGACTGAAAAAAAAAAAAAAAAGGTAAAAGCTACATATACTACATATATCAAGGAGGCTTGTAACATAGGTATTATATTCATCACAATGCTGGATAACAAAATACAGGACCAGCTAATCGTGGTCTGTAATTCTGTTTTGCATCTTTATTTCTGCTATCAAATTTAAACTGAAACAAATACGCAGAATGTTTTTGTCTTGTATGAGGTTCGTATTGAAAGATGTTAAATTTTTTTATAATTTAAGTTTTAAAATTTTATCATATGATTCTCACTTAAATTCGTATATATGGGCTGTATATCTTCATATATATGTATATCAAATATACATCTACATAAATGCTCACAGTCTATTTGTATTTTAGCCTAATCTGTTTGATTAACAGGTTGAAGCCACCAGGTGTCCAGAACTGCTGCTAAATATAATTCAACACTGAGCCTAGTGGAGCAGGGCTGGTTCCCCAAAGTCACTAAGGTATTTCAGTGCAGCCATTGGTGCTCTGGGTAGCAGGCAAGCCTGTAAGATCAAGACTAACACCAGTGCATGCACAGAGACCGCTTGGATCTTGCATTGTGGATGAGCTAATAAGGTATGTTGCTACCAGAGATGCTGCAGAAAACAGTGCAGAGGCCCATCTGTACCCCAGCTTGGTTACAGCTGGTCTTGTTAGCACTAGCTCATTGCTGACCCTGCCAAATTTGGTCTGGCTATTGAGTGCCAATAGATTGTTCCTCTGCCAAATTCTGAGGACTTTTTAATCTGGGCACAGGACTTCAGCAAGAGATGCAGTCTCACATTCAGTACTGCCTCTGTGCTAACATACCCTGTTTCAGAGCATGGTGCAGAAGCAGTGGCTGAATGGAGTCATCTCATGTCTGGCAAGATGCAAACTGACCTGGAGTTACTGCATGCGTACAGTGCCAAGACTCCTTCTGGCTTGATCTGGCTGTGTTAACAAAATTAAACCCTGTTAGCCTGAGAAGCACAGGTGCAGCATGCAGACTGTCTATTCCTGGACCATGCCAACTCCCAAATCATGCCTTGGCATTGCTTGGAAGAGTGTTCCCTGGATTGCACAAAATTATGGCAGGGGTCATTCCAACAATATTTTGATGATCTAGTTGTTCCAAGTGCTGACTTTCTTTAATTTACAAGTACAGACATAGCTAGTAGCTCTTAGTGGATGTACTTTAGCTGCTTACAACACAGCTTTCTCAGTTCTGGAAGCGCACAACAGGGCTGCCAAATCAGGTTACTTGGGAAGCTAATTTGGGCTGTGATGGTTCATTAGTTTGGGTTGTGTACGCTACAGAAGTGGCTAAACTGCTCTTGAAATCACACTGATCTGGCAATCAATACAGATGTAGTCACTTGGAGTGTACTTGAGATACAGACTTTGCTAGGTTGTTACAGAGGTCGCTAATAAAGCTTTGCTGCCGTGGTATAATTAACGCACAACCCATAAAAAGCTGACAATTGTCTGTAACCAAATTCCTGCTTTACATCCTAACTAAAGCATCTAATTCTACAGAAGTATAGGAACTAGATTCACAAGAGCAAATCGCAGTGAATAACTTCTAGGTATCTTGCTATCTCATAGAATGCTCAACTGTGAGCAGGTCATTGTATCTTTCCGTGCATCTCCCAGGATGCACAGGAGGTGGAAAAAATTTAACTCAGTTTGCTACATTCCAGATAGGTGCTTTAAACTCAGTTTCATTAAAAGGCTTGTCATCTTTTTGTGAGGCTGGATGGGTGAAAGTATGACCACATCTTGC
The DNA here is from genome assembly GCF_030867145.1 of Opisthocomus hoazin. NCBI lineage: Eukaryota > Metazoa > Chordata > Aves > Opisthocomiformes > Opisthocomidae > Opisthocomus > Opisthocomus hoazin. The sequence goes on from NC_134415.1 coordinate 32,140,490, forward strand.
CTGAAAACACACAATTTTCAAATCCTGAGATTTAGCCATGAGCTAGACTGCCAGCAGGTGAATTGCTTGCCTGCTGAGCTGGGCAGAAACACTGTGAGTTTTTGTAGCTGGCATTGGCATCAAAGTCTTGACTTCACACGAGAGGCACTTACATCCGTCGGTCTTCTGAATGTACCTTCAGGTGACTTCAAGGAGATGATGCTTGAATGGACTTGCTAGGTCATTTAAAAGAGGTTCTGTATTTCAGGCAACTTCATCAAGATAGTTATTGAACTCCACTTGAAAGCAATACACTTAGTTTGATCCCACTACTGCTATAAGCAAGCGTTTCAGTATCTCACTGCTCTGGTACGAGAAAGCTTTTCCACATTTCCAGAGTATATTAGTTCTTGGATAATTTATTCCACTTGCTTTTGAGCCAACATTAGCCTAAATGCACCTTTTCTCATAGTGCTTCAGACCCTAATATGTGGAGAGCAGTTCTTTTCAGCCTCCATTCTGTTGGAAGTGAATTGTCTCTTTTTTCCTTCCTCCCGCAGAAAAGCTCTCCTTTCTCCATGTTGTCTTTAAAGGATTTCTCTGTTGTCTTTCCACTGAAGTTAATCTATCTTAAGAGTGGATGGTCACAGCTGTTGAGAGTATGCTGAAGAGTAACTGGTCCTTAGTATGAATGGACAATGAAAGTTAACATTCTGAGTTCTTACCAGTCCTTATTGAAAAAAATAATTCCACTGCTCTCAATAACATTTTGTTTCTCTTCAAGAAAAATCTTAAAGTCAATGGAAAAATTATTTATTATGAGGATACTTTCCCTTTCATTGGATTTAGTGAAGCTTCTCCTTAGCAAAAATAACTTATGAAACTGGCCAAGGCATTAATTGGAGGAAGTGTTTGGTGTAAGACATGTATCTCCAACCCAGAGGCTGAGGAGTAATGAGACCTTCTAAGGTGTCTGGCAGTATCAAGAAGCTACTAATGCTGTGGACAACAGAGTAAGATACAGCTCTCAGCACGTTTCTTGCTCTGTGTTGTTACCCAGGTGGGTTGGAGGGTTACTCTAACAGACTACCACTGCTTGGCTGCAGTCCAGCGCTAAGCTGTTACCTGCTGTAGTGGCAGGTACCATATTCACACTGGTACTCAAATTAGTAATTTTCTTACAGTGACAGGGTTATCTCCCTGGATTTGTCAAAGGGTACAAAAAATCCAAAGTCTTTTTTCTACAGTGAAATAACAGGAAGTGTGTGGTTACTGTAAAAAGTCCAGAAATTTACCCTGGATTCTTCTGTGTTGTGCTGTGTGGTCTGGCCTCTGAACAGCTGTACCCACATATAGTGGGTGTTCTCAAGACCAGATTTGTCATGTTCTCTGTTAGACTTGCCAGCCATGTAAGAAGAGAAGCAGCACAAATAGAATAAGGAAGAATGAGGGATACGAGGTATCTGTTGCCATCTTAATCTGTGGCCATATGTCTAGCTAAATACAAGCTGAGCATACTTTGACCAAAGCCAGAGAAGTAAAGAACTGCATAGCTGTTGGTGAAGGACAGAAAAAATGCTGTAATCTTTTGTCACAAGGCAGTCTCTTCCCCATGTCGCACTTTTAAAGGAGAAATAATCTGTGGTATCCCTTTTGTCTCCAGTTCCTCCTTGTTGGTTGGTGGAGGCTAGAGATTTCCTCCCCAATCCTGCTCTCTTCCTGCTGCTTTTCCTGGAAGGGTGAATGTCATTACTTAGGAACAGCAGTTTTCTTCTCTCACATCCTCTGGTGATACAGGTAAATCACATAAGAGTAATAAGAAAACACGTCATTTCCCTTTGCTCCTGTGCAATGAACACATGCTTCAATGAGTATTCATTTTCCTCATTTGCACTATCTGTAAAGTGAGAATGGTGATACCTAGTTAGTGAAAAAAAATTTTTTTTTTTCCATGACTGTTGAATCTGCTTATAGGAAAAAGGTAGGAGATGGGAAAACAAACTGTGAGAGGATGAGACCTGGATGAGCTGCTTACCAAAGGTGCTGGCCTGTAGCTGCCTGTTACTGGAAGCTGAAAAGGCCTTAAGAGGCAGCCCCACTGGCAAGGTGTTGCTCTGCGTTTCTGTCTGTCCTATTTATAGTCAGGTAATTGCAGCAATGCTGAATAAAATTGTTGCTGCTATGACTGTTTCAGTTTCAAATCCAGCAAATCAATGCTGATAGCAGAACGCTTCGCCTACAGATAATTAACTGCACTTAAGCTGTCAGAAATGTTTTTCCATCTGTTTCCTTGGGCCATACTCTTCCTTTTGCACTAACTCACTGAAAGTGGAAGAAAAAGTTCTTCAAGGTACATCTTCTTACAGAAACTGCACTGAGATGGTTGTGATCTGGCACTGCTGTTGGAGTCATGATTACTCATACATTAGTATGGGTAATGGCTATCGCTTTGCCTTTCTCCATTCTGTCTCCACAGAAATATTTTTGTAAAAAAATTTTTTTACAGGGCATGATCCAAAATACTTGAATTGACTGCAGATTTTCTGTTGTTTCCAGTAGACTTCAGTTAATGTCCATTACTCTAGAGCTGCATGGGAAATAGGCCCACACTGGAAAGTCCCTAGAGTTTTGCTGGTAGAGATTCTGTCTCTTAGATCTTGGTATCACATCCATTAATATAAATGAATTATATGAATGGAAGAGGAGCATGCAATTCAGAGGGATAAGTGTAACATTTCAGTGCTCGTGCCAGACTGTCACAAAAAGTTTTACAACTTGATAAAAATCATGGAAATAATTGGCTGCATGGAAATTAACGTAAGTCTTATCTCTTACTTCATGTAAGCCCCACTTAGCATTGTGCAATTTCCACCAAAAGGTCAATGGAAACGAAAAACAGAAAAAGGCCCAAATAATTTTAGTTAATAAAAATGTTATTGGATGTTAGATAAAGCTTGGATTGTTATGAATAGAGCAAGAGGTCAAAAGGTTGAAATACAGCAAGATATTTGGGAAGCAACAAATACTGGACTGCCATCCATGCTGCACCGAACTTTGCATTGGTGATCTCAATCCATATCCCTACTCTGGTGAGTTTTTTGATCATTCATTGATCATGAACACGTTGTTCTGATTTATTTTTATTCTGCACAGTAATGCAGTTGTAGGTGGGAAGGAGGGAAAATTCTACTGTGAAGTACAGCATTCCCCCCTTTTTTTGTTCTCACAGATAAGAAATGAACATACTGTAACAAAATTCTAATGATGTATTTCAGTGGTAAATCTCAACCTAAGAACGAAGCTGTTTGCAGATGATGCTGTGCTGCAATTTAATAAATCACAGTTCTAGAAATATTTTTAAGTGCTTATACAATTAAAGTAGTTGTTTTCTTACTGTTAAATTGCTGACTATCTTCTCGTGCAAGAGAAGAATATACTTCTGTGGCCCAATTTCATGAGTTTCTGGGTAGTCAAACTCTCAGTAAAACTCTGAGGGATGTAAAGTACTTTTTAAAAATTTTTTCCTGGTAATGGGACTCCATGTTTACGTCATGTATTAAGGAAATGGAGTGAAGAGTTAAAAAGCCAAAAGCTCTTTTTTTGTACAAAGCTTGAATAGGTGTTGCTCCTTTTTTCCTGTGAAGTATCTCTAATATCACCAGTTTCCTGACAGATCTGAAGAAATCTAGCTGTCCCGCTGTTCTGACAGTTTCAGTCTTGTTAAGCAGATTTGCAGCCACCAATCATTAGCATGAAATACTGACTGGAAAGCACAGCTCCTACAAACCACACCAAGATTTATGGAAATGTCTTAAATAACCCAACAGAGGTCTGGTCATGGAATAGCTCTCACCTGTGCATAGTAATACATAGTACCAAGCAAATAATAGTACAAGTAATATATAGTACAAGTTGTATATTACAAGCAAACCAGAATTTCTGCTCCATCTGTAATACATTTTTTGTAATACAGTATTTTGGCTGGTGTAAAAAGCAATATAAATTACAAGACGGAAGATAATCAGGCTGTGGCGGTTAAGAGGAACTCAAAGTTTTACCAGTTATAGAATCATAGAATGGTAAGGTTTGGAAGGCACCTTAAAGATCATCTGATTCCAACTCCCCTGCCATGAGCAGGGACGTCTTCTACTAGACCAGGTTGCACAGAGGTCCGTCCAGCCTGGCCTTGAACACTTCCAGGGAGGAGTAGCCACAGCTTCTCTGGGCTACCTGTTCCAGTCCCTCACCACCCTTGTGGTGAAGAATTTCTTTCTAATGTCTAATCTAAATCTGCCCTCTTTTAGTTTACAGCCGTTCCCCCTTGTCCTATCGCTACACACCCTTGTGAAAAGTCCCTCTCCATCCTTCCTGTAGGCCCCCTTCAGGTACTGGAAGGCTGCTGTAAGGTCACCCCGGAGCCTTCTCTTCTCCAGGCTGAACAGGCCCAACTCCCTCAGCCTGTCCTTGTAGGAGAGGTGCTCCAGCCCTCTGATCATCTTCGTGGCCCTCCTCTGGACCCGCTCAAACACATCCATGTCTTTCTTATGTTGGGGGCTCCAGAGCTGGAGGCAGTACTCCAGGTGGGGTCTCATTTCTATTTCTATTTCTGTCTTATTTCTAAACATTTCAAGTAATTACTGTTTCTGACAGAGTTATTGGCAGCTCAGAGTTACTAGAGGTGCAAATTCTGATATTAATAGTAGCTTTAGCCATACATACTTTTGCTTCATTTGGAAGAAGAATCCATGTTTCCTCCTAAACATATTTAACACATTTTCAGACCTCACCTGATTCTCTGTATATAGCAAATTTAAATGTATTACAAAAAAACCCCAAATGAAATGCAAACACAAAATACAGCAAACATGGCAGATTCATTAACAGATTTCTAGAGAGGTAGGTAATTTGTAGGTTTGATGTCATTTATTGCGTGCCTCTTGCCTGTTCAAGCCAACTTGATTGCTGCCGTTGTCAGTAACAACAGTTCTTCAAGAATATGGGCAAATACAAGCTTGGTTATGTCTTCCCAGTTGCCCAGAAACCTCTCGTCATGTAACAACATTTACTACAGAGCAGGTGACACCCACTTTGTCATTTTGAATCACTTGCCCTTTCAGAAGGTGAGAGCATCACAGTCTAAAACTCTTCTTAGCCATTTGCAGCTGATGGTGTTGACCTACCTTGTCTTTAGAAGCACACGCTAGTCTCCAGGCTGAAAAATACCATCAGACAAGAGCAATTTTCGCTGACCTGTTCTTGAGCTTCCGCTTTTACTGTTTTTGCATGGGGTTTTTTTGTCTGAAAGGAAGGTTTGTTTCCTATGCCTAATGACCAGCATCACTACATTGGTTTTGGAAGCCTTCCTCCCACTCACCCTTTCGTTGGGTGCATTTTATTAAATATCAAAGTGTGCTAAATCCATGTCTTTGAAATGTGTTTCTCCTCTGTTGGCGTGGGTTACGGATCCGTTGTAACGATGTGACCCCAATATGAGTATGATCGTTCACCTTTATTAGTCAGCAAAAACAAGGTTTATATAGCAAAACTATTACAGCATCTGAATGGTTAAACCCCCAATCCATATATAGGCAAAACTACTGCAACTCGTTGTGATTGGTGCAGAGCTGCATCTCGATGTGAAAACAGTACTGTGGCAGCAAACAACAGCGTGGCAGGAAGGAAGTGACAGTGTGGCAGGAAATGGTGACGTTCCGCCTGCTCCAGTGTCCCGAGCTCGTCGCTCTACCTTCCCAACAGGGTTCCGTGTCAGCTGCTCCCAAGGCTCACCTCCGGATCGGAACCTGGGTTGCTCAACGGCACCAAGCTATGTCCCCTCTCATCCAGCCAGGACTCCACACTCCTCAGATCTGGTTTTCAGCATTTATGGTCTTTCAGGGCTGAGTAGTCATCCAGCCATGAAGTGGTAGATAAATGAATTATAAAGTTGTATAAAATAACCAGTGGAGGGAGGAGGTCTCTTACCTATCCTTTCTTATAATATAAAAACAGTGGAAGCACTGGAAGAAAATTTGAAGGCAAAGATGTGAAACATGAGAAGAAATATATGACCTATTTTAATCAATGAACACATTGTCACTAAAGATACAAGTATCAGGACACAAAATATTCAGTATTGTTGCAAGTGAACCTATACCCCTCTATAGATAACAAACTTCCGTCATTACAACTGAAAGAATGAAACCGTGGAAGAGTTAGAAACCCACAGGTTTCAGGAGCCATCCAATTGCCAATGGTTTGAGTTCAGCAGGCTATTTACTCGCTGATAACCTTATCTATTACAAAGTATTTTCCACTTTGTTCTGAAAGTCTAGAGGTAGCTGCTATCAGAGATAGCAACTGAAGCCAGATGGACCATTGCTGTATTTATTCAAGGACTTGGATTCTATTTTCAGATGACCATAAATCCAGAACATCTAATGAATTAGAAACTCCGTTTTCAAGTCACTAACTTTTCAACGCTGAGGATAAAAGTTTCAAAAGCTCCTAAATTACTTTGGAGTGTAAGTCTAATTTTCACAAATTATTTGGATATTTACTTAATAGAGCTAGAGATCCTAAGAACCTCTTGAAAGTGAGATGAAACACATGTCCACATACCAAGACTTCAGTACACGGAAGCAGTAAGAATTTGCCACATGGTAACTGTTCCTCACCAGGTCCTTGTATTTGCACTGTGTATACACTACAGCCTTGTCAAGTGAAGTCTGTAGTTTTACAGGTAGTTTGCACTGGAGGTGCTCACGGAGGATAGTTAATGTGGAATAGCTAATATATTCTTCAGTCCTTCATTCCTCTTCAGATTCATTTTCCATAAAGAGGAACTCTTAGACTCCTAAATACTTCATGCACTTTAAAATGTTATTTGAGTGTGGTCTACTCACTTCTGTTAGCTGAAGGGTACATCCTCTAATCAGCTAACCAGAAAGGATATAAAAATAAGGCAAAGCCAGATAATCCCTCTTTAAGAAATGGAGGTCTCATGGTTGAGTTATCAGAACTGAGAGAATGAGAGTTCAGTTCTTGCCTGTTACACAACCTTCCTTTGTCACTTTGGGCAGGCACTTAATCTCTCAGCTCACCGTCTCCTAACTGGAGGTGATAGCACTTCCTTTCTCCCTCATTTTATCTGTCTTGTCAGTTTAGGTTATGAACTCTTGTGAGACAGAGCTGTTTCTTTCTCTGACTGGCACTGCATAGGTGAAACTGGTAATTACATATCTAGATGGTATTATAATCATAAGTAATTAATACTTTTTCTCATGGGAGGAAGCAACTGAATTCAGTGGAATTCGTCAAAATGTATTTGTTCCACTGTTGCCAAGATTGGTACCTGTCCTGGTATGTTGCTGTGCCTTAGGGCCTACTGACAAACTGAAGTGTGCTTTAGCCTCTGAATACATGTGATGCTGTAAACTGATGCTGCCAAAAAGCACTAAAATGTAAAGAATAAAAAAATCCTAAAAGCTCCCCATTTTGGTATTTTATACCCTTTGAGTACCTCTTTGCTCTAATTTTTCATCCTCTTCCTTTATTACGCAGTGACATCCTGTTTTAGTCATCTTTTGGTGTTGCATTGAGAGCAAACCCAGTGCAAGCTCAGACTAAAATGGTGATACCAGTTCTAATCCTGACAATTTGTCTGCTTGTGGACATTTATTTGAAAATGAAATTATCCTGTTTTGGTTTTAAGTAGGTACAGACAGAAATCAGCTAATTAGATAGAAATCCTTTTTATTCTGGAATACAAATAAAGGCACATGTGTACAGGAATATGATATTTAAATGTATTTATCTGCATTAGCACAAATTTTTTATTAGTCTAAATCAGAAGTTGTCTCCATTTGGCAAAGGATGATACATTTTTATAGATATAACCCAGCTGTGAAACAGCAGAGCTGTGTTCACAGGCAGGAACATGTCCCAGTTGTAAGTACTGGTGTAAACACGCTCTGACATTTCATGGTGCGGAGTCATGCTGGTTGCTGGTGGGTATGTGGCCTTCAAGCCAATGCACTTGATTTTGCACTGCAGTGGCTGAGGAGTGTTCACAGGTTAACTCCACTATGGGACCAGCGTTTAGAAGCAGAAGGTAAAACCACCTGGGAAGTTAGTATATTGAACAGTGCCAAACTTCTGCAAAGTGGATACATGCTTGACCCTTGTTTCTTCCACCAGAGTTTATATCACACTTGAATTTGGCCATTTAATATTTCAGTTCTAGACCCTTGAGTTCAACACTCAAGTAGACTGGACTTTTTTATGCATACACATACGTTTTCTAAGAGATTGCATGAGATGAACTATAAAGGAATCTAAGGTTTTTCTATATCACTTTTATTGTCCATTTATAAGCCTTTAAATACTTCAGTATTTATGCTCCTTGATATGCACGTACGCACACTATCTAGAAGCTAAATAAATTCTTGTCTATTAATATAATGAGCAAAGGGAAGTGCTCTTCTCTCATCTCTGTGTACCTACCACTTATAGCAGGTCCAAGCAGTAATACTACTTACAGAATTATACTGAGAAAGAAAAGGAAGCTTCATTTCTGGACTGCAGTGGCTTTTCTAACAAGTTTATTTAAAATTCATTTCTGACAAGCGCTGCTGGCGGGTTCAGAGGAGCTGCTGTGCGGTCACTGAAAGCCGCAACACCTTAGGCTGTTTGAGAGCGTTTTTTCAAGGGATGTTGAAGACATTCCCTGAATGTGCTTCAGCTCTTTGGCCTTGAAAACCTAAATGCTGTTAGCAGGGTCTGCAGGAGAAAAATTAAAGCTGGTAAGTTCTGCATGTCATCCGGAGCACTGCCATTCTTACAGCAGTAGACAGCGCTTTGGCTTTGAATATCTGTGAAGGGTTCGGTTGTATTTTCTATCATGGCTTTGCCTTACGAGAGCAGGCAATGTCCCTTTAAGTTAATCATTAAATAACTTTGTTAAATTGTATTGGAAAATGTGAATCACTCTTTCAGAACATGTTGCCTTTAAGTAGAAGCAGTATTTATCCTCCAAAAGCTTCCTGAAGAGGTAGCGGCAGCAGCAGAATTTTAATGTACCTTCTCTCATTCATCATTTGAAATCTACAACAACAAGTGATGAATCTCTGATGAACCTTGTCAAGCTTCCTTCAGATTGTAACAGCATTTCTATAAACTTCAAAAAAGTTCAGAAACAGTTTGTTATGGCTATATCTACTTTTTTTCTTTATGAGCACTCAGCCCAGTGCTGAGCCCTGATACATCTCTGGGTTAGAAAGTCTTGTTCTTGTGTTTGTAGTGTAAATGAAAACCTATGTAGCAAACATTAGAAGGATATTTTCCAGAGAAATCCTAATAAAAGCTGCCAGACTACAGGGATCCTTTTAAAGATTTTTTGGGGTTTTTTTGTTGTTGTTGTAAGTGTGATGAATCCATTGACTGTCTAGAGACAATCTCTTATCCTGGTGCACTGAGAGTGATTATCAATTGGTGATGCTTTTTTCATGCAATCCTAGGGCTCTGTTTTTTCTCTGCAACATGTTTTAACATGCATGGAACACCCTTCTATCTCCAGTAGATATCTGGTTCCCAGAGCTTGGTACAATTTTTATCAGAGACAAATAGTGTGTTCTTCAATGAGGACATTAGTTTTGTCATTTCTGGTTTCGTCATCTTGTTTTTGTGCCTCACCCTGCTGGAGGCTAGAGTACTACATGCAAAGACCTGGAAATTTGTTTACTGTTAGCGTAACCTTTGCAGTCACAAGTATTGTTGGCTACAGAAATAACCTGCCCTTTTAAAAGTTTGCCCTGGAACTTCAGGACTTGCAGAAATTCTGGATATAGTTTCTTGCCTGGATTAAGGCATCTCTGTGTGGTTGCCTTGTTTCAGGGCTTTCATAAAGACAGAACAGCTGTTCAACAAAAGATTCTTGACACCTTGCAAAGCCCAAATGGAGCAGAGCTGCTTTGCCATGTCCTTGCCAGTGATCAGGAGCTATGGGCTCTTGGCAGGGCTCTGTCCTGCGTTGCTGATTCTGACTGCTGGAGTGGCTCCTTGGGAACTGCCGTTAGCTGGCCTGTGCGGAGATGAGCTTTGTTATTATGTTAAAGGGTGGGCTATTCTGCCAGTTCTGGCTTTATTTCTCCAGTGTTTCCGTTCAGCAGTACATTTAAGTGAAACAGTAACCCTGGAAAGGTGGAGCAAAAGTATACAAGTTTAATGTTCTTTTGCCAATTGATAGTAAGGCTACAGACCCCTTGCATCCTCTCAGGATAGACAGGTGTTTATCAGTTCTACCCAATTATGAAAAATTCAGTCACTGATGACTTAACCTGCAGGCTACATGCGCAGAGGTGAATCTATCAGGTAAGCTTTCTCATCAGTAGTGGGTGAAAGAAGTTACCATGTGACACTGGAAGTGATGTGTTCTCCTCTTGTAAGCCTGACTTTCGAATCTGTGGTTTCTCCAGTATATTCAGAAAACTCTCGTAGTACTGGTCTGCGTAATTCATTTGACTGTGACTAGTGACCCCTCTTCATACAAGGATCCAACTCACTGGTTGGATTCTTGATCCACCTGCAATCAGTTGTGGTGGCTGAACTTTAACTGTCTGTCTCTGTCGCTTCTTGGAAAGCTTCCTCCATTGCCTGTCTTCTCAGTTTCTGCCAGGTAATGTCTGGAGCTACAACTTTTCTTAAAAATGGGAAGTTGTATTTACATGAGCTGTCCATGCATAGCTCAGACAGCAGCATCCCAGGAAACTGGACTATGGTTGAGGCGGCTGCTCTGTGTCTTCACTCCAGGCAAAGGAGGCTGACCTCATCCTGTGATAGATGCCAATCTTTGGTAACTGTAAGGCCTGTGATGTGCCTGGGATGATCAGATCAGTGGATGGTCAAACCTGTCTGTTCATACCAACTGTCCAGCTCAGTAACTTATTTCCTGGGGGCCCTTAGAGGAACATCTGTGTTAATAGATGTGGTAGGATCTGTCAATCATGTTGAGTCTCATGCTGACCTCTTATAGCTGGAGCTTAGTACAAGCTCCTGAACATCCCTGAAGCATTAATTATAACTACATTTTTTATATATGCAAATATCCAAACTTGTTTATTCCAGCTACATTTTTGGGTTTATGTTGCATTGGGCTCTAGAATTTTATGAGATGTTGTTTGGGGAAAAAAAATTCTTTTGCTGCTTTGGACCGTATTCTCAGTTTCATTGAAACTCCTTATTCTCTTTGTGTATGAAATTAACAAGACAGAAATTGCTAATGTATCACCTTCATGATATTCATTATCAAATTCTATAATGAACCACTTTGTCTTCTTTTGTTAGTGATCAGAACCAGAACTCTCAGTGTTTCTCTGCACTTTTTCTATGCCTCATCTTGACCTTTCTCCCTTTCTGTGGTAGCATCACTGCGTATGTTTTTAGTTTGGGTGAGTTGAATATTTTTGTATTCTCTGTGTTTTTCGTTGTTCTGCTTCACATGCAACTGTGCATGTTTACTTTTTTTGTGTTTAAATTATAGCTGTCATGAAGTAGAAGTCTTCCTAGAGCTCTCCAACTATGATAGCCACTTGGGCAGATAGCCAGCTGGGCAGATAGCCAGCTGGGCAGATTGGGCTGAGATATCCAGTTGGACCAATTCTTTATTTGTGTTTGGAATCCAAACCAGACACTTTTTGAACTGAAATAAAGCTGTGCGCTAGCCCTTGCAACATACAGTCTGTGGGCTAAACAGAGCTGTAGGGCAGCTTCTTTGCTCTGCTGTGATTCTGCAGCAGAAGCATTACTTCTGACAAGCCACCTGAAAGGCACACACACCCCCAACAGCAGTATTACTCATCCTGATTTCTCAAGTCGAGAGGTACAGCATTGTAAGAGGGAAAGGAGAGAGGGAACACAGAAGTAGATGAAGAAAATTACCTTCAGAGGGGAACAGGATGGAAAGTTGGTATGTTCTGAACCCATCTGTCACCCATAGTGGATAAACTGGAGTATTTAGTAGTCCATCTGTTCACCCAAGCAAAGGTCTCTGCCCACCACAGGAGTTGCTTTTGCAGGTCTCATTGCAGTGATTTATCAGTACTTAACCGAGCAGCTTGCCTAGTTGCTTATAACCCTTACTCTTCTCCAAGCTACTGCCCCTGCATCTCTTCTGACAAGGTGGTTTGTATGAATGTTCCTTAATCCACACGTGTAAAACGTACCAGCTCACATTTACCAGCCCTTTGAACTCGTATGACAATATTGAAGACCTTATTGTCTGGGCAGCCTGCACACATGTGCTGCCTCTGCTACTTCTGGCATGGAGCAGGGTGGGTGGTCACAAATAGAAAAGTCTGAAACCATGGCACATAAAACTGCTGGAGCTCCCACTGGAGTCATTAAAGACACTACATGGACAGTAATGACTCGTTTTTCTGGTATTCAGGGCATTATGTAGTAGGAGGGAATGAGAAAAGGCATTCAGATAAAATCAAAACTACCTAGGCCTTAAAATCTGGACTGAATGTTTATGGAGAGTCAGAGAATTTAGATCATGTCTTTATTCTCTTGTTGCTGGGACTGGAAGAGAAAACTCAGAAAATCCCCCCAAAAATCTGTTCTTCTCAAACAGCCAATTCTCTTCCTCCAACCGGAGGAGGGTAGTTTATTTTAATAATCAATGGAATGAGTGGGTGGTCATCTGAAGAGTCCCACCAGATCTTTTGAGATACATTTGCTGTGTCATTGCTGCAAATTTGAGAAGCAGGTGAACTATTGTACTCTGACATAGGTTCAGTATGTGATCATGGTTAAATGGCCTAATGTTTCTACACTTCTGTTATTTCATCCTTATAGTGGAGATTAAGGTGTTGTGTCTCACCACTGCAATGTAAGGTTATCTATAGCTGGCAAAGGAATTTGAATGCATTGAGTGTGACACGTTACACTAACAAAAGAAATCCTTTTCTAATGATGAGAGGCAGCACAGTCTAATATTTTAAAATACGTAACAGGGAAGCCTAGGTTTATTTCTGATTGTCATAATGTCTTATTGTCAATGAGGCATAACTTTATTTTCAAGAACATTGATTTTCCTCTCTCTCTCAAATTGGGTGGCTGTTGAAATATGCAATTCTGTAATGAATAGGGAAATTTCCAGATGTAAAGTATCAGAGAGGAAAGAATATTGCCAGTATCACAGCTGACAAATGCTGTGTATCTTGAAATCATGGGATTTTGAATGGTTAACAAATGGCATGTCCATAATATTTTACATCACAAGAACTGCCTTGGAAGCAGAAGCCTTTAAAATGGTATTGTTGAATTACTTTAAGAAATTGTAAGTTATTCGCGTAATAGCCCAGCAAGTTCATCAACTCGGCTCCTGTTTATAAGAAATCAAATGCATTTTGTTAGCACTCTGAGCAGTTCATAGACCTGTGAATTGTGACACATGGCAGAGAAGTTTTTGAAGGTCTGACTGCATGATAGCTGTTAGGAATATAATAGTTGACTGATAGTTGTCAGAATTACTGAGTTTTATTCACACTCAGCAAGGGAAGGGGGAGACAATGGTTAAGGCAGTCTGTAAAATAGTGCTCCTGTAATCCTCTGATTCAGGTCAGTGAAGTTAATTCAGTTGAGAATCTGAGAATGAAAACTCACATAACTGATGTTGGTACCTGACAAGTGATCACTCATTTAAATTACCAAAGAGCAATTTTTGCTCTCAGCAGCACAGCAGGTGGAGTTCTGAATTACAGAAACAATTTGTAATAGTGGATCAAAAATGCATTCATTTTTATTTGGCAAGTTGGAGTTGCACAGTGGTATAGCAACTCCATTGCATTTCCAGCTCAAAAAATGTCAGTCAAGGGCAAAAAACATGACATGCTTGCTATTTATTACACTATCAGAAAGTTTGACTGAAATCTTGGCAAATCCTTAAACAGATGTAACTGTTCTGTTCTCCAAGTTCTGAACTGAGGCTCCCAAGCTGGGACTGGGTCATTCACACCAGTGATGTGCAAAAGCCAAAATTTCTAGGGGTCTTTAAAATCCTGGAGTAAAGACCATAACTGATTTGTTGGTTGGGTTTGGTGGTTGTAAAAGCATTTCATTTATTGTAGGAATTCCAGGTCCCCCTCCTATCACCGTACCAGAAAACATATTAAAAGCCACTGCTACAAACTTTTAACATAACTTACATTGTGCTCTGACACTATAGTAAGAGTAGAATTACCTCTAATATATTAAATTTACTGTCTGATAGAGATCAAACAACTCAATTTTATATTTATTTATATTTATTTTTGTATGCTCTCAGAAAACAATTTTGGTTTCACAATGAGACTAATCTCCTCATTATTTGTAATTTGAGACTATTCTGCCTGAGATTTGATTTGGTTTTCTGGTTTCCAAATTCCTTCCAGTCATTTGGAGAGGGAAAAGCTTATAAATACTCAGTAGAGACGAATGAAAAAGAAGAAAAAAATTCTAATTTCTTTGTGTAAATTTAAAAAAAAATGCGATTCTTGAAAATGTTTTCTCTACTTTTCTCTGTTGCTTTAGTAGTACCTTGTGAAAAATCTGCTGGTTCATCTTCTGAAATGAGTTAATTGCAGATTAGGCTGATGTAGCCAGGGGACAATCTCACTTCCCTGCTGTTTTTATTGCTGCTAAGAAGTACCCCATGGCTTGGAAAAAGAAAACAGGATATGCTCTACTGCTAAAACTGCTAAAACCACTAAAAATGGAAAAAAATGCAAAAAAGCCATAAAATGCACAGAAAAGCTATGGATGCTCTGGTAGACCTGATAAGACATGCCAAAACACACGAAAACATACAAAAATTGCTTAAAACACTATAACACTAAAGCACACAAAACACAGCGAACACAAACCCACAATAAAACCAGGACATGCCCCCTAATCCAAAAAAGCAAAAAATGGAGGAAACAGTGTAACAGGCTAAATCACAGAACACATGAAAATCACACAAAACTCACCAAATCAGCAAAAACAGTAAGAGCCACACAAATGCTAAAACTGGAGGAAAAAAATGCAGAAAATAGTAAAACTGCAGAATTCCTAAAAGCTAAAAAATGCTAAAAATGCAAAAAAACTAAAGGTGCAAGAATTCAGTCTGCAGAGACTATTCAGTCCCTTCCCTGAAGCATCCATCAGTCTGGAGGACTATATTTCATGAGTAATGCCCATTTCTCCATACTGGAGCCACTCTATTGTTTTTATAGCATAGATCAGTTATTTCTGTAATACAGATAACATTACTTCTATGAATCCAGGGACTTTGAACTTCTGTTAGTGTTTTCACAGAATCACGGAATGTTCGGGGTTGGAAGGGATCTCTGTGGGTTATCTAGTCCAACCCCCCTGCCGAAGCAGGGTCACCTACAGTAGGCTGTAGAGGACCTTGTCCAGGTGGGTCTTGAATATCTCCAGAGAAGGAGACTCCACAACCTCCCTGGGCAGCCTATTCCAGCGCTCCCTCACCCTCAGAGGGAAGAAGTTCTTCCTCATGTTCAGACGGAACTTCCTGTGCTTCAGTTTGTGCTCATTGCCCCTTGTCCTGACGCTGGGCACCGCTGAAAAGAGTCTGTCCCCATCTTCCTGACACCCACCCTTCAGATATTTGTAAGTATATATTAGGTCCCCTCTCAGCCTTCTCTTCTTCAGGCTAAACAAGTCCAGCTCCCTCAGCCTTTTGTCATAGGACAGATGCTCCAGTCCCCTCATCATCCTCGTAGCCCTCCGCTGGACTCTGTCCAGTAGCTCTTCATCTTTCTTGAACTGGGGAGCCCAGAACTGGACACAGTACTCCAGATGGGGCCTTAGTAGGGCAGCGTAGAGGGGAAGGAGAACCTCCCTCGTCCTGCTGGCCACATTCCTTTTAATGCACCCCAGGATCCCATTGGCTTTCTTGGCATCCAAGGCGCACTGCTGGCTCATGGTCAACCTGTCATCCACCAGCACTCCCAGGTCCCTCTCCACAGAGCTGCTCTTCAGCAGGTCTGCCCCAAGGCTGTACTGGTTCATGGGGTTGTTCCTCCCCAGGTGCAGGAACCTGCACTTGCCCTTGTTGAATTTCATCAGGTTCCTCTCTGCCCAGCTTTCCAGCCTATCCAGGTCATGCTGAATGGCAGCACAGCCTTCTGGTGTATCCTCCACTCTTCCCAGTTTGGTGTCATCAGCAAACTTGCTGAGGGTACATTCTAACTCTTCAGCCAGGTCATTGATGAAGAAGCTGAACAAGACTGGGCCGAGTATTGACCCCTGGGGAACACCACTAGTTACCGGCCTCCATTATATAATGGAGATGTGACACACAGGAGTAGTGCTTGCCTTTGCCACACCGGATGAACTGGCCAAGCAAATGGCTGTATTGCTGTAGCTTACTCCAGCAGCTACGTTACGTCAGCTCTTAGCCCTGTTTCACAGCTGAGAGTCAAGAAGACAGAGAGGAGAAGTTCAGACAGTCTGAACTTCAGAACACATCTCTGCAACTACTTTAAGAATTCTGTCTTACTCATTAGATATTTGCTGTCTGCTCGAGGCCTTTGTGTACTTGTGATCCAGGTCATTCATCCCATGAAGTGATGATGTTTGACGTTCTGTGGATTAAACAGCAGGTAATAGAGAACCTAAGCAACGTTATCAACTATGCCCTAAATTATTGCTATCAGCTATCCACTAACTGTAGCAAATGTTCTCTGAGAGACTTAAAGAATAATGACACTATTTTCCTAATTACTTGTTGCTGCTTAGTTAACTGCTTGATTTTAGAGTAAAATTATTTTTAGTGTAGATGTGTGATCACATAGAATGTCATTTTTTAATTTTAATCCGTTTGATTTCGTCACTTAGTGCCCTACCACTATTACATTCTGTGTTCCCATGGAGTTTGCCCTACCACTATTACATTCTGTGTTCCCATGGAGTTTAATCCACATATCTCTAAAATACTAAAGCCACTTGAGACAGGAGGTCATTGTTGCCATGCACACAGTGAATCCTAATGAAGGTGCTGTACTTCATATTCCAGACTGAGTGACGAGACTTCCAGGAGGAGGAAGGATCAGAAAACCTTTTAAGTGCTGCAAGAGCATGACAGCTTTATTATAGTGTAAATCAAATCAAAGGAAACTTGTTCAACAAAACTTAGAGTTCGTTAGGCGTTTTTTTATTAATTAGGAAATACCACATAGGAAATGTAATTCTAGTTTGTGGTCTGTATTAACTGTATGTCTAAATGCAACTGTGCATTTTCTGTAAATTTGATGTATACAGAGCATGAGTTAACCGTTGCATAAAGAGGGGCCGAACACTTGTGTGAATGGCAAAATACATACACGATCTAACATGTGCAACAGACTCTGTTCTACTTCTTAGCATGTAAAATTGCTTAAGTGGAGTTCAGAGTTGCCTGGCACAGGTCAGCAGTTACTGGTTCCAAGAGCTGCTGTCTTACTTGCGTATGACCACAATATCTGCACATAACGCATACATATTTGGTGGGTCTTCAGACTGTCTCACTGAACTAAAAGGGCCTGGTGACAAACGTATAAATTCAGGGTCTGTGCTCTGCAATCAGGAGGAAAGAATAAAGATAACAAGAGAAGCAGACAGATAATCAGGCTAAATTAATTGATGGAGTAGTGGCAAAAGTCCACTTAAGGGAGAACAGACGAGTAGGAAGGAGGATTTAAAATGATAAATAAATTTGTTCTGTCTTTCCATATATGTTTCTTTCTGGTCATCTGAATTCCAAGAAAACACAATTCCAAGTGTGGAGACTGCGAAGCTTGTCTAATTACTCAGAGCACAGGAGCGAAATAATCATGGTGAGTACAATCCTGAACTCGAGCTTGCTGATCTCAATTTCTAATCAGCCCTGTCTGATGGAACAGAATAAATGATAATTATAAGCACTGCAGGAGCTTGTTGCTGTCATAACTGAAGTCTGATCATTCTGTATCTGTTACTTAATTAAATTTGCTTATAAATTCCACATTACATGACATTAAAGATAAGATGCAAAGTAGTTGTTCATTTGGTTTCCTTTCACCTTTTAATCCATCAAAGTTTCTAAGCCCAAACTGCTCCATTATTCTTTCTTCCCTGAAAAAAATCTAGTATTTAAATCTGTTACTGTTATCACAACAGCCTGCTCCTTCCAGACTCCTTCATCAATTGAAGCAAAGGGCTGAGTATTCCATGGTGACTTACATTTTAACTTGTTTTTATTAAGCGTAATGGGTCTGATTAGCTATTTATGGAGGTAATCATTTGACCGCTGTTGCATTAGCGTCTGAACACCTGAAATACTGCAAAAATTATGACACAGGATATGCAGCCTTTGGGGATTGTATTTCTGGTTTCAGATTTAACAGCTCACAGGCTATACAGAAAATGTGGGTGTACGAGCATCTCACAAGTTCTTTCCCTACTAGAGAGAAATCTGTAGATGGAAACTTCGGGCAAAAGAACAGTTCAGAGAACCAAATGAGGCTCAGCTCTGCTACTAATCTGCGCCACCCCCCTCCCCCCCCCCGTTTTTTTTTGCCATGAACTTCAACATAGCCTGAATTTTACTTAGAGAATTGAAGGGACTGAGCAGTGGAAGTGACCACCTCTGTGGAGGTTTTGTGGTTCTATGCAGCTGTGCTTATTTGCTTATTTGCTGCTACCATTTCTTAGCTTCTTGAGTAGAAGCCTTAACATCTCAGAGTTCCCTTTTGTTAAAAATCTTGAAGTATGTTCTTGGTGGTAGTAATCAGACAACATCTTTTATTCAAAAGAATTAATATATTTTTTGTATACTATCTTCTCTTTACCTGAACTGACTGTGAATTGTTTTATTCTTCTTATAGTTTTGGTGTCTTTATTCCTAACAGAAATTGCAAACGATCAATTTATGATGTTTATATGGTTTAATAAAACTCACTTCTTTTTCTTTTAGCAGAAAAATTTATCCCAACACATCAACTAATCACAAATTAGTTTCACATATAGGTCATCTGTTGTAAAAACTATTTCCTAATATGAAGTCCAGGTCTGAAATTCCTTATTCTGCATTTGGTGTGGTTTGCTTTCAAAGACAGTTTAATGAGAAGAATCACAGAATCACAGAATCACAGAATAGTAGGGGTTGGAAGGGACCTCTGTGGGTCATCTAGTCCAACCCCCCTGCCGAAGCAGGGTCACCTACAGCAGGCCGCACAGGACCCCGTCCAGGCGGGTCTTGAATATCTCCAGAGAAGGAGACTCCACAACCTCCCTGGGCAGCCTGTTCCAGTGCTCCGTCACCCTCAGAGGGAAGAAGTTCCTCCTCATGTTCAGACGGAACTTCCTGTGCCTCAGTTTGTGCCCATTGCCCCTTGTCCTGTCACTGGGCACCACTGAAAAGAGTCTGTCCCCATCCTCCTGACACCCACCCTTCAGATATTTGTAGGCATTTATAAGGTCCCCTCGCAGCCTTCTCTTCTTCAGGCTGAACAAGCCCAGCTCCCTCAACCTCTCCTCGTAGGGGAGATGCTCCAGTCCCCTCACCATCCTCGTAGCCCTCCGCTGGACTCTCTCCAGTAGCTCTTCATCTTTCTTGAACTGGGGAGCCCAGAACTGGACACAGTACTCCAGATGAGGCCTCACCAGGGCAGTGTAGAGGGGAAGGAGAACCTCCCTCCTCCTGCTAGCCACACTCTTCTTGATGCACCCCAGGATCCCATTGGCTTTCTTGGCAGCCAGGGCACACTGCTGGCTCATGGTTAACCTGTCGTCCACCAGGACACCCAGGTCCCTCTCCGCAGAGCTGCTCTCCAGCAGGTCCACCCCAAGCCTGTACTGGTGCATGAGGTTGTTCCTCCCCAGGTGCAGGACCCTGCACTTGCCCTTGTTGAACCTCATCAGGTTCCTCTCTGCCCAGCTTTCCAGCCTATCCAGGTCACGCTGAATGGCAGCACAGCCTTCTGGTGTATCTACCACACCTCCCAGTTTGGTGTCGTCAGCAAACTTGCTGAGGGTGCATTCTAACTCTTCATCCAGGTCGTTGATGAAGAAGTTGAACAAGACTGGGCCCAGTACTGACCCCTGGGGGACACCACTTGTCACCAGCCTCCAACTAGACTCAGCGCCGCTGATGACAACCCTCTGAGTTCTGCCATCCAGCCAGTTCTCTATCCACTTCACCGACCACTCATCCAGCCCACACTTCCTGAGCTTCCCTAGGAGGATATCATGGGAGACTGTGTCAAAAGCCTTGCTGAAGTCAAGGTAGACAACATCCACGGCTCTCCCTTCGTCTACCCAGCCAGTCATGTCATCGTAGAAAGCTATCAGATTGGTCAGGCATGATTTCCCTTTGGTGAATCCATGCTGACTACTCCTGATAACCTTCTTTTCTTCCACTTGCTTCATGATGGCCTCCAGGATAAGCTGCTCCATCACCTTTCCCGGGATGGAGGTGAGGCTGACCAGCCTGTAGTTCCCTGGGTCCTCCTTCTTGCCCTTTTTGAAGATTGGAGTGACATTGGCCTTTCTCCAGTCCTCCTTCCAGTGGAAGAAAAGAAGGTTATCAGGAGTAGTCAGCATGGATTCACCAAAGGGAAATCATGCCTGACCAATCTGATAGCTTTCTACGATGACACTGATAAGAATTTGTTATGGTCTGTGAGAAGTATAGTGGGTTCACAGATGTCTAAAATATTTTGTGGATTTCATACAATACATTCTGCTCTTAACTACAAAGGCTTCTTTAAGCAAATATGACCTTTCATCTTAGCATTCATTGATACATGACAACGCAGTGGCCCTGAAGAGCATTTCACACTTCTGCTACTTCTCTGCATGTTCATGTTCATATTTTAATTGGCACTGGACTGCACTGAGGTATCAATTTCAGTTGACTAAAACCAATTTATGTATGAGATGTTAGTACAAAAGTCTGTATTAATTCAATTAATGTGGAGTTTGCATACCTAGTCTTCCTAAAACACTTTGTTATATCTTGCATTTGATTTTAAAGAAAAGTATGATATTGCACCACTTTAACCTTCTTTGATGAAAACTAGTTGCATAGTTGTAGTAATGTGTCATCCTTTTTATGAGTTGAAAGTCCTTCTTTAAAAAGGTGAATACAACAATAAAATAGAGGGAATTAAATATATTTATTAAAATAACTGTATTCAAAAAGGATGAGATTTTGGATGGGAGACCTACCATTTTCAGCAAATAATAACAGTAAATGACAAAATTAGGTACAACTTAATTTCAATTACATCTCTATTTAACTTCAATTTCAACTCAGTCATGTCTTCTGCAATCTTGTTGTATTAGCACTGTAGCTTCGCTAAAATCTGTCCTGGTCAAGTCCAGAAAACTTACTCTTCTATCTTTAACACCAGTAAGACACTCATCCTTCTTGGCTTAACTTAATGTAGAAACAGTTTTTTCAGACCCAGTCTTTTTTCAGCATTATAGTTCATCACCTTTCATGTACATTTTGCTCTTTCTGGTTTATATTGTTGGAGGCTGAAGTGATAGTCCTCAGACACTGGAGAAATATTTATTGCAGAGTGCATGTAATGTAGCCAGAATGAAGAGTTCA
Organism: Opisthocomus hoazin; assembly: GCF_030867145.1. Lineage (NCBI taxonomy): Eukaryota > Metazoa > Chordata > Aves > Opisthocomiformes > Opisthocomidae > Opisthocomus > Opisthocomus hoazin. The sequence continues at coordinate 32,162,088 of NC_134415.1, forward strand.
CATATTCACATGATTGCAGAGAAATGAACGCTGTTATTCTGCTGAACTGACAGTTGTTAATAATTCAAGACAGCAACAGTTGAAAAGTAACTGTATAGCAATTACACCAAGCAGGTTCTCCTAATAAAGCAAAATGGAAGTAATTTCACTACTGAGTCAAAATGAGGACTAACTTTGCATGAAACTAGCCCTGTAGTACCTCTGGGTTACCCAGAGCATTTCCTTTTTACTCTCCACATACAAGTCTGAATAAAGTATGTGGGACCAGACAGTTGATATGGCACTTCTGGGCAAATAACCACTGCACAGGAACAGATAATTCTGTAGCAATGGTTTCCTTGCGTTCTGAGACACTGAGCACAGTACATCGTGGTTGGTTTGCAAAGTAGGCAAATAACTCACAGTATGTCAGAGCAAGCTGTGTAATAGGTAAAGGGCAGAGAAAACACCTCCCATTGTGTTTGACGTCGTATGTGTGTGAAGCCATGCAGTGGGTGAGGGACAAAGCAATTCCACATAATGAAGCTCCTCTCCCACTGGCTATTTGGAACCTGATGCTGCAGAGGTCTTGGTTGTGTATTTTGTCTGGACAAACCTGAAAGGAAAGCAATGGCTTATGAGTTAGTTTTTGCTATTCTGAATTGCTTAAGAAGTGCAACTGCCAAGGAAAAACTTTCTAGCTGCTTTGTTTTGAGCAAGCATATACACACATGCTGCCTAGATACTTCATGATTAATTAATGTTTTGTGAGTCTGAGACTCCTTAATTAGACTAACAATTTGAAATTGCATTCAACAATACAGGATGCAATTTATATCAGAAATGCCCGTAGTCATTATTAAGAATGTAAAAGAGATTACCTAGATGTGATTTATCTAAAATACTTTCAGCAGAAGAAATTAAATAAACACTCGGTGTTCCTGTGAGGTGAGAAAAGTGAGTCCCTGATCACTCTCGCACTGTCTGATTTTATGCAAAACTGGTCTGTCGTGCTAATTCAAGGATTACTTCTTGCTATTTAACCTCCCCTTCCTTGTCCTCCACATGGTTTCAAATGATTAAATCCTCTAACAGCATACCTGTAATATTAGTGAGAACGTATCTCAGATTTCGACATAGAAATAACTGCATCTCAGGTAGTGACCTCTGTATACACTTACTGAACCTTCCAGAGGAAGCACCTGTAAAACTATCTATCTAACAAATATTTACTCCATACATTAATCATAATTAGGTTTTGGGTTTTTTTTAAACAGGTTATGTTATGTGATTAAGGGCTCATCTCCATGACACAGCAAAGGATAGAAGCACCATGGCAGATGGGGGAAGCCCCAAAAACTCAGGGGGTTACTGCCTGGGGATATGGGACATGTTATGGGATGTGGGGGAAGAGCATTTGGGGATTGTACAAGACCTATGATGGGTTGTTTAAAAGAGGAATGAAAGATAGGGAAAGGGAAAAAAGCTCTGCGGAGAGGGACCTGGGTGTCCTGGTGGACGACAGGTTAACTATGAGCCAGCAGTGTGCCCTGGCTGCCAAGAAGGCCAATGGGATCCTGGGGTGCATCAAGAAGAGTGTGGCCAGCAGGACAAGGGAGGTTCTCCTTCCCCTCTACACTACCCTGGTGAGGCCTCATCTGGAGTACTGTGTCCAGTTCTGGGCTCCCCAGTTCAAGAAGGATGAAGAGCTACTGGAGAGAGTCCAGCGGAGGGCTACAAGGATGGTGAGGGGACTGGAGCATCTCCACTACGAGGAGAGGTTGAGGGAACTGGGCTTGTTCAGCCTGAAGAAGAGAAGGCTGCGAGGGGACCTTATAAATGCCTACAAATATCTGAAGGGTGGGTGTCAGGAGGATGGGGCCAAGCTCTTTTCAGTGGTGCCCAGTGACAGGACAAGGGGTAATGGGCACAAACTGAGGCACAGGAAGTTCCATCTGAACATGAGGAGGAACTTCTTCTCTCTGAGGGTGACGGAGCACTGGAACAGGCTGCCCAGGGAGGTTGTGGAGTCTCCTTCTCTGGAGATATTCAAGACCTGCCTGGACAAGGTCCTGTGCAGCCTGCTGTAGGTGACCCTGCTTCGGCGGGGGGGTTGGACTAGATGACCCACAGAGGTCCCTTCCAACCCCTACTATTCTGTGATTCTGTGATTCTGTGAAGGATCGAGGTGGTTTGAGGAGGGCCAAGTATGAGAAAAGAGAAGGATAAGGGGATAAAAGAGGACAGCCATATGTAAGCAGGGCTGGTCAGCATGCTCATCTGACTGCCCCACGTGCCTCATCAGTGCAGTCTGCCCCGTCTTCTCGTTAAAATCCATTTCTGACTCTCGTCCTGAGTGAGGGGACTCTCTGTTCTGCGTGTGTGTGTGTGTGTATGTGTGTAGGTTGAAGTGCCAGCAACTGGGGTAGGGACCGTGGGTCACAGCAGGGGCCATGTATCTTTGTGTCCGCAATGGGAGGGATGGGGATCTGTGCCCATCGTCTGGGTGCGTATGTCAGGGTGTGATCACTAGCAACTACCAAGTAGGACCAGTGGCAAGCAGGATAAGAGGCTTAGGGGCCAGGTATCGAGGTGGCTGTAAGTCTGAGTCAGATACTGGAGAGATGAATGTCACAAGGCACCTACTGGAGGGACCAGGAGGTCCTGGGCAGCTACAAGTGAAGCTGTGGGGTCTGGGCCTGACTAAGACCAGTTTGCATGTCCATCTCTGTGTATGAGGCAACTGGAGATGAGAGGATCCAAGGGCAAGCTACTGGGGCCATGATGTACATGTATGTGTAAAATCTCCACCAGTTCCCAGAGAGGGAACAGGATGAGGCCATTCGTACCATCTGTGTGTATGTTAGTGTTTCTGTCTGCAGTAACGTGGGTGTTATCCTCTACTAGCAAGAGAGAAGAGCAGTTTCTGGTATTTCCTGGTTACCGTAAGGTGAGCTTTCCTATACATCAGGTACATTGAGTACTGGGGGTGAGAGGGAGCAGTGCTGAAGCAAATATGTGGATAAATAAAAGCAAGATACCGTGTTTGTTCTGGGCCACAATTAAACCATCTCAGAGTACCTGTAAAAAAAATGTTACTTTTTCTGTATCTTTCCTCGGGTTTATCTGTAAATATTGTTACATATGTTCAGCTGTTATTTGAATAACATTCTGTTGTTTGATGTTTTGATTCCCTCTGTAGTTGGTGTCCAGAGAGAGATTTCTTACTGGGCACTCCCTATCTAACGTAAGCTCAGCTGCAGTTAGGCACACGCAAAGGATGCAGCTCCTCAGGTTCAGCAGAAGGGTATGCAAAACGCACAGCTCGTGGGGGGCTACGCTGCTGCAATGCAGTCCTTCATGTATCTCCGCTTCTCTCCTTCAAAATGGGACTTGTGCTCCGAAGAATGTGTGATCTAATGCTCTTCTGCTGACTGAATACAGATGATGCCCTGACATGATTACAGTTAATGGAAATACAACACAGTGCTTAGGCTTTGTTTCTTTAAGAACAAGCTACCATGTTTACAAAGTGGGTTTATATAAGATTCAGTGAGGAGTTTCATTTCAGAAATGCAGGATTAGTTTCAATGACTAGCTTGTAAAAACTAATGTGATATTTCCTGAGAAATCTGGAAGTTTCAAAAGTTTCTTTTGATTGAGAGTTAAAATCAGTCTACTGGAATTTTGTGTGCAGCTTCATCAGTTTTATTTTACTGGATGCACAATCGAAAAAAACTTTCATTAAACAGTTTATTACAGTTACTATAATCCTGCATTATCATCATCATTATTAATACCAAACAACTTCTTCATGTTCCCTTAGATCATTTCCTTTTCTTATGTGGATAATCTATGCCAACAACAGTGATGTTTTTACTGTATTGTGAATACACAGTTTTCTCTATGAATATAAAAATTATTCATAATACTGCTTTCAGCTTGGATCTTCCAGCCCAGAGAAATGAGAACATTGATGGGCATGAATAATCAATCAGTGGTATATATATTTGACAGCTCAATATTTTTTCAGCAATCTTCTGATGGAAGTGAGAAAAAATTCTGTATGCGTGTGTGTATTTATGCATTAATGGATGACAGTTTTAATTATTATTTAATATTTCTATTTAAGGCACCAGACATTTAATCGTCTGATTGCCCAGACTCTTCCTCAGTATTCCGTCAAGTTTATGAATAACCTGTAATGACAGATGGCAAAGGGCATTTCCTGATAGTTAATGACTGACTGGAATTGCTGAGGGATAGAGGCAAATAGCTGCAGAACCATCTGTAGGAAAAGCACAATACTGACTTCTCAGGATAAAATCTTTGGCTAACAACTCACTAAATTTTCCTTTTTTCCTAATCGTATCTTTCCTAGGTTTGGTCTTTCAGAACCTCTTGGACTATTATGGAATGAAAGCTGTATACTTTCAGACCAGTTAGCCAAATATGCTGCTTTTAGCATTTTGCACCAATAGAGAATAATGGAAGCCATTGTAAGCTGTGGATCAACAACATTTTGCCGACATATTGGTAAAATACTGTTCTGTGAAGAATTTCAAAGTGTTGTATGGAACACATTCATTGTCTTACAACAAAATAGCAAGAGCTGGGCCACGTACCTCACTGCATATTTGTTGCCAGTGTGTGCTTCTCTCTATTGGCTTCTTCAAAGATTAGAACATAAAACAATTTAGTGGAGTCTAACATCAGTAGCTTGACTAGCAGATTACTGTGAAGCTATGCCTTTAGAGAAGATAAAATTCACCTTTCTTCTTTAATAATACTGTTTGAAGGATCTTCTTTGACTGCCTTTATTAGGTTCTAGACTAGCCTTGCAGAACGTGAGAAATTCAGCCTCAGTTCAGTCTGCAGAGCTGACACATATCAGCCTTTGTTAATTCATCTTCAATGAAATTCAGAAGATAAAATGAATCCTGCAGAAGGCAAGGTCGTGCACAGCCTTGTCAGTTTACTTTAAAAGAAATGGGAGTTTCTGCCTTTTAGGGCAAAAACTCAGCTCTCAGAAGGTGGAAAATTTCAATATATAACAGTAAGTGGTGTTTATTTGAAAATCATAGGGATTCGGTCTACATGGCTTGTTTTCTTTTTTTCTTTTTGTTAATAAGAGTTGCCATTTTAAGTGGTAATTGTTGCTGACCTCTGTAACATGTTTAGGCTGCCTCCCAGTTCCCAGCAGGATGTGGTCTGCCAGCTGAGCTGACCATAAGGTTGACAATTAAGGCCAATTCTGAGGGCATTTTCTGTGCCGTTGGTACCTGCAAACTAAGAAAGGAACCATAAATGAGCTTCACACTGACATAGTGAAATTTGATTAAAGCATAAATAAAGGAATAATAAAGTATTTATTTCATATGAAAAACAGTACAGAACAGTACCACCAATGTTTCATGACGACAACAATGATTGTTTATCAGGGAACAGTCTGATCTGTAGTCTTGTCAGTTCTGATGCAGTATGTTTAGGGTTTTGTTCACAAGTTTCCATATCTCTACCACACATTGTTATTACTTTTGTTTTATATCATATCATTTAAGTATATAATCCTGTTCCTTAACCTTTTTGTTCTTCTCTTGAAACTCACAGGTTTTCTCAACAGCAGGGCTAAATACATACCCAAAAAGTTTTGGAGGCAGATACAACAGCAGCTGGACTGCTGAGGCTTTCATGCTTCCCAGTGTGATACGGGGGAAGCCCGCACCGTGACGGAGTAGGGAAGATGAGTGTTCTCACCATCAGCTAGGTAACTATTTTGCTCATAGGTGCATAAGTTACAAGCTAGTTATGAACTGGGGAACTTGTGAGTTAGAAAGCTCATGAATTAAGTGGTGAATTCATGTGCAAAGGGGATTGAGTCCTTGTTCGCTGTGTTTGTTTTCTTTCCTAGTGAGCTCATGAAGTAAGGTTTAATTTACAGAGTATACTGTCCTGCAAATTTGAGACATCCAAACAGACCATGACGTTCTGTGCTTGAAGTCTTTTCTGTGGAGAGAAAATACTTCATTTTGCTGTGAAACAGAGAATCTGTTGGAGCACAATCTGTATGTCACATCCATGGCGCAGTCAAGTTAATGCAGTCTGGTCAGTGTCACTGTAATTAAGGCAAAAGCGATTCAGCGTGTAGTACCAGGCTGCACTCATGATAGTAAAAGAACCGCTCAAAAAAAACCAAAGCCAGAGAACCCGACACTCTGCTGGCACTATGTCTTGTATGTGAAGACTCAGTATGCTGTGAAGGTAAACGGGAGCAGTTGTGCAGCAGAGATACCCACGGGGCATTTGAGCTGGCTTGGCTAGGAGAGCCGCAGAGGCTGCAGGGAAACACTGGCTTCCACTATTTTTTACTGAAAATCAGTGGACACTTTTTATTGCTCATACCTCTGCAAAAACCACTCACAGAGGCTTCTTCAGGAAATCTCTTCTTCACTGGATCCTGCCTGAATGTCAGAAGGCTTGCGCCACAGAAGTTCGGCAATACACTTGCATAGTCTTTGCTGTTTAGGGCTGTACTTAGGTACTTCATCACCACTCTAAACAAGGTGAGATACAGCTTTTTCTTTGGAGGGGGTACTGGTTTTGCTGCAAAATACATTTGATTCTAGCTTCTTCATTTTATACAAGTGAGTAAATTTTTCCTGTATCAGTTCCTATACTAGCTGGCTCGTAACTGCAAATAGGTTTCTTCTGAGTCTGTAGGTATTTATCCATGTTAATGTTGGGATTCCCAACAGAGTGGGAACTTCATGTGTTACAAATATTCCTTCACATGACTACAATACAAAAAATTCAGTGAAAATCTGCAGGATTCCGGTTGATCTAGCTGCTTTGCTGATTAGTGTGTTCTATTTATTTTTGGTTATATACACTGAATGCACTATTTAAAGATTTTAAGATTTTTATTTAAATATATTTGAACTTATGAATGATACTGGAAAAACATGGTTCCTCTTAACATTCCCCAGCCATCGCTGAATGCTCTCAGACTAGTTTTGTAATGTTTTAGGGTCAAAGTTCTTTTAGAAATGTTACTTTATATCCCCTAATGAAATACAGTGCTTGCTTTAGCAACTTTAGCAAAATTTGTCAGCATGTGTCCATTTTATTTTTGTTTGCTTTATTTGGTTAGGAGCATGTTATCCTTCAATCAGTTTTGCAGTAATGTTATTTATCTCAGCATAAAATTCCCACACGAAGAGAAATCACCCTACACAAATGTACAAAACAATGTGTCAATACAATCATATGCAACAAAAAAGGGTAAAACACTGGACGTTAATTTCAAAGCCACATAGAATGTTTCTGGTTACAAGATTCGTACAAGATATTAACCAGATTCATGCAATTATTTAAGCCAGCAAGCATAATCAGAACCGCTTTTCAAATTGCATCCAGATTCATAGTAGCACTTGGAAAAGAATGCTTTATCCTTGGTTGAAAAGTGAACATTTGTCACCTGAACCTGTCCTAGAATAATAGGGTAGTATTGAAAGTCTCAGTTCTCAGGAGTCATCCTTTCTAAACCTCTCATAAACCACAAACATTTATAAAGAGAAAAATCTGCAGATACAAAGTAAGCCATAAATTTTAATGGCTGAAAAATAATACCTTTTTTTCAGCATTTCTGTTTTCTGTATTCTTATAACTGCTTGATGTTAACTAAAAGTAGCTTCAATATGAGCTTTGTGTGAAAATCTCCTGTGCATAAGTGGAAAACCAGAGGAGTTTCCTGCAAGTAATTGTTGTATCTCTTGAGATTCCATTTCCTCAGTATGACATTGTTACTGATTGACCAAGCCAGACTTATTCCTATTAATGTGTTTGAAAAAAATGATATTTTATTTGAGTATAAGCATTTCAGGTTAACAAATGAAGGATTAGTCACCATTTACATCTTTAGGGGAAGCCATGTATGGTGAAATGAAGTATGGGCAAGTTAGTCCTGAGCAGTCTTTTATTCTCCTGTTCACACTTCTGATAGTCTGGCAGTTCAGTTAAAATATCCTTAAATTTCTTAAAGGATACTTTGTTCTTTTAGGCATGGAATAATGTTACAAATAATGAGAAACAAGTTGAAGGATGTAATCTGTATACGCTGGGAGCTCAGGAAAACTTAGAAGCAGACTGATTTCAAGATACAGAAACACTAAATAGTTTCACCTTTAAAAAGTCCCCTTGGGTGGATCTAATAAGTATTTGCCTCACTGATTTGTTCTTCAACTTCCTGCAGCTTAAAGCATCTCTCCGTGACACGGAGCGATACTACAGAAATTTTTGAGAGAGGTTAATTGAACTCCTTTACTACTGGCTTTACTCAACATTACCACAGAACAGTTTTCACCAAAAATTGGATGGTTTTCACCAAAAATTAAACGGTTTACACCAAAAATTAACCTCACTTCATGTCTCCATTGCAGGGTTTCATTGCTGCAGTGACTGCTTTCCGGTCAGAGGTTGGTACATATGAGCCAAGGCCGTGTGGTACAGCCCACCCAAGGAGAGCCGTGAGCCCTCAGCACCCCTGACAGCCCCCCCCAGTGACCACCCCCAACGGCCCCCCAACAGCCGCCGCTGTGGCCTGGAGCCCTGCCCAGTTCCTACCTGCTGGCTTCCAGGCCAGGTCAGCGGCCGTGGAGATGGTGAGTGGAGCCGGGGTGCTCTGGCTGCTTTTTTGTTGCGGGAAGAAAGCTTGTGCGATTGATCCCTAAATGCAGAAATACTAAAGCTGTTGTCTGTAGTGGAAAAGTAGGTCTTGTCTTTGGTCATGGCTTAGATTAGGTTATCTTTTCACCTTTCCTGTGTTTAGAGGGGGCTCCAATACATTGAGGGGGCTGGAAACAAGTTGACCATGCCCATTAAGGTCACTGAACCCTGCAGGACAGTAAGAAAGCAAAACTGACCCTGAAGAGGCTAAGGTTGTGTGAGACTACAGGCAATAAAATAAATTACTGGTTGAGGGTTACTAAATCTGTGTAACATCTGATTCAAGGGGTGTCTAAGGGCTGATTGTTGCCAACATTGCTGTATGAATATCCTAGTGCTTGTGGGCTGTCTTTGAGCTTGTGTTCCTGGTGTTTGTTAGAAAAAGCCAAGCAATTAAAAAAGATCCGTTTTGTTTCTTGAAAGTATATTGTAGGTCAGCTGTCAGAAGCCATTAAATAGTGTCTTACAACTGCTGAGGAAGAAGATAGCACTCATATGTCTTGGATATCCTGTCCCTCTTCATTGCAGCACCAAACGTGTAGGTTTTCATTTACACTTACGCTTAAATTTTGACATGCATATACTAAGGTATCTACAGTACAGGTAGAGACTATTAACAAATCATATGTTTTTTAAGCAGATATGTGTTTTATTAGTTTCTCAACATTTTTTGCTGGCAATTGAAAAGATCAGTATTTCCATTGACCGTCACCTGGGTTTAAGACCTGGGTTTAAGTCCTTATATTATTTGATCAGCGGAGTCATTAATAAATTATTGATTATTTTCAATACTTTGACTGATAAATTATGATCCTTGTGCTAAAAGAAAAGGCAATTTAATTTTTTTTTTCTGTTCAGGTAAAACGAATGATGTCTTCAATCTTCTTCAGTTTTCTGCTATCTTGCTATGCTCTAAAAGTTAATGACCTGTGGATCATGGTCCTCCCCCCTGTTTTCCCCAGTGGAGTTACACCTCAAGCTTTTACAGGAGGAGCTTGGGGGTGCAGCTGGAAGGGGGTCTGTCCAGACCAGTAACAGCAGATTCTTAGAAAAGACATGAGATATTGCTGTTAGAGGTATTAATTACTTCTGCATGGCTATTGCTAGTATAGCTACTTCTCTATCAAAAAATGCTTTGCCTATATAGCATTATTAGTGTATATGCCACATCGAGGCATGATTGCAGTCGTTTTGGATCTAGCTGTTATGGGTAAAGAGTTTATTACTACTCATTTGGAGCTTACCACTTCCACAGGTGAGCTAACTTTGCCTGTGAACTGCCCTGATCAATTCTCATGCACAATTAGGCTTTGCATTGGTTTGAACCGTCTGTTCGGCACTAAAAAATTGAGGAACATGCAGGTGATGTCTGGAAGTGTATTGATTATGGGAATATTAGCTAATACTTCAGTGATAAGAAATGGTAAGGAAACAGCAGCACTTTGTAGTCTGGGGGTGTGAATGGATGTCCCAGATCTAGTAGTAGTGGTTTGAAGGGATTATTGTAACCATTTGTTTGCAGCTGCCTCAGCTAATTCTCACAGCACTGCCCTGCTGAAACTGTTCTACACTGCTAGAAACTTAGCTTATAAAGCAGTTCTACAAGAAGGGGGAAAGGGCCACTTCTCAACACGATGCTTGTATGTTGTCAAAAAAAGTAGTGTTACTAGATGTTCAGAAATAGACTAAACTTCCACATAAATATTAGATCAGGATTCAGCAAACCTCTTCAGCACATGATGAAATTTAAGGTATGTTCATGCTTTACCATCCTGCTCTTCATGTTTAATCCAATGAGCATAGTGACCTGCTGCTGCTGCGGATGTAGCTAGATCTGAAGAAGATTGTGTGGTTTCAGAAGAGATCTCAGCCACTGGGATAAGACACATTCCTTCCACCATTTCAAAATTTTAAGATCAACAGAGTGACCTTGGCCCTGATGCACAGGGCTACTTGTGGATCCTAAAGAAACGGGAGAAGAAAACTGAGCTCAAGGGATCAGCTACACTTGCAGCATCATAAAATTAAGTTCTGCTGTTGAGTTGCCTTAACTCCCACTGGAATGAGCAAGCCTGTCTCATTGACTTGTTAGACTGAGTTTCAAAATCCCAGACAAAAGGCACTGTTGCCAATGATTAAGCCTCTTGCAATCTGAATGTGAAGCAAGGCAAAATCTTTATCTCTTTCTATTTTACCTATATATACAGTTCCTCTTAAGTAATATACAGTAGCTACTAACACTTCAAGAGGCATTTATTCTTCTATGATGTACTACGTTTAAATCACTGAAAATGCAATATGTGACTCAATTTCAATGATGCTTCTTGAATTTAAATATTTGGCCTAAATAGTTCATAAGGTTTATAATGGAATGCAAATAAAGCATCTTCTAGACAGCGGCTGCTGGGACATCAGTCACTTTTCTGGTGGGAAATGAGAATTTAATTCTGGGAGATATGGGCTGTAAGCTAATAACATATGAAATGAAGATAATCAAGGAACTGTGTCTCCTGTCAGACTACTTTCTCCTATTACGTATCGATCTCTTGCCCATCACAAAGGCCAAGTCTGTGGAAGGAGGGAGCTGCTTTTCCTTGACCGTTGTAAGCATATGTCAAGACAGAGCAGTATTTACCAGTGGTGAATACAGAACAGGCTGGTTTTATGCAGTGAACTAGCATATGTTGAGCCAGATCCTAGCCCTAGTTTTACAGATGCCGATCTGCAGTAATCTGTTTTGATCTAAATTTGATTTTATACATACATATTTGCGGTTCATAATCAACTGTTGCAAATCAGCTTCTGGAGATAGAGACACCAGTTAGAGTTTGTAATACTTCATAGTTTTAGCACGTTATGCATTATCATGTCTGGGCTTTGATGAGGCTGATTCTGAAGCATGTAGGGAAATGGAGAAGGGGGACCTAACTGGAAAACTAAGCTAATACGGTATCTGAGTAAGACTTGCAAGTCAGGAATGAAGACCTCTGCTCTGTCCTGGTTTTGAATGCTTTTTTTACTTTGCGTTAGAAGGTACAATGGTCTTTTTGAACTGGATTTTTTTAGATTACTGTTTTTGGCCAGATTCAGCATTTTAAAAAATCCTCGGAATATCTTTTCAGACTCTTTAAAATGTCTGTGTATACTGTATATAGTATACGACTCTCAAAAATTCAGAAATTCTATTTTTTTTCTCGTAGAGGTCCTTGTAAAAATGTATGTTCTTTTTTATCTAAGTTATGATTAATGCAGTAAATATGCTTGCCTTTATAGTTCTACATTATTCATTTTTCAAGGCAAATAATTGTTTGATTTGCCACTTAGTGTACAATAAACTGTTTTTAATTTGTCAACTGTGTGAACTTTCAGTTCCAGCACTGCAGAAGCAAATATCCAAACACCACTTGATTTCTCATAAGGCATGCAGATCTTCTCAAGTACAAAGTTCACTTTGAGGGCATAGTGGGGAGACAGTCATTGCTGCGAATTTAATACAAGATGTTTTCTTACTGCTAGGATGAAGAATACCTGCCCCAGATGGATGAGCGAAACAAAATGCTGAAAAAAATGTTAGTCTCTCGTCTCTGGTTTGAACCAGAGAGGACAGAGGTACTGCTTATGGTAAAAGGCAGGTATATTGCGTGTGAACCGGCTGACAGCAGTGAAGAAGACAACAGTGAACTGGTGAGCATGTGCATGTTTTTCAACTAGACTATCTGTTCATATTTTAATTGCAGTGAATATGCTCCTAGCTATAGTCTCACTGTACTAGCATTCTGACTTCGAGTTAACTGTTACAATTATATAGTCTTGAACTGAGTTAAATACAAAAACATGTACGTTCCTGAATCCTTTCTAAATCTGGGTGCCCAAAAGCCCAAAATTAGATGTTTAAAAATTCTGGCCAGTTGCTGCTAATCCCAGAGTCAGGATTAGCACGTGCACTCCTAAATTGAAGCCAGCGCTGCTGCGTGTGCACCTCTGGACTGAGCTCTGGGCCTGGGTAGCTGTGGCTGTTGAAAGTGTAGCGCTGCTGAGCTGCCAGAGGTGTCTTAAGAGTGGTCCAAAACTGAAATATAAACAAACTTATAGGCAAATGTACGGGCTTGTAGAGACTCTCTGGGAGTTTGCAACAGTGTTAATATCAAAGTAATTTTTGCACAACTGCATTTGTTTGCCAGTGCAGCTTTGGAGATACTGGGATGTTTTGTAAGGCTGAAAAAACTGATGTTAACCTAATGTGCAGACAGGCATCCTTTGTTTGGACAGCCTTGGTATACATGCAGTATTTTTACATACAGCAATTTTTTTTTTTTCAAATCTGGCTTCTGCCTGGGAAAATGTTGTATGAATACATGTGGCTTACATGGTTAATGCCTGTGCAGTTGTGGGGGCTAAAATCTTCCCCCTAGGAACCCTGTAAGGAAAACTTCAGAGGCTGCCATTTATCTTGAGGCATTTTCCTGGAGGGACAATCTGATACTGAGTAACAATTCAAATACAGGAATTTAGAAAAAAAGTGTTTTTACTTAAAACCCTACTGCAGTCCTGCCATTGTTGGTGGAAGCTCCGTAATTTGTTATAACCCGCTACTCTCTGTCTTTCCAAAGCAGAGGACAATGGAGGGTCTCACATGACTTCACTGCTTTTACCAAATATGCTACAGTAGGAGTTAGCCTTCATCAACTAAAATATCTTCTCGTAACAGTAAACTGTAGCTCTGAAATATGAAACAGATGTATTATATTCCAATTTCCATTATCTTTGCTTTTTGTTATCCAGTGTAAACTGTGTATTCTCATCATTCATATAAGGTACCAAAATTCTGTTTTATGATGATAATTTGAATAACAAAAATCAGGCCTCTACATTTTATATCTGTGAATTCCTTACTCTCTCTATAAAGCCATGTATATTAATCTAATTTACATGATTAATGGAAGTATTTTCATTTAGTTAGTGTTTGGCTCAAGTGTCCTGAAAAACAAGGATTTTGTTGTTCTAAATTTAAAATATATTTTTCTGAAGGTTTGTAACTATTTCAGGCTTAGGTTGATGGCAACAGGAGAAAGCAATTTTATACTCTATGTGAAAATACTGGACAGTAATGTTAGTGCTCTGAGCACCACTATTTTTAAGTCTTTTATCATGATTCTTTTTACAAGTCAGTTCTCATGCACATAAAATGCTGCATATCTTAACACAGAAAATTTCTGTAGTGAAAGATAAGGTAAGTTCTCGGTTTGAAAGTGTTTCCCATAGCTGTTAAATAAAAGCCTTCTTTGATTTTTTAAGTTTATAATATATGACCACTCACGGAATAGTTATTGAAATAAAATATTTCTGTCCTTTGTTCCCAGTTATCCTCATCAGAGAAGACATACCCTGCTCTTCACACAGCATTTTATAGAGCAAGCACAGAAAGGAAACACAATGCAACAACAAAAGAGGAAGATGTGTGTTTTGAAAATGTGTATGTGAAATTATATTTCTTTATGATAATTTTTTATTCTCTGCTACTTAAGATTTGAAACAGCAATGGATGCCTTCTACTGAATTATTTGACTGCTTCCCTGCAAATTCTGTGAAGCTTGGATTGACACTCCAGCATAAACTTCGTAATTTTTGCCCATTGCAATGAAGTCTGTCTCCTTTATGTCACTGACAATTTGGGGAAGTGCTAGTGAAGTCATTGCAAATGGAATACAGTCTAGTCAAAGGGGAATTATATTAACCTGGGCAAATGTATTCCTATGTACTGTGTTGCTTTCACCTGTATAAAAGAAGACAAGTATTAGTATTTTTCAAAATTAATGATGGAATGTAATGACTGAGTTGATTTAATTGCTTAATGTTTGTTGTCTTGAAGTGAAACTAAAGGAGTGTTCATGTTGCTCTCAAAGCAAGAACCTTTGAACTGGCATGACAAGGTGAAAGGATGAAGTATACTTGCCATGAACTGAAGGTTCAGAAAAATTGCTGTAGTGGGATCAGTGACGTCCAGGATTCTGTCTCTAACATTAGCAGGAGTAGAGGCTGTTTGTGGAGACCACACAAACCTGCCTGACTACCTTCTGCTGTCCATTTCACTTGTACTCCCTTAGCATCCATAATTATTGGATTATGAATGTTTGGGGCGATAGCTCTGCTATGTATCTGCTTATGAACCCACTGACTTTGAACTTGTCTTCTCCCTTTTTGAACCTCCTCATATACCTCATAGACATATAACCTCAGATACTTGTGGCAGGAAGCTCTAGAAGTTTGTAATCCCCAGTCTTCTAGCACCGTTCATATCAGTACATATTGCACATGTATTTTTCAGAGTTCTCTAGCTTAACCCTGAATTACTTTTTCGTGCATATTGAACTTATTTGAGAGATTTTCAGATTAGTCTACAAATCTAAGAATGAACTTGAAAAAAAAAAACCCTGACAAATCCTGTATTACGGTATTCTTATTTTTTATGCTTTCTCTAGGAAAGAATTGAATTTTGAAAATATAAATTATTACAGTCTTTCTACTTTCACAGTAGATACCACACTGCTGGAATTACTAAGAATGAGAACAAATTATACTATTGATTTTTTAAAGTATTATTTTCATAGTTGTGTTTCCCAGACCTTAAACTTAGTTTAATCTTGAAGCTCTCTTACCTTTGAGGCTACTGAAAATAATGATCAGGTTCTATGTAATACCACTTCTGATGCCTATAGTGTCAGAGCACAAGAGTTAGGGGTGTAATTTTTTTTTATTTCTTTCCCCATGCTCACTCTATATTTTATTCATCATTAATAAAGTTCTTATTCTGTGACATAGCACAGCTGTATCTTAGCCACAAGTGAAAACCATTATACAGGTTGTATTTTACTTGATGGTTGTGTTTTGCCCATATGACTGAATCTTCAGTTTTTTTCTAATTGGGTATATTGTTCAATTTTAGGCTCTCACGGATACATAAGGAGGGAAGAGAAGAAACTGTTTGTGAGCCTACTACCGTGCCAGAGCAGGAGACAATGACTTTAAACAGGAGCATAACAAAAACAGTGTCCTTAGTGTCAAAGAATGAGAACTTGAAAAAGACATTTCCCACAACTTCTGCTTGCAAAGGAATTCAACATGGTTTTGGCACATCATCTTCTTCTCTTGTATATGGTAAAATACCTAAAATGACAGAAAGTGTAGGAATAAAAGATAAGGCTTTCTTTCCTCATCATTGTAACAATTCTTTTCCAAGTACTTGTAAATATACAGTGTCCTCCAGTGCATTTCTAACAAAGAATACTGTAAGTCACGAGCACTCCAGTTTTTACTTCAAGTGTGATCTGATCTTGTATTTTCTGGTTTTCTACTGAAAACAGCGGTTTTACTGAGCTTCTAGTATTTGGTGAGATACAATATTGCAGTGGGCAGTTGTGGCATACGCTCTGTCCTTCTCTCTGAAGCCTTTAGAAGAGAATGCTCTTCTTTCTCTGGGCATTACAGGGGATGTGAACAACACTTTCTTTGTAGGTGGTGAATACATAAAAAGACTCCTGCAAAATTTCACATCTTAAAAAAAGAAAAAATGGAATAGTGGCGGAGTAACACTGACTTTAATTCAGTATACCAACTGCAAAGTGCATAAGAGTATGTGTTTATTGTGGTTTTAAAAAGTTAGTTATCCATACTTCTTTTCTGTGCAGATTTACCTATTCAAAGTTTCTTTAAGTGAGAAGGCTGTGTAATGATTCCTGAATATGCTTTTTCTAACAGAAGTTAATGAAAATTAAATATATGATTGTCTTTCCTGTTGTCCTCCAACCAACTTGGGTTTCTTTGAAGCGAGATCATCTCTCTAAAATACAAAATCATATTTCATGGAAGTTGTATGTATGGGAAAATGAAACTACTCACAAAGACCTGGTGGCCTTGTGATCACAGTTTTTGCTCTGTGAAAGTCATTGCAAGTTTCATACTGATTTCAATGGGTCAAAATTCAAGCAAGTCTGCAAGCTGGAGTTCATTTATGTTGGTAATTTTTGGACTAAGCTTTGAGTGTCAGTACTGGGCCCAGTCTTGTTTAACTTCTTCATCAACGACCTGGATGAAGAGTTAGAATGTACCCTCAGCAAGTTTGCTGACGACACCAAACTGGGAGGTGTGGTAGATACACCAGAAGGCTGTGCTGCCATTCAGCGTGACCTGGATAGGCTGGAAAGCTGGGCAGAGAGGAACCTGATGAGGTTCAACAAGGGCAAGTGCAGGTTCCTGCACCTGGGGAGGAACAACCCCATGCACCAGTACAGGCTTGGGGTGGACCTGCTGGAGAGCAGCTCTGCGGAGAGGGACCTGGGTGTCCTGGTGGACGACAGGTTAACCATGAGCCAGCAGTGTGCCCTGGCTGCCAAGAAAGCCAATGGGATCCTGGGGTGCATCAAGAAGAGTTTGGCCAGCAGGACGAGGGAGGTTCTCCTTCCCCTCTACACTGCCCTAGTGAGGCCTCATCTGGAGTACTGTGTCCAGTTCTGGGCTCCCCAGTTCAAGAAAGATGAAGAGCTACTGGAGAGAGTCCAGCGGAGGGCTACAAGGATGGTGAGGGGACTGGAGCATCTGCCCTACGAGGAGAGGTTGAGGGAACTGGGCTTGTTCAGCCTGAAGAAGAGAAGGCTGCGAGGGGACCTTATAAATGCCTACAAATATCTGAAGGGTGGGCGTCAGGAGGATGGGGCCAAGCTCTTTTCAGTGGTGCCCAGTGACAGGACAAGGGGCAATGGGCACAAACTGAGGCACAGGAAGTTCCGTCTGAACATGAGGAAGAACTTCTTCCCTCTGAGGGTGACGGAGCACTGGAACAGGCTGCTCAGGGAGGTTGTGGAGTCTCCTTCTCTGGAGATATTCAAGACCCGCCTGGACAAGATCCTGTGCAGCCTGCTGTAGGTGACCCTGCTTCGGCAGGGGAGTTGGACTAGATGACCCACAGAGGTCCCTTCCAACCCCTACTATTCTGTGATTCTGTGATTCTGTGATTCTGTGAGTGAATCTTGCAGAAAACATTTTTGAATGAATTGTGTCCTGTAGGTCTTCAGCTCATTAAAAATAAATATTGAGAAACTATGCCTTGTTAAACAAGGCACTGAAGTGTAGGGTTGTGCTGGATCTGGCTGGCATGGAGTTAACTTTCTTCGAAGTAGTCCATATGGTGCTGTGCTTTATATTTTTGGCTAGAACAGTGTTGATAAAGCACCGACATTTTGGCTATTGCTGAGCAGTGCTGCATTCATGGGGTCCAGGCTTTCTCTTTTTCAGAATAGATGAAAAGGTTTTCTAGTGACAAACAGGGCCAAACAAATGACAAAAGTCAAAGTCAATGTTATCCTCTTTACCTCATGGGATACACAGGAAACAAGTATTACGTATCTTATCCAACCATACTGGCATAATTGATGTCAAGTGATGACCTGAATACAAGTTTTAACCTATTGTCGACAAAAAGAAACAGCATCATGTGTGTGTGTTGAAGTGTCTCTCTCTATACAAATATTAAAACATCAGAATGCATGTGGGGAAGCAGAAGTTGCACAACTGTAAACTTGTAGGAAGGTTAAATTAAATTAGAAAAATATTGTGCATAGTGATCTGTTTTAAATGACTAATCCTTTTTAATGTGTCGGTTGCAGATAATATTAGAAAGACTGAAACGCAAACAGCTGTTTTGGAACCAAGTTGCCATAAAAAGATTTGTGAGCAACCAAATGTTGAAAGATCTTCTAAAAAGCCCTTGAGAACCAAAGTTCATTCTTATGATAGAACAGGTACCTAAGTTATAGCATCGGGGGGAAGACCATGCTTTAGTTATGCCTGTATAACTAGTGTATTTACTTCAGATTTACATTGATATGATGGAGAATATACTCAACTGCTACTGTCTTTCCTCATCCCTTTCCTGCCTTTAGAGTAAGAGTGTATGTGGAGGGGAGAGCTGATACAGCTGGAAATGAGAAAGGGCTGTCATTTCAAATCTTATTTCAAAGGCTAACAACTTTATCCTCTGTAGTCCCCTTCTGATGGTTTGCTTTTTTATACCTGATCTCAGAGCGGAATTTACTTTCAGCCAGCATTTGAATTCCTGTTTTAAGGTTGTTTATATTTTATAGTTAGCCACAGTAAGTTTTCTTTTAATTAGAAAATCTATAAAGAGCAGTCATGTTTTCCTACCTATCTTTGAGGATTAGTGTGGGGAAAAATAGATTTTGATCATTATTTCTCCATTAAAAATATCTGTCGCTGAGTCTGAAAACTGTGACGGAGCGATAGCACAATTGGATTCTATTTTGTTTTTCTTATTTTGCAAACTTTTTTTGTAAACTGTTTTCTATGCACATTGTAATAGGGATTAAAAACCATGGGAAGAATATTTTTAATGCTTTCCAGGACTTCCCAAATTGTTTTCAGTAGTGTTATGGAATATTTTATTTGACTAGAGTGTTCTCCTATACAAGACTAGATTGCTGTGATTTCTAAAGGGGTAGTATGTTTCCATGTAAAAAGGAATTTTTTTTAAATGTTAGTAAGAAAAGTATTATTGTTATTCTTTCATTTTCAATATTCTTTCTGTTTAGCTGGGATTCTGCTCTGCCTTCAGAAGCCTTTTCTCATTCTTTCAGTCTTTTTAGCATTTGAGAAGGCCTTTGGCATGTAAATATATTTTTCTACAGAGTGCTTTGAATTTTGCTGTGTAAATTACACCAAAGATCAGTGTAAAATCATCAGAAGTTGAAATTACTTTGAAGTCAATTGAGAAACAGTTCTTCAGTTGCAGGAAAACACACTTGGAATATATGATGCCTTTTTTTTTTTTTGAGGAAGACTTTCTAAGACATGTTTTCAGTGTCTTCCAAGTTGGTCTGAATAACATTAGACCAATCCTCCACACTTGTTAAGGCTTATGCAACGAAACTAAAGAATGAATGGCTGGCTGGCTTGTGCAATGAATCTAAAGATTTTATGTTTCACGGAAAAAAAGTAACTTTCTTTTTTCTTTTCTTTTCTCAATGTACCAGAACCAATTGATGATGATGTTATAATGCATATTTTGAGGCTTCGAGGCAAACTTGGCTGGCAAACCAAGTTACCATCATGTGAATTACTAGCTAGAGAGGCTGATGTGTCCAGACTTCAGAAGTTCACACTTATGATGACTTTTACTTTCCCTTCTCCACATCCTGTGCAATTATACATTCTAGAAATGATGTTGGTTATAAATGTTAAATACTTATTTCCTGGAAGCTTGTGCCTTTTAAAAAGGATGGATCTGTTCTTAGAATCAAGAAAATGTTTAAAGAGAATAAACTATTAGGATTCTAATTAGCAGGATTGAATTCTAATTCTTAAAAATAGAATTGGAAGCCAAATTACATTTTGTAATGGTCAGAGCCATAGCAGAGTTCTGAGAGGAGACGGTACCTAGAATTATTCTGGGAGGAGAATAGTTGTGGCTAGAATTATTCATTCCATCTCTGGGTGCACAGCGATCACTTGAATTTAGTACTTAGCCAGTGCTCCCCACAGTTGAGCTATTCTAGCACTAAGTAGAATCGCAGTCACATCTGTCCTGATCAGACATGCCAAGCAGGAGGCCAGCATTTGCTGCGAGTAGTACTGGGCAGTCTGCTCTTGATGTAGCCAAATGGGACGCTGCCTGTGTTCTCTTACTAGTTTGGTGCATTCAATGACAGGCAGATACATATCTGGTTTAATTATAATTTTGCATACACATTTTTTCATGAACATCAAAAAATAGGCAATACAGCAAAAAAAAAATCAGCATTTTTTCAATGTGCACAATGTTGTGAAATATTTTGGATACACAATAAAAATAAAATCTGTGTTATATTTTATCCCTTGGGACTTTTGATTTCAGATATGGCTGCAAAATTTTTAAGAAGCGTTACAGTTGTTCACAAAACTAAAATTTCTTCCAGCTATAATGATGCATTTTTAAAACAACTAGATACCACTGATATCTACAGTCTTTAACTGTGACATGGTTGCTACTTAAGAGCCTTCTCGTGGTTTTTAAGCTTGACAATGCTTACCACTTTTTATAGATGGGGAAGCTTAACTCCTAAAAAGTTTCTTCAAGTTTGGATAAAATTTTGGAACACTAAAAGGATTATATCAGACTTTTCTCAACAAGAAACAGTAATATTGAAGTAGCTGCTGGTGGAACTGAAAAATAATTATTTAGAGTGGAAATAATAGAATATAAAAATGTGATGATATTAGAATAACTTTCTAGTTAATTCAGTGTTATTATTAAGCTTGTTATAAGAATGTTTGGATACTTCATTTATCTTTTCATAGTAAAATATATAGATATATAACTTGAAATCATGAAAAACAAATTATTTACCTACATATAAACAATTTTCTCTTTTGACAGAAACCTTTACTGCTAAAAGATAGTGGGGAATATATATATTGTCTTCAACGGAACAGGGACAACCTTACAGCTCCCTACAACCCATACGATTTACAGGCTGTCTCTACGAATACAGCTATGCAAAGCAAAGAATATTGGACTGTTACAGCTTCATTTGTGTCTAAGGTAACATATCATACAGCGCACAGAGCAACATGAACCCAGAGATTTCCACAGGAAGAACACTTTTCTTTCCACTTATTATCATGTTGCATTCCTGTTGCAATTATTTTACCTTCTTTGCTTAAGAGCTTACTGGTCCCTCCTAAAGACAAGTCCTCCACTGGCTTTGAGCTGAACATAGCTCATCCTTTTGCTCAGGCATGTGTTTAGATCTTGAGCCATGGTATCCAGTTTGAACTTTAGCATGATAGGTGTATCAGAAGATGGGTAAATTAAAACTTGGCACCCTACTAATCCACTAACTATCTGCATGTCTGGAGGTAGTAATGCACGACAGGGAATACGCTCCCATCCTGCATGTTCTGATCTCAGACAAGGGCATACCCTCTGCTGATAGCTGTGCATGGCAGTTTGTGACATTTATAACTTACCTTCACTTTTTCTGTTCTTTAACTCTGCATTGTAAATAGGGAATCCCTTAGTGACTTGTTGATTAGTCTTTCTTTAGTCTTGACAGCATTTTCTTTTTAAAAAATAAAAGACCAAAGTTTATTCTCTAACTCAGAATGACATCTTGTGACTGGTTTAAGCCTGTGTGACGCTGCTGAGAGACTGGCTCTGAGCCACCCTCTCCATTGCATTGCCACTGGTGATTTCACGGACAGTATATTAGATTGTCCCACTAATTTAGCTGAAAATGAATGAAAATACTTTATATGTGTGTTTATCTGCTTGTCAGGTTAATTTTCATTCAGATTAGAGAACTAATCCATCTCACCAGGAGCAAAGAGTACTGATATTTCTGAAAGAAGCACTAAAAATAATACCTTTTAAGAATATGAGCACCATATTGCATGATGTTTCATCCATTCTTAAATGTCTTTGAAGACAACTCCTCTTTGAAGCCCTTTTTCTCTTTAGCATCAGTAAATTTCAGAACTACTGTGACACTAAACTTGCATGGAAGAAGTGATAATTGCATGATTTTACATAATTGGATTGTTGCTGGATGCTAAAGTTAAACTTTTTGTTGTATGTATGAGACACTTGATTTGAATGTCAGAAAATTGCAGACGTAGCTTAGAAACTGATGCAACTACAGTTGTTAAAACTGGGAAATGTATTTTCTACCAGTGGAGGTACTAAGCTTTTATAAAACCAGATTGGAAGGAAAGCATAAATGTTGGGAACCTAGCTGGGAAGAAAAGGCTGTGACCTTGTTCCTTTGCCTTCAGAAAGCTTGCTGTAGTACAGAAATATGAAGTAAGGCCTTGATTTAAATACAAAATTATTTGTTCCAAAACATCTGTAATTAAAGTTCTACTACTTGCTTTGGCTAGACCACAGAATGATTCATTCAGAACAATTAATGAGTGCTTAATAGCCAGTCTTCTCTTTCTTATACTCCTATGAAAGATAATGAAGATTGCTACAAAAGTACATCTGCCCATTGCCACTTTACTGTATTCTTGCCAGTCAGACTCTAGTCCATAATTTGAAAAGAAATTATGCTAATTTACAGTTCATAATTTTTATATCCTTTCACACAGGTGTGAGCATTCTCTCTGAAGACTGAAAATCTATTTGCTTACCCTGTTGTTGGTTTGGTTCTAAGATGCTGTTTGCCTACCTGAAAGATATGGCAGATGTTCAAGAAAAAGGCTTTTTTGATTTTACTGCCAGGAGGTGTTATGGTGACCACTCTCTGGGTGGGTGTATCTGCCCACATTGTGTTGAAAATCTTTACACAGGTCTAATTCTCTTTTCCTTTTATTCAGTATTGGATCTTGTAGTGATGGGGAGAAATTGATATTCCGTAGTTTTACTTACTAACAGTGTGTGAGATTTCTCCTTCTTACACACTTTGTGTGAGATAAAGCACTTTTAAACAAGAAAGGTATTCAGTGGGCCTAAATAAATGGATTTTAAAATGTGCAGAGGGCCTTTATTAACTATGGACAGACTTGAACATCTGCCTGAATACTTTCCTGAATAGTGGGTATGTGCCATAATGACATATTTTGAATGATAGAAATATCTTAATATTTAAAATAATAAAAGCATGTAGTAACTGTAAGCTTGTTCAAAACTGAACAAAAAATACATTGGTAAAAAAATAGAACGTGGTGAATTTTGCTACCAATGAGATCATCAGTATTTATGCTTTTTTGTCTTTGGTAATGAAGATTTGATAACATTTTTCAAATTCTTTTTGAAAAGAACTTGTATATTTTGTCTTAATTTGTCCCCTAGTTTTCTGCAGGCCATAAATTAGGAGAAATGGAAATAACACCGGTGCCACAATAGCTGCGTGAAAGACAGCTGTATTATAAGTTACTCAATTTGAATTTCTTTTCCAATTTCAGGTAAGGAAATGAAAAAAAAATTTAACCAATTACAGTAATAACTTTCAGTATCTTTGTATGATAAAATGCCAACTTAATACTGTGTTAATTCCTGCATAGCATTCGAGAATTTCAAGAATTAGAGTATCTACAGACTACTCAAAATTTTTTTGGTTCTTATGTCTAAGTCATTAAAGGAACTAAATATCCTCTTTTCTCTTTTGTTATTTTTTGTTTTGTCTTGTTTATTTAACCTTAGAAAAAGTAACAATATCTCTAGTAATATCTTCCTATGCACTAAATTTTAGGAGGCCAGTTAATTCTTTTGTTTCTTCTCTTTAAAGTTAAACAGACTTTATGAATTAGCTAGTACTGTTCACTGAATGCATTCAAGCAAATTCTGTAGTGTAAAATGGAAGAAAATATTTAGTGGTGATATTCTCACATTCTTCTGGCTGACTGTTTTGGAAATATCAGTAAAACCATGATAGCTGAATTTTAACCTCTTGCTTAGACAAGTATTAAACATCCATCTCCTACACATTTGTTTCAGTATTTTATTTTTATTACTTTTTAGTGGGAGATGCTTGTTTCTGGTTTATTTTTGACTTTCACCTATAGAATATTGCTGGAAGAGATTTACTTTTGGTGCTTGACCCTGTGTATCATGCTGAATTTGTGCATGCAATGTATTTGTGTCACAGTCATGTCAGTCATCACAGTGATGGCATCACAAATTTCACACATTTTTAAACCGCATTTTATGTTTGCCAATGCCACATTTCACATATAAAAATTAACCAAAGTAATCATGACCTTATTTCATTACATTGCTCCACAAAATTCTGGTCACATTGTTTGTTACTGAATATGTGTGTATGTGTGTCAGTTAGAGAATTAAAGATTGCTGTGATGAGAACATTTAGAAGAAAGATTTTAAACTTTTGAACAAAATGTTACTAGATTGGCATTCTTTAACTACACGCTTCATGCTAATGCTGATTTCATATCCGTTATCAGTCATTATCTCTCCACGGTCAGTCAGCCCTTCACAATCTCTGTCTGTGAGTGTGCAGTACCACAGAGCTGATGCCGTGAGTTTAGCACAGTTCTGGATTGCCTTGGTCACTGAGGTTGAGGAGAGAAGACTCACAGCCTGTCTACCAACGGAAGCTGAAAAGATAACGAACATGTCACATCTCCCTGCCCAACCACACTGGGGATCCTACCCATTTGTAATTGTATTGTGTTTCTATTGTTTCTAGACAATTGGCCTCTGCCTCTGGGCTAGGTGTAGGAAAAGCTTAATGAGCACTTTCCTAGGCTGCAGCACGTGGTTATCGTGTAGCTTGGCTGGGCTTTTTTTATTTTTTCTTTCTTTCTGTTGATTTTCCTTAGTTAGCTGCTATTTCTTTTCTTAAAGCAAAAGTAATGTTTGCCCAGCTCTGGGGGTTGTGTTTTATCACTGCCCAGTAACTGTGAGTTATGAGTTCCAGGACCCTCTGCTTTCAACCTGTGGCCTTATCTTCAAGGACTTTACTGTTATCCTGTGCTTAACCTACGGCCCAACAAGAAACATCTGGTAGCAAGGTCCTATTTGCACAGGAAGTTCTCAGAACAAGTTGGTAACAAGCTTAACCAGCCAGGACTGGGGCTTGGTGCAGTTAACATAAGGCACAGTTAGCTTAAAGCTTCTGGTTTATTATTGACAGTGGCAATGCTATTTTTACTGGGCACAAAAATGCTTATGCAGTTATGGTCTATTAAATATGCTGATGCTTCGGTTTAAAACAAGCTAATATTAATGGTTGCTTCATGTACTTTTTCTTTCGTGGGTACAACAGGCCTCTGCTTTAGCTATACATTTCATATATGTGTCAAGATAGATGAAGAGGTGTAGAGGCAATGTTTGGGAGCAGTTTTGGAAAGCAGATATTGGCTAAATAGATCTGCATCTGTCTCCCAACAGCAGAAGTGCTGTTAATGAGCTGTTGTGACAGCAGGTGGGACAGTCTGTAAAATTTGCACGCAGAAATAATTATTTCTGTTGCTTCTAGAATGAAGAAATACTTCCTAGTCTGGAAAATCAATGTTAGAAGCAGCAAGACGAACAAGACCAAGTCAGTTTGAATGTAGGTTTTTCATGAAAAAAGAATTAAATAAACCTCATCTCCTGCTGTACACTTTACCAATTTGTATCTTATTTTCCCTAAATGCTTTTTAGATCAACAAAGACCATTATACAAATGCCAGATTACCTGTTGATAACAGCACGGCAGACTTACTCTAATAAAATTTTTATGGTACTTCTGTCTTGCTGTGAGGGAGCCTGGAATTTTAATGTGGAGAAACCTGAGCTTTAATTTGATGTTTACCTAGTACCAAGCACAGTGGGATTCTGCTTTATGACTAGGGATTTTTGCTATAAATGGGATTAAAATAATAATTAATACAGTGTTACATTGTAAAATGAGAGTGGGTGCACCAAATCCAGGCTGAATATGGGCTGAATGAGAAGATTAAATTCAATCTGTATGTTGAGGTGAGTAAAAAAAATCCCATCACACTTCCATTCTCCTTAAGGCCATCCTTTATTGGCATGTAAATAATATTTGCGTTGTGTAGGTTTGATAATGAAAAAGACATTGTTAACTCTTCACAAGAGATTTTTTTCCCCTTTTATGTATCCTATAGTAAAGATTATTCTTACAGGTTTTTAATTAGCCCTTGTGTTCAGAAGAGACTTCTTTATGGGTTTTATATCAAAATTATTAGCATTGTGCTGAGGCCATATGGATTAGAACTTTCATTTGTACCTAGGGGTAAGGAGCTGGGAAAAGCTTGATGGCCTTTTTCTTCTATTTGAACAGTCAGGTGGAAAAGGCATCACCTGTCAGGTAGTCCTTTGTCTGTCTGATTTTAAAGTTACTGAAATAGGAAAGGTATTCCGAGTAAACAGGGTTTTTAACGGCGTAAAATCTGAAAACTATGATTTATGGAATGTATCATTGAAAGTAATATATGATGAGTCAAATTCTGAAAAAAAAAAATCATGTTTTCTCTTTACTTGGTGTTAGTCAGAGACACGTTCATTAATTCATACATTAATGCTTAACAGATACATAGTGCTTTCCCTAAAAGCAGATTTTTTGTAGGTGGCAAGTTCATCAAAATTCAGTTGGGGCACTTTAAATGTCCTGACAATAGAATATTTTTAGTATGTTTTGTCAAAATCAGATTTGTCATTTGAAATGTTTTTATGTCCAGGAATCATATGACTCTAACCCTTTTATAAACTAGAAAGTAGTCCTGATGCTCTCCACCCTTCAGCATTTGGATAAATTTGTGGGTGAGGTGTTCCTGTAAAAAAAGGTGGTGAAAGAGAGCGTAGTCCCTATAGAGTCCATAAATTTGTTTTGTTGAGGTTTTGGGTTTGGTTTTATGCCTCAGTACGTTGCTGCTCACATAAAGTTATTGGACCTTCATATAGGTAGGGTAGTGCATGACACTTTTTTGAAAGGAAGTCACAAAAGGACTTCTAATGCTACGTTGACTACACAGCCTGTTCATGCAGCTGATTTTTCCTGAAACGATTTAGATCCCTATGCGTTAAGAAAAGCAATTTAAAAGTTGTTTTGATGAATTTGTTCAAATTCTTTAAATTTCTTAAATGTTATGTTGAGATAAAGCTCTTTGAAGTTTATTCATGCAAATGTGAAATGCAAACACATCTGAATGGCACATTCACGGTTTGCTGTCTTTTCTCTCTTCTACACAGAGGTGTGCACATTGCTTCACACAAATAACAAAACCAAAAGAAACCTCAGACTGGCTGTGTTGTGATCTGGAGGCCAAATAATGGCTTTGTTGTCAAAATTACAAGGCTGTGATCTTAGCCCACTTATATATTTATTCTGCCCATTATAACGCTCCTTTTTGGTGTGTATTCCCCCACAGAACTTGAGCTGAAGATTTTGGTATCAGGAGCATCTGCTGAAGAGACACCCTCCATTTCAACCAGACATAAGACTCAGTGCTGCTTCTCATCACCTTACAAGTCCTTCCTGGTGCTTAGTGTGACATATTTTAATGGTGTCATTATAAAGGAGTTATCTGTTAAATAAAAGAATATCTGATATCATTTTAGTTGTCCTAGATTCTCAGATTTTGGATTACTCATGGTTTCAGTTATTTATCCCATTGAACATTTGGTTATATTAATCCAGAAAAAACTCTCTAAGATTTATATAAAATATTTTCAAAGAATAGAGAGAGTTTAAAGGAATCTTATGTAAAATAAAAAAAACACAAATATTCTAGAAAAATCTGAGCAGCTCTCTGGACTTGCTAGGGTAGAACACAAGATTATGCCTCAGGGAAAAAGTGCTATATCTAGTTGTTCAAGGATTTTCACAAGTATTAAAAACTGGTCCTTCACCCTTTTAAAAAAGATTAAAACTTCAGACAAAGAAGGTAATCAGGAATGTCAAAACCAAAGCAATACTGGTGTCTTGGCCATCTCCCTTAAAACGTTTTAGATTCAAGGTCCGTAAATCTTCTATAGCCTGACTGATCTGGAGGATAGCTCAGCAAGGACCCATTCAGCAGCTGACGATAAAAGCCACCAGGACATCATTTGGTATCTCAGTGCTCACTTACTACTGACTGCTGTTCTTGCAAATGTGGTGAGAGTGGTCTAAATCTTGCTAATTCCACTGTTGATTGTCAGAGTGCTGTTATTCATAGTAACTGCTCCAGTACTTTTCCTATGACAGTCCATAATTTGTCACTGTTCCCCTGTAGTACCATAATCAATAACATTCTGCTTGATCTGAGGACTTAACATTGAGCATCAGCATTTTTTCTTTTTTATGGTATCACACTAAGCTCTATTCTGCTCATGTCTAAAATTATTTGTAGCCTGGTACCCAGTGTTGGTGTTAATCCTTCTAGAGCATGAGAGAAACTCCTCAGCTTGTAATAGCTACGTCAGTAACAAAAACTAGATCCTGACCATGTTTTCCTTCCTTGCCAACCAAGAGGGACTGATCTAGGACGAGTATAATTCAGATGAATAAACACAAGAAAGCTGTCTTCACAGTGTTTGATAGCAGTCTGCATACTTGCTATAATAACGTCTGTTCTGGAGGTATGGGTTGTGGATAAAATCTTTAACCACTTTGTTCTTATTTAGGACTTCCTCTGTCTCAAGTGTAAGGGTCTTGGTTATTTTGAATTTTGAATTTGGGATTTGCTTTTTTGGGGTGGGTTTTTTTGATGTATGAATTAGATGTATACTATCCCTAGTATATTGCTTACTATGACATTCTGGAGAGCTTTTTAAAACTCCTCTCCTCCTACAGCAAAGTGTTTAAATTACATGGAAACCTTTATGTAAACACACTGGTAATGTGATATAGCTTCAGTAAGGGACCTGTGTGCAACCCATGTCAACCACCCTCATTTTATGGTGAAGGAATTGCGAAGTGAAGGAAGAAGACCTGCTTTTTACATTGTTTACTGAAGCTTCGGGAACACTCACAGTACAACCACTATCCTGAAGGATGCTCCAGACCAAAACTTTAATTTTATATACAGAAGATGCACAAAAATAGAATAAGAGAATATGTAAGAGAAAAGATACTTACCGTACAGTAACTGTAACTCCTTGAGATAATTCCCCAAAAGTCAAGGCTGAAGTTTTTGCTGTGTAAACCTTCTCCATCTCATTTGAGTAACTCTACAGAACCTCGTCTCGTGATTCTTTACTACAAAGGCTGCAATGAAGAAGGGAGAAAACAATGTCTGAAACCATGACCAGATTGGGAACTACTTGTAGGAATAGACCTATGCTACCAAAACAATGCGTGTGTCACAAGGTGAAGAAATGAGGCTCAAATGGCAATGGTACTTCAACTGTAGAAGAATAATTTCAGAAAGTCTGCATTAAAGCCCCAGAAGTGTGTGCACTGCTATATAAAATGAAGCAATACTCATCCTGAAAAGTTAACATTATAACAAAAACAAAACCATTGCGGAAGAACCTGAGAGAAAAGCAATACTGAAAATGTTGGTATCATAACTAAAGAATTTTTAGGCAGGCTTTGAAATAGTTTAAAAGGATTGCACGGAGTAACAAGTTGAGCAAACGTAAGAAAATACAATTTTGTGCTCTTTACAGCAGTTTGCCTTTTTGATAATGCTATGTCTCAGAGCTGCAGTAGTTTAGAATGTGTTTAAGTAATTGCTTGGAATTGAGTTTCTTATTCTATCTCCTCTGACATATGACTGTGCACACTTCAAGAACATTGCAATTGCAAGTAGAATGTGTTAAAATAGTCCTTACCCTAACAAAATCCTAACAATCCTTAGTAGGCAATTCATTGCAGTTAAGAGTTAGACATTTTTAATGCACAGAATAAAACTTACAGTTTTTTCTCGTGCAATGTTAAATCCGCAGATGGCAAGTCTTCTGTCTCTTAGTAGTACAATGGCACAAGCAGAATCTTACAGCAGACAATTTATATTATTATCCTAGCATGGTGAATAATGGTAACATTGCAAACATCACATGCAGTACTACAAAAGGAAGGATCTTCAGAATATTTCAAGAACATTCTAGTCAAGCATACAAATACTATGAAATAAGTTGTAGGAATGACTACTGAAAAACATATCCATATGATCAAAATCAAAAGCTTTAACTATCAGAAAGACTGCCTTCCATATTTTGACAGCCTTCCGTTTGGTTAACAGAACACATTAGTCTATGAATAATAAAATTGAAGAAATTAATTCACATCTCTTTCAATTAAGTGGATTTATAGCTAGTAAGACCTAAACACTGATGGAGATAAATGAGAATATGTTATGTGATTGTATTCCGCATTTAAAGTTCAGTGATACTTTGGAATCAAATGCTTCTTCTTGACAGTGATGTCGTTAGACCTTTATAACATTTGCTTGGCACTCTGAACTGCATGCTGTGTAAGTCACGGTTCTGTCTCAAAGAGATGCATACTCATATTCTGCTGTGTCAAGACTTTTTATTAGGATGGTCTGTGGTGGGCACACTGATGCTTCACTTCCCTTTCTCCTGCATGCATGAGCAATGTGTCGTTCTAGATCCTTTCAGTTACTGAGCAGTGACACACCATTTCATGTCCATGTTCTTCAAATGATTTAGCCACCTGTGACTAAATGCCTTCTTTTAATATAAGACTATTGCTGAGCCATCCAGTGCAGACACAGTACTTGACAGAGTGGTCCCACAGTTATTTCTGTGAAGGATTCCCAAACAAGCTGCCTAACACAGTTTTCTAGAGGCCTACTTTTGGAATTATCCATCATGCAAATACACATTGCTCAAGCAAATTATGCCCAGTAATTTTATTTTTTGAAGTCTGTAGTCTACATTTCCTGCTCTTCTCCTCCTCATGTAATCTCAGAATAATTCTGATGTATTTGCAGTTCTGCATGTGCTAAGACTAAAATGGCATTACATGTGCTGTACCTCGTATCTCAGGAATAGACAGGAATTGCAAGGGATAAAAACACTGCATTCCATTTTCCTCCTTCTTTATCATGACAAATTTCCAGTGTTCCATAAATCTGTCTTCCAGAATGTCTCACGCTGCCTGTCTTTGCCGGGGATTTCTGTTTGCTTGCTTTATTCAGTAGTCCCTCCATGTAATCTTACCCTCTCACTGACACGTTTGTTCTTGTTAGCAAAATTTGTGCAATATTTATTGAATATAAGCCTTATTTTATTTTAACATTTCATACCTCTTTCACTCTTTAGATGCAAAATAGTAAAAACTGTCTGGTAATGTTGAGATTTCCAGCTTGTTCTCATTACCTTGTTCATTTTGGCTTTTATATTGCATTCTTTTGCTCATTTCATAGCAAAAATCCATGAAGTTTTAAACACTGTAGAATCTTTTTTTGTGTCCTGGATAATATTCTGAGGGATTAGAGTTCCATGTATAGACAGAAACGTTTGTCCACACCTTTTAAGATTAAGTGATCGTACCGAGAGCTCTTGGGAAAATCCTTTCCTGCACTTAGGCCTTGAGCGGTACTTACACTGATACAGGCTTGAAGCATGTGTGATATCCCACTGACCTCAGTTACACTGAAATACTGACCTCTGTAAACTCAAAATCTAACAGAATATAAATAAAGAGTAGTTCAATTTGATCAAAGAAATT
The DNA here is from genome assembly GCF_030867145.1 of Opisthocomus hoazin. Taxonomy (NCBI): domain Eukaryota; kingdom Metazoa; phylum Chordata; class Aves; order Opisthocomiformes; family Opisthocomidae; genus Opisthocomus; species Opisthocomus hoazin. The sequence goes on from NC_134415.1 coordinate 32,193,932, forward strand.
ACATGTATCTAAAAGTAGAGGAGAAATTATAAACTTGGAAACCGAAGATATGTTTTCCTCTATTGCATGTCATTGTTTTTAGATTTTCTTTTCATATAAAACATCAAGGAATGTTTCCACAATAACATTCAGTATTGATAAGTAAATGAAAACATATGTACAGCTACAAAATATAAATTTATTATTTAAATGCAATAAAACTTATAAAATGTTTAGTGACACACAATCAGACAACTGAATAATAAATTAGCTGTTATTTTTCTCATTGCAAACCTCAAATTTACAAAAAATGTTTCAAGGGGATAATATAACAGCTTACTACATTGTAGAAAGAATGAGTTCTTCAAGTATATTAGTACTCCTTTTCAAATATAATCTACTGTTTGAAATTACTGCCTCTTTATAAAGACTTTTAAATGAAATGTGAGTAAAGCATAATGTGTTTCCTTGCAGTTTTAGGTATTTTTGAAATATCACTATGGGATTAGCTGCATACATTTTCTTTAATCTGAGAAATCAGTATGTGTAGGACAGCAAGGACAGCAGTTACTGTTGCCAGTAACTGGCCAACTCAGGTAGAGAAGTTCATGTAGTTTCGCAATCAAATTTTGGTAACTGTGTCCATACCAAATCAGTAACTCATTACATTCTCGTAGCTGTGCTTCCTTGAAAGCATGTATTTGGGTTAGTGAACAACTATTAACAATTTCAGATTTTAGTATCATTTCAGTAGAATCCAATGTACCTTAACAACAAAATTGAGTTTAACATTATTAATTTATGTAAACACAGGTTACTGCCAGCATCAACATTTTCGACTTAAATTTCTGCCAGTAATGTATATTAACATCTATTATTAACACATAAAATGCCATGCATTAGAGGCATGAGATCAGAAAAGACGTAATTAAAACCTGAAATTTTTTCTCTGATGACTTTTTTGTTCAATCTTTTTTCCTTAAAAGAGGACAAAAGGTTGTGTGGTTTTTTTCCAGAAAAATTTATGTCAGGATTTTTTTCCTGACGAAGTATAGAAAACACTCCAGACTAGACAGTAGGTCTGCTAGCTTAGAGCATTTGTCTGTTATTTGAGATATGTGTGTTGAAATCATTGTTTTGCCTGATGCATTGCATTTTAAAATTAAGCAATTTCTATTTCTGATTAGGAATATTTCTTGGGTATGTCTGCCTAGTGTTTTGAATGCAGATATGACCTTGTCCTATCCATGATTTGAGTTAGTCATATGCAGTGCATCAGAAATCTTTTTGAAATTTTATCGGTTAGTTGGTTTGGGGTTTTTTTTTTTCCAAAACAGAATTAGAAGGGAGTGCTGTATGATCTTACCTGTTTCATTTCAGAATTTTTTTTGAGACAATGGTTTCAATAAAAGAGGGCAAAAACTCATGATGGCTGTTCTTTCAATGCCACCTTAATTAATACTGGTAATCTGTTTTCAGGCTTTAATACCACTTTGGCCCTTCAGGTGGAAGGAAGACTATGAACTGAAAGGTTGTAGGAAAATCTTAGGTACTTTTATGTACTAGAGATTTTGAAAAAAAAATCAGATGCTGAGCTTGAAGGTTTTCAGGATGTTTGCTGCTTATAGTTTAGTTTTAGGAGGATGACTGTAGAAAAACAATACTGCATCGTTTATGCAGAATTATGAAACAAAGTTTTAAAAGTAAATAAAATAACATGTATTTGTTTGAGTTTTTCACTAAAAAAGAATGCTAGAAATACCACACTGGCATCTCTTTATGGTTAGGTTTCCCATGCAAGCATTGGCCCTTATAAATATACATCTGTTCCGTTCCCTGTGATGGTTGTGATTAAGAAGGTAGGTTAGATGCAACAGTGAATGGAAAAAGAATGAGCAGTGCGTGACATCTTTAGGAGATCCTGGAAGAAGAAATTGTTAATGATCTAGCAGGGAACCTGCAAACACTTGCCAAAAGTGAATCAGTATATACATACATAGATGTGTAGATATATCACAATGTGTTGTCATGCAGAGATTCTGCATGAGATACTCCTGTAATGGAAAGAGCACAATTCCCTAAGTGAGGTCTTCTGCACAGGCTGTTTTGCCAGCACTGCCTCTGGAGCTCGAGGTATGTGTAATTCTACTTGTCACGGTTAGCACAGGCATTTCCTGAAAATGATATCTTGGACACTACACATCTTGACCTGCAGTTGCTTCGAGAATAGTAATTGTTCTTTTTTGAACTTGATTTTTAAAATATCCAGGGATGTTTTTGTTCTCAAAGACTTGGCCTATTAGTGCATTTGATAAGACTCTGCTATGGCATCAGAATTCTTCTTCTTGTCCACTCACCTTAACCTTAAACGACAGCTATTTCAGTCCTAGAAGGCATTCCTACAACATTTGTGGACGATATTGAACAAGATCTGGAAGTGAAGATAAATCTGACAGAAATCAATTGTTATTTTCGTAAGAATTATGTTTTTGTCCTGCATAACATGATGTTGCCTTGTAAACTGGATTAGCTATAGACATTTTACAAGCGTAATCAATTCAAACCTTTTTTCAACTATGATTTGAAACGATTTTGGAAGTTGCTCTTCCAAATAAAAAGTTAATCTAATAAATTAACCTATTGTGCCACCTAAGAGCCATTGGATTTTTAGTATTTATTAGAGTGGAATCAATATTTCATCTTCAGAAAGCTTCAGATACATGTCGCGTGTCATGTTGCACATTTCTAGGCACAGATGCAGACACTGCAAGTATCAGGACAACTGATCAGCTTCTTTATTATGCATAAGGGATGCAGAAATATTTCTGATTTCTGAGGAGAAGAGTGCTAAGTTTGGCTGTAAGGCTTCATTTTGTTTTCTTGCTGGATCTCAGTGTTACTTGGTCAGACTTAAGAGCTTGTTTTAATTATTGCCCCTAATAATTTAATTATCAGCCTCCCCAAAACCTGCTGTGCTTTTTGGGACCCTGAGATTGCAGGATCTGTAGACGTGCTCCAGATATTCCTGTTCTGCTCCAGCAGGTCACCTTTGCCAAAACTTGTGAAAAAAACTTTCAAAGAAAATATTTCTGACTGTATTAGTTCTTCACAGGGGAATTTTCCAGCCTCTGCTAAGGTTAGGAACTGAAATCCTTTGCTTGTCACAGCCGTCTCATCTGGGGTAAATGACTGGCATGAGAATAAGAAACTCCTCCAGTATAATCTTTTGGGAACTTCAGCACTAGGCAGTACTGTCCAGTTTATTAACGTGTTCAAGGAAATCTCTAGGAAGGGCACAAAATTCCAAGCTAATAGCTTATGCAGTAGAAAGAGAGCTTTGAAATGTCTGACCATAAGAAATATGTACATCTGGCATAACTCTTCCTGGTGATGAACTTTTGTTATGCTGCTAGTAACGTAAGTTCAAGCACGGACTTTAGAGTTCTGTTTTACAAATATAGTTTTTTGTCCTGGTTGTTTCTAGAGTGTGATACTTTTTTTTTTTGAAAATCAAATTGTTAAACTAATACATATGGAGAAAAAAAATCTGTCTCTCAAGAAAAACCAAAATTAATAATCAAATTACAATTAAAGAATGCAATGAAACCTTTATTTGCCTCTAGCTCATTTGCAGAATGTTTCTTTGACCATGCAGTTGTGTGTGTGTATGATGACTTGATACAGTCTACAGCTGTATGGGAAGGGGAAGCATTGTCTAACTAAAATTAACAACTTGATTGCAAAGACTAACAGAGTTTGCTTTGTTATTTTTTTTCCATTTTTTTCCTATTAAAAGATAGGTTCTATTTATGGGCCAGAACTGGCAGTCCTAGTCATGCTATATAACCTTTCCCACCTCCAACAGCTATTTTTCTTTGCCGTTTGACAGCTGTAGGCCACGAGGTGAGGGAAAAAACTTCTGGCAAAAATGCTAAAATAAGACATGTGGAAAAATTTGACTTTGCAGTCTATTATTCTATATACTACTTGCCTATTCTGAATTGTACTCAGGGTGCTTAATAGCAATATGGTTAACTGGGACAGAGCATAACCTTTCTGTCTTCAGGTGACATTGTACCTGTCCATTCTAAATGCAGGTGCCTTTGTACTCTTTGAGAAAAGACCATTTTCTCAAGTCTCTGCAGAGCTCCGGCAGCTCTGTCGGTACCTGAGAATGTGTTGGAAAGAAGGCTTGCTCCAGACTTGGCCTACCCAGCAGCAGAGCAGGTAACATAGCTCTTGGTGCCAAGCCATCCATGCGTCAGTCCTTCCTTTTGTGCCCACAGACATCCCATAGGAGGTTGTCTGCTGATGTGCTTCGGCTTTGAAAATAGCGTTCCTTCTCCAGATGTTTTTAGGGCTTCTTGGGACTACAGAGCTGATTGTCTTGTAAACTGTGCACAGAATTTAACAGGCGACCTACTGTAGGTCCGTGCCAAAAGACTGGATGGCAGATAGTAGATCTATGTGACAACCACTGATTTTCCTTTCCTATGCTTTCCCCTCACTTTGGTTAGTAATTGCAGCAAAGGAAAGGTCAAAGGCACCTGAGAATGACTCAGGCAACCAAATACACTGGTTTTATTCTTTTCATTTCCTAAGTTCAGACTCACTAGTTATGAAAAGCTTTTTGTCAGATCTGAATTTAATGTCATGACATTTTAAGGCAATATCAGTGGGCTCCAGAGACAACTTTCCTCTCTTTCAGGCTGTGATAGGCACTGATTACAGTCTCTTGTGTGTTGGAGGTAACAGCTGCATACCTGGCAAGTCTGGCTCTCTCTCACAGGATACTTGAACAACTGCAGGCAGTTCTTGTCCCTTCAGAGGGACTGATTTTTTTCAATGACAAAACAAATCAAATAATCGTGTTTATTTAAGTAATTGCAGGCATCTTACCCTGAACTATTTCCTGCTGTTCAAGTCCTCAAACGCCGATGTCTGCAATACCTGTTGTTGCTGGCATGTCTGCCATCACAACCCTCTTACCATCATAAATTTCAAGGAGAAAGCAAAAGCAAAGCCACCACCAGGCTGTTGTGGCTTCTTCTGCTTTAGTTAATCTCATCTTTCTCTTTCCCTACCTCAAGGTGTGATTATTGCCATCATCTTCTGACCCTCATAAATGTAATGGTTCCTCCAGGAGACACTGTCCCTCTACAGTACTGGAGAGACCCTCGGCAATTTATGCATTGCCATGTCCTCCCAGCCCTCTCTCACTGATCCAGGTCAGTGATGACAGATAGATCCCTTGGTCTTCAAACTGGGTGCCACATGGTCAGCCTGAGAACCCGAGACATGCAGGAAATAGAGGAGAGGAGTCTTAATAGCCAGATATCCTTAATACCGTGAATATCTCTTCCAGAGCTCAGAACTCAGAGAAGTCAACCAAAGAGTCATGACTGCTGTCATACTGCACTATCTTAAATTGAGAAGCAGGATGGGGAAATGGTCTTTTGCTCTCTGCTGAAAAGCTGGTGGTTTGTTGGGTGGTGTTTCAGTTTTAGACTCTCAACAGTCTGCTTCACCAGCAGCATGGAACACGTTGACAAACAGCCTGAGCTCATTTCAGATCATTAGCAGAAAACAAAGGAGGATGTTTCTTCAGACATTTTTAAAAACAAGTCTGTTGTCAGGGATGACTCCTTCCATGAAATTTGCTAATGTAGAGAGGAAGACTTCACATTATAACTTACATAATTCATGTCTATAACATTATAGCTAATAATCTTGGATCCTAACAAGTCTCACATATAAATGGAAATTTTTACCAACAGTAGAAAGCAATTCAATAGATATAATGAGCTGGTTATAGTGAAATAACTTCTTTTTATATTGTTCTACCAAGTCAAAGTCCATGCTTTAGATCTTCATTCCTCTCATACTAGACTCCCTGCTTGGGCTGGAAGAATTCAGATTGTTCATCATTTTGGACTGCGTTTAGTTAGCAGAAACCTCTGCCCACTCTAGTGAGATGCTGAAATCCTTCTTTCTTCTCCATTCCAGTTTTCTTCACCTACATTAAAGTTTGTGGGGATGTTTCCTTTCACCAGATATTTCTCCTGACTAGTAACTGCTGAGTAGTTCTTTATGTCCTTTTTTATTCTCCTAGTAATGTGTTAATTGTTGCAGCTTTTTTTCCTCTTCCTCCAGACTTCGAAAAATCATTGCACCCTGTGAACATCAGGAGAAGTTTGTCATTTTACATCCAAGGTCAAATCTTTCGGATGCTGCCCCAAATCTTTCAATTTAATTGCCAAGGACTCTAGCTACGTTTGTAAAGGAACGGTTAAGTTGGACAAAAGTCTGTATTATTTATCACCACTTATACCATGATCTATTTCCAAATAATCACCACACAGAGCTGCAGCTATGTCAGCATTCTTGCCCAACAATCATTCCTTCCTAAGTATATTCAGAGAAACCATCTGGATTTCTGCACCCCTCCAATAATCAGTGTGTCATCCAGGGTCAATGCTGTATTGGGCAAAAGGGTGTCAAGGTTTGTGTTTGTGTGAAGAGTTCCAAGATCTTCCTCTAATTTATTGTGCCTGTATGGCATTTGGTATCACCTAAACGTAGGATAAATACATGTAATATAATAAATAATAATACGTAGACTATTACTCAGAGTAGAGAAAATTATTACCAGTAGCTGGAGTTCTTCAAGATACATAGTCTTACACTGTCTTACACTACATTCTTCCTTCCCTTCTTTTTGCAGGTCAGTGTTTCTCTTAAACTCCGTGCTCAGAGAAACTTAGTATCTAATAGTGTGCTCCATACTGCACCCAAATCTGCCAAGGCAGGGGAAAAGGCCTTGGGTATGCCCGTATGTTAATGGCAGCACAAAAATGCTTTTGGACAGAAATGCTCGTGTTCTACCATCCTCCAAAATTAGAGCATCTATAAGGACTGTGTGTGGTAAACTCAGGGTAATGATAAAAACAGGTTTTATGTTTTAAATATCCTGTGTTTTATACCTTGCATGAATGTCTGTAAGCTCTCATAATGCTTCACTACTGACCACTGCCATTTGCTCTCGTTGAACACTCTAGGTCAGGCTCACGCCGTTGTGGCTGCGAGAAGCAATCAGGTACCAGAGCCTGCCTGTGGTCACCATAACTGCTCATACATAATTATGGAAAAAACGTCAGTCATTTAATGAAATAAATTGACTTGACTTTAGGTAATTTCTACTTCTTTTCCTCCTCTTTCCACAGTGATCTAGCCAGAATCTCAAGCAGATTGATAGCGTAGATATGTAGCCAGGTGCTTAGCAAGTTTTACTGAGGTACTTCAACTGGAAACTCCAAGATCACCTCAAGACTGGCTTCGTTGGATTTATGTATACACATTAGAAACTTGCTTAACAGATAGATGCATGTTATTAAATTGTGCAAAATTTTTTGTTTCTTAGAATTGGGAGAAGTTCAGCAGAAGTTGATGGTTGTTTATGAAAATAAAAACCCACTACAAGGAACAGGCAACTATATCCTTGGGCACTACTTTTGCGCTACCACTCTAATCTGCAGTCTTCCTTTTCAGGCATGTTAGAAACATTATATATGAAGAATGCTTCTGAGACAATAAGATTATTTTAAATTTATAGGTAGATGTGCTTCTACCTGAAGAACAGATCCTATGATCTTCTAAGGCCCCTTGGACCCACGGCAGTTTTTGAGAATGATTACGTCCTTTCTGTCAGTGACAACGGTGTTAAAATTACTCATTTCCAAATCTAGGACAGACTTGATTTAGTGGTTCACTAGTTCTCTTTTTGTCTTTTTTCGGCTTTATTTCGACACTGGGTCCAAAATTCAGAAAACTTACTATAAAGATGTTTTATAAAAATTACTACTAGTAAAAATAAAAAAATTAGAAGGAAAAGTATTTCAGCAAATATGTTAATAGGCTTTGTCTGGCTCCAGTAACAATATTCTATAGGCAATAGGTGAAGCAAAGCTGAAAAAGTCTGTTTGTGACTATGATATAACATAGACACATAATAAATTTAAAGCTTGAATTCTCTTGTCAAGCAGGAAGCCCAGCAGATGGATTTAATTTGCTTTTTAAAAGCTTTTTCTGACAAGTGTATTTTTAAATTAAAATCTTTAAACTGTTAAAATGCTTTTTTTTTTCCACTGAGACAAATACAGCATCTTTATTTTTTCATGTATCTCATCTCTCTTAGGACCAGATAGTCAACTAAATACAGCATTAGAAAAAAATGTTTTTCTGTAAAAGAAGCATTATAAAGTCATACTTTTCTCTACAAGCAGCATTATAAATGCATGGGGTTTTAGTACCTTTTTTTAGCTATCAAATAGTGGATTGGTATAATAGAATTTTTCAGTAACAGGGAATGATCTGTGTCTCACTTGCAATACCCAAAACACTGTTACCTTATTAGACAGATTCTGCTGCTTGTGAGGTCTCTGTGTCTATCAGTCATATGTATTTGTGATTATGCATGTGTGTATTCATGTATTTATATACACATGTACATGTATATATTAAAAATTTACCATGAAGAGTCAGAATGATGTGTGAAGTGGGAAGTCTTTCTTGAGCCAGTACTTTTACTGTTAGTAGATTTGCAATCACTTTTGCAGTAAGAATGTAAGCTTTTCTTGTTTTAAACTACAATTTACTATTTTAAAGGTAAAAGGCAGACAAGACACTAAGACGGTAAGACACACTAAAATTTTAGTCTCAGGTAAATTTGAGACTTGATGGGATTTTCAGGTTTTTGTGCATTCTCTGCAATATTCATGTGTACCATTTTGCTCTGACAAATACGTGTATCTTTTTTGAAATTTAGGAATCTCTTTTGCTATTGCAATTTTACACTCACAGACTATGTTCACATTGCTAGGTTGGGCATAACTATCGCCAAAGTCATTGTTGTGGGTTTGCATGGCAAGGTTTTGGTAGTGCGGGGGCTACAGGGGTGGCTTCTGTGAGAACCTGCCAGCAGCTTCCCCTGTGTCTGCTAGAGCCAGTGCCAGCCGGCTGCAAGATAGACCCACTGCTGTCCACGGCCGAGCCCATCAGTGATGGTGGTAGTCCCTCTGGAATAACATATTTAAGAAGGGGGGGGGGGGGGGGGGGGGGGGGGAACATGCTGTGTCACAGCAGTCGAGGGAGAGGAGTGAGACGATGTGAGTGAAACAACTCTGCAGGCACCAAGGTCAGTGAAGGAGGGGGAGGAGGTGTTCCAGGCGCCAGACCAGAGGTTCCCCTTACAGCCTGTGGAGAAGACCACGGTGAGGCAGGCTGTCCCCCTGCAGTCCAGGGAGATCCATGGTGGAGCAGATATCCACCTGTAGCCTGTGGATACCGGAGCAGGTGGATGCCCGAAGGAGGCTGTGACCCTGTGGGGAGCCCACGCTGGAGCAGGCTCCTGCCAGGACCTGTGGCCCCATGGAGAGAGAAGAGCCCAGGCTACAGCAGGTTTGCTGGCAGGATGTGTGACCTCGTGGGGGACCCATGCTGGAGCAGCCTGTTCCTGAAGGACTGCACCCCGTGGAAGGGACCCACGCTGGAGCAGCTTGTGGAGAACTGTCTCTCGTGGTAGGGACCCCATGCTGAAGCAGGGGAAGAGAGTGATGAGGAAGGACCAGCAGAGACAAGGTGTGATGAAGTAACTGCAACCCCCATTCCCTGTACCCCTGCACCACGTGGAGGGAGGAGGCGGAAAATCAGGAGTGAATTTAAGCCCAGGAAGAAGGGGGGGGGGGGGAAGGTGTTTTTAAGATTTGGTTTTATTTGTCATTATCCTATACTGATTTGATTGTGATAAATTAAACCTTTTTCCCCAAGTTCAGTCTGTTTTGCCCATGATGGTAACTGGTGAGTGATCAATTGAGATTGACAGCCCAGCTCAAATGTGTCTATACCAACGCACATAGCATGGGCAATAAACAGGAGGAGCTGGAAGCCATTGTACAGCAGGATGGCTACAACTTGGTCGCCATCACAGAAACGTGGTGGGACAACTCGCATGACTGGCATGCTGTCATGGATGGCTACAGACTCTTTAGGAAAGACAGGCCAACAAGGAGAGGTGGTGGAGTTGCTCTATATGTGAGGGAGCAACTGGAATGCATTGAGCTTGGCCTGGGGGCAAACGAGGAACGAATTGAGAGCTTGTGGGTTAGCATTAAGGGACAGGCTCACACGGGTGACATTACGGTGGGTGTGTACTACAGGCCACCTGACCAGGAGGAGGAAGTTGATGAGGCCTTCTACAGGCAGCTGCAAGCAGCCTCACAATCACAGGCCCTGGTTCTCATGGGGGACTTCAACCACCCCAACATCAGCTGGGAAGACCATACAGCTAGGCAGGCGCAATCCAGGAGGTTCCTACAGAGCATCGATGATAACTTTCTGATGCAAGTGGTGGAGGAACCAACAAGGAAAGGCGCTCTGCTGGACCTTGTATTAACAAACAAGGAGGGACTGGTGGAGGATGTGAAGGTCGGAGGTAGACTCGGCTGCAGTGACCATGAAATTGTTGAGTTCGGGATCCTGCGTGGAGGAAGCAGGGCGATAAGCAGGATCAAAACCTTGGACCTCAGGAGGGCTGACTTTGGCCTCTTCAAGGAGCTACTGGGAAGAATCCCATGGGCCAGGGCTCTCGAAGGCAGGGGGGGTCCAAGAGCGCTGGTCGCTCTTTAAACATCACTTCCTCCATGCTCAGGAGCAGTGCATCCCCCTGAGAAAGAAATCAAGCAAAGGAGGCAGGAGACCTGCATGGTTAAACAAGGAGCTTCTAGCAGAGCTCAGGCAGAAGAGAAAGGTCCATGGAATGTGGAAAGAGGGGCAGGGCACTTGGGAAGAATACAGGAATGTGGTCAGAGCATGCAGAGATGCGACGAGGAAGGCCAAAGCCCACCTGGAATTGAATCTGGCAAGGGATGTCAAAAACAACAAGAAGGGCTTCTTCAACTACATCAGCAGCAAAAGGAAGGCTAGGGACAATGTGGGACCGCTGCTGAATAAGGCGGGTGTCCTGGTGATGGAGGATGCAGAGAAGGCAGAGCTACTGAATGCCTTCTTTGCTTCAGTCTTCAGTGCCAAGGCAGGCCCTCAGGAATCCCGGGCCTCGGAGGTAAGAGAAGAAGCCTACGGAGAGGATGACTTTCCCTTGGTCGAGGAGGATTGTGTGAGGGATCACTTAAGCAATCTGGACGTCCACAAATCCGTGGGCCCCAATGGAATGCACCCACGAGTGCTGAGGGAGCTGGCGGATGTCATTGCTGAGCCACTCTCCATCATCTTTGAGAGGTCCTGGAGGACAGGAGAGGTGCCTGAGGACTGGAGAAAGGCCAGTGTCACTCCAATCTTCAAAAAGGGCAAGAAGGAGGACCCAGGGAACTACAGGCTGGTCAGCCTCACCTCCATCCCAGGAATGGTGATGGAGTACCTTATCCTGGAGTTCATCAACAAGCAAGTGGAGGAAAAGAAGGTTATCAGGAGTAGTCAGCATGGGTTCACCAAGGGGAAATCATGCCTGACCAATCTGATAGCTTTCTACAATGACATGACTGGCTGGGTAGATGAAGGGAGAGCCGTGGATGTTGTCTACCTAGACTTCAGCAAGGCTTTTGACACAATCTCCCATAATATTCTCCTAGGGAAGCTCAGGAAGTGTGGGCTGGATGAGTGGTCGGTGAAGTGGATTGAGAACTGGCTGAATGGCAGAACTCAGAGGGTTGTCGTCAGCGGCGCTGAGTCTAGTTGGAGGCCGGTAACTAGTGGTGTCCCCCAGGGGTCAGTACTGGGCCCATTCTTGTTCAACTTCTTCATCAACGACCTGTGTGAAGAGTTAGAATGTACCCTCAGCAAGTTTGCTGATGACACCAAACTGGGAGGTGTGGTAGACACACCGGAAGGCTGTGCTGCCATTCAGCGTGACCTGGATAGGCTGGAAAGTTGGGCAGAGGGGAACCTGATGAGGTTCAACAAAGGGAAATGAAGGGTCCTGCACCTGGGGAGGAACAACCCCATGCACCAGTACAGCCTTGGGGTGGACCTGCTGCAGAGCAGCTCTGTGGAGAGCGATCTGGGTGTCCTGGTGGACGAGAGGTTGACCATGAGCCAGCAGTGTGCCCTGGCTGCCAAGAAGGCCAAAGGCATTCTGGGGTGCATTAGGACGAGTGTGGCCAGCAGGTCAAGGGAGGTTCTCCTTTCCCTCTACACTGCCTTACTGAGGCCCCATCTGGAGTCCTGTGTCCAGTTCTGGGCTCCCCAGTTCAAGAAAGATGAGGAGCTACTGGAGAGAGTCCAGCAGAGGGCTGCAAGGATGATGAGGGGACTGGAACATCTCTCCTACGAGGAGAGGCTAAGCGAGCTGGGCTTGTTCAGCCTGAAGAAGAGAAGGCTGAGAGGGGACCTAATATATACTTACAAATATCTGAAGGGTGGGTGTCAGCAGGATGGGGCCAGACTCTTTTCAGTGGTGCCCAGAGACAGCACAAGGGGCAACAGACACAAACTGAAGCACAGGAAGTTCTGTCTGAAAGTGAGGAAGAATTTCTTCCCTCTGAGGGTGACAGAGCACTGGAACAGGCTGCCCAGGGAGGTTGTGGAGTCTCCTTCTCTGGAGATATTCAAGACCCGCCTGGACAAATTCCTCTGCAGCCTACTGTAGGTGACCCTGCCTCGGCAGGGGGGTTGGACTAGATGACCCACAGAGGTCCCTTCCAACCCCTACCATTCTGTGATTCTGCGATCTCTCCTTGTCCTTATCTCGAGCCACGAGCCTTTCATCATATTTTTTTCTCCCCAGTCCAGTTCAGGAGGGGGAACGATAGAGCAGCCTTTGTGGGCACCTGGCATTCATCCAAGCTAAACCATGACAGTCTTTTTGGCACCCAACACGGGGCACAAATCCACAACCCTGAGATTAAGAGTCTTATGCTCTAACGACTGAGCTATCTGGGCAGCAATATCTTGCCACAACAGGCACCATGCAGTTGCCCTCTCACTCCTCCCCCTCCCAGGTAGGATGGGGAGGAGAATCAGAAGGAAAAGACAAAACTCATGAGTTGTGATAAAAACGGTTTAACAGAATGGCAAAGGGAGAAGAAAATAACAATAATATTGAGAAAAAGAATATACAGCATGCAATGTTCTCACCTGATGCTCAGCTTGCTCCTAAGTAGCAAATCCCCTTCCTTCAGCCAGCTCCCCGCTTAAATACTGAGCATGACATCACATGGTATAGAATAACCCATTTGGTTGGCTGGTTTGGGTCAGCTCAACCAGCTGCTTGTGAAAATTAACCCTATCCCAGCTGAACCCAGTGTCTGAGACCATATCTTGAGATGGTTGCCTCAAAGCTTGTTTGCAAAGCTTGCTGCAGGACCTCTTGGCAGGCCAGCAAAACTTGTTTGCAGCACAGCTCAACCTCCTGGCAGGCCGGCCAAATACCAACCAGACAAGGAATAAACAGCCACCCGAAACCAGCTTTGAAGGGAGTTGGAGGACAAGGTACATTGTTGTGGAAAATGTGTTTAGACACCGACCCCCTTCCTGACCTGCTGGACCCAGAACTGAGAAAAAACCACATGCACAGGACTGGGAGAAAGTGGGGCATATGCCATTGCCTAGGGAACAATCTCCCCAAACACCTTATAAAACACTATATGACCAAAAGATGAGGGGACACTCCACCGCTGACGTACGCAGGAATTATATACCGATGGGACACCACTGGATCCATGGTGGTGACTACCTCTTGTGACTCTATCCCAACTGCTTGCTAGGTTTCTTTCTTTCCTGTCTTTTCCTGTCTTTCATGTCGCTGTTTCCTCGTGCTTTTGTTTGAGGAAGCGATCAATACACCTGTTTGATGGGTGGCATTTGACCTCATTTGTATCTTAATCTCATCCTGGGAATAACAACGAATCTCTACGGCTTGGGTCTTCCTGGACTGTAACACCCAGGACAGTCACAAAGCCGAAGTCTAAAAGGAATCATCCCAGGAGTAATTCTAGGCAGCCTGGTCACTCAAGGATATATATCTGTGTAGCAGTTCTTGTCCTGGTTTTTCTTTACTGTTATTGTTTGCCCTTTATAAAAAGCAATCCACTGCGCCCTAAGGGACAGTTAAATGTTGTAGCAACGAGGTAGCATGATTAAAGCTAGGCCTCTGCTAATTTCTGCTTCCAATTACTAGTGGAAAATAAGGAGCAAGTATTAATGCAGTCACTTTAAGTAACTGGTGTCTAATTGCTTACTTGTGTCTGTTCATGGTGTTTTGTAATCTTTAATAACAACAAGCATTTACTTCAAAGGGAGCAAGATTAAACTTAACTATATGTATGCATTTATATAGATTATAAATATATTTGAAGACATCATGAAGAATACATACTTTTTTTCATTAACAAAATCAAAAAAATGAAGGATGGGAACCCTTCACAAAGACCTGTTTATTAAAAGCTCCACAAGTAATTACACAGAAATATGCAGAACATCTTGAGAGTTTGTTTCAAAGAAAATTGTTAAAGGACTAAATTTTTTCTATAAATGCAAAAAAAAATGTAGCCACATCTGTACATCAGAGGAGTATTATAAAGAATCTCTGCAGAACCCTGGAGGCATTGGACAGACTAAATAAATAGTGAATAAGTAAATTCCTTCTGACAACAATGATCAGGAGTTGCATTTTTAAGAATGTGTCTCCATGACACAACAGGAAAGTTCCTACTGTTGGCAGTGAATTCTTATCGCTGAAGTATAGAGATAATTCATGTGCTTATTAATCTTACACGAGCGCCATTAAAATAGGTGAAGCTTAGTTACACTGAATTTCCTAATGGTAAGTTCCATGGCATGTATGGGCCCAGCACTCTTCAGAGTAACACCAGCGGGGATACTGGCTTCTGGAGTCCCTTTCCTATCTTTCAAGAGAAGCCTCTGATTTTCTACTGTCTTGTTCCAAATTTCCCAAGATACGGAACAGACACACGACTGAGCTTTATCTCCCCCATATTGTGTACTGAGTTTTCTTAAAGATACGTAGGTTGCTCCAACCTGCTGAGAATGAAAACTGGAATATTAAATGACATCAGCTAATGGACTGTTTATAGCTGTTTCCAAGTTAAGAATGTAAAGACTTAAATTTTATACTTTATTCAAGAAGAAATCAGACTTTTATGTATTTCTGTTCCATTCTAGTTTTGCTGACAGCATGCAGTGATTTTCTGCAGACACAGAATTCTGCTGCTGGGAATTAATTAGCCTTCTAGTTCATATCTATAGGTGGAGGTATGTGTAAAATCTGCTATTGAACTGGGTCATTTTTTTGTCATAACAATATCTGCTCCCTACTCTGCAGTGAAATCATATAAGAAAATATATCCTTCTAATTATAAAATTAACTACGCTTGTCTCCAGAATCCTTACTGCGCATTCGTCTGGCCTTAGCAACACAAAGATACTTCTTGAGCTGGAGGCTGCATCCAGAACATCACCGCAAACAGCTAAAGATGTAACTATCTTCCAGGAATTTCTGTGATCCTTTTGAGAAGACAGCTATACTTTCTGCTTTCACAGCATCTTATGGGAAAAGTGAATGAGCTCTGTAATTTAATTAACAGTTGTGTAAAAAATGTACTTTTATTTGGTAATTTTAACCATGATATCTAGTAATTTCAGTTGGGCCAGTCTAGTTTTCACTGAAGATTCCCCTTCTAGACATTCTTGATTTTTAACGATTGTAAAGTGTTCTGGGAGATAGCAAAGGTGAAGCCCAGATGTCAGTGAAGGACATTCTGTAAGACCCTAAGCCACACACATAGGCTCAAGAACATCTCTGGAGCTCCTGGTTCTCTGCTTATATTTTCCCATGTATTAGTACTTTACAGAAGTTTCAAGACTGGATTCTGTATCTGGGAAAGTGATCCTGTTTCACCCGAAGACTAATTAATATAATAACCCATGGGTTACAGGTATCATACATACAGGACAAACACTTGAAAGAGAAAACATAGCTATTGACAAGAAAGGTATCTGAGATGGTGATATCTTTGCACAGTCCGCAGTCTGTTCCACTGCCATCTGGTTTTCCATGATAGTTCACACAACCTGGGATACTCCAGCTGGAAAAAATAACCAACCCGAAATCCCAACTGATGATATGCATGGCTCTTTATGATCTTAGCAAAGCATATGGAAGAGCAGTATGTATATGCACAGTGTGAGCACTGGTGGGACCAAAATCAAAAGAAAACTAACCAGAAGAAACCTGAGCCTCAACCAGGTTAAGACCATGTGCTGCCTCTGTACCTACAGTGGAGTGCTACTGGGGTAATTTACCCTTTTTTTTCCCACCTGAAAATACGGAACAGTAATTCAGAAAGCAGCAGAAATCTAGAACCATATTTTTCATTTTCACGCGTTTTGAATTTTAGTAGCACTATTGCAAAATTATTTACCTGCTTACTAGTGATTTAATGTTTCGCGCTCCATTTGGCTTCTAGTAACCAAGCAGTACCAAAAATGTCAGCCAACTAATGTATACATTTACAAAACTACGTGAAATCTATTGAAAAGTTGTAATGTATGTTAGTTTATGGCAGTGAAATATTTGAAGATGATAATGATGTGCTTAAATTACTGATTTTTTTTTCTGCTTCATTCATTTCAGAAAAAAAAAAAAAAAAAAAGAAATAATTTCTGGAAAAGTATCCTGATAAGTTGCAGTAATTATCAGTGAAACTTCATATATTTGCATTTACTTGGGTGACTGGAGGTGTTTTAGGATGAGAGGATGATTATGAAGATAACTCTCTGATCAGCATAAACACCCTGTGTGAAACTCTTCTAAAGATAAGAATAACATTTCGTTTCAATAATCTTGTGCATGACATATTTGAAGGAGAACCACCCCTTTGTATTTTTTTGTAGATGAAACGTATCATGTCATCTATTAATATTATCATGTTTCTGCTATGCTATTTAATTTTTGCAAGACCAAAACCTTCAATTAATATGCATGATTGGTTTTAAAAGCTGTCTATTTCAATATGATTTTGTACATTTAAGAAGAAAATCCAATGAGTAATTCTCTCTGTTTTCAAATTCCATGCCAGATCATCTTCCACAAACAACATCTGTCATTATAAGGATTAGACACAGTCAAATTAAGAGCATGACTGAGAAAAGGTAGAGCATTAGGTTATATCAGCCAAGGTTTCTATTTCGAATGGTGGTTTTTGTGACTTGATGAACATCCTTCACAAAGCAGCAGATTATTAAATTCTAATAATTCTAATAAGTTGTGCTTAACAACGCATGTAGTCCAATATGTCCAGAAGAAAATACTGTGCCCAGCAGAAAGTATGAAAAGCACCTGGTTTTTAAATCAGATTTTCAGTGAGTGTTAAAGCTATTGCACTCACACTTGTATTTACATTTGTAGGCAAAGTTACTGGTTTATCAATTACTTGACTTCTTTAAGTATCTGGGTCTAAAGTCCAAAAATGATCATATGAGATTATGTTACTGGATAAGACTATACCATATCTTTATTACAAAACAGAAAAATTTGTGACTCTATTAGAAGAGCGAATAGCTTCTGTTGAAATTTACTATGAAGTGCTTTTGTATCGCACAGCTAACCATCTTAGAAACTTTATTCTACACCAGGCATGCCTGTCAAGTGCTTGCTACAGTGGCACTGTGGTCAAAGTTGTTTCACAATATAAAGCAGACGTCATCTGTATTCTGCTTGTTCCTCACCATAGTGGTTTTTCATATTTATTCATATGAACACTTACCAGCAGGCATTTGAGAACAGCGTCTTCGGCACCGGTGTATTAGAGAAATCGGGGGTTAACTGGGAGGTTAACTCATGTCCTTCTCCTTCATATTTCTGAGAATTGAAAGACAGCAAAAGCATAAAGAGTATTTCTTTGACCTAACGATAAGTCACTGACAAATCAACAAAGTTATGATAATAAATACCAAAGGCCATTGAAAGACTCTGCCTGATCTTCTGCTTCTGTCCAGCACTAGAGGGAAAATACCTGCTGAAATAACGGCTTTTTGGTTTTTATGAGTTCTGGATCTCTATATTTTTTGCACAGATTATATAAATGTGAGAAATGTAGATGACAAATTCACAGGAAGCAATTCTTGTCTACATACAGAAAAACACAGTCGTTGTTTATAGTGAAGGTTGGAATCGTTATCATTTCTATCTTTCTGGCAGCCAGCTGATGTTACAGTATATTTTTATCACAGAATGATATATCAACTGGAAAAGATATACTATTTTACAGTCCTTTAAGATAAGTTAATGTAGGTGACGATGCAAATAGTAGTGCAAGTGATTACTGAAAATCTGACTTTTCCTACTTCACTGTAATTTTGATACGGAATACATTGAAAACCTTTACTGTTAAAAGTAGTGCTAAAATATCTATTTGGTCATTGTCTGGGAAACCATGTACAAGAATCAGAACAGAGTTAAGAAAACAACTTTGACTTCTAGATTTTTTTTGCCACTTAGGAAATAGTGGTAGTGGAATACTAAGGATGTAATAAAACAATGAAGAAAGTAAGATCAACCATTTATCAGCTCTCTGTAACTTTTAACTTTGCGTGTGGCCCAGAAGTCAGCATGAGGCTGGCTAAACAGACATTTTGGCAAGTGAAGTTAATTATTTAACATCATTAGTTATTATCTTTGCCCCTCATAGATCCTTTTTTTAATACGAGCTTTTAAGAAAAAAAAATAAATATTTGTGTTAATAACAATGGTTTTCTGCATTCAGAATTAGGTTAGAAATATTTAATTACTCTGAAAAATAGTTTCAAGTGAGATTATTTAGTTGTTGCTGAACAGTTTTGTTATGTCTGAGAACTTTTTTTCTTTCCTCCATTTAATCTAAAGTTTATATATTTTCAGACAATATTTTAAAGCTGTTATCTGATCTTCTTTCAGAAATAAACTTCCATTTATTCCAGATGAAGCAAGAAGATTTAAAAGTAAAAAAGCAGCAGCAGTTATAATTGCATTTTTTTTTCTAAAATTTGATTTTATTTTGAAATGTCACCTCAGTTGTTTAAGTTTCTCTTCTTTTCCTGTCTTTATCCATAGAAGGCCTAGGATGTTTCCTTGGGCACAGACTGTGCCTCTCCAAGTGATGGAAGAAATGAGATCAGTTACCATCTCTCATATTTTTGCACATTAGTTCTCCCTCCACCTTCTTTACAGTCCTTGTAACATGGTTTTCCAGCAATACGTCAGATATTTTGGAGGAATCAGCACATCAGATGGATACTTTAAAATGAATGAATGCTCTCTAACATTTTGAGCAAAATAGTTTTTTTCTTCTTCATAGTGCACTCTGAAGTTTTATGTACTGTTGGTACAGTAAAGGGGGAGAGCTTTTAGATATTAAGAAATCAACTCTGGAGGATGAAATGCAGGGAGACATTCAAGTATCTCCCCAAAACAGATGTGAGAAAATTGCCCCTCAGCACTGAGAAAGATTTTGAAGTCTGAAAATAACTTCTATTTGAAAACCTAGAAGCTGTTTCATTTCTCTTTGAGTGAAACTGAGAAGGCAGCTAAAGTTTGAGGATCCATTCTGAAAATTGATTTGGTTTATTTGTATTTCTGAATTTATGATTCTATAAGCCAAAATGTTGATGGAAAAGGTTGAAACAGCATATGCTGAGTGCTGTTTGGTTGCCGCAGCTGTGCTTGGTCACATACATCTCACTGCGCTCCAGATATTTCTGATAAACTGTGTCCCATCTTGAGCCGAAATGCCATCAATCACTGCGAGTTACGAAGCCAACTGCACTACACAATTTGGACTGTCTCCTAGAAGGAATTTAGATGGATTCATTTTTCATGCTCTATTGGATTTCTGTCCTGATGTTGATAAAACACCCAGTTGAACCCATGCATAAACGTTGCAGAGCCTTTCTGCAGCTTGTACCTATTCAACGCAGAAGTTATTCTCTGTGCATGAGAAACTCAACAGAAAGGGCAGAGCCATGGATGAAAAGTGTGAAGAAACGTACTGAAATATCAGGTGGCATTTTACTGCATTAAACTGCTGTCAATTTAGTCAAGTGTGTCTTAATGACTAGCTTTTAGTTACCCAACATTCACAAATTATTAGGAAGTTAAAAAAAAATAAATCCATTTAATCAAATTAATATCTCAGGGGCCCAAAATATCTGGCCATCGATTTGCCATGTCATGAATGGAAATTTGCAATGATCTTTCAACAATTTTTAGGACTAAAAGTCATCCAGGATCAAACTTTTTTCTTCAGAGGCCAACAGTAGACACACAAAACTATTTTCCAGAGGAGCTCCCTTCTCTAGATCTGTTCCTGATCCTATGGCAGGGAAGATTATTCAAATTTCTCTGCTTCCTACCAGGAGAAAAAGCAAAGCAAAGCAGGCTAATGATCCTGCTGGCCACAGCCTGGCCCAGGTTGTTTTTATTCTGGGAGCCACAGGTTGGTGAATTCAAGTGCCCCAGAGACACTGGGCCAGATCTTTCTCTGTACATTTCAGTCAGCTTGAACTTCAGAATCTGTTTTGTCCCCCTTCTGATCTGGGTGTTGGCACACCTTCAGGGTTTACTATAGAGCTGCCATAATCCATGCTAGTATTATTAGGAAATTGTTAAGAAAATATTTTTGTCAAATTGGTTATGTTTTACAGCAGGATTTGCAATCAGATTGTGTTCTTCTGTGTTACCGTTCATGTCTTCCACTCTGACCTCTCTCAGAACTGATAATATCTCCTGGACCTGAAAATATGAGGTTTCCGTTAAATCACTCAGAGTTTATTTCGTGACTTTTTCAGCCTTGTGTCTCCAGGTTTGGGGTTGGGACTAGGTGATCTTCAAAGGTCCCTTCCAATGCAAACCATTCTGTGATGCTGCTATGAGATTGAAGACTGTTCCCTTTTTCTCAGGTACATTTCTGAGGAGTTTGATCAGAGTTGTTTTTTTTCTAATCCAGTACACCAATGGGACTTCAATCTTATGGGAAATTCTGTTCACTTCTTAACAGGAAAGTCCTTTATAACCCTGGCAAAATTTTCCCATCTTCATTAGTCTTTCTGATAGCAATTATATTTGCTAGAGAAGGAAAAAATCAGACCTCTGGTAGCTGATATCCTTTATACTGTTTTTTTGAGGATGAATGCTCAGAACACTTCCAAGCGTCTTGCATCTGTCTGTATTCTAAGTCACAACAGAAATTTGCCTGTGCTTCCTTCCAAACCCATATGAATCCACTCCAGGAGCCTGCTGTCGTATACTGAGCGTTAGTTGTGCTTTATCTTTTTATACCAACAGCGCAAAATCCTTTAAAGGCATTCCTTATCTTTGAGTGTCAGATGCTGAAAAGTCATAAGATTTACATATTTCATTAAAGAGAATTTCTCCCTGGCATAACTGACTTGTGCAAACATATTACGAGATCATGATCATTGAAAGGGGATCCTCTGCACCAGTTAGGGCTCATTCAGAACTCAGGCAAAATGGGATATTTTTTTTTTTCACGGCATATGCCTGCAGATGGAAACTGTAAAACAGCCCTTTGAACCTCCACTTAATTCTTAATTTGCAATGTGCTCCCACTGAGCTTTAACAAGCCAAATCTGAACTCACAGACATCAGGACTACAGTTTTGCCCGTTCCGTTGCTTTGGTGCCAGCCTGGATGTTGGCTTATTCTCAATGTTAAACCACTCTATCCCTCTTCTGTGATTTAAAATACTGTATACGCTATAAAATAATCCCAGAAGTATAGTTAAATGGCCACGCAGAGTTTTTGTGGGATGCTCAGGAAGGTCCTGTTGCTTCTTGAGACCTCTTCCAGCAACCACAGGAACTGCAAACCAGGGAGGCTGTTGGTTAGCTGCGCGAGGGTACATCTCACAGCCACGTCTGCTCGTCACCTGCCTGAAGATGAAAAACAGCACTTTATTCCCCGGCCACAGTGAGATTCCTTGGGGGCTTGCTCAACCAGCTCAGACTAGGTAAGGCTCTGTTCTCAGGAAATCTAAATTCACTTCTTTTAGCCCACATGGGGAAGCCCTTCATTCTTCACTTCTTAGTGTGCTGTCTTGATGCTGCCTTGTCCAAAGCAGAAAGAAAAATGGTTATTCCCAGGATGCAGCCTAAATTTCTCCCTACAGTAGACTCCAAATTTTACCTTGCTCAGGAATTAATTTGCTGGTGGTCGTTCCTGGCTCTTATACCATGGCTGCTCCGGCATCTTTTAAATTCCTAGGTGTCAGACATGCCAAATCATTCTACTTACGACATAAAATGGGTTTCCTCCTTGCTGCATTTTTTCCACAGAATAGATATTTGGATGTGCGTGTGAAGAACAACACTTCTTCATGGGCATCCAGATACTGACAGCAATTGTTCTAGTCTTTATGTCCATTTTATGTAAAAATGGGTGAAAAAATTTGTCATTTGTTATTTATTTTTATTTTAGTTTACAAAATTATCTAGGCTTTGGTGTTTTTGTTATATGCATATTCTGCCAGCATGATGACGCCCTTAACTATTGCAGTAATACAAACCCAGTGATAAATACTTATCTAGTCAGCCTGAAGAGAGACTAACTTCAATTTGTTTTTCATGAACATCAATCATACTCCTGACCTGTGATGACACTTGCCTCAAGTGGGAGGAAGCTTGCAGGATGCTTCCTCACAAAGCAGCTGAGAATCAGCCAGTCCCATAAACCAGGCGTGGAGCCCAAACACATTTCTCAGGAGAGGCAGATTTGGAGACTCCAGCAGATACACTATTTCAGCATCTATTTCACATGTTCTCTGCCAGTTGCTATTTTAATCCATTATTACTTAAAAGCTGATTTTGTTGATGGGATTTTTTATCCTGTTTTCTTGTTTTCTCACTTAACATTTCACTTACTTATAAGAAGCTGTGAAAATTATGTATTTCTGTAATAACATACATAGGCACAACACATGGCTAATTTGATGCAAGAAATTTTAGGCAAACGCATTTAAGGAGAAGCTTATGGATCCCTAATCCAATATTCTTTAACTTCTCAAAATAGAGGTGTATAATGAGAGACCAGACGCCATCTCAAACACAGTACTGAAAATGTTACACTACTGTAATGCAGTAAGTCATATTATCTGTAGCACTATTGTCATTTCAGTGGTAATGGTGAGTTTTCATAATATCATGAAGAAATACTTATTTTGGTTTCATTTAGATACATTCTGTAAATGGCATAAAATAACACCAGGTACACTTAGTAAAGCAACTGTTATAATGGCATAGACTGCATTTTTATATGACCTTTCTTTTTCTAGAATTACATCTCCGAAAAAGACATATGTTATCAGAAACAATAATGAATGCAATTTGTGTATTTTATACATATACAAGGTATTGGAGTCACATAGACAAATGGGGAGTCTTTGCACTATGGTTTTATATAGTTATCGGTTTCAGAAAAAGTACATTTATTTCATTTAGCCTACTTTTTACAGCTCAGATAATAGCTCATTATAGGTAAAAGTTGCTATAAATTGTGTGGACCATGAAATTGCAACTGGGGGAGCACTGCAGCCAAGAAGTGTAGGACTTCGTAAGGCACAGCTACTGTGGCTCAAACCATACAATCAAGCCCTTACTTCAGAAGTTAATGAGGTTTGTAGTAAAGTACAGTTTAGGCTGCTGACAAAAATTATTAGGACAGTAAGCGATTTGTTTTGTTTACAAGTACTCCATAGATAATCAGCTGCATTAAAGGGACTGAGCACATAAAAATACAAGGTAAAGCATGGAGGTAAAGAGTAGGACTGGAAAGTTGTAGGTTTGCTGTTAAAAAAATGGTGAAATCTACAATTTTGCTTTAATAAATATATTTAAGAAGCATATGTACATTTCTTTAGGCAACTCTGGGA
Organism: Opisthocomus hoazin; assembly: GCF_030867145.1. NCBI lineage: Eukaryota > Metazoa > Chordata > Aves > Opisthocomiformes > Opisthocomidae > Opisthocomus > Opisthocomus hoazin. Next base: position 32,217,862 of record NC_134415.1, read on the forward strand.
GCGTACCTTTATAACAACAGATTTTTACCTGAGGTTCCAAGATGTAAGAATTCATCAGCATCTTTGTAGCTGTATTCAGCGGTGTGGGTCACAACCTGCCTCCAACACCAGCCGAGTGCTATCACTCATTTAATCAAGAAGATCTCTTCAAGATATGCTATATCTCTCTATGCATTCAAGAGCAACAATTTTGGGCTGTGTGTAGCCTAAACAGGAAAAAAAAAGAAGTAATTTTACTTCCGCAATTGTCAAGGCTGTTCAAAATGCAAAAGGAAAAGGGAGGATAGGAGAGCTCCAGCAGTAAGCCCCTGCCCCACAGAGACTCCAGCAAGTGCTTGAGGCGGGTGGGAATAACCTTTGCTATTGCCGTAAGCCTTCCGGCTCCGAGTCCAAGGAACAAAACACTCCTGGTGTCCCATCTGTAGGCAAACACGAGAGGACCTGGGCCAATTTTGGCCACCTTGACCAGAAAGTGCCCTAGATGGAGCTTTTGCTCCCTAGTCAAGACGAGCCTGTGTGTAACCGACTGCAAACATTTATTGTACCTGTTCTCATATGATGGGCGCAATGCAGAAGCTTACAGCAGCACGCGTTTTACGTGATTGTGTATTAGTAGGGTCAGTTGCATCTAACCTTTACTTTCACAGAGTTAAGGGATATACTGGGGAAAATGGAATACAGTGGAACTACAACATCACCAATGACATGGTACTTACAAAGAGGAATGTAATTCACGTTTTCTTCATATGCAAAAGCTAAAGGGCATCAGTTGATACTTCTGTCAAAGGACCTGTATAATTATGTAAAGGTAATTTTTCAACAAGAATGCTCATCTGTGAAATTTTAGAATTTTAAAAAATATTTTAAAGATTTTTTATTATTTATTTTTAAAATATTAATATATATATGCATAGAGGAAGGATTATAGTTTGCTCTTACATGCTAAGAGCTAAATTTGAGGAGAAGTTCAAGCTGTTCTTTCTATCTCCTTAACTTCAGGCAAGCAAAACAATCACAGAAAGCCTTGCAGGTTTCAGGAATGCCCTCAGGGAAGCCTTGTGGAACTGGGACCACAGATCACAGAATCATAGAATGGTTTGGGCTGGAAGGGACCTTAAAGGTCATCTCGTTCCAATCCCCCTGCCACGGGCAGAGACACCTTCCACTGTCTGATACTGCTTGAGCAAATCCTGTGCTTTAGAAAAGTGTCCCCCACTCCCAGACTTTTGAACCCAGAGGCAGGAGCACTGATTGACTTCCAAAGTAAGAGAAGCTGAACCCAGGTATGGGCCCCAGACCTTCACAGACATACCCTGGATTTAAAATGGCCACAGGCTGGTGTCACTTGTCACATTACACAAGAAAGCATTGGCTGAAGAAAGCAGCCAAAAAAGGCTCAAATAAATCTTCTCCAGAAAGAAATCTCCATTCCTACGATAGCCCTGCCACGAGGATTTCTGAGCTGCCCCAGGCTGAAGCTTAGGTTGAGGAGCACATCTCCAGGGTGATGACATATTCCTGGCCACACAGAAGGGACGGGGCCAGTGGGCTGCAGCAGATCTGGGGACATCCGGCTTTGCTCTTCCCAGCTGCCTTTGGATGACGTTTGATGGATCAGCGCCCTTTGCTGGGCACACACAACAAATGGGCGACGCTACCAAAATGCCTTCGTTTCAACAGGGGAGCACAGGAGTTCTCACTATACAAAATAAAGACACTATAAATTTTTTTGTTGCGTTAGTAAGACAATGTCTCTTCTTTTGTGATTTAAAATCTTGGCCTGATACTCACTTTGAGAGTGTTGTTCTCTCTTGGATTGCTCTTTGTCCAATGTCTTCAAACTTCGCTAATGTACAATGACTGGGAGTTTATATGGATTCAAACAGTGATTGGGAAAACTCATAGAACAAAAATCTACCGAATGCTACGAAATACAAAGATAATGTCTTTCATTTAGGCAGCCTTAGAACCATGAGTTTTTTAGAGACAAAAAAATACCCCTGGGGATATACCAGTCCAGCGGTAACATCTGCTCTCCCTCGCTGGTTATGAGACTAAATGAATCTTTGCTCTGATCCAGTGGAGTTTCTCTTTTGAATAGGGAGCATGATCTATTATTTTAACTTTTCAGTAGGTTGCATGTTAAGCATTAATTATTTGAAGTGTTGAAACTTCTATTTAGGCATTTACTAATTTTTCAGAAGAAAATTACTCTCTGAAGTCAGTTTATTCTGTTTCATTTATGATCTTTAAAGCACAAGTTTAATTCTTCTGTATCCAAAAAAGTACCACAACTTGGGCCACTTGATATTTGGTATTAGATACGCATTTGATATTATAGATGTGTTGGGGTTTTTTATTCATGAGAAGAACAAAGTGGTGGTCTACTGATAAACTTCCATTGTAGCTGAGGTGAATTCCTAATATTCTTACGAATAATGGAAAACCAATTGATTAAGAACGATGCTTACATAGGGGCTGCAGGTTTAAATAGAGCTATAAGAGGAAACTTTCCTTAGCATTTAATATGCTTAATCTTTCTTTTAGGCAAGGTAAATAACATTGAGAACCCTGGGTTTGCACAGTCAGAGTGCACGATTTAAAAATGATCACCTATTCTTGTAAAGTGTTAATAAAAAACACTAATTAAAAGTGGTAAATTTACAGAATCTCAAAAGCAACTAAAAAGCTATTTTGAACCCAATGCTATTGTACGTAACTACTGTAAGAACTGGCTTGAAAAAGCCCCTGCATGTTCCAAAAACCTGCTTTAGCCATGCGTGATTTTTAATCAAACTGAGGTAGTATAAATAAAGCATATCTTTTCCTTTACGCCTTTCCTTCTTCACAGTTACTTTTCCTCCTTTGTGGTTAGTATAGAATTCAGACCTAGAAGTACCTGAAACTCTACAACTAAATTTTAAAAAATTGTTTAAATGGTAAATTTGATTCTTCTTGGCCTGATTATATGGGTACAAACCAGAAATGATTCCACGGAAATCAATGTGGCTGTAGTGATGTAATCTCAGTAGAACCTGGAAAATATATCAGCCCACAGGATACAAGCTTGCCATAAAAAATGTTTGTCATTTCAAAAAAAACCCAAACAGGATATTCTTGCTTCTCATTGAAAAATAATTTTGATTTTCAAAATATACTTATTGCACAAAGCTGCTCTTTATCAGGAAGAACTCAACCTGCGTACACTTGGTGTAAAGTGAAATTTTATGTTTTCCAAAACTCATCATGAGAAGACTTTTGTTTTTCAACATCAGTGTGTATTTTACCCAGAGCTGTATTATTAAATTCAACAATTTAGATTATTACCTTTAAGTACACTATTTTAATTTGGCTTCATTTTTGTCACTTTGTAATTAATCACAGAATTCAGCCATCTATATTGCTTCACTTCCTTATCAGTAATCACATGGATTCTTTTCAGCTTAGAATGGTTGTAGGGGCTAACATAAATACCAATGTAGCATGTTTCAGTACACATAACAACATCAATTAAATGTAAACTTAAAGTACATGTAAATGAAAACCTTAACTACATGGTTATACATTTTTTTTCTCTCTTCAGTTGTACTCTATTCCAAAATGTAACTGCATGTGTGGAAATACACAAAAGCACGTTGAGGATAACAAAGAGCCACTTGACTGACACAACGAGGTGGGACTATGTCACTCCCAGTCACTCCCTGGAGTTCCTAGGGACCGTCTCATGATGACTACAGGTATCAGAAACGAAACCTCTGCATAAGAGACAACAAACCAGCATCATTTACCCACTACACACTTTGTGCAGAGCCCCCGTGTACCGCAGTAGACAGACCTGGTCTTCACAGAGAGAAACTTGAGCTCTGCCCATGAAACCTGCCCGCACACATACACCAATGTGATGTAGCAGGGAGGAGCCATCTGAATTTTACTGCAGGTGACTGTGGAATACAAATACCTCCATGGTGACAAGTTCAATGTCTATTTGTTTCTTAAAGTACCCAATAATCCATCTATTTAATCACTGCTTCAGCTCAATGTTCAGGGTTATCCCCAAATTATATTAAGAACCGCCTAAGTGCATTTGTTAGGCAGAAGTAGCTAAGCCTGTGTAAATTGTAAATTACATCTCCCTGTAATTTAACGAGGGCAGGGACAGAGAGAATTATTTATAATTACAACTGACTGTAGGAATAGATGGACGTCCTTGGTTACCTCTGCAGGCTGTGCTGCGTGTGTGTAGCTGATCACGACATCCTCTGAGCTGATGGAGGGCCAATTTTGCCCATTTTCCACTGTCACAGTCTCAGCTGTCAACCCGCCACTAGGTGTTACTCAGTATTAAATCTGGCCAAAGCAGTGAGCTGAATCTGGGGTATTATTTCTAATAGCAAACTTAAAAGAATACAGCTGTGAAATGCACTTTGCAATTAATTTTATTTTTAGGGATTGTTTTCATAATGGTCTAACCAAACACAGAAGCAACACCGTTGGCTGCAGAAATGCAGGATGAGTTACTTGTCCTTGTTCTTCAAACAGAACAAAAATCAGTGGCAGTTCACAGGATATTGTTGCTTTTATTCAGTATCTTTCCATATCTTTAGTGTCATCTTCTATCATTTCACCTCAAAATCTAATGCCTATACATAACTGTGTCTTGCTCTTAAAAAACTAAAATGAGAATCCTTTTTTTTCCCCATCACTTCACGGCTAAAGCATGAGCATATACAAACCTGTATTTCTTCAGTCCTGTCAGCATGATCTAAGAGAAGAACTCTCTCTCCGTATATGTTTGTGTGTGTGTGTGTGCGTGTGCCACGCAAGAGATTCAGTCACAGTGAAACCCAGTGATGTTCCTTGTTGGCTCCTTTTGGAGATGTCAGTCACACAGTAACTCTGTCATATTTTCTTGGAATTCTGTTAAAAAAGTGTTTTCCTACCAGAAAGATTTTTTCCTGAAGCAGGAGACAGAAGACATTGTGGAAGCTGCAGAGACTCACTAATGGTGAGAAAGATTTGAACACTTGTTAAACGAGATGAAGAAACCACCCCTGCAGAAACGAGGATTGCTGCCGAATATGCTCTGGGACAACGTCCTTAGTGATCGTTTTCAGGTTTGTGTTTCCACAGATGTGGGCTTATTAGCTGCTCTGACTTTCAACTCCCATTTGTTTTGGTGGGAATTAAGAATTTTTAGTCTGGTGAAGTTCCATTCCCTGAAGGCTGTGATAAGCAGATATAAACACATACAGAAATTGCCTTATGACTCCAACATCTATCTTTTGTCTGCAGCATCAGTTTGCTTTCAGAGAAGTCTTGACAAGATTATAAAATCACAAGTAGAAAAGAGCATGAAACAGTTCTGCTTTGGTTCTTCAAATCATTATTCTCTTTGCACAACTTCGCATGAGCATCATTTGTCTTACCAGCAGAAAGGCTGTTCTATTAATAGTTACTGTACGGGGGGTTTGAAAAGCTGTGCTGCCAAAAGCAAACTGTTTGAATTTTAATGTGGCTTTGAGGTCAACTTTCTTCCTTTTTACCCCTTTCTCTGCCGATTTATTTCCACTTATATTCCTAAGGATCTACGAGGTATTACAGTACTTTCCACAGGAATTCACTTCATCCAATTTTAAGCTTTAGATGGATTCTCCTTCTGGTCAGTTGACTGACATTTTAAAGTTTCTGTAGTTTGAAATACAGGAGCAAGGCGGCCCTTAGGCTGACTAAACCTAGCAACAGAGGGCTCCAACAGGGAACACAAACTCCAGAGAGAAGAACAGACAAGCTCCTGCGTACACAGCTCAGGTCTCGGGGATCTCGAGACAGGCTGGTCACGTTAGTATTTGGTTGCGTGGAGAGCACAAGGCATTGTGTATGTATCAGTTTAAATGTCACAGCATGTTTCCACTGATGAATATACGATCGGTCGTGTTTCTCACCCTTGGGATCTCTGTTAAACATTTCTCCTGAACATCTGCAAAGACATTTCTTATGGCTGCTGCATGGACTGACTGAAATTCTCTTGGGACCTGCATTTTCGACAAGAAGTATTTTACAAGGGAAAAATTCCCAGTTTTCAATTGCATGTCATCTCCATTTACGTCTCACACAGGTCCCCAAGGTGGGCTTGTGATCCCATAGCTGTTCTGCAAGGTGTTGCTGCTGCCTGCTCAGCTTTCCTTTCTTCGGCCGAGGTGGGAATGGAAGAACACATGGACTCACAGAACAGTTACCCCCTCACAGTCCTTTATGCAGAGGGGAAGCAGAGAAGCACGGGGTCGTGCTGGATAAAAGTCATCTTCCAATGGTAAGGCATGCTGTTTGTGAATGTGAACATACCGAGCCAACACCGTGAAGTAACAAGCAAGTAGTAAATAACCTGCTCCACCAAGCATGCACTATTTGATACACAACACTGTAAAAGAAGGTTTTGCTGTCGCCCAGCTGCGACCACAAACAGATCATGCCATTTCCTCTCCCTGTTCAGATGACAGAACAAACTACCTCAAGGTACAAAAGGAAAATTACTTAAAACATTTGGCTATAGCAGCCCTGGACAATCTGCTGAGAAGACAGATGGCTGGCATGTGCACTGGAGGTGAGTATGGCAACCGCACACACACACACAAAAGAAGCTGAAGTACCAACGCAGTTCAGCAACTTCGGCCTTTTTCTTCAAAGGGTTTCCCTGCTCCCCTGATGGTGGGTGAAACGCTCTTCTCATGGTAGGCCATAACAGTGTTACTGCTTACATTGTTAGATACAAAAAGGTAGAATTGATGTTTCCACAAAATTTCTCACAAAAAGAAAGTCCAGTGCTTAGCTTTTCTGAAATATTGAAAGTGTAGAAGCACTATCAAAGTATTCTCTTCTAATTTTAGGGAACTTCTTCCCTACCAGAAAACAGTGTTAGAGTTCTCGGTTACATACAGACAGTGCAAGATGTTCTCCCCAGAACAGCTTTCACTCCCCAAGAGGCAAGAACTGTGCTTCTGACAAGGTTTAACAAGCTACTGTAAACATAATTTAAGCAAACATTTTTATGAGCCATGGTATGTAACTTTCTGTAGGCAAAATTATCATTACTGTTCCTCTAGTTATTTCCCCTAGTCTTGTTCACATTAAGTCAAATAAACACAAAAATTTGTTTCCTGTACAGCACCCTTTGGGCTGCATCCCATAATTGTACAAAATCATTGTTTGGCTTTGACTTCTAATAGAAACTGTGGGGAAAAATACAGCATATTACAGGCAAAACAAGTGTTGATCCTGTCTTATTGCAGTTAAAATAATCTTTATTTTTGGATTAACAGAACAGGGTAAAAAAAAAGAGGTAATGCATGAGCCTTGCCGTCTTCACTGGACGCCCTAAAGAGGCAGGGTGCTGTCACCTCCGGGCTTACCAATTCACTTTGTCACAGCAGCCAACCTACCGTGAGAGCGAGGATAAAGTCAGAGTGTCACAACAGCAGCTGCCCTGCTGTGCCAGCTCTGTGCCTGATCATTCTTTCACCCATTTAACGATGAGTATTTCGTTTCTCTGAAGCCATCAAACTTCTCCAGTAATCACCTTTTCCTAACTTAGTAACAACTACAGTTACTGTCCACAGAGGTTTTCGAACCTGCTTTTCCTTGCCCTGCCGTGCCACCTACTCCTTAGCGCTTTGGTTTTCTTCAGTCCAGGCAGATGAGCAAAGCAGCTGACAGAGCTGATTCAAAGAACAAATGCGCTGATGGTGGAGATCTGCAAACTTTTGTGTAAACAGAAGCAGAAAAGGGAGAAATGGAGATCTTCTTTTAAATGCAGAGACCCCCTTTCCTTAGACTTCCCAGACAGGCTAAGGGAAGCACCATACACGAGCTCGTAACACTCAACCCACAACCACTGATACAAAAGGAACTTCAGCAAAGTTGCATCTCTGCTTTGCAAGATGAATCAATGTCTTTTTTTTTTTTTCTTTCCCAGACACCACCATGAATTGGAGAAAAAAAAAAAGCACTACTTCATTTTAAGCAAAAAAGCTTTATTTTAGTTTATAGGCTTGCTTGTATTAAAAACAATTATTTCAAAATCAAATTCACATAAAACTCAGCATGTAAATAAACTGAAGTTATCATTGGTCAAGATCCATTTCTGAGAGACAAGGGCTCCAAATTACACTTTAACGACCTTGCATGGCAACAGGTAAAACTGGCATGGCAGTAGCATCTCCTAGTTTACAGGCCGAGTTGTTACACAGTCCATCCTCCCCATCACATTTTAAAACACCAGCAGCAAACTGGTGCAGTTCAATGGTTGCTTATTTCCCATTAATGCATTGAGCAACCCATGAAGAAAGTATCCCAGTTTCATCTGCTACTTCACACGAGTAAGTGCTCTTCAGCGTTGTTACAGGCATTGCTACTTTCTTACAGAAATCAAAGTACTTGTCTTAAAATCTTTTCCTTACAATACCAACATACAGATTTTCAGAGGAAACTCACAATCAAGCCACATTATATACACTTCAAATGTACAATTATCTTTAAAAATGCCTGTGTACAAAATAGAGGGTTCTCTTACTAGAAAAACTCACATGCTAGATTTCAATTACATCAACATTTCAAAAGAATTGAAAATAATTGATGAGTAATAGCAACATTCCGATTTACTAGCAACCTTCCTGCAAGCAAGTGTAGAGGTACCTGCACTATATTTAAGATTCTAATAAGCTTTTTTGGACAATTTGCACTATAAACCTCATGTATGAAGTATGTGAAAAGCTCTCAGTTGTGATGAAAGAATAAAAGCTAGTTAATTAGCGCAAGATTATTTCAGTAAAATATAAAATTATGCTACTTGTGAAGTAAATACTGCAAGGGCACCTGATTTACAGCCAGTTAGACAAAGAACATTATTAGTGACTCGAACGCATACATTAGTTAAAAAGTCAAATATATACAAAAATATATTAGAAAGTGGTTGAGTTTAACCACAGGCTCATGTAAAAAATGTTGGTTTAAATAGCAATAGCAAAAAAATAGCTGTTTTATCTATCTGCAACAGTACAAAAGGCAAAACCTACATATGAGGTAGCAATGCCAAATTTGAAAAAAAAACCAAACCAACTTTGGATTGAGGAGGATTTCCTACATTTTCATAGCATATCTATCAATACAAATATTTAAATGACACTTCAATTGTTTCAAGAATTAATACATTAATTTACAAAAACCTTTATTCAATGAACATTTTAAAAAAATTACTGGAAATTGATTTAGTTACTGATTTCTCCTGTTTCTAAACAATCTATCGCATTTTCAAATCCAAACACTGTACAGCAAAAACGTGGAGGCTTTATTATACACTCAGTAAATGCTATGGTACATTAAGACAATTTACAAAGATCAGAATAAGCCAACTCTGGTCATTTTATTCTTTTCTGTCAAACACGCATACACTGCACCTTTTCCTATGCCGTGTTCAATGAAAGATGCAGGATTAAGGTTCACTACTCACTTCCACAGCTCTGCGTACAGCTGCAACAAGTGGTTGTATCATCTACCTTCAGGAGCCTGAGCCAGAAGCGTGGCTTCTCTCTAGGGTCAGGGGCACTGCCAGGCAGCAGCTCAGAGTCCCCCTTGGTCTGTGCTGAAACTGCCTCAAGCACCTTGGGATGGGGTGGGAGGGAACAGTCATGCCCCTTCACTTCTTCCCCCAATCCCATTCCTTTGTCCCTCCTGCAGGTGCAAGGCAGAAGGGGCCACCTTGAACCTCCCTGACCAAAAAATCCCATTAATGAAAAGCCAGGAGGGGACAGTCACCCAGCTGAGCTGTGCCAGCTCTCGGCTGGGGGCTGCAGGGTAGCCAGCAGCACCGGCCCCTCATGTGGGCTGAACCCTCTGCTTCCAGATCCACTGATCAAAAAGACCCTGCTTCTACTCCGACTCAGGCAACAAAGTCGGACATCTCACATTAGATGGTACAAGTCACACCAAAAAATGAACTGCATGGAATTTCTGTATTTATTGTATTAAGAAAATAATATACTTTACATCACAGTGCTTAATTAAATGCAATTTAAAAAAATGTAAACTCAGGATTCTAGATAAATTTTAGCTTGAAAAATTAGGGCTCCAAGACTTTTTAAAATTCACAATTTTTTAAAAATTGAAGTCACAGACAGTCAGTTCACATAACTCACATATTTAAGGTTACTTGTAAATACCTGTTGATGCACTTCACTGTTTGGTCACTTTTTTTTTTTTTTTTTTTTTTTTACAAAAGCCTAAATAACAAATAGACCAAGTGCAAAGGTAAGAGGTATATTTTTTATTTGCAAAGAAACTAACTTTAGAAGTAATTTGCAAATCAGGCATCTGGAGTACTCTAGTAGATGTAAGGAAATATGCGGTATGGTACACGCTGACAATACCTTTCCCATGCCAAACCATATTTTTGCTTACAGTGATGTTCATCACGAGCTTCTCGATGAACAAGCAAGCAGATAAAATATATCACATAGAAATATGGTAAAATGTGGTTAAAACCTGTAGAATAAAGCGAGAAAGACAGTTTAGATACAGCCAAAAAAAAAAAAAAATCCAGAAATTTTAGCTGTTAACAACATGTACTAAGCTGGTGACATATACTTGTTATGGACTAAAGCATCTTTTATTGTAGAGCATCAAATACTCAACAGGACAGTGCAAAAATTGTGACATGTACATGCAGATAGGAAAAGACCCACAGCCCCATCCCCCCCCAATAGTCCTTAAAATTCAGTCAAAATCTACCAAACTTACTCTCAATGCATACAAAGCTGGCACGTATTTTAAGTTCTTCATCTATCAAAACCAGAGAAATAGTCAAACCTCTGCAGCGCTGAGCTGCCCCACACAAGACCCACAGGGTTTTCTCTATTTTGGCTGTAGGTGCTCACTCTAGCTTTGCTCAGAGCATGCTACTCAGCTGATCCCCTCCCACCCCCATGCAGTTACAGCAACACTTCCACTTCTGCCATTATGATGCTGACAGAGGATCCGAGTTCCCCACTTTCATGGTGGGAACCCTCTTCCAGGATACTGTCTACAAGTGTATATGCTAATCTAGTGTTGTCTACTTTCAGTTAAAATCCAAAATAAAATGGAGGAACATCTGAACTCCAGCATCCTCTCTCAGCTGATGCCCCTGGTCAGGGCCTTGACCACTTGGTGACAAAGTCTCACTCTACCAAAAGCCCCTGTGTCCCAGTCTGCAAAAGTCAGACTGTGCCTCAGCAGAGTATCCATCATGCTCATTTCTGTGCTTTTATCAAACAACTCCTTCAAGCAAGGGAAGAGCCCAAAACAACTTTTCAAACTTGAATGAGAAGGGGCAGGACTACCACAATCAGATGTATTTTCTGAAACTCTTGCTGCTCTTTTGAAGCTATAAAACCCCATTGGCTCCCTCATTTCCTTCAAGTGTAAACTTCATGAAATCCAGGAAGTATTCAGGAACAAACAAACTTCGAAACAGAACTCCATTCCTTTGCATTTGGTGATCTTTTTTTATTTTAAAATGTATTTTGCCTATCCATCCCTATATGTGGTAGCCCTTGTCTCCAGGCAAACTCCCACTTTTGGGGAACTCCCTTTGAAAACACCATAGCATAGCCACTAGCCTAAAAAAATGTAACAACTTATTAGCAAGCAAGCACCATCTTTATTGAATGATGGAATGTCAGGAAAAAAAAAAGTCAAATCTATAGTAAGATACATAGGATAAGATACAAGAGAAAAACTGCTGTCACAGAAATTTGCCATTCACTTAATTACAAGTTTTAGTATCTCAAATGATTACCGGTTTATATTTTAAACCCAGTCAAATGCCAAAACATACAAGCATTTTTGATCAAACCCACTTTAGTTTCAGGAACTTACCACAGGGGAGGGACCATGCTAGAGCCATGATGATGTCACCGAGATAATTAGGGTGACGAACAAAACCCCACCAACCAGTGACAAGAAGCCCTTTTCCAGTTGCAGTGGGTATAAATTTCAGATCTGTGAATAGAGTAATTGTAGTCAATACAACAATTGAAACGCGCATACAACAAAGAGATACTGTATAACAATTGAACAAACAAACAAAAAAATGCACTTACTGGCCAATTTGGGATCTGATGGATTCCTTCGGAAATTATTCTTCTGAGAATTTGCACTACGGAATATGTAATACCCAATACCTAAAAATAAATATCATTTACTTTGCATTTGCAGTGTTTTCCAGTTTTCTTTCTTTCAACAAAAGCACTCTCAGGCTCTCTGCCACTCTTACTACATCAAAGTCTTTTCCTCAGAGATAACAACTGATAACTCTCCAGTTCTCAGAACTCTTAGAAGACAGAAATGCTATTGGAAACGTATGTTCCACATGCTCTTACACATTAGTGAATAACTTTTTAGGATTTTGGAGATGCTCTACTTTCTCATCTACTTTTACATTTATATCTGAAATAGTTTATTAACATAGAATTTGAAATTCATATAAGGTGATGTGCTGCAATTTGTAAGATTATAGCTCTATTTAGCAGCCCAGTATTTTGCTACAGTGCCTGCTCCATAAACAATGAAGTATTATCTGGTTTTGAAACTCTTCCCCATCACTTTTACAACGCAGCTTAAATTTGCTTTTTCTGAGGCTGTATTGAAAAAACATGATCATAACATACTTCAAATAGAGACTTTTTAAAAAGAAAAAACAAAAAAATATTAACTGAAAAAGAAAAAAGATGTACTTCTCAGGACTGCACATGGTAAGTTGTATGCCTTCATATTCTTTTGAAGTGTTTCAATACCCTTTGTCACATCTGCAAAGAACTTTTAGGTTTACTACTTAGGTAAAAGGCACAAAGTAGAAAGCCTTATTGGTGCAAAGTTCCTCTAAACACATAAGATCCTCTCTCAAAGCACTCAGCTAGAAGAAAGGAGGTGTTTTCCACTGACGTGAGTTTGTAACTATGGGCATCAAGGAAGGAGATGCAAATTGTTAAACAACAAAGCCTCTTTTTCCCTAGGTTTAGTAAAGTTACTGATTTTTTTTTTTTTTTTAAGAGGCACTCACTGTCACTCAGACTTTTGAAAGGCATCTGCTACACTTCATTCAAAATGTTTTAAATTACTTCTGCAACTCCAGACAGCATCCATCCAAAGACACGCTTTAGCAGAACAACTAGGTGTCCAGACTCCCCTTTATCCTTCATTTAATAAAATGAGAATTTATTACATTTTTTGTGTTAAACTGTAGCCAAACACATGCTTCCACCAGCTGTGGTAATACAGAATATGTGATCACTGTATCCTAAAGTTTCACCTCGCAACTCAAAGAAACAAAGTTACTATGAGTAACAATCACATTTACTGTAACTTACAGTTCAGAATGGTAATTGCAGCAGCAACCGGCCACGAAATTGCAGTAGGATGACTGACTAAATACAAAGCCTGCAGACTGTAGACAAACGGAACCCACACCAAATCTCCAAACGCTAGCATGAATCCAAATCCATCATGGGTAATATCCATTGTAGTCAAAACAGCTTCCTAGAAACAAGAAGGAAGGAATTTAGAATTTACAAAGCCTCATTCATTTAACACTGTAATTAGAAATGGTAACAGTTTAATATGATTGCCATTTACCTCATTCCAAAGAGCATCCACTACATAAAGAAGCTGGAAGCTGTTCACAAGTATCATTGACAGAGACGGCATACTTTGATTGTGTATCTTCATCTCAGCCAAGAGCATTGCAAAGTTTATAACAACCTAGTTTAGAAAATACTTGATTACAAATTTTCCTTGTAAAAGACAGCGGTCTTTTCTGTTACACTACAGGCCATTTTAATATAGATGGTTTTGACCAATATCTCAGTTTAAAAAAACATAGTAACCTATTTCACAAGCCACAGTTTGCAATTAACTACATTTCTGTAGCTGTATAACCTCAACATATGAGTACTTTAAGAAGGGTTTTCATTTCCCACGAAGCAAAGAAGCTAGAATGTAAGAATTTACCTGAAGTGAATAAAAATGGTCATTAAAAATCCGGCAACATGAAACTGTTTGCAAGTACATTTTTCCTGTTTATAGATACATACTATATCCTTAATACCAATTTTATTTACATATATAAAAATCAATTTGTGTAATACTTAAGCAAATAAAATAACTAAGATTACTGACTCACCCAGCCAATTAATCCTGGACGCAACTCACAGAAGTATTTGAGGTCAAAACTGCCAATACGAGGGTTTAACTCATGTCCAGTAAAAAAATCATAAACAAAATAGCCTGCAGGTAAGAGATAGCCTTTGTTAGCAATACTGTTTCTTTTATCTGCCACTACACTCCTCCCCATAAAGTAGTTCTCTCATTATAAATAAAAAAGGCACCTTTAGATTGGCAAGAAAAGTGTGAGAGTATATGCAAAATGTAAACCGTGTGAGTTTAGCTTTGTATTTTAAATGGCCCAAATATTTTATTTATTAGGAGGACTAAACACTTTAGAAGTTACTGCAGGATTGTTTCTCCTTTACACTTGTTCCTTCTTTATTTTCAGCCCTATCCTGAAGCTCACATCAGTTTCCATGAACATGATCTTATGGTATTCATTAATTCTACTTATCCTCCTACTTCTTTGCTCTTCTCTAAGAGCAAGAATTCCTTTAGCTGTGAGAATTACCTGTCCATCAAAAGAGATGGATAAGAAGGAAAAGTCCTTGACTTTGAGATATCTTGCACTGAGTTAGCAAATAACAAGCACTTTGCAGAACAGCCACAGAATGCTACTATGCCACTTACAGAGATCAGAACTGCACTTTTCAAAGAAAAACTGTTTATGATCATTTATTATTTCCCTCCACACACATACACGCTGTGCTGATAAAGGAACTGAGGATATCCGAATACTTCATTTTAATACTCTAAAAGTTCTGTTCATAAACTCCCTTTCTTAGTCACCTTATGATCATTTTTAAAAGCAGTTTGTTTAGTGTTTAATGCTAATCAACTCCTCTATTGTTTGTCCTACAAAAACCATATGCATATAATTGACACTTACTAGGTAGGCAGTCTCACTCCTGAATCAAAATTTCTTTGAAAACTCAATTCAGCTAACTAGATTCAAAAGTGCACAGCAAAAGAAAAGTTTAGAAACACACCATAATTTCAAGTTCTGCACCTGACTTCCCAAAGCCAAAACGTCTAGATTTTTCAGGCTTTTTTTTTTTGCCATCCCCAGCTGTTTCAGGAAAAGGCCCCCATCAGAAGCGGCACCATGAGGCAAACTAGACAAGCCTCTTAGGCAAGCACTGAGAACTGTAAGGAAAGAGCTGTCCTCTCATCGCTAGGGGACTAGACCAGCCAAAATATTTTTGTGCACACTATTCAAGATAATCAAACTAAAACTTTAAGCATTTTATAGTATCTGCACATCAATAAAAGATTGCCACCTAATTTGCAACATTGATTCTACATTGGCAGAAAGTAAAAGTCACAGTAATAATAACCAGCCCTAAATCTAGCCTTGAATAAAAATGAAAATGTAGCAAACAACTGGAGAGAAATTATCCAAAATATTTATAACTCACCAGAATTTCCTCCTGGTGCTAGTTCTTCCTCGGGTGCTTTCAGAGACCGAATATACAGATAAATGCTCAACCCCATAGAAAAAACTGCAGCTGACACTGCAAACTGCATGAAGTGATCATATAAATAATGAAGTTCGACTTGAAAGTAGAGTAAAATTCCAATAGCTGCAGCAGTCATCATAAAAGCATAAAACCCTAAAGGATGCAGAAGAAAAACATATTAGCCAAAATGAAAAAATTAAATCCTTCTAGTAGAACCTACCCAGTCCAGCCTATCTGGATTTTTACTTCTTCCAAGACTTGTCTATATTCGAATAATGTCTTACGCATCCCGTGGCTCTTGAGGTCCAAACTTCCAGGCAATATACCTAGGACATTCTATCTATATCCTGAAATTTCCTGTGCTCCTCATCAAAAGGACAAGAGGCAGGAACACTGAGCACTCCTACATTTTCTTACCACAACACAGGAGCCAATTTCAGATTCTAGTGGAAAAATAGACACTGACACTACTACTACTGATAATAATAGCAGGTCACAAAATCTTATCTGTGGCACAGTTCAGATAACTCCAAGAAAATACAGTTATGTTCATACGTATCTTGACACAGACAGCAGTAATTAATATTAAAATGACTATAAAGTCAAAATTTGAACAAAAACTTTTGTATTTTGAGAGTGTAAAATCATGTACAATGGAACTATGTCCAAATGTAAGCAGGCAGTTGTATACCGCTCTCATCTAAGTACCCTTTCACAGAATCACAAAGGTTGAGTTTACAAGGGACCTCCGGAGCTCATCTAGTCCAACCTGTCTGCTCAAGCATAGCCACCTAGAGCTGGCCAACTGCCCAGGACCACATCCACAGATATTTCGAATATCTCTAAGGATGGAGACTCCAGAACTTCTCTAGGATATCTGTGCCAGTGCTCAGTCACCCTCACAGTGAAAAAAAGTGTTTCCTGATGTTTCAGACAGAACCTCCTGTATTTCAGTTTGTGCCCACTGCCTCTTGTCCTGTCACTGGTCGTCTTCCGTTCCTCAACAAGGCTTTCAAAGCTGCTCTGAGAATTACCCTTTGCAGCAGCAAGAAGATGGCTTCTCTTTCCCCTACCCCCCTTTTTTTTTTCCTTTTTAAACCATCCATATCCCATAGTTGATTTCCTCCCTTTATCAAAATACAGAAAAAAAAAAAAATCACAGGACTATGCCCCTACTAAAGGCAGAAGTCCAAACCAAAATAAGTTATGAGGCAGCCTCAATATGACTCACTTCTGCAGGATGTAATTCACTCTGCTTCTATGATTTACAGCCCTATTCCAACTTCAAAATAGTGCATCTTACCAGTCTATGACAAAACCCCACTCAACTTTTTAATACAAACATTTGGATTCCATTACCACCAGACAGTGTCCAACTTCAACTGACTAATCAAATAGGTAGTCTGGAATACCTGCAAGGCATCGAAGCACACTTTTCTATTTAAGCCTGAAAAAGCAGCACTGTTGAAATATGTTAACCCACACTCAAAACCTAGATGAGAAACTTGCCTTTTTCGTAGGAATTGCGATCAGATCTGAAGAAGGACTCAGAACTGTTCTTTGCCAGGCAAGAATATGAACATCTTAAATCAATTACAACACACTTCTTACTAGTCTGTAAATCCGACATATCCAAGATCCTCTAGACACGTGGGATAAGATCTCTTCAGATCACTCCTGAACATCTTCCTCTGGAGCAGGTGTCCTTGTTACATGGACACCACTACCACTTCTGATAGGCAACAGCCTATTTAGCCGTTACACAAAGAATATGACAGGACACAACTGGATGCAGACCAGGTACTCTGTGTGGTGCAATGTCTTGCTCTTGGGGCAGTCAGCTCCTGATCATCACTAACCACCTTCTCCCAAGAAAAGGCTCATCCTATTTTACAGAAGATTTACAACAGATACCTAGCTGGACCACAGAGTATATCTTTCACCATTTGTATCTTAAGGTATTGAGCAATGCAAATCAGATAGCGGTATCACATTTCAGAATAAGCAACTGCAACATGCTTACCATTTATCCTGTACTGCAGTTTCCTTCCATTTGAAAGGGGCAGGCCTTCTACAACCTAGGAAGAAGAAAATACTAATGTTTCAACAAAGTACATTCTGGGGACACTGGCAGGGGAGGGAAACTGGAGAGATCTCTGCCACAAAGACATTCAGTCAAGGTAACCAGTTGGACACATTCAAATCTGAAGATCATGTGTTGTTCTCAAAAGCATACTTAGGATATCAAAAGAAAAAGGGTAACAGCTTCAAATAAAACACACTTAAAAAAAAAAAATCTCTTCCTAACCAGCTTCCAGAAAACAGAATAGCTTCAGTCACTGTGAACATGTATAGCAACAGAACAACATGACTGAATGATTTATTCTAGTATTCCTTCAGAAGCCACCAGTATCCCTCTAGCCATAAAGAGATGGAAACAGAGCATTTGCTTGACACACATATGGCTAGAATGGTTTACAGGTTCCCGGAAGTGAAGATTACCTTCCAAAACACTGGCTATCAATAAGAAACTGAGTATCAAACAATGTGTCAATTTAAGAGCCAGATAGAACTCTAGAAGAATTTTGGGTATCACACAAATTTTATCCATGCTTTGATCTGAACTCCTACATAATGCCTTCTGTCTTTTCTACTGGAAGACTGTGAAATGCACAACCATTACATTCTTAAACTGTGCTACTTTAAGCTTACAGATATCTGCAGTAGCCATATTCCAGCTTAACATGGAAAGCTAATTCATTTGCTTTCCAATTCACTCCATTAAGCACACATCCTACCTTCCAGCCTAACATACAAATTAATTATCCATAAAGACTCCATTGCTATTGAACAGCTTACCTTTCCAATTGGCAGCAAGTAAAACAGAGCTTGAAGGAAAAACCACAGAAGAAAAATACCAAACACCCTAGCCTCCCAAAGATTCTCCAGTGCTGGGAGAGGAGGAGGGAAGTTCAGAAGACTGGGGTCATCTTGTTCGCACATCGTCAGCAAGTGCAATACAGTAGCAGGCAGGAAAAGTATTAATGCAAAGGTCCCTGCAAACAGACATTATGCTGTATTAGAAGATAAAACATAGAAAATAAAAACCTAGTTTCAATCCCACTAATAAAACTCAGTATTAGCTTTAGTAACAAAAAAGAGGTTGTCATTATCTATTCCTGAAGCAAGACAGTGGCAATCCACCAGCCACTTAATGGGATAGAGACATTCTTCTCACTCCCATACGGGTTCATGTAACCAAACCGAAGGATCACACCCACCGCATCCCTTTGAAACTGTATAAAGAATACTTTACTGTCAAGTTCGAAGCACCTGGGTTTTGAAAACGTAAAAACCTTGCTAAATACTTATTAGATTCAATTTGGAAATATTTAAATCTCACTGTGCAAGGGAAGGCTCAAGATCTTCACTACATTTCACAAGAGAAACAAGTCTAGTAACGGTTCTTTGACTGCCACCAGTACCAGTACAGACTACGTGAAGCGCTGTCATATTACTCTGGATTCTGCAACCAGGGTCCAAAAATCAGAAGAACAGTTCTTGACATGACAATATGGTCAATAAGTAAAAACATGAAAGCGCTAATTTTCAACTGTTATGACAATTTGCACACATACCAATTCTTCCACCAAACTCTAGCTCCTTCGTTTTTGATGATGTCTTCTCGATTGTTTTTGTTGTCTCAAAAATCTTTTTCTCCGGATATATCTCTTCTTTCTTTTTTTCTTTTATGGGATGCAAGCTGTACTGTTCAAGCACACGCTTTATGTCCAGGTCTGGTTTCAACTTGTGCTGTTAATGAATAAAAAGAATTTACTAAAAAATTTCCCAGTGATTTTACCTTATTTTACTCCAATATTTTATATTTAGGAGGATATTATTCACTATAAAACACCAACATACAATGTGTTTTATTCTACATAGTACTCAAGTTTATGCATTTATATGAAGAGCCTGCTAAAACCAGTTTCATTGTGATCACTTAGGCCATGATTACATAGCAGCAGCAGCTCCAGTACAGCTCTTCCATTCCCATCCTCCTCCCCTCCTTTCTGCTATAACTTTGCGCACTAGCTAACAACCAGAACTAAAGAACTGATTTGGCTTAAAAATAAAAAAAATGGTATCACTTTCTACCCCTGAATATTCACGCTGTAAAAGCACAGGAATGAACACAAATAACCAGTGAGGGTTTGATGGAAAAAATAAACCAGAAAAAGGGATGTTATGCAGCTCTAGTACTCTTCCCTTCTGACAACTCTACCTCCCCTGAACTTTGTTAGCCGAACAGTAAACTTATTTGACCTCTAAGTTTTACATTGTGTTCTATTTCTCTTTTGTTATTGTATTGCCCTTTTCAAGGGATTTCTGAGAAAGTGAAGTTGGAATGTGACAGAAAACTGGAAGTAAATACAATGTTCATACCTCCAAGATTATGGATGTGTCATTTCTTTCTGTACTGTCAGGTTCACCATTGTACCTTCTGGCGTTATTCTCACTCGGTTTCTGGTTAAAAGAAAAAACCTAATCTTAGCTTTCTGAAAATAACAGCTACATTAAGTATATAATGAATAATTAAGAACAGTAACTAGGTTTTTTTCAACTGCAACTGCTCCAGTTTTCTCCACAGGAAAACAAGCGGGTTCCACACCCAAAGTATGAACAGTTTCAGCTCACAAACAAGGGAAGAAAACTCATTTAAGAAAAGGAAAAGGTTACCAATATTTTTTGTATTTAACAGTGAAATTAAGCAAAAATACAGCTTCCAAGTTATTTTAACTCACCATTAGGAACTATAAAGTACAAAATATATGTCTATTTAGTAATTCTCTTAAGAAAGCAGAGGAAATTTCAGTGTCCTGTATATGACACTGCTCTGCAGGACTGAAAGTTTTTTTTTTCCATTAAATATCTTTCTAAGAAATAAATTGTCTTACCAAAATTCTTTTAATGAGTCTAGCTTACACAACTCTGGGAAGACACGACTCATCTGTTTTGTCTTATTTCAACTGAAGCTTTGTTGACATGTACCAGGTAATTCCAGTCATACAACAAACAACAGATCAATCCCACTCCTCAATTAGAAGCCAGGAGAAAACCACCAAAGATATTTTAACCTTTTTGTCAAAAGTAAAGTGCAGCTGCTGGCTACAAAATCCTCAAAACAAGCATATGGTCCACAGGCTATGCACTGGGTCACACAGCTCAAAGTAGTTCACTGCAAAACAAGAACTACAGCTATTTCAGTGCCAAAGAATGCTTTTAGTAGTAGCAATTTACTAAACTAAACATATCTATTCAGCTTAGACTGGTCTGGTTTAATGTAGCTGAAACCTAACTAAAACCTATCTATTTTCAATATAAGATCAGAAGGTGTTTCCAATTCAAGGGACTGTGTCTCAGACAAGTTATCACTTGAAGCTACCCCAAGAGCACAAGAGGCAAAAGAAACGCTTTTTGTCTCCTAATAGAGAAAGATCACCTCCGTTATGCTTCACTTACAGAAAACCAGAACCAGTTTTAGTACTCAGTATAACCTTCACAAAAAGGCCAAGAACAAACATAATAAATTTCAGCTTTTAAAAAAAAATTTGATAACCTTATAAATCCTCACAGGATAGTTTATATAACAAAAACAGTTCTGCAATATTATCAGTCAGCAAGGCCATATATATATATATATATAGTCCACACTTGGATTCTGCAGCAATACTCCCACAGAAGCTTACATGTTTTTGATTACTATTTTAGTGATCTGTTCATGAAAACAGAACTCATTCTATTTCAAAGTCTAATACCTAACTGTCAGTTATTGATCAATACATCTTAAAAGCAGGCTAACTTCCTATGCGCCATTTCACAAGTGGGAGCACATTGCTAACAATGACTTCAATATTAAAATATTTAAGAATTTGTGTGTATTTGAATTCCAAGAACTTCACTGTACCACCAAATTAAAATGGAACTTAACAATATACGTTTATGTTTCAAAAATTTCCTCACAGCTCGGCAAGCTAGAAAGCCTATTTTCAAATTTAAAAAGGCAGTTCCGAGATACACTTTTGCAGTTAATTATGTTGTTCAGAGAACATGAACTACAGCAGGCTTCTACAATAACAAACACAGTATGCACAAAAGAAATCTTCTGCAAATAGCAAAAATTTGTTGGAAAAATCCAACAAACCAACACACAAACAAACAACAAGCCTAATACCAGTAGAGCTAAGTTGGTTTCCTGAATGGTTTTCTTTTTGTCATCTTTATGTTCTCTGCCTTGGGAAGAGGAACGACGTCTGCCTTTTCCTGCCCGACCAGGAGATCTAGACCGAGATCGAGATCTGCTAGTACTTCTTCTGGAGGGAGAACTTGAAGACGACTGGCTCTTCCTGTGCTTGAATGATGATTGTGACTAAAAGGAAGAGGGCAAAAGAAATCAAAATATTATCTTAGGTGTTCCAAATAACAAATTTATAAACTTGGGGATTTTTTGATGAAGACTCTGGCATCTAGTTCTACAGAATTGGCTCTTCTTTCCTGTACTGATGTTGTACAAAGGCTGTTAAGAAAGAGCAGCTACAGCATACTCACTGGTAATACCCAAATAATCCTGCTCCAAGTCCAACTGCTGACAATTGCTGTCAAAGCTACAGAAATCAGGATATGGATGTAAGCTATCAAAGTGAGCACCAAGCTCTTAAGCATACTACCTCTCTTAAGCCTTTGCATAAGTAAATGTACAAGGCACATACATTGCCACCAGAAAGTGAAACTACAGTTCACATAAAGACACACAAGCTAGCTTTGAACTTCTGCAGATTTCAGAACAGGCCAACTACAGCAAGCATTCAAATAGCTTTTTTGTCTCACGCATCATCACATTTTAAACTGAAATGACACTTGTACACAGAGCTTTAAAGGCCTTCATTATTTCATTTTTTGTTATGAATAAAGATATGTAAAGACGAAGGGATGTGCTCATATACATATGACACAACCCTTTTTGAGAAGTCCCCAATTGTCATAAATAGAGCAAAGTACCCTATGAAACCGCTGGAGACCTTAAACAGTACAAGCTATCCACAGATGTTTTAAGTATGTGCTTAAAGGGCATATGCTACTTATATTTACAGTGATTCTTAACTACACGTTTGCATTTGTTTTCAGATTTTCTTACTCAGAAGTGGAAAAAAGTCAAATTAGACTCAACCCTCTGGGTACTACCTTTATAAGCTACTCGACAGCAATTTTTCGTGAACCATCTTGCTACAGAATTCCTGAACGATCACACTTGGTTTTCGCCAAATGTACTACTGTTTTTTCAACATGAAGAAAATAATCACACTTCTTTAAAGACAGCATTCTGAACTTCTACTTGAGATGCCACATAGGAAAAAGCTATTATTTAGCACCAATTCCTTGAAATCACAGTTAAAAACTCACAAGGCGACTATCCAATTATAAGTTGTATTTTTATCTACATCAGAAAATCAATATAATCATCCATTAGAAATACCAGTAATTATATGAATGTATACTCACCCTTATATCACTTTCTCTCAATGCAAGTTCAGTCCCATCTTTGTACTTAACAGTATAAAGATGGGAGACATCATCGTAACTAGTCACTTGTACTTCGTAGTACAGGACACTTCCTGGCCAACGGCCCATTACCATCTCGCCATCAGCATACCTCTGGTTTGGCATTTTCCAGAAGGAATCCCTAGAGAGAAATAAATCAATATACACAACAGCTAAACATCAGGCTTCATTTTCCCCTACTCTCTTTCCATACCATTTAGGCTCGAAAGGGAAACTTTAATTTAAACAACTCTTCACCTTAAGTAGGCAAAAACCTGCCTGGTAAGAAAAAAAGCAATGATCTATTTTCCAAATGAATAGTAGACAGAAGTAGTTGTCTTAAAATAAAGATTTAAGCTAGATGTTACAAAAAAATGTTCAAATGTATTAATAGTACATCTAGATTACTATTCAACTATGATACACAACCTCCATCATCAGAGACAATCAAAACCAGGCAAAGCACACACCGGAAGGCTGTGCTGCCATTCAGCGTGACCTGGATAGGCTGGAAAGCTGGGCAGAGAGGAACCTGATGAGGTTCAACAAAGGCAAATGCAGGGTCCTGCACCTGGGGAGGAACAACCCCATGCACCAGTACAGGCTTGGGACGGACCTGCTGGAGTGTAGCTCTGCGGAGAGGGACCTGGGTGTCCTGGTGGACGACAGGTTAACCATGAGCCAGCAGTGTGCCCTGGCTGCCAAGAAAGCCAATGGAATCCTGGGGTGCATCAAGAAGAGCGTGGCCAGCAGGACGAGCGAGGTTCTCCTTCCCCTCTACACTGCCCTGGTGAGGCCTCATCTGGAGTACTCTGCCCAGTTCTGGGCTCCCCACTTCAAGAAAGATGAGGAGTTACTGGAGAGAGTCCAGCGGAGGGCTACAAGGATGATGAGGGGACTGGAGCATCTCCCCTGCGAGGAGAGGCTGAGGGAGCTGGGCTTGTTCAGCCTGAAGAAGAGAAGGCTGAGAGGGGACCTAATAAATGCTTACAAATATCTGAAGGGTGGGTGTCAGGAGGATGGGGCCAAGTTCTTTTCAGTGGTGCCCAGTGACAGGACAAGGGGCAATGGGCACAAACTGAGGCACAGGAAGTTCCATCTGAACATGAGGAAGAACTTCTTCCCTCTGAGGGTGACGGAGCACTGGAACAGGCTGCCCAGGGAGGTTGTGGAGTCTCCTTCTCTGGAGATATTCAAGACCCGCCTGGACAAGATCCTGCGCAGCCTGCTGTAGGTGACCCTGCTTCAGCAGGAGGGTTGGACTAGATGACCCACAGAGGTCCCTTCCAACCCCTACTATTCTGTGATTCTGTGATTCTCTAGAGGGAAAACAGTAAATTAGATGGTAGAGCCCTCTAATCCTATTTTCCTGTGGTTCTACAAAAATTACAGAAATGATCATTTCTAAATATCAAAATAAAACATCCCCAATCTATTCAATACACAGACACATTACATACTTTCTTCAACTTATTACACCAAACACTCAACAGTTAGGAAACACCAGAATTTAGGCTCCTGTCTAGGTTGAGTCTTTTCCACCTATTTAGCACAAGGCACGTAATGCCTTTTGCAGTGGCCTGTAGAAAAAAAAAAATACAGAATCAGAGCAATCACATAATGTCCTGAAAAACTAAATTCTACCCCAGGCTGCACCATTAGATTTTTACTTGATAGCAGCAAAACATGGTTTGAGTGACTACCACACTTGGCCCACCACACCAGGGTGCTGAGAAAACCACAACTACAATTTAAAGAAAGTTGTGCTTTTTTAATGTAAAGTCCTGTATAACTCTTTGAAAAGTACCTTGTATTATGTCATTGCCTTCTGAAAATAGATATCCATAGCAGAAGATACTTTTAACCTGAACTTCTGTGGCTCAGGCTTCAACATACAAAGTGAGGGTATCTTAAAAGTGTAAAGTAAAATACACACTAACTTCTGTACCATCACCATTTGTATGATGAACATGGCAGGGGTGGGGAATGAGGAGGTGGTAGTGAACACGACACCAAACCAACCAGCAAATTTTTTTGTTTCAAAGCATTTTAACTTGTTTGCTGTAAATAAGCCATGAAGTCACATAAAATGAGGCAAAACCAAATATTTAACTAGATACTCACTCATTATACATTAACTAACCTGCAGCAAAAAGTTAGATTGCTTGGCAAAATACACTGTCAATAAGAAATCACAGACCTTCATAAAGCATTGGTGGATGCGGCTAAGTGAGTCTGTTTAATCAGCTTTCAATCTGAAATCTCCTGAAGTTGCTGCTGTTAGATTTTACACCTGTGTAGCTCTCCAAGTCAAAGAAGAAAACAAAAACTTGGCAAAATTCCCTCGTGGATTTTATTTCTAATATTCCTAATTGCTTCAGAACAGAAACATCTGGCCATCTCCTCTGCTGTATAATATTTGAAGGAGCAAAAAGAGTAACTTTTATAATTGGTTTCACTGATACTTGCCAGTTAGAAAAACAATGAGTTCTAGTCTATGCTTGTAGACACATGCTCTTCCAGTTCATCTGTCTTCTACCTAGCATTTCTTGTTCCAGTCTTATTACCGACGACTTCTTTCTGAATTCCCACTCCTCCGACTGTTTTATCCCAGTCAGTTAAACCCCCTCAAATTCATATCCTTGTTTCTTACAACCCCGTGAAATACAATTTCCATGTTTTTATTTCAAATTCTTCTCCATTCTCTCCTTACCCCCCTTCAATTCATTGGGGGTTTTCTGCCTTTTCTGCCCTTGTTCACCAAACTAGTTCCACTTCCTCTTCACCAGCTCTGGGCTCAAGATCTGATCTCAATCCCCATCTCTGTCTCCTTGCCCAGCTTTCTCATCCAAAAGAGAGTTCTTCGGAAGATCCACTTTTAGTACTGCTCTTTCCCCAGTCTCTCACACAGTTCCAGCTTCTTCCTCCTCTTCCATAAACAGTCTGAACATCAGACCTCCACCAAGTCCAGCCACAGCTTTCACTCAATGTCATAACCTGATCAATGACTTCATTTCCTCTTTGCTGTTGTACTTCCTACACTGCAGTCAACTGCTTTTTCTGTTGACCTGGAACACTTCAGGCATCTTCTGTAAACTCAGAGCCTGACCAGGACACAAAGCTGCCAGATCCTAGGACAAAGTTGTGAAAAACAGAATCTTTGGAGTTCAAGTCCTTTCAAAAGTAATGTACAGTCTTATTAATGGAAAAGCCTACTTATTCTTCTATTTTTTCCTTAAATATTCAAGCTTAATAATGAAATCAAACATTAAACACTAAAAAAAGTAAATATTACTTCTTACCCTATCAAAACATACCACCTCGTTCTGCACCCCTGTGCCTCCTGTGAGGAAGGTTTGCAATCCTCACTCCATATATCCCAGTTCAAAAACTTACACCTTTTAAAGGCAGCCTTCATCTGCTCAGATAACAAAAAGCATTTCTGGCATCAAGAAAAATAAAGATAGGAAGTCTTCAAAAAAAAAAAAGTTCAGAAATTACAGTTTGAATTTACTGCGTTTTCAAGTGCTACACACATACCTGACAAATTTCAAGGTCCCAGCTGGCATCAGCCTGATGTTCAGAGTAGTCCTATACAAACATTTTAATTCACTGGGCTTCAAAATATATACCTAAGCGACCTCAGAAGAAAATTATTTCATACAATGAACCCTGTACTGTACAGATACCTGACTGCAAGTATATTCACTTACTCCCAAGTTGAAATTTGTGTTTTCGGCACCATTACGATTTTCCTTTAGGAACCCAGACTCTGAGGGAACGGCTCAAAAGAATTCTGTATCCTATACCAAGCCAAGACAATTAATGCAAAAGTCCCTGGAGCTTAAAAGTTGGTCAAGAAGAAAAGATACTGCTGACTCAACCAAGAATGAAACAATTAAAGAGAAACATGGCAGAGAAACATATTGCCCCATACATCCATTTCTGGTCTTTCTTAATGACTCTCTCACTAGATGTGTGGAAAGATATTTTCTTGACATGGGTGAAGTAAGAAGAAAATGACTGCTAGCTTGTAGTCACTAGCAGATCATACCACATCAGCAGAAGCTGGGGGCACACTCTGAAGAAGAAATAAACCACTAAACAAAGCTTTCTGTCTTTGAAGAGCAAAGTTCATACGTATCCGGCGATTCCACTTACTAATTCTGACATCTCACTGCTGGTAGCTAATGCTGTGTACGTCAAAGGCGGGAGCCAGCTGAACGCAATAAAAGAAAAAACGAGGGAAAATAAAGAAAACACTGACAGTCGAGGCTAACAATACACAGAAAGTTACTACTGAATTGACCCAGGAGACAGAGCTACGCACGACCTTTCCAGGCTTGCCGTTGCTCATCCCGCGTTTCTAGCTCTTTACCTCCATAAGGGTGAAGGCACCTACCCCTGTTCAAGCTCGGCTCGACTGAGCAGCCAGATCACCTTCGAGGCTAAAAACAAGCACAAATAAGCCTCAAGCTAACAACAAAAATCCATCAGTCCTCAGGCGGGAAACGAGGTTTTTCACCAGAGGCACCGAACGCGGAGGGAAAGCGTCAGGACCTCGAGCTCTCCCCGCAGGGCTGCGGGCGGGAGGCGGCGGGGGTGCAGGCATCGGGCGGGGGGTGCAGGCCGCGGCGGCGCGCTGCCGGCAGGAAGGGACCCACCTGCCGCGGCAGGCCCGGCCCCTCGGCCCCGCTCGGCGGCCCCGCCCCGCCCTGCCCGCGCTCCCGCCCCTCTGCCCCTCTCCCCCGGCACACCGTGGGGGCCGCGGCCTTTCCCCAGCGCCCCGAACAAAGCGAGGGAGCCCAGCCCACCCCCTGCCCCCGGGGCCCAAGCGAACGGCCCGGGCGGCGGAAAAGGGCGCCGGTCCTCCGCCCAGCCCCGGAAGAGAGGCCCGAGCGGGGCCGCGGCCCGACGCCCGCGCGTGGGGGCGGGGAGAGGCGGCGGCAGCGACTGGCCGGAGCACTCCCCCCCGGGGAAGGCGGCGGAGGCGGGGGTGTGTCCCCTGCCGCGCCTGCCCCGGTGCCGCCGTTCCCTTACCTGGCGCCCGCCCCTACCGGGCCGGGCAGGAGGCGCTTCCGCGGAGCGGCGGCAGCCGGGCCCGAGCGTGGCGTCGCGGATGGAAACAACCGCCCTGAGTGACAGTTACTGCCAGGCAACGGTCCGCCCCCTCGCCCCGCCCGCGCCTATTGGCCAGGATGCGACGTTTGAATCGTGGGTGGCCGCACGCTATTGGCTGGCGCGCGATGGCGCGGTCCTCCCGCACGCCGTCCCGCCGCCCGCCCGCCTCGGTGAGGGGAGGAGCGGGGCGGCCCGGCGCGGCCCGGCCCCCTCACACTAACGGAGGGGCAATGGCGGGGGCAGGAGGAGGAGGATTTCGGGTCGCCATCGCGACGGCCCGCCACTTCACACAAGGCCCCGCCACCGGGCGGTAAACAAAGCCGGAGGTCTCGTATGCGGAGCGCTCGCGGCCTCGCCGCCTCAGGCGGCATCTGAGGCGCCGACCGAACAACTGCCCATGTTGCCGGCAGCCGGGCACCCAACGGGGCCGAAATGCGGGGAAAACACCCTCTCTCCAAAAGAGAAAATTTAAAAAACGGGTAAAAAAAGCAGCAGCGTGTGGTTAACAGTGTCCTTTTGAGGCAATTTTTCCAGAAAGGCCCTTCGAGTTCCTGGCAGATTTTGAAATCAGGAAGGCTAAGCAATACCTCATCAGACAGAAGAAAAATTGGTTGTGAAAAAGTCAACGAGTCCGGCTGAGCATAGTGAGCTTTAACGTCAAATTTAAGTTGTCTGTTTCAAGTTTGAAACTTAAAAATGATGAAGTACTTCAGGCATGAAATATGGATGTTTTTGTGTTTATATAATCTTTGTATAAACTGTCTAAATTTGGACACAGGCTGACAAGTCGTATTTTGGCCTAGTGAAGCTTCCCAAATGAAGAAAAATTCCTGAAAGCCAAGACCACCATTTTCCAATAGACAAGACTGGCAATACCAAACAGACACAGTGAAAATCTCAGATTAAAAAAAAAATAATGCCACCACAAAACAAAAACCCAAAACCCACAACCAAAACCGAACTGAGATAAATAGGGCCTATGGTAACCATGGGCTTAACTTGGCTGAGATTTAGTGTTATTTATTTGCTCACAAATTTTGTGAGTTGCTCATTTTTAAAGTTTCTAGCTATCATGTTTGAATGAAGAGTATGGCAAGATTTTCATGTAAGTAAATGAATGCAGGAAAGGGGCCTTCATATGTGAATTTATTTTTTTAAATATATTTCACTGTTTATTCTGCCTGGTTTGGCCTTGAACTTTGTATTTTTTGCAAGCAATTTTTTTTGTATTTTGTAAACCCCGACTTCTTTATTTTTTTAAACCAAATAGGTCAGGTTGTATTTTCTTATATGTTCATGGTATTTTTTACTACATGATACAATAAGAGGCATCTAAGTGAGATTAAAAGTTACTCAGTCAAACCAGAGTCACGTTTAAGCATAGATTTGAATAAATGCAGTCAGAATAAATTTGTGTTCTAGTGGTGTTAAGGCAGTCAGCTTTTATCTGAAAGACATTTTGTAACTTACTATACGAAAGAATGCAACTGAAGCTTCATTTCTGGCTTCAGATAATTAATGTTTTTGGTTCCAGCTAAGATTTTTGCGTTATTACTGTTGCACAGTTTACAATTATAACGTTAAGAACTGTTTTCGCTAGATGTCTTAATTTCAGCAGCTAATGGTGGGAATGAGCCTGCTTCGTTCTGTTGGCAACAGAGGCCTACAATTAATATGCTTTATGGAGTTTTTCAGTTGTAATCTCATTTAGAGAAAAAACATGCCTTCAGAGTAATGGCTTGGTTTGGAGATTGTTTATCGAACCTGGACTGGAAAGGTA
The DNA here is from genome assembly GCF_030867145.1 of Opisthocomus hoazin. Classification (NCBI taxonomy): domain Eukaryota; kingdom Metazoa; phylum Chordata; class Aves; order Opisthocomiformes; family Opisthocomidae; genus Opisthocomus; species Opisthocomus hoazin. Next base: position 32,248,015 of record NC_134415.1, read on the forward strand.
TTGGGTCATGAAGAACTGTTTATTACAATTCTGCCACTGAGCCCTTTGATAATTGGTATACATTAGAGACAGTATTCTGCAAATATTTATGAGACCATCTCGAGCCAACTGTTAAATGAGACAAATGTGAAATCCAGTCAGACTGTCATCATGAAAATGATATTGCCTGTGCCCCGCCGGAGGTTAGGTGTTCAGTGTCTGTATAAAGGCCTCAGAAACAGAGAAATTTGCCAAAGCATCTCAATCCCACAACATGAAACTGAGAAAAGAATTCTCCAGGCTTTCATTTCAACAATATATATTAAGCACTACAATATCACATCTACCTGAGAACGCTGCAACAACTGCGTCCCCTAAGATGCTGATCCTTCAAAATTCAACCCCTAGTTGTCCTCCTGATTTCAGTAAGAAGCGTAGGAGGGCTCTGGCGCTGGAGCTGGTCCCACCAAGGCTGCCTGACAACTTTTCTTCCTCTGATTCCTGTCCCTGAAGTACTCTTCAGCTGGAGGCAGAAAGAGGGGCAGGGTTTTGGGAAGAAGCACGGGGCAGTGGGTTTGAACTGCGCCAAGGCTCAGGAGAATGCTGGAAAACAATGTTGATAACCAAAAATGGGACTATTTTGTTCTCCTCCAGCAAGGGCCAGGAAAAATTGCTTTAAACGTAAGTTACAAATCCCAAGTCTCCTCAAGACAGCAGTATAAAGCTCTTGAGTTTAAGAGAAAATATGAAATAGTTGGCTGTGTAGAAATCTAATTCGAATAGTATTGGCTGTAAAATCTGAGTGTTGTCAAAGTAGAATTTGAGATTGCCTGCAGGACTGAAGTCTCAAATACTTGTAACAGTGAGGAAGGCCTCTGCAGGCTGTGCTTACTCACACGGGGCTGTGCACTTCCGTAGTCCTGGGAAGTTCAGTTATGCCGGCTGGCCTTGGGAGAACAGGTTGGCTATGCAGAGGACTTCTCTCCAAATGATGAACCCCTCTAAGACTCGAGGCACTGATTTTAGTATCCCAAGATATTAAGTTACCTTTAGTTTAAGAAATATTTTTAGAATTGTTGGCACATTAACTGGAGTTAATATCTCAAGACTTATGGCGCAGAACGGGTGACCATTTGAGTCCTCTGAATTGTTATTAAGCAGGTTACTGCTGCCTGTGATATTATGAATTACCAGTATTACTCTGTGTACTGATATTTAGGCTAACACATCTGGAGACTCAGAACTGTACGCTTTCTCAAAGCCACATGAAAACTCAGGTCACACAGTAGAGCCCTCAGAGAAGTCAAGTCTATGGAACTAAATTTAAGTAATGATCTGTAAACACTTCCTGAAACATGAAATTTTACTATAAACCCTTTGACCTTTATTTTTCTTTGTTACATAATAATGTTTGCATATTGTGTCTGTCTTGCATTTTCTCCCTTCCTATTTTTCATTTTGAATGAAAATGTTTGTGGCTGACAAGTCAAATAAATCCCATCTCAGAAATGTTTTCATTCCAATAAAATTTAGAGACCAAAAAATTAACAAAACTTCAATTGACCAGGCTACGAAAGATCTTACGTTCATTTCAACACTGTTTCTGTCCACCTGCTTATCTCTGTTAATGTAGTAAGGTGAAGATTTTGATGTTTAAAAATACCAATATTTGAAAGAGATGATGCTGATACCAGTGCTTATCTTTCACAGAATTAAACTTGTTTTAAATTCACCAGACCGCTTACGCAGCACTAAGGGAAAAAGTATACAAAAGTTTCCAATATTCAGGAAACAGAGCCTTAACACACTGCAGTAATAAGACCTGGCCATGAACTCCCCTAAATTTGTCTAGCTCTGAAATACTTACAACATTTCTGGCCAAAGTCGATCTTTTTCAGTCCCACAGCTAGATCTGAGAGCCTGGCTGTCCGGGGAGCTACCACGTGTCTGTGCCATACCTACCCACCTCTGTGCTTAAGACAAGTGTTATTGTTACTTTGGGGTCATTTTACCATTTTTTTTTATAGGTGCTGTAAAACGGTTGCAAAAACGAGTACTCCTATAAAGTTGGCAACCCAAGAAGGCTGAGAAACGTTATGACAAATGGCTTTAGCAGAGGCTTCAGCGGTGGGTGGGGTCATCAGCTTCTATTTCCTCTCCTGATTAGCCTCTTGCTTCCGTGGAAGAAAACAGCCGTAAGACTCATAGTAAGGTGGGGGGGTTATAGGCTGTTTAAAAAACCTGTGTGTTTATATATATGTGTATTATATGTATACACTTTATATGTATATACCATATATACACGTACTATATGCTTTTTCTCTCTTTCTCCTTCTCTCTAGTATCATATACGATCAAAGCATCCTGGCCTGTCTAGTGAAAATACCTCTACTGTTTGCATGAGGGGAAGAAATAAAAAAAAAAAAACCTACAACCAGAGCAGGACATTTGACATTGACCTTCAAATTTTATTGAACTAAATCAACAGAGGTTTTGTTTGCATGGACCGCAGTAAGGCAGGGATTCCACCCTTGACCATAGAAGAACTTTCTCATTATACGTAAATTTATGATACATCGAATTGGAACTTAAAACCCCCTATAAAGGAACAGCCTGCTAACAAACAGTACGGCTCTGGGTAAATGAAGTTGAGCACTTGCATTCTGGGAATTTTTGCAAAATATTTATCTTTAGAAACAGCTTTAAAAAAATGGTCAAGGCTATCAACAGTGCTGGGTTCAGCAATAAGGAGAGGGATACAGACACATGCAAACTGACTTGGGTTCTCTAAACAGGAGAAGGAGAAAAAAAAACACATTGAAACTTTGATCTCCACAGTAGTGCAACAAGCTTCCTTTCTGTATTGTATGTGAATTTATAAATAAAACTCATTATTGACTAAGGGAAGTTGATGCAATTCTCTAAGCAAGGGGTATTGAGATAAGAGTTTTGGCTGCTGTATCTTCTGCTGGGCCACTTACCTTCCCATTTTTGCAGCATGACTGTTAAAATACTCCAGCAGTAAGCCCTTGAAACAGTCAATTTTCTGTGGAAAACACAGACTGCAGTATTTACTAGTGTTTTTTATGGAAAACACAGACTACAGAATTTCCAGGTATGTGAAAGACGTATCAGAGGCACGTGCACTGAGGAATTGTAAATGTTTAAACAGAAAGTGGTGTTAGTTGTAGAGAAAGATAGAAGACTTTATTACTTGAAAATACAAAGAAAACCCGCTCTCACATCCCAAGCACCCCTGCCTACCAAGCGGTTTCACAGAAGGCTTCTGGCTTTTGAACCTGTATCCTTCAGTCTTCAGAGCGAGGTTACAGAGCAGAGAGCGACTTCAGCTGACGCAGCAGCCATCTGGGATCTCTGTGGGGTGGGAGGGACAGCACACACCTTCCCCTGGTTCCCGAGTGACAACCTGTGGATGGGGGGAGAAATTTGGCCTCGATCCCTGTTTATAGCACATTAATGATGTTACATCCCTAAACCATGGAGGAACACTGGCGCCTGGAAAAAACCCACAAACCTCAGCAAATGCAAAACAGACAGAACCCAAGGCTTTGAAGTGACAACCCAAGCCAGTACGCATGTACATGTGTGTGTGTGTATAAAATATACATACATATATGTATGTGTGAGTATAAAGAGTGAACAAAAATGTTAGCTCTCCAGCCTTCTTTGGGGAACCAATTCATGATTTTTATGCCTGTGCCTGGCAGTATGCACAGCTCCCTGCTGAAACGAGTACTTCAGCGGCTGCGTGGCGCAGGGTGAAGGGGGCAATGTGCTGCTGGTCCAGGGTGAACAAGCGGCAGAGCTGCCGGGTGGGAAGCAGCGGCGAGGCTGCAGGCTGGGCCAGCGCAGCAGCGCACGAGGCGCTCTGCGTCAGGTGGGACGTTGCACCCGCGGAGCTGCTATTGCTGCGTGTAGACTCTCAGTTAAATTGACTTCTTCTCCGATTAAACCTGTTCAACCAGTTCTGTTTATTTTTCTTTTTAAATATTGTGGTTTAAGTGTTAATTAACTCTTTGAACTTCAACAGCTATATTTCTACTAACATGGCAAAAAATGTATATGTATTTAATTTTTCCACTGTGTTTTCTCAAGGTGGAGGCTTTGTACAGATGCTGGCAAGAAACAAACAAAAAATGGAAGACTCATTCAGACGAGGCCACCAAAACTGTAAAACCTGCACATGACATTTCTAGTGGGTTCACATTATTTTTTTAGTATCTGCCACTGAAACTGCCTGTAGAAAAGATTTATACAATCCAAACTAGCATACATGCATCAAGTTACGTGTTTTAATAAATATTAGTAATAAAGTAAGTATTAGAGCAGAGCTGCAGTGTGTATGTGTGATCATTCCTACACATTTTTCATCGCTCAGGTTTTAAAATTCTTGCTACAATATGTATCCACATAAAGTTAGTTTCATTAGAAGCAGTTTCAAGTGAATGAATTGGAACCCTTGGGGCAGAATTTGCCTGTACAAGCCCACGCCTCCCTCATTTCCATAAATCTTTCTTACTTTCCTTCCCTACATCTTAAAGTCTATCTGCCTGTACTCTGGCCATCACTTTATACATGGCCTGTTTGTAACACAACAGCAACTTGGTCTGCATGTTCCTGGTTAAGCAGTGAGCAGCCAACAGCTGGAACAGGAGTGATAAAAGACGGTATTAATGTGAAAAGTTTCTGTGAGCCAGTACCTGGAGACAGATAAGAGGCAAAGATGGCTGCATGGGTCAGAGTCTTCTCCTGGTCTCTCTCCCCCACTTCTCTCCAGTTCTCCCATTTGCAAGGCAGGACGAGCTGAACCCAAATCATGAGTTATGGGAAGCAGAGGCTACTGTCAGACTTCTCATTTAATTGAAGGAGAAAGGATAATTAGGATGATTTCTAGCCTAAACTATACTAAAAACCGAATTCATAATTAATTCTGGCACTAGGCAGAGTGCCAGTTCAGACACTTGTTTCTTATGTTAAATACCAAATGCAGAATCATCTCTGGCTGTTAGTGCAAAAGTCATCTGTTCCCGCTGTGGATACATCTGTAATTTTCAAGTTTCTTGATAGCAGTCGCAGGCATTCCCAAGCAATAAATGGGTCAGTGTTCTGAAACAAGTGACTCAGATATTTTTTTTAAAAAAAAAAAAAAAAAAGGTATTTCTGTTATGACCAATTCCCACACAATGTTTATTTGTTCAGTTCTACTTAACCACACATGCACAAAAGGAAACTGCACTTTGTTCTCAAGGAAAGCTAGTGTTGCTGCAGACATCGGTACCTTGGCACAGAGGCCCAGCAGGGCAGTTGTGGTGGCTCATAAACGGTTTTCCCAGCCTGTGCGGGGCTGACCCATCCCAAAGAGCTTTGATGAGATTTTTAAGGCCAGAATTAGACCGCTGTGCACACAACGAATCTGGGGTTTTCACGGGCAGCGGGTGGCAGGATCCTGTTTTAAGAGTCATCGTTAAATACAGTGTTAAATACAAAAAAACCCAAAGATGCAGGTAGCTGACACTGAGCTGCATGAAATTGCTTCGCCCCCGCCAGGTCGGACGGTCTCGCTGCTGGAGCAAGCCGTTATTTTGCTGACCAGCAGCACTCCTCAGTGATAACCTGACCTGAAAGCACCCTCCTGCGCATCAAAACAAAGACGCTTCCTACTCCTACGTGCTTTGCGTTCATGCCAACAGGCAACATGACTCACTCTATTTACTTTTAAAGTGTGCTTTCCTTTCAAAATGACTCCGGCTGACCTGGCCTGGATGGATCCCTCCTGCTACGACGGCCAGAGCCATGGCATGCACAAGCCCGTGTGCTTGAAGACCCACAGACCTTAGCAGTGTGTAAAACTGGGCTGCGCTGGACTTGTTTTCGCTTTTTCTCACTTTGTTTCTCTAAGATGAAGCTGCTGTTGTGCGGCTCGGAGGTTATTCCTGTGAAGCACTGGTGTTCCTCATCTTACACACACACTTGTGGTGAAAGCACATGGCGCGTGGCAGGAGGAGCTCGCAGTGCAAAGGCGATTGGGAAACCAAGTCTGAAAAAACACACCGCAATCTAAAAAATACCAGATTCGCCCTCTTACTTCTCTATTCCTTTCCCCTCTGCTGTGTATAAAAACATTACCCCGAGCATGTTCTCCTCTGGTTATGACCTTGCCCAACATAGTGCTAGCTGTGGTGGCACAGGGCAGCTGGCTGTGAAGCCATTTCCCGGACCAGCTGAGTTTGGGCTCCGTGGAGGTCCACCGCATGTTTGCTGCCACTTCGGCACCGAGAGACCGCGTGAGCTTTCACCTGAGAGGGGGAGAAAAAAAATGAAACCCAGATGGAGTCACAGAGCAGCTGTTGATGGCCAAAACCGCTGGGGCTGCTTTTGCAGCCTCAAGCATATAGGCTCTAGGCAAGGCTAAACAGAAATCGGGAGCTCATCACTGCTTCCTCAAGCCTTGCTTCAAAGCTGGGGTTTTTAAGTGTTTTCAAGTTTGAAACAGAGATTTTCTGTGCAAACAGAAGAGATAAACCAGCATCAGCTGACGTGAAAATACATTTTTCAGTAGTTCCAGTGGCTCACATAGGCTTGGAGTAGGGTGGGGTGGCAAAAACTTTCCTATTCAAGATATCCGGAAACACCTTGCAACATTCGGGCCACTAAAGCCGGTTTGTGGACAGCGATTGACCCAGCCTCACGCACAGTTCCACTGCCCTCACTTTAAAAAGGTCTGATTCATAAACGCACAAAATCTGGGGAGGCTTCTCATGTTGCTTTGAAAGAAAACCTCAGGGAAAGGCCTTTCTCGAAATGCTTTCTTACCTACATATTTACATTTCAGTGAAGAGACTGTATAGGTGACCCAGGCCGTAAATATTGCCAATGCTGGTGCTGCTCTAGGATTGACTGGAAACCGAGTTTTGCTTTCAAGTTCAAGATGAGATTGTTTCCTTTTCCTGCACACAGCTGCCAAGCACTTCTGGAGCCTTCTCAAGCGCGGCACGTTTCCTTTGCTGGGAGAGGGGAATTTCCGCTTCTCACAGCGCCGAGACCCTCCCACGCCCCCAGTCTGTCCCCTGCTTACTGTATACAGCTTCTCAGAAGACCAAAAAAAATGCGAAATGCTAACTGGTCTGGCCCCTTTGTATTTATTCAGTTGCTTTGTTCATTAATCATACGTGTCTAAACCTTCCTTTCCTCGCCAGAGCAGGCACAAGGAGTTAACATTAGCACTTGACTGCAAAAGGGAGCCCAGCTGCTGGTTTGCTTCCCTCCTCACTCCCCAGTTCTCAATAAATCAGCACCGGTGAAGTCCACTGACTTTCCCCGCAAAATGAGAGCCCTGCCAGTCTTTAGAGACTTGTGCCTACTTACCCTGTTTCTTTTACCTTATTTTTATTAGCGTAGTAGAGCTGGCACGTGCACTGCGCTGTTCTGTTTCGGCTTTGTAATGCTGCTCTTTGCGTGCCTGCGAACCGACACGGTGTCACAGCTTCCACAGGGCCAGCGAGGAACCGAGTCACGCGCTGGAGAGAAGTTGTCTTTAACTCAATAGTTAATAAATTATGCTAAGCAAATCAGAGACTATAGGCTTATAAACATCTAAGAAACTGTGTTTATCAATATGTAAGAAATTTAGAAGTGCAAATCTGCGTAATGATATAGGCTATATATTGCACATAACCCACAATATATAATTAATATAGAATTAATAACTATACCATTATGCACAATTATATAATTTGTAATATAAAAAGTTATTTATTTTATATCTGTAATATAAACACTTCTGAAAATTTATAATAAAAATTGTACTTGGTAAAGCCAGCTATGAGCTTTCTCTGCAATTCTGGGAAGTACTTTTTACTTCAAATCTACACAACCTGGTTAAAATCTAGTTTATAGCTTCAGCACATTCAACACACAAACACTTTGCCTAAAAGCAAGAGTTTCCAGAAGCCATGTGTCTGGGCCTTATTGTTTTGCTCCTCAGACAGGAAAACTATTGTACTGCAGGCATCCTCAGTAGCTGCCCTGTAGTGAGAGCGATTCTGAGATACAGGCTTCGGGAGTCCTGCTTGTCACAGTAATTTCTGCTGAGCTGCTGCAATTTACCCAATTTGAGAACGTGCCACAGTGCAAGTGCAAAACAAAACACAAAAAGAAAAAAAAAATAAAAAAGAAAAATAAAAAGAAAGAAAAAAAAGGAAAAAAAAAGAAAAAAGAAAAAAAGGAAAAGCTGACTCGCCATCAGCTTCCAGATAATGTGGAAAGCTGGGAAGGCTGCTTTGGCTGGTAAATCATAGGAACTGATTGGATACACTCTTTCATCAGGAAACAGCATCCAATTCTGAGCATCACGCTTTGAACAAGCAGCCAAATTTTAACCTAGAGAGAGTTCATAAAACCACCAACCTCGGGGACCCTGAGGCAGCGGACCTCATCAGGGGCTGCGGCTGACGCACAAATCAAAAGCAACAGTATAAATGCACAAGAATATGCTTTTTCTGAAAGCCCAGGAGACTCCAAGGGCCCCAACGGAGTAGGGTATTGTGAACTCGACACAAAAACCCCAGCCACCATTAATGCCCCCATGAAGCAATCCCGAGACTGCTCTGACCTACATTGCTCTTAGTGTCCATGCTCCAGCTTCAATTAGGCTCCACAAAAGGGAGCACGCAGCCCTCGCCTCTTGCAGCAGCAACAGCTAACGCAGCATCATTAGCAGGTCTGGCAGCCCATAGAGAAATAATTATGCGCATTATGAAGCAGCGACGGCAATGACAGGCTCAGAAGGCAGTCCCATAATCAAGTGAACATATAGATAAAAACAATAATAGCATACGGTAACTCTGAGGAAGATAATAAATGGGTTATTGAAGTTTACTTCGAGGAACAGGAAGATCAACTTAGACAGGAGGGAATCAAGCTGGCATTTCTTTTGATTCAAGTTCAACCTCAGCTATAATCTATACATTTAGGGCTAGGTTCAATTCAGACTACCAGCGGAGACCCCCCCTACACACACACACACACCACACTGCTTCATGTATGGTATTGAGCTAGTTCACTTCAGACCTCGGCTGCAATAGAAATTTTTTAAAATGTGAAATTAAATAATTAATATATTTGTACTGCATCCAGCTCTGGAGCCCGCAGCATGAGAAAGACATGGACCTGTTGGAGCGGGGCCAGAGAAGGCCACAAAAATGATCAGAGGGCTGGAACACCTCTGCTATGAGGAAAGGCTGAGAGAGTTGGGGTTTTTCAGCCTGGAGAAGGCTCCAGGGAGACCTTTTAGCAGCCTTCCAGCACCTGAAGGGGGTGAAAGGTGGGGACAAACATTTTAGCAGGGCCTGTTGTGACAGGTCAAAGGGTAATGGTTTTAAACTAAATGAGGGTAGATGTAGACTGGTTATAAGGAAGAAACGTTTTACAATGAGGGTGGTGAAACACTGGCACAGGTTGCCCAAAGAGGGGATAGATGCCTCATCCTGGAAACATTCCAGGTCAGGTTGGATGGGGCTCTGAGCAACCTGATCTAGTTGAAGATGTCCCTGCTTACTGCAGGGGGGCTGGGCTAGATGGCCTTTAAAGATCCCTTCCAACCCAAACTATTCTATTATAAAGTTCTGAAAGCATTCAAAAGTGAATCTTTAGACCGTTGTTGTGTTGCTAAGCAAAAGATTTAGGGATCATTCTGATTGAACCTTAGACCCAAGGGGCAAAATCATAATTTAAGTCTTGGTTATTGAAATAAGTACTTTATGAGAGATTTTAAAAGTACAGGTAATCTTTGGAAAATGAAAAGTTTTAATGTACAGCAAGTTATATCTGAAAAACCAGTAGCGTCCCTTTAACATTACACCTGTGGCCTATTGGCTGCATTTCACAGAATCACAGAATGGTACGGGTTGGAAGGGACCTCTGTGGGTCATCTAGTCCAAGCCCCCTGCCGAAGCAGGGTCACCTACAGCAGGCTGCACAGGACCTTGTCCAGGTGGGTCTTGAGTATCTCCAGAGAAGGAGAATCCACAACCTCCCTGGGCAACCTGTTCCAGTGCTCCGTCACCCTCAGAGGGAAGAAGTTCTTCTTCAGTTCACTTGGTAGGAAGCTGTACATGTTTTGATTTTGGGGTGAGATGCAGCATTTTATGTTCAATCCTGAAGCCTGTCAGTTTGTGTTGTGTCCCATTTACGGTGGATACTTCTAGACAAACATGTAGCCAACCAGCATCAGCTCTTGCAGTACCTGCCTTAGATAAAAGGAACAGAAAATAGCGATGTCCCTGTAGGCTTCCTGGGTGCAGGCACACCTATGGTCCTCTGTAGATATATGGTCATTTACTGCTTGCTTTCCTCCCCTCCCCCAAAATAAGCAGCAGGTGCTTCAATGTCGGATATTTAAACTCCTTCAGTTCCAACAACCAGGCCAGGACCTTCCCAGCAACGGGGCTTTTTTCGTTCCTAAGTATTTTTCAATTAAAAAAAAAAAAATTTTTTTAAATCTCTGGTTTGAGTTCAGTAAGTTGGGCAAAATTCAGGCTGTCCCCTGTCAGCGCGTCTGGAAGCCGTAAGTGGAGTGCGGGACACTGGTTGTGTAACAAACCCGCAGGTCACCTGCGTGCAGGCACCAGCTATACATCCACAGGTCCCACACCCACTTCTGCACCTACGCTGCTGGCTGCGTGGAGTCAGACCCCCTTCCACAGCACCCGGACTGACAAGAAAGACGTTACTACTGAAAGCAGAAGAGATGGTGAATATGGACACTGTGATGCAGGTTCAGCGAGCGTTCATGCAAAGCACCGGTTGAAGTTTCCAGGTGGAACCAGACACGATGCAGAGCCGAGCCCTTTTCAGAAGGAAATGAATTTGCTGGGCTTCGTGAGGCTGCGCCAGGCAGACACCCACGCTCGGGACACGGTGCGAAGGTCTGCAGCGGCGTTTCCAACTTCATTGAGCTCTTGCTTACCCTCAGGACAAGCTGGTAGCATCTGAAGTATGGGGAGGAAACGGCCGGGGGTTTTGTTTGGTTTTCGTTTGGTGGGGTTTTGTGGGTTTTTTTGGTGCTCTGGCAGCTGAAGGCTTTGTGCAGCACACAGAACGCGCTGTCCCAGCAGCGTGGTTTCTGTGCTTCAGCTCGCTTCCTGCGCCCTGCCACAGCCCGTTGATTTCTCCGCATTAGTGCTGACGTGCTCACCACGCAGTAAGGGTTTTGGTCAAAAAACAAATCAAATTTTAGTAAGCTGCCAGGAATCAAACACCGAGACGGTACAGCGAGAATTATTTTAAATTAATATATTGGGTCACTTAGGTCAACATCAAGCTCCTTTATACCTTCTGTTATTCTGTTCCAAAATAGATCCCATTGTAATGTTCCCAAAGCATAACATACTGTGTCAGAGCATCAGTCCTATTGAGTTGCCTCAATAAAAACCTCAGACATCGCTTGGGATCAAATTCTGCTCTACTGAAACAGCCTGTGTTGCGGCTCCGAAACAGAACGCAGCTCTGACACACAGCACAGCCCTTCAGGAAGCGGTTGCATTCAGACAGCACCACGACCGTGCGCAGTAGTGTTCTCAGAGCTTCATCAGCTCTTTGCTGTATCATTTCTCTATTGTTTCCTGCTGCAGAGAATAAGTTGCACATATGAATGGCTCTTACAACTCCGCAGATAAAAGGTAAAGAATATTTTTGTGATGCCTTTTATTTATACCCCAACAATATGTTTACTTGCCAAATTATTATACAGTATAGCAGTAGGCTCATCTAGGTAGTTCAGTCTTTCACAACTGTAACTATCAAATACATGTATATATTTCCTGTACTAATCTGAAACACTGAACCTGAAGAGTATCTGTGCAGGTCTGGTACACCAACTTATAATTTTCCCAGTGGAAAAAGGTATCTTTCCAATTATTCACCCCACCTCCCACAATTGCTTAATTATACATAACATATTTAATGCCATTTTAGATAAAATCCACAGCTTGAAACCAAGCATACAATTTGGATCTTCAAAAGGCATCAGTACCAGGCAGGGCTGCTTTGAATTATATGATAAAACAAGCTACAAGGACTTTTAAGCTCCTAATACAACTGCTTCTCATTTACCACTGACATTATACGTAAAGAGATGTGTTAACTGAACGCATCTTTTCACATTACCTCCAGAAGAGTGAATCCCTTTGGTCTTTAAAAAGCACATACTGCATTCTTTCACGAGATGTGTGAAATTCAGACGAACCTGTATCTTTTCTGGTGGGAAGCCTAGGGGGAGAATAAAGGAGAATTTTGCTTGTTTAGTTTAAATCACTGAATGCTTGTCTAAAAAGTAACTTCTTTCAGCATTTAAAATAAGCTAAGTCCCAAGGGGTGAAATACAATTCCCCAAACTTGCATGGTGTTTGATGGGTTTTCACAGAAATGTTAATTCAAGAGTGATTTGCATTACATCTGCTCTCTCTTCTATGCATCTGCATCAATGGCTTTAATTAACCTCTGAGAGGCTGCATGGGGATGGATGGGCACTGGGGAAATACCCGCGCAGCTGGAGATGTGCTCGCTATTCTTCAGGTACCTCCTTTTGCTTGGATTACTCCTTTTGGAAGGCACATTGCTTGCTTTGGTAGTGTCCCAGTGAAAAATAGTGAAATTACCTGGCCTGGCTAGGGAAACACAGTCACGTGGTTCAGCCATGTTTCATCGGCGCCAGACCTCAAAGAAAGAGGACTTTGACAAGGCTGAGATGTTCTAGGACTGACACTGATTCAGGGAAAGCAAATCCTTAAAATAAAGAAGTAAATTAGCATTAGTGAGTTTATTCCATGATATTTAAAGCAACGAATTAAACTTGTAAAGTGGATTACAGGGAAATTCCATCTGGAACAAACCTGAGGATTGCCTCGTCCAACCCCTGGCTTAAACCAGGGTCAGCTGTAAGGTCAAGCCTGCTCACTCAGAGCTTTAAATGCCTGTGATATGGCATTTTGAAGAGGTCAATAAAACATCCTTTAGTGCCTGCACTAATACCCAGCTATCCCATCTATTGTCATGGACAACACGGCAGTTGTAAGCTGTGCCATCAGATACCACTACAGTGAAGTGGTTCTAAAACACATAAAAGAGTCAAGATGAAGACCTTTTCTTCCTTGGTACATCCTTGTACCTACTCAGCAGATTCACAGAATTACTTAAATTAGAAGGACTCCTTGGAATAAAATCCCCCAAATCCTGCACCACCACCATCCCTCCCAGGGATGGGTTTAGTGTGGAAACAGAACCACAGCATTGCAAAGCATGAAGGGCTCACCTGATGCCAGCAGAAAGGCTGGACATGGTAGATGCTGATCATTGCGTTTAACCCACCCTGGCAGATGCTGAGGCAGACAAGGAGGGGCACCACAGAAACCTGAAGAAGCAGGCACATGTAGAGCACCCTGCCTGAATCCCTGGAGACCTGCTGCTGCTCAGGCAGCCTGAAGCACCTCAGCTGCTTCCATAAGGAGGGGACTAGAAAAGGGCTTGGGTTTCAGTTTTGCTTTGGGTTTTTTGTTGTTTTGTTTTTGAAGTTTCACCACAAACTGTTGCTTCTTGGTACAAGACTCCTGGCTGAGTGCAGGCATCGAAAGCCAGCAATCATCAGGCACCAGCAGCTGTGTCTAGGGAAGATCAGGCTCTGCCTCAGCTGGGGTATTTTCTTGGTCAGGTTCCTGTTTGGCTCAGTCTCTGAACATCCTTACACTTTTCAGAGAAGCAAAGAGCAGCGCTATTGCTAGCAAACTGGCTGGACAATACATCTGTCCTTGAAGAGGCTGTGGGTAAGCAGTGGAAGAACCCATCTGCTTTTCTTGGCCTACATTAGCTAGGGACAGTTACTCAGTGATAGGAGAAGCCCAGCTGCAGAAACACTCCAGCCTGCTGCCAGTTGGGCAGCCTGAGAAGCCTGATAAAGCTCAAAATGCCATGCCCGGAGCTTGGCAGCAGTGGCCTATGGCTTATCCAAGAAGCAGCCCGCCACAGCAGCAAGGCAGGCAACACCACGCCCCCACCTCCTGCAGCTGCCTGAGGATCTTGACTTCATTTTTTAAATGAAACTTATGATTACAAAGGTGCTCTAAAGGAGGTGGGAGGGAGATAATTTATGGTGGGTCATGTATTGTAAGAAAGGTTGAATAACATGGAGGTGGACCTTCAAATCACAGAGCAATAATTAAGGTATCACCACTTCTGAAGACAGTTGTGGTGGGCACAGGAAGGCAAGAAAACACATCTACAAGGGCTTACTTATAAGGGGGAATAGGAACAAGGCAGACCCTTGAACAAAAACCATGGCATCCACGCAGTTCCTGGACATCCTGTGAACTAATGGAGCCTACCAGCTTCTGGAAGAAATGGAGGAGGACACACAAGAAAAGCACTCTGCTCCCAGGAGGAGAGACAGGGAAGTCTCCCCTGGGCTCTTGGGTTTCTCAGAAGGGAATTTCTCCACTCATGATGCCCTTGGGGAAGGAGATGTGTCCACAGGAGTCCTCTCCTTGTTTAATGAGTTTCTCTTCCTTTGTAATCTCACTGATTTCGAGTTGGATGACAGAAACCTGCTTACAATGGCACCCAAACAACCAGCTGTGCAGCACTTGGGGAACTGCAACAAATTCCTTGGGAGAAAAAGAGCCAAAAGGAACAGCTCCTTGAGCAACTGTGGCCCCAATGGCCCCATATCATCAAGTCACATCCTCTGGAGACGCTGGTTTCTCTCAGCTGACTATTACCTAGGCTGAGTATTTTAGAGTTGAAGGCCTAATCCGGGTGTGAAAACTGAGATTGTGCCAATCACTCCTGAAACCCTAGGTTTCGTTTAGGGCTATCAGCACTACCCTTGGGAATTAACCCTCCTGACCTTCTCCTGTTCCCAAAAGGTAGTGATTTCTTCCAGTCACACTTGGGAAAAGAGGATGTCTCAGCACTGCTTCTGGAGTACTTCTCTCTCTCTGCAGTCAGAACAGACTTTTAGGGAGATTGCAGATGGCATCTGTTCTGCAGCAAGGTGCTGAGGATGCAGTAGCTCCCCAACACACGCCACTGGGTATTAGCACCAACATTCAGCTAAATAAATAGTATTTGCAGGCTCCTGTCAGTGACAACTCTAGCTTTACTAACTCCCCAAAGCCTTTTTGCCCTGCCAGCCTCAAACTCCACTGGCCATGGGATGGTACCACTTGTACATCTCTATTCTGAGCACATTGGTAGGATCAGCAGCTCTCCATAAGGCATTTTTCTCTAAACTTAGATTAACTGTCTGTTTATGGCACATGAACCTGTTGCTTCATGTCAGGAAGTAACATAACTCAAACCGCAGAACCAAGATTTCCTTCTCTATTTTTTTTCTTGCAATTTTAGCAGCTGGTTTTGGGTCAGGTCTTAGAAATACAATGGTGTCAGGGTCAGATTTTTGTTAGATGGTAAAATGCATTTTTTTTTACTGGTTGATTACTTGAAGAATGATTCTTTTTACCTTTCAGAAAATTCTACCTCAACATAACACCAAGGGCTGAGATCGAGAGCCATTCAGTCACCGGAGCAAAATGAAAGAAATAGGGGAATGCTTCAATAAAATCACTTAGAAGAATGAAGACACTTGAGTAAAAACATCGCTAATTTGCACCAACTGGACATTTGACAGAACTGAAGCAGCAGTTGCAGACTTCTCCTTTCCCACCAACAACTTCTTGTATTTGATGGTACTCTACCATCATCACTTGACATTTTAACTGCTCCATTTGTAACACAGCCTAGTATTTGTGCATGCCCAATATAAATTTTGGGCCACAGGCAAAGCAGTCTAAACATACAGAGTACGTCTTGCTGCCCAGATACACGAAGTCCACTCATCGGCATCTTTTCCGCTCTTGTGAAAAGCAGAAGCCATTGTAATTGTGGGCTTAATTTAAGTAAGAGTTAAGATTTGTGGATGAAAAGCCCATCAAGAATTACACAGCTTTGCTACACTAAGAAAATAGCAGATGCTGATGTAATGAGAGGAATGACCACACGTTTCTTGTGATATCCCGTACTTGGTTCACTAGGAATATTTAACATGAGTATGACATACTCTTTAAAAAAAGTCTAATCTTGCAGAAATCATACGAGCAAAGCTTCAGTTTTGAATGAGAACTGAAGGATTCGATCCTCTATTAAAATCTCTTTATTGCCGCAGGCTTCTATGTGTTCTTGCATAGAATTTATATAGCCAGGATCTCCATAAATGTAACAGAAGTGTGGGTGTGGATGGGACCTCCAAGCGCCATCCAGTGAAACTCCTGTGATAAGACATGATCAGGGAAGCCTCAGTTAACATCATTGAGATCTTACTATAAAACCCTCCAGTGAAGAAGAATGCAAGACTTCTGTAACCCATTCTAGATTTCACACCGTGAAATAACTTTAAAGTTTAAATAAGTAATTTTAAACTTAAAATTATTTGTTAAAATTATTTTAAATTAAGATATTTCTTAATAACCTAGGTCTTCATTGCATCTAATGAAGATGATTATCTTACTGGAAAGCAGCCCTGAAGAAAGAACATGGATCTTCAAATCTTTATAAAGAAACTTCTCATATTGAAAGACCAGTGTGCCTTCTCAGCTGAGTCTTTTCTAGAATCCACATCTCCCGTTCTTTTTGATTCTCCATGAAGGTCATCCTAGCTCTCCCACCTCTCATCCCTTGACTAAATTACATAAATCTATTCCCCTTCTCCACAGTTCCACGTAGGATGGAGTGAGTGCTACCCATACCACCCGTATATTATGCTTTTAAGTACTTCTCAATTATTTCACAAGGGTCTTTTTTCATCCTTCAACAAATACTGTGTCATGGGCTCCCACCAGGTGTGACGCCTAGCTTACTACCCCTGTTTTCCCCACAGCATCCCATTCAGCTCAATCCCCTACCCACAACACTGGGTGAACGTAATACAACCATGTCTGTGTGTCTCCCTTGTACTCAAGTCTCTGCTGTTCTACTGCACTGAATGTCATACTTAGATTTTAGGCCATCTCTTCAATTTATCAGACTTATTCTGAACTCTCAGTCGTTTATTTAAAATGACTAAAGAAGCGAACCCAGGACAGATGTTCATCTGGATTTCACTTGACAGCTCACCATCTTCCTTGTCCTTTTGGGCAGGAAGATAAATGTTCCTTGCAAGTATCTCTTCCCGTCTTCCTCCAAAGCAGTCTGAGCCATTACCATAATAGCAGGGAGCTCCAGACTACCCGTTCTCCCCACTTACGTGGTCTTGTGGGACATTCTTGGAGCATCATTAAAGTTAAGATACAATCTTGAACTCTTCCTTATTATCAACTAAGCAGATGACCTCACTCAAGGAAATGGTTTGCATGGGTTTATTCTCTTCAAATCCATGACAGCCTTTTTTTTCGCTTTCTTTTTTTCTTTTTAAACAAAATTACTTTTTTAATACTTACAACCACACATTTTATTCATTTCAGCATCTTTTGAGGATCAAAGCTATACCAATGTGTTCATAATTCCCCCAGTCCTCCTTTTTCAACCTTCTTCTAATTGGTAATATGTAGACTGTGTTACCAGAATCAGCTGGTAGAGACAAAGCTTTAAACAATCATTCATGTTCAAACATTGGACCGCATATTTCTAGAACCTATCAAACACACATCACAAGACAAAGAGGCTGTGAAGCTGCAAATGCTCTATCATTGCTTCCCAGTTACTGTTTCATGAGATTATCTCTGCCATTGATGTCACTTTTCCTTATCCCTGTCTTGGTCCAGCTTTGTCAGTGATACTTCTGTCTCTCTCCATCCCATGCAGACTGCCATCCCATCAATCCCATTATAGCCTACCGTCTTGGAAAGATCTTTGTTCAGTTTTTTAATTTTAAACAATCTTGAGTGTTTAGGAATAGGGATCCTAAGTGGGAACACCTTCCCTTAATTGCCCCATCATGTTTTTGTTGAAGCTAGCAGAGTGTAAACACCTCCCCCGCACCTCATTACAATTAATACCTCCTTCTCACAGACCTTATTTTTCCTCTTCATTGGCTCCAGCTATTTTTCACATTTCCCATGACGTTAGCACAATATTGGGCATTGTATCTGGAGTGGAACCGCCCTGCAATTTACTCCAGCTTGCTGCCTTTGCTGGGTGATTTCACAGCAAATGATTATTTGCTAATTAACATACAGTCATGTGAGTAACACTCCAGTTGAACATTCTTGGGAGTATTTCATATGCTTTTATTTTTAAACTGTATTCTTGATACTGGAGTAAATGCCTGGGTGTTTGTACGATTGTGTCCTGAGGCGTCAGGTATTTTTTTTACTTGCTTAAGGGCAAAAAGCATTACACGAAGTAGCACAGTCCACATTGCCTGCCTCCTCCCCCTTCCTCCATAACTACAGCCAGACTATTCTTCTGTTCATTACAGCATCACTATTTTTAGATATAACTGAAGAAGATCCTGATATGGGGGGACTCTGGCTGTAGGGAGCCACACAATACGAGTATATGATTGCTAATAAAGCTCCAGTGAAATATGGTGGGGTGCAGGTCTTCTGGAACCTAAACCTAACTACTAATTACTATAACACAAGTCACCTTAGCAAAGATTTGCAAAGTATCTCCATATCTAGGGGCTCAGAACCACTCTTTGGCTGATGAAGCACACCAGAAAATCCCAACCTCTGCCCTGAACTGAGCAGGACGTCTCATCTGCTGCAGCCCTGGAAGCTCAGTAACTCTGAAATACTAAAGTCTGGACCAGAGTACATAAAAAAGAGACTCTGAAGGTCACCTATACGACTGGTAGTGTAGAAGTGTCTTTGAACTCCAAGTCAAAGACCCTTTCTTTGTAAAAACCTGTATGAGTCCCTTTATTCCCCCAAACACAATTTAAATATACAGCACATAAACGGAATCCCATGCTATGGAAGAAGGGTCATTGAGGCATCAGCAGAAAAGAATGCAACTTCATAATCAGTATTTAGATACTTAATGGTATTAAGTACTGTAAGTGAGAGAGAGAGAGAACTTAAAAAATCAAATAGTCAAAGTCAAGGCAGAAAGCCATATAACCAGAATGACCCCTTAAAGAAGGCTCACCCTGCTCCAACAGTCTTGGAACATGAAAACTCTGTATATAAGACAGCTTCATGGGGCTTCAGACCAGAGTCATTCTCAAGAGCAGCCTCGGGGCCTTCCCTTGTTTGCATCGTGCTGTTCTAAAAGGCTGTGGTACACAGCATGGTCAAAGCACTAATTGAGAAATAATCTCTGATGGTAAAGAGACAGCTCCTGAGTGCAGTCTAGGGAAAAACACTGCATTCTCTGTAGCCCGAAGGATGGAGCTGGAGGGGAGGGCTGTTCATCAGCTGGCACTTGGATGAACTGGCAGGCCCCAGGTGCAAGGAAGGGAGGTTCTAGATCTGGTTCCAGATACGTTTTGGGTTCTATACTGGGTTCCAGATCACGTTCTAGGTTGGAGGGTGGTTCTATATCTGATAAAATGGAAACTTTAGTAACTGCTTAGTTCAGCAGCTTGGACTTCATTAAATTAAGTACATTTCTGTAAATTGTTGTGGTATTGACTTTGTATTTCTTCTGTATCTTCAAAGGCGAAAACCAATTGAATCTTGAGTTCACAAGAAGCTACAAGAAGACTTTTGAGAATATTTTCATAGAATCACTAAGGTTGGAAAAGACCTCTAAGATCATCAAGTCCAACCATCAACCCATCACCACCATGCCTACTAATAGTTGAGCAACGAAGCTGCATAATTCATGGCAATTTCTAGAATATATTCTACTGTTTTGCACAGTGATCTGACTTGAATATTACGTATTTTATGCTATCCACAAGGCCTTAATACTGCAAGGGAAAGAAATCAAGATGGCTCAAGGATCTTAAACGAGCACCACCCACCCTCCAGCACAAGACCTGCCTTGTGCCAGCAAGGTCGGTTTGCTCTGGAGAGAAAAAAATGCTGAAAATGCATTAGCCATGTAGAGCTTTTACGCTTTATTATGCAGCAGTCGTCTTTATCTTCACAGCATCTGGGAGAGATTTAGGTGTCTGATTCTGTACTGTTCCCTACTGTAAGTTCTGCATGTTTTACATATGACAAAACTGATCAATTTTAAGCATGACTTGAAAGAAAATAATTTTACTTGACCCACTTCACATTTGCTTCTCATCCTGTCCTGCAAAAAACTTCATATCTTTTGTCATACTGAAGACTGATTCTATTTGGGAAGATGAAGACCTAGATAAAATTAGTAAAGGACACCACAAAACAGCGACTGTGAAAACTGCACAGTGGAAAACAGTATATTGAAAAGTCTCTTTAAACCCATGCAAACACTAAGTAACCTAGCCCCCCCCCCACCGTGAGCATATTTAGGCCTGTATGTTCCCGCATGTTGTACATCTATTAAAAGTGAAGACAGACAACCTTTACAGTGTGCTTAACCAGATGAGATGCAGATCTGATGTTTGCATTTCCAGAAACATTTCAAATATATAACCAATGCCTACAAAGATTTTGGCTCCTACACTTGAAAAAATACTAGTTTTGAATAGTGCAGTCTTTTGGCATCAAATGAGATTCCTGCAACCCTCACTGACAAGCAGGTGACAAGGGCAAAACGCTGACAGAGATTCATAGGTTGCAAAAGACCTCTAAGATCAAGTCCAACCACCCACCCAACACTACCATGCCTACTAAACCATATCCTGAAGTGCCACACCTGTACGTTTTTTGAACACCTCCAGGGACGATGACTCCACCACCTCCCTGGACAACCTATTCCAATGTCTGACCACTCTTTCAGGAAATAAATTTTTCCTAATATCCAATCTAAACCTCCCCTGATGCAACTTGAGGCCATTGCCTCTCATCCTATCGCTAGTTACCTGCCTTGTTGCCCTTCTCTGGACACGCTCCAGCTCCTCAGTGTCCTTCTTGTAGTGAGGGGCCCAAAACTGAACACAGTACTCCAGGTGCAGCCTCACCAGTGCCAAGTACAGGGGCACAATTACCTCCCTGCTCCTGCTGGCCACACTGTTCCTGACACAAGCCAGGATGCCATTGGCCTTCTTGGCCACCTGGGCACACTGCTGGCTCATGTTCAGCTGGCTGTCAACCAACACCCCCAGGTCCTTTTCTGCCAGGCAGCTTTCCAGCCGCTCCTCCCCAAGCCTGTAGTGTTGCATGGGGTTGTTGTGACCCAAGTGCAGGACCCGGCACTTGGCCTTGTTGAACTTCATACAGTTGGCCTTGGCCCATCGACCCAGCCTGTCCAGATGCCCCTGCAGACCCTTCCTACCCTTGAGCAGATTGACACTCCCACCCAGCTTGGTGTCATCTGCAAACTTACTGAGGGAGCACTCAATCTCCTCATCCACATCATTGATAAAGATGTTAAACAAGACATGAGAGGCCCAGTTCATCCTCAGCATCATGCTAGATGCTCTGCTCTCCCTACAAGCTCTCTGCTCATACTTCAGGAGTTTTCTTTGCAGCCAGACTCTGAGATCATACATAACAGAAAAGCAGTTTGGAAGAAGAGCTGGCACATAAACCAGCCACATCCAATTTCTATCTTCTGTTATCTGACAAGGTCAGAGTAACAGTGAAAACAGAGTGTCCCACCAGCAGTCTAATAATACAGCTCACGACCAGCAGCGACAACTATTAAATGCTATAGCAGAAAGATATGCGTCGGCTTGTGTTCAATTACAAAAATCAAGGCAATGCAAGTACTAAAAACCCCACCTCACTGTAGCTTAGGGGAAGGATGCTGTGCCGACAAAGGCAGGAGCAGAATCCAGTCCTTCCCTATGAGTAACCCAAACTGCACCCTCAACACGAGACTGTTTTCTAGATGAGGTCAAACAAATTCTGTCCTCCTCCCTGGCAGCTACAGGACAGAATTTGAATTTATAAAGCCACAGCTAACTTTGTATTAACATGTACTTTTTAGCTTAAATAGAAATGCCTTCAGACTTACAGATTTAGTCTCTGCAGCTGACACAAACAGGGGTATGCTGTTTCTAACTGCTGGATGATGGCAGGCTCAAGAAAAAGAGCCGATGATCTCAGTATGGCAGCACTGGAATGACCATTGCAATTATTTCCTACTGCAACCTATAGAGAAATTAAGTTTCAGCAGCAGTATTTTGGCTTTTAGATTCTTGTTTTGGTTAAATTGCAGTTGTTCCCTCAGTAGTATGGGGCAAATAAGTTGTGTTTCCTTGAAATAAGCTCTATGTGATGAACATACATGAAGAAGGATGTAAAAGGTCACAAAGGAAGGAAAGCATTGTTCACATTTAGCATTTAATTGGGCATCTGGAAGCCGCATGTTTTGGTGGGAGGGTTAAGGTTTGCTTCACAAGGTGGTCGTTTGTATAAACCCAGGCCCAGTCACAAAAAAGTTGAAGGTTATCCCCAGCTCCTGGCAGTCTGGGTTGATCAATCGCCAGCCCAGTTAGCAGGAACAAAGTAGGTAAAAAAATAAATAGGCTAGAGAAACTGAAATGCCTTTTTCCTGCCTCAAAATCCAGCTCAGGCTCTGCCACATGTGCGGTAGGAGAGGACAGCCTTGGTCAACAGGCAAGCAAGAGCCTGCTGAGTGAGAAGTTTTTGGGAAGCCTGGAGGAAGAACAGGAACCCATATCCACGTGTCTACCTTTAAATATGAATTTAAGCCTAAAAAACCATGGCTGAACAGTAATTCCCTGCCTTTTCTGAAGTTATTTTACAACTAAAAACACCTGAAGGATGATGTTCTCCAGATTTTGAAGGGAACAGTTCAGGAATGCTTGAACTGCACCACAGGATATCCCCTAGGCTGAAACTATTGATTACTGTGAAACAAATCTGTTTTGATTTTCGTCATTGTTTTACATGTTGAGCATCTAAATCCTTTTGTTAAAAGAAAGCCATCATAGAGCAGAGACTTTTCTAGTTTCTGCCCTCTCTCAAGCACTTCAGTTACCTTTCTACAACACCAGAAAAATCAGTACTCCATTGCTAGGAAGAAACTACACATCTTACATTCATCCAAATAATCAGCATTTATTTCAAAAAGAAAACTGATACTGCACTGTATCAAAATTGCACCTCCTATAACCAGGAAAGCATGGATATGAGGAGGAAAGGAAAAGTTAATTCATTATCACCAAGAAACTTGTAATACAAGCTTTTTTTCCCCCTCCCTTCTCTTCCCAAACCAACGTGTATTTTCAAGAGGGAAAACTGAAATTAACGGGAACATGAAACCTATACACAGTTCATAAAACAGGACCATTTTTAAGTCAGTGTTTGCAATACAGAATCTCCCCCCAGCTGTGATGCACCTTTGCAGCACTGCACTGACATTTTCCTCTGTGAGCGTCAGTTTTGGCAATGACATATATATATCATTGCCAAATATATATGTATATATATCATTGCCAAATATATATATCATTTTATATATATATAAAAGACACTCTGAGATAACTCTAACGAACATTTTTGTTCCTTTTAAAGCAGACATCAAGCCATTTCTGAATTAGTGAGGTACATCTCCAGAAAAAGCTGTTTTTCCTTACTTCTAGCAAATCTAGTACTATTGAAACCCAGTAGCAGAGTTCAAAAAAATCCCGTCACGCTTGTAACGGCTGCATCACCCTGTAACACCGGCTCCAAATTGCAACAGCTGATGATGCCATCCAGCTCCTTACTCGAAAAGCGGATGTTAATTGTCAGTAATTGCTATTTATTCATTCAGTATCTGTATCTCAGTTACTTAACAAATCAATTTTAGTTTAGAAATATTGCCAAATGCCTTTTATTCTTTACAGCATACTACAGTTGCTATAGTGTAGCCATGTTATAGTATGTGAAGTTACTACGCCATTCATAGCATGCAACACCGTACTCAAAAGGCATTCTGTTCTGGAGCATATAGATTGGAAGTAAGCAATTAAAAATAGTTTGAGCCATTCTATTGCACCTCCAATGGTATTAGAAGCAGGATTCCCAACCTCCAGTAAAAAAAGCCATTTCCAGTAATTCAAGTTATATTCCATTGCTTACATATTTTTCATATAAAAAACGCTGGGCAGTATTTACTAGATTGTACAAATACAAGACAATTGTGTCTGATGGCTGGAAACATTTCAGACTGAAAGGACCAACCTCTGTAATACAATGCTTATTGACTTCAGAGAACCTGAGAAGACTCAGGGCTTGGAGATGTGCAACTAATAGCTGAGAGCACAGAGAAACATATGTGATTAGGGCCCACTTAAACAAAGCATGAAACCTATTGCCTTTAGAATAAAATCAATTACTGCATGGCAATGAAGCTGTCCTTCAGCAGACAGATAAAATGTAGTCAACAATTTCTTAGGCAATGAAAGAGCCAAGACTTTACTGCTGGCCCAGGTCCTGGTTGTGCTCAGGTCTTCACTGAGAGACTCTGCTGGGTCTGTCTGCACAGCGTTCTGACCTCAAGCTGCAACGCGGCGAGGCTCCGCACTTGGGGAGTGCTGGCTCAGACCTGAACGCCTCTCCCTTTGTGTCAGTCAAACATGTAAAAGACCTGACTTCGGTTATAAATTTCACCTTACGTTTCTATGCTGTTAATGAAAAAATAATACAGTGAAAAAATGCAGTATTTTCTGAAGTGCTCATTCCCCTCCCCCTTGATTATTAATGATGATTAACACTCTCACCCCTGGTTTCCCTTACAATGCTTGGGAACACATGAAACCCAGACGCTCTAACGAACATTTATTACTTTGACCATGCTACATGTGCCACCATCTTCAAAGCCTTTTACAATTCTCTTCCTTCATTTTCGAGGAAGGACTTTGCATTTTTTGCTGTCAGAAACCCTCTCTTCTGGAGTCCTCATTTGCCTACCACTGCTGTGGACTTGCGATTTCTGTATCTGCTTTCCCTAAAGGTGCACCACCCCATTCCCTAAGCTCATCTCTGACGATCTCGACACCTTCAGGTGGCTTTCAGATGCACTTCCAGTGCACCATGTCAAACAGCTCACACGAGGATTTTTCTCTCCCATCACCCCGTGCCATTAAATGCAAGTGGTAACTGAGCCCACCTGTTCAGTGGAACTCCAACAAACTGTCCATTCCCAAACAAGAGCACAGAGTATCTCATTCAACCTATGATAAATTGTTATAGCAAGTAGCAGCTCACCATGTATTACATAAGTGAAATGAGATGGATACACATTTGAAAGGTAATACAAACTAACAGATTGAGTAAAGAACTGAAAACTGGTGCCCTCAGTTACAACCAATAAATTGCAGAACCTGCCCGTTTTCAGCTTGTAAATTACCATTTTTTAAAGTCTTTTCTGAAGAGAGCTTTTTTTTTTTTTTTTTAATCATTTATTTAAAAGGTACTTGAAAGCTGTCAATAGTACGCAGCCTGTGTGTTCCCCTTTTGTGTACTTTGAGATCTGTGTGGGAATGTGACCTTGTGAAGACTTGGTATGAGTTTGTCACCACAACTTCGCAAACATTTGCTTGACTCCAGAGTATTTGAAAGAGTATTTAAATCTCTGAAGGATAGTTTTCTTCACCCCCCATGAACTAGGAACAGGACAGCCAAAGCAGATTTAGAGGTCTCAATCCAGCCTCCAAAAACATCTTGACCACACACCGACCCACAATGTTAGATACGCCAGCCTCCAACTTCACTTAGTGTCGCTTACTATTCTCTTTAATAACAAAAGACTTTAAAAAAAACAAACAAACAAATAAAAGCCCCAAAACCCCAAACCCAAAAGAGAACAGGTGCTAAGTATTTGATTTCCCTTTACTGCTGAAGTAGGGCCTCCGGATCACCAGACAAAGCCTGGGCCTGCGCATCCCCAGCTGACTGCGCTCTCCCTTTCGGTACCTGGTATTCATTAGGCACTGCACCTCCAATCCACCGGAGCTTCCAGCATCCGACAGGATTGCACTCCTCAGCCTCCCCACTGCTGCTCAGTGTGGTGGTGGTCGTCTCTTCACGTACACTCCATTAGGTCACGTAACAGTGCTAATTCCAGTTTTCTAAGTGACTAACTCCTACTTCAAAAGTCACTTTTGGGAGGTCAGACATGTAAACTGGCTCCACAACCAATCCACTCCCATACAACTAATAACACGTGGCATGACAGTAGGATATTAAAAGGCGCTCACTTCTGACATTCCAAACACTCTGGCAAATATTTCAGTTAAAGAAAATAATGTTTAAGGCCATGTTATAGGCAGAATACAAAGCTTTGCACTTTGCGTCAGGCCACGAGGAACGTTGCATCAATGCAGTTCGTTCCAGTTATTCTGACAAAGCCAACATACCTGCTACTAGTCCTTCATGAACGCCAACGTCTTTCTAGCATCGCAGGCACGTGGCCGTACCAGCCAGTACTCCTCAGGGCTGCGTTTCTCTGATCGCTCACTCCGAAAAAGGGAAAGGATTTTCACTTACCCTGTGAAGTCCCTTGATGGACCAGCTCCATTGGGACCGGACTCCCCTCCAGTCCCCCTCTGCTTCTTACACTGTAGCGTGTGGTCAGCCTGTGAGACTGAGAGCCATGGAGAGCTTCTCTCATTAGCAGAGCACAGATTACAGGGCAGAGATGGTAAGGCACACTGTTTGGCCAATTTTGTCTCACATACAAGCATCAGTCACCGGCAGAGACGAAGGTCTCAGCCTAGGAGCCACATAAGACTGTTTCTCATCTGCTGCAGCCACCAGGCTTTGTGGTAGTGACAGACTCCCCTAGATCCACGTTCAGGAGGCATCTACGAGTGTGTCTGCACCTCTCCTTTCCTCAGGGCTACCTGTCAGCTGCTGGGGCTGGTTCTGCAGCATCACAGGACTTAACCAAGTTACGCAGGGTCAAACTGGTTTCATGATACAGTACTGTGGAAAAAAATGTCAAGCAGCAGGTAATTTACCTTCAACACAGTGGTAATCTTTCTCTTTTTTATTTTATTTATTTTTTAAATGTACGAGGCTTACAACGATGGACAAACAGCCTTCAGATTGCTCAGAAAGCCACCTGTGCTGACTATCTCAGTTTGCGGATTCCAGCATCATCCAGACTGGGTTTGAAAGCTGTTTGTGAGTTTTCAGGCCTCTTAAGAGCCCCGCTCATTTCTAGCTGCTTCCTTCCCTGCAGGTATCAGCCTACACTGAACACCGCCACAACTCCCTTGCACTTTCGCTTCTTACACCCCCTTCCTCGCTACTGTTTACATTTTTCTCTGCCTGTGACAGCAGCTTGCGGACCAACTCCTAGAAGCTCTGCAAAGAAAACCAGCATATAGTTCAGCACACTTATAGCATAGTTAGCATAGATAATTTATTGCTGAGTTGAAAGTTGTTCAGAGAGTGGGTAGGGACTTAAGTGGCTCCAGCTGCCTGGTGATAAAAAATTACACAAGATTTAAGATGGTAAAGGTAGGATGGTGATGGGAGATCACTTCCAACTCTACTGTGCTCTACAGCTGCAGAAGAGACCTGCAGTCGCAAAGAGAAGTGAAAATGTTGCACCAGTAACAGCTCTGAAATAGGCTGGGAAGGGAGGAGAAGGTGGTCCACATAACTGAACAACAACGATGGCAAAATTAAGCATCTCAACATAGGAAACTATCAGCCTGTGGCGAAGAGCTGCAACAGCCAGAGCAGCAACACAGTTCATCTGCAGGAGTTGCTCCATGTCTTCGCCATTTCACAGTTTATCAGAGTAGGACACCAGACAAAGAATACTCACTGAGTAAGATTCAGGACACCGAGCTCCATAAAATAAATGTTAGGAAATACGTTTACTGACTGAGAGTTCAGCTGGGATCCATTTATAAAATGGAGGTAATTTTAGAGAGCTCCTTGACTTTCAGCATCACTGGGATGACCAATTGCCTGAAGGACTACCTGTACAACAAATGAAGGTGCTGATTGCCAGGTAACACGCAGGCACTACTGTTGGGCCTTTAAGGCTTTGCTGAGCTTTCCCAATATCTAGAGCTGCACCTCCTTTTCCGTATCTTGGACAATTACGCCGAGTTCTATCACCACACTTTTTTATTCAGATTATAAACCCAGATCAACTTGAATAGATTTCCTGACACAACATTTCAATTTCAGCAGTCTTAAGTGACCATCTCCAAAGAATTACATACTTAACTCCTGTCAGGCATTCATATGGGCTAAAGCAAGAGTTTTTTGAACATGAAAAAAACCCAAAACATTGTGAGAGTTGATTAAACAAACTTACTTATCTCTCTTCATCTCCTAGATGGAGGCAATTGAGCATTAAATAATCCTCAGCATTTCCATATCCCAAAATCAGCCCTTAAGACAAACATATTCAGTGAACTTCAGCCTGTTCTTCAAGTACTTTGCACTGGCCCCAGAGTCACTGAAATCATCGACTCCTTCCCTTTTCATCTGCTGTCAGACCCCTGCCAGTGATTGCCTACAGAGTCAGGAAAATTTATGGTCCCCCAAAGCACTGTTAGTCTGGGGTACAAAGCCAGTTGTGGAAGCTTTTTCCTTGCGCCCCGTCAGCCCAGTCTTGTTCACCTACCAAAAACAGAGTGAATCTTCTCTCAATTTTGCAAGCTTTGTAAGATTAGTCATAATAGACATGCTGGCAAGTAATATTTAGCACTGGAACCGAGCCTACTTAAAACATTTTCAGAAGAGCCTGTGTAAAGTGCCAATAATGACCAGTTTGATCAACCACAGACCACCTTCCTACTTCTGTAATACACAACTTTAAAAAACAGATACTATGCATCTCTGGATACCAACAGACAGATTTTCCTAACACTGTTCAGAAATTTAAATCAGAAGTTTTTATACTTGTTGCCTAAACACTAACCCAATAATAGCAGACCATTTTAGAATCTAGTGATAATTTTATTACAAAAAACCCTTTATAACTCATTAAAGTTGGTGCTAAACTTGGCACTGCTATCAATGGTTTGCCAAAGCAGGATTATCCATTATCTCTCTGTACTAAAAAGCAACAGCAGAGAAGTACAGCTTTCAGGATGCCAAGTCAAGGACATTTAAAAAGCCACACCAAATATCTGGCTGTAAGACAAATTGATAAAAACTGTTCTTAGCGTACAGAAAGCTGTATTAATCTTTCATGGTAGTTTTTCTTTATTTCCAATACTGAAAATAAGTCATGAACATAAAAGCAGCAGAAGTCACACTAACTGTAATCATTTTTCCTCCAGTCTTTCCCTCTCTCTCCCTTTCAAGTCCTCTGTGGATACAGAGACCAAAGTGTATGCCATGTGAGCATGTGAATCATACATTGCATTTTAATTTATGTACAGCAGTTACCTTTCATGAATGTTACACAGTCCCTGCAATTACATTCTTTGTAAGGTAAGTCTTCACTTTTCTCTACTGAATCTTCTGATGGAGAAACAGAAAGGAGGGGTGGAATCAAGAAGTCAGGAATGATCATAGTAGTTAAAAATCCGGGGAATTCAAATAGTAAAACTCAGAGAGTCTTCCATGAAGTTCCAGAAATAAATGCTGGCAATGTGTATATATTGCAATTTTATTTCATTCGCTCAAACAAAACGTTAGCATGTAAGAAATTTAAAATGACACAATATGATAAAAATAGCAGAGAATGAACTGAGAAACTAAAAAGAAGGTAAACCTAAATGCATGAAAAGTCAACATTCATTAGTGATCATCTTCAGTCTTTTGATTGACACTTGATGCTCGATAACTTTTTAAAACAATGAACTGGAAATCATTATGACTATCTGAAGAGATTTCAGCACCAGCACTAAGATTTTTACATTCAGTTGGTTTGCAGTTGACTTGGTAGCCACTTGTCTATAGTACAGTTTTATCACGGGTCAGATCACAGTGTTGAGGAAAGCAATGCCTTCCTGGCATTAGAAGGGATCCCTTAAACTGCCCTCGGCTTAAGACATCCATTGTACAAAAGCACAGAACCACCACAATATGGATTTTAAAGAACTTAGTTACCAGTAAACAAAATAATCTTAGCTTCTGCAGTTCATTTTCAATACTGAAATCTCTGGAAATGGTGCAACTGTCAGTAGGACATGAAATGTCTACAGTAATCTTTAATTCAATCCAATTTTCTGGAAAGGACCAATTCGGCAGTTTGGGATTACAGAAAGTATGTATGTAGAAGCAGCACAAAAGACAACATCTGTTCCTTTTTTCTTTTAAACAGAAATCATGTTAATTGTAGACCAAGGCACAAAACGTTTAGTGCATAAGCCAGTTCCTTGCACAATCTAGTAGTTCAGCCTTTAGTTTTGGACCACTTATACCCATTCACGCTATTCCACTATGCTACTCCTGAACTCTCCTAGAAACAAATCAAACATGATTTCTGACAAGGGTAAACGTCCTTAATGCTCAAAAAGTCCGTGTAAAACAACAAGTTACATCAACAAAGATGAAAATGCCTCCTCTTGTTTTGAGAAAAACAGTACTTGACAAGCTTACTACAGATTTTTTTTTTAATGCCTTCAATAAATGCATGCAGAAAAATGTTTTTGTTTTTCTTTCTTCTTTTTAAAAAATGATTAATAAATGGAGTTAGGCAATATTTCCACTGTAGTCTTCTCTTAGAATTTGAACCTATAGAAATAGAAAATGTTTGAATTGGAGAAAAATTTCCCATTCAAGCCTTTCAAAGCTGTAAGTGCTGTTTTGCTTTGGTGTTCCACACTTAAGACAGTATGTTATTGAAAGCATTTATCCTACGAATGGAGCTGCATATACTTTTAAGCTGAAACATTAATCTCTCCAAAACTTGTATGTAAACTTTTCTTTTGGATCAGCACAGATCCCAAAGCAAACATGGCACTGTTACGGCTCAGAAAATTTGACAGTGCAAAGGAAGAGGGAAGATCTCGATCCATCTTCCTTGTCCAAAGCACTACAGATCCAATTCACATAATTTCTATTTGACTGAACTGTACCACATTAAAAAAAAAAAAAAAAAAAAGTACAAGCATAAAATCTGAAACCCCTGGGAAACAAAGGTATCATCTTCCCTAAACACGATTCCCAAATTGTTGACCAAAACCAAGGGCATACCATTGCTGTTTTTCAGGGTCTGGGTTGTGTGGAGCTGTGGGGTTTTTCACGGGTTTTGAGTGTTTTGGAAGGAGGGTGGCAGATAAATTAGGAGAAGGGGACATTTACTATGACCTGATGCTCCGTTGTTCTAAGGTAACTAACTGCTGTCCTGTTTCATTAAACAATCAAAAAAGGAGTCTCAGGAAAGAGTGAAGCAGAGGGTCATGGTAAAAAGGTAAAGGGCAACGCACTTACACAGGTGCATCCTCAGTAATTCAGATGCCTACATGTTTGTTCTCTCACCGAGAAATGAGTTAGGTTCACATGGGAGTTTCAGAACCATTATGGAAGTATTACTGAATTTCAAATAGAAAACTGAAAAAAGATACAAAAAGATTAAGTACCTGGTTCCATTAACATGGTTACTGGTAAAAGTCACATTTTCCTCATTATTACACATGCATGTAAGATGAAGAAAAAGTGTGTAGAAAGTAATAAAAATGTATCACCTTCCCCCTCCCTCATCCCGCATCTTTCTGGGCATAAATTAAGCCTTACAAATGAAAAGGCTACTCTGTGACATGCAATTTTTCTTTTAATTAAAAAGCTGGCTGTGTTGTGTTACATTACAAAAATGTCCACATGCATAAATCTAAAAAAAGCCCCGAAATCTACTGTAAATCTACAACATACTAATGATTTACATTTGACTGCTGATTCGCATTATGTAGAAGTCTCAGATTTGGTAAAGCATCGTTAACAATGTAGGAAGGCATCTACATCTTTAAACTCTGAACTGTATTTGCTTTTTTATTGTCCTATAAAATTGCATGAAGGCTAACTAGAGAGGCTTCCCATCATAAAATTCCAAATTCTTGATCTGTCATCACTGTCTACGTCACCCACTTACAAATACTGCCCTTTAAAAGCACACATTTCTAATTGTTCCATGTTTTGTGAACTGAACTTCTACACATCTGATCTTTTAAATTATTCATGGAAATATCAGATATGATAGGAAGACAAACCTGAGATACATTTGAAGTACAACAGCATAACTTGCTAACTCCTTCATTAATAAAGAAAACCTCTCTGAAAAGCCTTCCCAAGCTTTTCCCTGTTTTTTGTCTTAACAAATTCTGAAACATGTGCAATTTTATCTTGACACGAGTAGACTTCAAAGCACTGTGATCTTGTCTGATAGGTGTAGGAATTTCTGCATAATTCTTACAGTAACTTTAAGAGTCTTTTCCACCCTGCTGTAAAGGTCAGAAAAAAGCTGCAAACTAGGAGGGGAATAGCATATCACCAGAGTGATGTGTCTGAAGCTTTCCGCAAAAGGTTGTTTCTCCCTCCTTCCAAGTGTCTGTCTGTCTCCGTTTTCTTCTAACAGCTCACAAAACGTAGTCAGTTTTATACCAAGTTAAAGAGTCACATCGGCTTAGTACTAGTCTTTCTATGCAGTGTTCGACTTGCTGAGTTCCTGCCTGATAGCTAGAGAGAAAGAGAGAAATTTTAAAAATCAAGTAATCAAAGTCAAGGCAGAAAGCCAGCATACATGACTGACCCGTTAAAGAAGGCTCACCCTGCACCAACAGTCTTATAATGTGAATAACCTATACATAAGATAGCTTCACGTGGCTTCAGACAAGTGTCATTCTCAATGAGGCAGTACCCTTCTTCACAATGTAAAATATCTGTTAACATCTTATTTTTCAGTTCTGCATCTCCAGCAAATCTATGACCTTACCTGATGAAAATCACTACCACTGGGATTATCAAGGAACACTTGTGTGAGCTTATTTATTTTAATTTTGTTTGTTTCTTCATTTCAAGAGCAGCCTCAGGGCCCTCCCGTTTGCATCGTACTGTTCTAAAAGGCTGTGGTACACAGCACAGCCAAAATACAGCAAAAAGCACTGCATTCTCTGTAGCCCAAAACCAGTCAGCTCTTTCTACGACATCAGCTGATTACATTTAGTATTTCACCAGCAGTGCTACCAGTCTGATATGACTTCTTTTTTTTTTTTCTTTTTTCATACTTTATTTTGGTACCTTCCACAAAGCAAAAAAAATGCACACCAAGGTAGTAAAACACACGAGTTTTATTTACTTCTTGACTAGTGGATCTTTAAGATTTTTCTTTCTCTAAAATTTCCCTTAACTATGAAGGCTACTAAGGAAAATATCTTCTGTTGAAATAAAAATGAAAAATGTGAGAGTTCTTTTGACTCTTATGTTGCAGACGCTGTAACATTGATACATCATTATTAAAACAAAAAGCACAGGAGAGAAAACAAAGCACATGAATCAGAACACACCTGGCACAAATGAAAGTATGACACCAGACTAACAACAAAGCTACTGTTACCAATATATCATTCTCAGGCTAAAAACACATTATATTTACATTGTTGTGCACCTCTAGCTACTTACTCTTAAGAAAGACTGAACAGCAGCAGCAAACAGATTGATACCTACCATCAATGAGTTCTTCCTTTAATTTCGTTAACTCCTTCCTCATTTCATCTAAAATATCCTATGGTGTCAGAGCATAAATAATAGATTAGTTTTGCAACATGAACAATTAGTTTTGCCACCTGTAATTTTCTGTGGAGGGAAATGTGAAATTCCTCCAACCTTTAAGCAACAATTAACCCTTCTGAAATGCATAACTCACCCGTTATCTTCTAATTTAATCCCCCAAACCTAAAGCATCCCTAAAACATTCTTATTGCAGGTACAGTGAAGAAAAAACCTTCCGCAGAAGTCCTACAGATTGATTCCTGTAGAACTTATGAGAGAAGGGACACACTGAAGACAGAATATTGCATTAATGTAATTGCTAAATAAAAAAAAAGGTCAAAAAAATACTTGGCAGATCCCTTTATAATAAGAAAGCTTTGCTACAGATGAAATGTGATGTGCAATGCAAAAGAAGTAGCTAACTAAAAACTACCAGTCAAGGAAATATTCCAAGAAAAAAAGAAATAAAAAAAAAGGGAAATCAAGTTACCAAGGTATTCCCAGTCACCAAGTGGAATGTGATGGAATAAGGTGAGGGAGTGAAGTGCCATGCCCCGCTTGCTGCTTCCTTCACCCTTTTATCTAAGTGATGTTAACTGATGATTTGGTGACAATGTTTTTACAAGCAGAGTGCAGGGTAGTGTCCGTTTCTGCAGAAGAGACTGACACCTCCAGGCCAAATCTGTAGTCAGCCCGAAACTCATCCAGACTTCAGCTGTTTCTTTTTCAGCTTTGGGTTTAGCATGCTGTTCACAACTGAGCATGCAATTACTCTAGTGTACTCTAGGCTTGTTGAGTCCTTTATGAGCTGTTGGTGGAAAACACAAGCATGGACTTCCCTGCCTGAAGTCATTCCTGGCGTAAGAGCACATACTAAAGGTGCAGAGGTAGGTGTCCCAATTCGTCAAGTCTTAGACAAGACTCTCGGACAAACACCAAGAACCTTGGAGCAGGAGCATGGCCACCAATCACTGGGAAGGTCAGTGACAAGAGCTTGCCAGAAGAAATGTCCAGTAGAAATAGAGTGTGAGACTATTTTGACTCCAGAGAAAAGAATCTTAACAGAGGCAGCAAGAGTCAGAATGCTGGAAACTTAGGAGAGCTGTGCTTTATGGGACGAGAGGATCCCCATCCTCTGTGCCTGAACCACAAAGATGAAAAAAAATGTACCCCAGGAAAACAAACAAACAAACACCCACACAAACAGAAAAAAAAAAAAAAAAAAAAAGGCTGCCAGGTTGCTATCAGCATTTCATGGAAGCCATAGCAAGAGCAAGAGCACTACAAATCCTCATGAGATGACAAAACTGGAGTACTACTTGAACTAGATTCTAGAACATGCCACACACACCCACTCACAGGGCCAGAACCTCCTCTAGAACCAGATTTAGAACCATCCACTGAGTCAGAGCCCACTCTAGAGCCAAACGCTCAGCCAGAACCTGCTCTAGAATCATCCACTGAGCTGGAATCCACTTCCTGAACCTCCCTCCCCACTCAGGGACCAGCCCATTGATCCAAACACCACTTGAGGAAGATCCCTCACCTCCAATTCCACAATTCACACCCCCTCTAAATCCACTGCTGCCAACACCACAACCATGGCTCTACAAACAACCACCCGTTGAGTCTGGAACGCACCTGCTATACAACCAACCACGGGTCTACAGACCCATGAATGTAGAGACCTCCGGCAACAACCAGCACATCACTTTCCCCTTTTCAGACAAGGATCCAACTTCAGCAGAGCCTTGCCCAGAAAAGAGGCAGGTAACACCAATGCACTGCATGCTCATAATCTCTGCCAGAAAACTAGCATCATCTCAACATGCTCCCCAAGAAATGGAGCTTCCATGAGCTCAGCATGGACAAATGTAGCCAAAAACCCAGTATCACGACCTCAAACATGACTCCCCACACCACACAACTGAGACTGGCATGGAGAAAGCACACTACTGCTTTTGACCAAGCCTCATTCAGCAAGCCACCAGCAGGCCAGCTACCCCCATCATATCACCTTCCTCTTCAAAAGTGTCACCTACACCAGGGGCACCATGCTGAAATGCTGCCCACCCATGGGAATCAGGCTTCCCGGCTGCACATTGGCCTCACAGTTCCCAAAGACCCTGAAGATTACTGGACACACCACGAAGCACAATAGGGTAAAAATACACAGTAGCATTCTCACACATGGACACCACCACACACCTTACACAAGTCTGCTCGGGTTAGCATCAGCCCAATGCCCCAGGCAACAACTGCTCTCAAAAGGACACCTGCACTGAAAGCACCTACCAGCAGCAGCAAAGATGATCATCTTAGGGCCTCCTTGGCAAAGGATGACTTTGCAGTAGTTGGAGGAACATAAATACCTTACACCCACTTGCTCCTCTGCGGGCTCCTATTCTTAGGAGCGTGGAATGTCTGCTCAGTCTGCAGATCACTAATGATCTTAACTGACAGCTCCTGTCTTCACACAAGTCACAAGAGATCCCTTGCTAAGCTTCTGGTTGCACAGGTTTGTCTGTTTGGCAAATGTACTTGACAAAGGCCTGTAACCTGCAGGTGACTGTTACCAAACAATTTCCAAAGCATCCCGTAATGTCTTTTCCTCATCTAACAGCAGGTGCCTGCCACCTTCTGCCGACAAGATTCTCCTCTGCTCTTAAGCCAGGATAGCTACACGAAAGATGGTATCACTGGGTGCTCTTTCACCAAACTCATGACCACATGCATCTGATATAAAATATGGTGATACTTGTTCTGCTAGAACTGTTCCAAGGGCCTGTTGTTTGTTTGCTTGTTTGTCTGAGTAGAGAGAAGAGAAGGAAAGGTTTTCCAGGCAAACCAGTTTCTCAGTCCCATCCATAGCATCAACACCATCTTGTTTGTGCTGTCTAAATGCAAAAGCAGGAACAAGCATCTGTGTAAGCTGCCATCCTACAGTTACAGCTTCTAGAATACTGAAACACATCTGGGAAAAAATAATGACTAATGATTACTAAATCATTATTTAAGTTTGGAATTAGTTAACAAAACATTTAAAACCTGGTATTGGACAGCTACAAGTCCTTATACCCAAGTTTTCTATTCAAAGCGTTATATACATACCTGCTTCAATCTGTCATAATCTAGACCTTCTGACTGTACTCCATTGGCACTGGGTTGCCCCATTGGTGTAGATTTTGGTCTGCAGTACAAAAACACATCCATGAATTACTGGTCACTCATTATTACAGGATACATAGGACTTCCCCATCAAACTTGCTAACATACATCTATTGAAAACATAGTAAAGAATCAGAATGCAAAAAAAAAAAAAAAAAAAAATGTTGGGAGTGGGAGGGTGGGAGAATCAGGCAGACCCAAAATACCACACAGAATAGAAAGCAACAACCAAGAACATTTTCCACATACTGGAAATAGTATGTGAATAAGAGTTATTAGTTCAAAACAATAACTCTTCAACTAGCAGACAGATTTCACTGTCACTGGTTTCTGATTTTTTCCTAACAGGCGTGAAAAGCTGAACTCCTTCAAATGTCAAATACTTTCCCTTCTCCCTTTTCAACTGCTTGCTCATTTCAAAAGAGGCCCTCTCAAAAGAAACACTCCCACGAACTAATGACTACATGTTGATGCTGCGACTGTATACACACTGTGTAATCACCCTGGCAGATTTTCAACATTTGACAGGACAAGGCTGAGCAACCTTAGATCTAACTCCCTTCCAACCGAAATTATTCCATCAATTGTTTCTAAAGCTACTGAAAGCCAATATTGTAACAGGAGCAAGATTTATAAGACAATACTTGAGAGGAAGTTCTAGTGTGTTGTACTATGTCATGTTCAGTGTTTACTTACGTACTACTCTCCTAAGACACTGAAAACATGCTTACCAACACTGTCTTGCATTTTTCACACACATACTGGAAGAAGAGGGTTTTCTACGTTCTCGCTTCTCTTTTCTGATCCCCTCTGTTCATACAAGGTGTAACTCAGACTCGTGTACTTACTACGCTTCCACAGGGCCTGGCATACCTACAGCTATGAGCAAAGACAGAACCTAGATGCTAACAGCAGGAGCACAGAAATAGTTCTCCAAAGCAGGGATGGATGGATGGATGGATGGGTGGTGTGGGACTAAGAGGGAAGGAAGTTCCGCTGCTCTTAGTTACTTTTTAAATCTTGGCTAACATTCTCTCTCCATTACTCCATACAATATTAAGCCAAAAGAAGTTGATAAAAATGGTGACAGTTCATGTCAAGGGGTTTCCCCAATGTTTAGAATTAGCACAGTATGGTAACGTTAAGGAAGAGCAGGTTATTAGACTAAACTGGGTCCTATTTCATTGTCCTTGTATGCGGCATCACTGAACAAAAAAGCCTGGCCTAAACTCAGTGTTTCACTGCAAAATTCTTACATGGGAGGCATTAAACAAACACTGCAATTTTCTGGATTCATTATCTGAAGGTGCAGCCTTATTTATTACGACGGAAGGCGGCCATGAACAAAACAAGGCAAAGCAGCATGAAAGGCACAGTTCTGCACTTTATCTTGTCTTAAATACACAATATAAAACTATCTTTTTTCAGAAAAAAGCGGAAGGTGTGAGGGACACAAGCAGTACATCCACTCCATTGATTTTTCCATTTATTTATGTATTTTTAATTTAGCTAACACAAAAAAAAGCTCTGTTCACACTCAGAAGAAAAAGAATAGTGAACCTAAATATATATATATATTTGTTTTTACAAAACTACTACCTTCAGCTTTCATGCATCTTCCCTTACAAGATACCAATTCATCCATGAAGAAACTGTCTGATTACACTGTCTTTGTTCAGTATGAGCTGAATGAGCCTCATACTGGATTGTCTTGATGACTTTTATAACCCAATAGGACTATTTTCTTCTTTGCTAACTGAAGGAAAACACTCAAAATGCAACTCCCAACAGAAAAGGCCATGCACACTAAAATGTCATTCTGATGCTACAGAAACTTTCTCATATTTGTGCCCTCCAGCAGCTACTTTTACCTCTCGTAGGATCCCAGTGTGAAAAATATTAAGAAACTACATGGGACACAAGAGTTGCCTACTTTTCCTCCCCCTAACCTGTAACACGGCATGCCTGTGTGATCGGAGAGCGTGGCACATTTGAAAACAATTATGAAAACCTTTATACACTTTCATAGCTACCGAGTAATTCTGGTGACAGGACATTTTAAACTGGTACACCCTAGTCCATTCATCTTTTCAAAAAGCAGTAACTCCAGTGTAGGTGGTAGAAACCTCTCAACAATTTTTTTAACACTTCACAATTATTTCTGTGCACTGACAAGTTAGTTATGTCAAGCCTAGTGGCACCTATTTAGGAAAAACCTGCCAGCAGTTAACCATGCAAAACAGAGTCAGCAAAAGGGAACGCACAACTGTCCCTTTCCTCCTGGACTTTGCACCAAAGCAGAGGGGTGCAGGAACATCCTGTGGTGTTATGCCACCTCGGTTCTTCACTTGGGATCACAATACTCAATTGCTACAGTTGTTTAGATGCAAGCCTACAGCTGTCCAAACGTAAGCTCCAGAAAAGAAATTGCTAACATTATCATTACTTGAAACACGAGGAAATCAAATACATGATCCACCAAGTACGACAGAAGGTGAAATATTCAACAACTTGATAGTGGAAGAAGCTGGAAAATAGAATTCACCTTGTAACCACCAGATCTACAGTGTGCGCTAATGCTATGAAGACAAACCACAGTTTGGGATCTTTTACAAAACTCTTTAGATATCAACAGTGCTTAGTTCATTCTGAAAGAATTCCTTCCTCAAAAACATTCATCAAGATAAGATCTTTAGCAACTGCTGCTTGATCACATATCGGATATTTAAAGCATTACTTGCAGTTCACACTTTGAACTGGGAACACTGACTTACTCCAAGCAGAATAGCATGAGTTGATCAGAAACTATATACAGCGAATCTGAACATTTCCATTGACTATCACTTTGTTCCCATACACTGTGGCTTTACAGCATTTACCCAGTGTGACTGAAAAAAGAATCAGTGCCCTCTCAAATGCAGCTCCTGGCGACTGGTAACAGGCACCTACTGCATGCCTTAATGGAAGAACCCAAACAAGGATATACTTAAATATTTTAATAAAATGACTTATGACTTGAATATTTTAATGAAGTGACTTTAAAGAAGAGGTCTCCACAGACAGCTCTACCAATCATACACTATATACTCCTGCTACCTGTCAAAAATCTCAACAGGAAAGCCTCTTTATAAACTTTACCACTCAAGTCTTCAGAATGCATTCCATTTTTCCTTTCCGAAATGCAAGACGTTCTTCATTCATATATGAATGCCCATAATTTGTAAACTAGGTAATTTTAAATCTCAGGCAAATCTATCTGTCTTCCCCCCAAAATCATCCTATTTTTCCTTCTTCAACTTGCTCTGAAGAAAGATTAATGCTGAACACAGTTGCCGTTAACTACTGAAATTCAGTGAACAAAACATCCCAACCATTCGATCCTAAGATGGCTAAAGAGCTCTCCCGTGTGGTTTTTCATAGCATTGCCTAACAGGACAGTGAGGCAACCTCGATAGTTCCTAACACACCTTAAATCAAGCATGCAAGATAAAGATTTTATTCATGCCAACATGCAGAATACACCACCCAAGATAAGTAGTTAAAAGGGGAACTTTTCATACAAAAGATTAAGTAGTCACCACAATGAGTGCCTTCATGAAAAAAAAGCTGGAACTGGACTCGGTAATTCTGCAGGGCTCTGCAACATGTTTACCAGCAGAAAGCTCTTAAAACCTGAAGGCTTTCAATGTCAGTATTTTACAACTACCACTACAGAGAGTGCAGCTGAGATCTACAGCTTAAAATACACATGATGTTAATTCTGACTTGTGAATATGTTCCCAAGAGAAATATTAATTTATGTTTAACAAGTCCTCTCCCCCCCCCTTTTTTCCTTTCTAATGTTTAAGTCTGGCAAAATCTATTTGTTATCTTTAATTAATTTGCAAAAAGCAGATGTGAAAACACATCTGGAAAATTAACTGCTGTTCCTGTGTATCTCAACTTACATTTTTGAAAACACTGCAAATGGTTCACTAAATCCTGCCACATCCAACAGGAATTTGTATCTTTGCAGGCAGTGACTGCCAGAAAACTAGTATTTAATATGAATTCATAGCTGATTATTAAGTCATCTCAATTTGCCTTTGACACTATCTGCTTTTAACCAGTCCAAAAATGGGCTTAACTGGACAAACAAAATGTGAAGAGGAACCTGGTTGTGCCTGTGGTGATTACCAATCCATGTAGAAAAAGTCCAACCCTAAACTGGTCAAAATGGTTATTACAAGAGTCTCAAATCCCAACAGGATGATACCTGTTTAATGAATCATAGAACCTGTTTTCAGAAGCAAGTAGATTTTTCCATGGTGATTCCCGTCTACGAAGGGGAAAAACACTACCTTAACAAGCTATAATAGGTCTTCATTTTGTTCAGTTTTAGCACCTTAAATACCACAAAGTTTCACTAGTTGTGTTCAAGAGTTCTGTTTGAATGTTTCAGGAAATACTAACAGCACATAGCTTAAGTCCTTTCAAAGTATGCTACCAAAAAAAAAAAGCCCTGATCTTAAACAGAACACTAGTTATTTTAAAATACTTAGAATATTCATTCTGAGTAACAACTCCTTCATTGTCTACCTGTTTGGAAGCTCTGAAGAGAAAATTCTGCTTACTTGCCTGTTTCTCAGGTATACTTTGTTTAATCCCTGTAAACAACTCATACTCTCTCTGTACAGGTCAGATGCAGGTTCTCAAGACTTACCAGGTGAAAGATATCTCCTTTTGGCAAACATGGTATTAGTGTTGCAAACAGCAGCACCCTTTGACTACCTCACTCAAAGTTACTTTAACAAGCTGCTTGCTTTGACAACTAAGAAAAATGCAAGGATATTCAAGAGAGACTTCTACTAATACCTTTCTCAGCCCATGAAACCCTCCTCATTCTGGCAGGGCAAGCTGTCAACACTGACTAGAAAACTGTATGAGCAGTCTTAAAATATATGCTATGGCACCTTCCAGCAGGTTATGACAGCACTGGAAAATAATACTGACATTCAATAAACAAGGAATTCTTAGTCTGAAAGTACTTTTAGAGTATACACCCAACGAGGCTCTCATTAAGCTGAATTCTATCAACATTTTCCATTGGATCACTGAAGACAAAAGTCTGATGGAGAGATTATCTCAATAAATCTTAAGACAAATCTCAAAACTCCTCTGTAGTCCTGTACTCCTCTAGGTCAGAAAATGTTTTTAAACAGACCTCAGTAACCTCTGAAGTTCACCAGTTGAAACAACATCAATGAAATAGGATGCATACAACAGTTTACAAGAAGCTAAGGCTGTAGGAACAGGTAGAATGAAGACATAACGACATTCCAGACTCCCCAGAAGAGTCTGATCTGGAGAGCTGGCCTATTTATTAATCCCTTCGCTTTCCTTTCTTCCATTGCTTATCCATAGGGTATCTAGAACCAAAGGGCCAGGTCAGCAACTGTCTTAACGTGAAATCTAAAATGCTCTTTAAGATTCCTTACACAAGTTATTTCTGTATTGATAACTTGATCTGCTTGAAAACAAGAGACCTCAATTAAAGCAGGTAAAACCTACCAGGTGGTGAGGAGGAAGAAGGTAGGGGGAAGGCAAGGCTAAAAGTAAAGCAGTATTTTGTTACACTGACAGTATCACAGAGAGGACATCACCACCAATGTAACCTGCTTTTTGACAAAAAACAAAGCAATAAACCAGAATGAAGGCTGCAGACGTTTTAGGTTCCTGGACTCAGTTATTTCTGAAAGACAAACAAGGATACTGATACAGGCTGAGAGTGTTCAGTGCTGTGTTTTAGAACTGAAGACCTTGATGGCAACCACAACCAGAAGTCATGCCACTTAAGAGAATAACTGGGTTTTCTTCTCTAATCACCACATCTTGCACAGCTGTTTCCAACAAGCCAGAGTTTCAAGAAAATTCAAGTAATTTCCAACACAACATTCTCAAGTTTAACATGTACTTTCATTTTCTCTCAAGAAATTCAGGTAACTTTGTCAGACTACCACAGGTCAGAATCCTTTCCCCTCTGTACGCAGAATATACAGGAATTCTCAAATGAACCACAAGCCTTCTGCTTAATGTAAATGGCAATTAAATAGACATCAAAAAACCCACAATTGCTAAAGCAGCCATTTCACTCTTTCGCATTACTGAAATGCCTACCAAAACACCCACTGCCCACCAAAGTTCCAGCTGACAAGTTACCAAAGATTGGTTAATGCACTGGAGGATGTATAATATTCCTACAGTTCTTTAGGATGGAATTCCTTGGATTGATGAGACAGCTACTGAAAACTGTCACAGCATCAAATCTCACCAAGATGACTTAAATAGCTAGATAACCGCTCTATGACTAGCACAGAAATAGAAAGGAGAACACCTATTCACTAGATTTACTACTGAACATATGAATCACAGCACTGAATTTGGTTTTTCCTTGTGGGAATTTCAGACTTGAAAATTTAAGGAAAGAGGAAGAATTAAACATTGCTGTAAGCAAACACACACCTTAATAATTGAAGCTATACACCGGCAATTGTTAAGGAATCTTTTGGTGTTTCAGTTTTGACTGTACTGTCAAAAATTTCACTTACTAGCGCTGTCCAAAAGCAACTATTCATTCCTAATTAAAATTGCCAAAAGCAGTTTCTCAGCAGTAATTTTAAACCAATACATTCTACTTTTAATACTACTAAAGTGATTTTTGCTATTTTAGTCCAGTATCTTTAGCAGCATGAGCAACAACAGCAAAGGTAAGGAAAAGATAGCTGGTACAAAAGGGAGTACCTGGAGATAACAGGCGACTTGCTTCCATTCACTGTATTTGTTCTTTCCCAAGGCTTTCTCGTTAGTTCTAGAAAACACAATCAGAAGATTAAAAACTGTCTTTTTGTACGCGTTGTGTAATTTATGTGAGGAAACTTCAAGTACCTGGTAACTTAAGTCAGCCTTCTTTGGATTTTCTTGATTTTGTTTGTCTGGATTTTTGTTTGTTTGTTTTTGAAAACTATATTGCATTAGTTCTTTCATATTAAGCCATTTCCTGTTGTATTCATCTTATTTTTAGTTATACTAACATTTATGCTATGATAACATCTTAAAGTGTCACTTTCATTCTAGATATTGTAAATACCATTTGATTCTTAATCCAACTGGGGGAAGGTCTGCGTATATTTTATGTATTTTATTGCTTCAGTTGTGAAACATGGAATTCTGGAACTGTAACCAAATAGTCAGTTTCAAACAACATTTTTAAGGTAAAGGAGTTTTCCTGAGCTATTAATGAACTATATAAAATTAATTCAGTGTCAATTTCAATGAAGCGATAGCAGGGATAATACAATCTCACACAGCTAGAATATCTTTCAGCAACAAGGTATTTGTTTGCCACCAAAGTCTGGTCTCCAAAAAGATACTTCTAAAGATGCAATGTATCACTTCCCCCTTCAAAATAATACAGGTTCA
This sequence comes from Opisthocomus hoazin, assembly GCF_030867145.1. Classification (NCBI taxonomy): domain Eukaryota; kingdom Metazoa; phylum Chordata; class Aves; order Opisthocomiformes; family Opisthocomidae; genus Opisthocomus; species Opisthocomus hoazin. The sequence goes on from NC_134415.1 coordinate 32,292,306, forward strand.
AAACTAAAGGTACGCTGCCCTTGGATCCAGGAGAGATTGTAGTTTGCTTACCACCTGTGATACTAGACAAAGTTTTACTGTGCATCTCCTGTCTGGGAAGCTTATACTCTATGGGCAAGCACTCTGTTCTACACCACAGAAGAGGACTTTTGGGTCTAGTCTATAGACATGAGTCTTAATTTGTAGTCAAGTTTTAAAAGCCCAACCTATCTTTATACACTCTCACGCTTCACTTTCCATTCAGAAGCCTGCTTTCAGTTCTGCCTAGAATCCTCTCCAATAAACTTTGACTTGCTATCTTGAGTATTACAGTGATCTAAAGTCACATGTAAAAGCCAGCTTTTATTGTGCAGGTTTGTCAAGAGCAGACAGACAGCTGCAACAGGGCAAAACAGTTCAGTTAAGGACCGTTTATTTTGTGTTCTCATACTGTGAATGAGATTTTGTTTTTCCTTTAGTGGTCTCACCTAAGCCCTTCCCCTGGACATGCCTATCATCACAAATGCTTCATTCCTTATGAATTAGGTTTTCATTCCTTACAGTCTGCACTAGCTAAAACAGTCTTTCTGTAGTGTGAATCGTCATTACTTACTTGCTATTCTTACTTACTCTCAACTTTAATGTACCACTGACTTTATCAAGTCTTTATTTCAGGTTTAGGGTTTATTTGGTCTGTTCCCTTTCTTTTGTATTGCTCAGCTCTGCTAAGCTGAGAGGCAGAAATGCTCTTTCAGAGTCTCATATTGACCAGGAAGTTCTCTGGGATGCAGCTAGATACCAAGAATACCTGAATTGCAGAAGTCTGCTAGGATAGTCTGTGACCCAGCCTACTACAGGCTGCCAGTGCTAGTAATAAGTCTTTAGCTTAATTTGATATACCAGGCTTCAGGACTTGTCCTGCCATAGGAGTTATTTTAGCAGGATTTTAGCTGTATCTGCAAAATTCTTTGAGAAACTTTCACTATGTCTGCTGCTTGTTAAAAGGACCACATGACTATTCTTACCTAGCTGAAACAGCAGCATTATCCAAGGGTCATACATTGGTTGCTTATCCTATGGTTTTGAGCTTATTTTGTTTATAGTATTACAGAACATGTTTTAACTTAGGTTTTACTTAGCTTTATGTGACTGTGTGTTTCTTCCCCTAAAAGGAATATACCATATACAGAGAAGCACTAATATGTGTAAGTAATCATGGTGTAACTGTCCCTGTAAGCAACAGGAGAGAGAAAGAAAGTACAACCCCTTAGCAGAGTTGAAATGTTTCAAAACAAATGCAAGGAGACCCACGCTCAGGACAGAAGAAATGTCTCCACTTTCAACATCACACTCCTCCTGACAAACAATGTGGAACTCTGATAGTTTCCCACAACAGCACATAGGAAAAGGTAAGCGCAACACCAAAGAAAGAGGCAAATGCTAGCAAGTCTGTGTATAAAAATTTTAGTTACATTATTAATGGTAATTAGACATAATTACACAAATTTTTGACCTGGCCTCTCTGCTCACTATGCCAAGCATTCTTCTTAAACCTTTAAAAGACCTGTTCCAATGATGAGGCACAGCATTACTGGAGCATTTTACGTCATCAAGAAATGAACTGAAATCTCTCCATTGGAAGGAAACAGTCAACCGTCTGTATGCATTTGACATTTTACGAAAGTTTGATGAGGCTTCTTATTATGGCAACCAACTAAAGGAGCCACTTCACTTCCACTGTTTACATTTTGCCTCTTTTGGACCTATACTGTCAGAAGAAGTGTTCCAAAAGCAGTTATTTCCCCAAGGCTAATATTCTCTCTGTATTTAACAGAATGAAGCAAACTCCTAAGCTAAGGGGAAAAAAAAGGCTGAAAAACTTGATTTGTATTAAGTCGTTTATTGCCTTGCAGTAATTTCTGTAGCCTACCAGCTCTATCTCAATACTAACAGTTTTTCAGTTATTTCCATCAGGACACACTTAGCTCTTAGCTCTCCTTTTTATCCCACATCCAGTGGCCATCTGAGTTTTGCTCACCCACAGCAATGGTTTTCAATATTAAGGCCTGCACACCATCAGGTGACTGAAATAATCTAGTGAAGAAGTATACACATGGGCAAGCAATCAACAGAGAAAGCTAGAACATACTGAGGGCTGGTATATTCATTACCCAGCCATTTTCCTTTTGCCTTCTGCTTCCAGTATCTTTTGGCATGACAAACTGCAGGTTATATGGCACATCCTCCCCCTTTTGTATGCACGCAGGGGAAGATGGCCAAGGAAGCTAAGGGTACAAGAGCGTACTACTAAAGGAGAGCAAAAGACAGTCAAGTGTCACTTGAATCCTTGTAACACAAGCGTTTACAGTATGAATAAATATGCATGCAGACAATACATCTTGGCCAACTACAGAACTGGTGATATGTAAGCTTTCCGTACTGACTGCAGCAGAAATGCTGGCTACGCAGTTCCTAACTCTGCCACCAGCACACCTCAGCAGAGGAATCACAGTTAAAGAATTTCTGCTCCATTCGGTTACACTGATTTAGAAAGGACACTTGCATGTGAGGGAATTTTTATTAAAGTACCTGGAAACAGCAACTGTTCCTGTCTGACTCTGATACTCTCAGACATCTGCCTTGAAGGACACAAACTACTGTCCCAACTTATGTCCTACAATGGCCGAGATAGCTTGCTTTCATATTCACTACCTACTGCTTTGCGTGCATCAGCCCCATAGGTTTGACACAGGAGGACCCTACATCAAGCGCTGTGTGGATGTTCTTTTCACCTGTCATCTTCTGAAACACTTCTGAACCAGGAGCCATTCTACAGCAACATGCCAAACTGTAATCATGGGAGAAGAGGCAGGCTCCAAAATCCAGCACAGATAACTGAGAATTGTCATTATGTTTTAGCATTATAGAGTCACAGAGTTCACAAACCTGCGCTACTTACCAGGTGTGCTTGTTGAAGAAACCTTAGAAGAAGTTGAAGACTCTGATTCTTCCTGATTAAAAGGGAGGAGAGAGAGAAAAGAGGGAAAACAGGAAGAGAGAATAAAACCACCTTTGACTCTTGTGAATCTAACAGATTCATCGAAAGTGTTCAAATATTTATTTCAATTTTCATTTAGATTTAAATTGTTCTGCTCAACTGCATGTAGAAAACATGCAAGCACTATGCACTTCACAGCATAGTGGCTGTGTGTATATATATGATGAAGTACAAATAATATCTCATATACACCATCAGAATCTCTCATAAACGAGAACTGAATAATGTGAAGCAGATAAAATTTCTCAACTCACAGTTTTATCTTCTTTCTGCTCCGGTTCTGTTGATCCCTTTTCAGCAATTCTCCTCCTATAAGTAGAGACAAAAGTTACCAAGATTATCATGGCTTTAATATGGAATGCTGCTTAGTGTAGTTAAAGACATATACAGCTTAATAGCTAGATAACAGAAAATTAGTATTAAAAAAAATACTTTCAAAATAATTTAAAGGACAAAGCCCTCCTGGCCAAAGCAACTGTGCAATTCTTCCTCCTTGCGAAGTCTGCATCCCCTCACCTACTGCTGCACAAAGACTTACGTGGAAGAGAAGTACTTCATTATGCTCATGTAAAAATGGCTATTCACAAAACATTATCAACTTCACAAAGCAACCACATGAGCAAGCTGAGGTTTATTTGATCCTCAGCCAGCTGAAAACAGGTACCCCAAATCCTCTCTCTGTGATGACCAAACAGCTAGAGCACAGGAACAGCTCCTTACCTCCTGGCCAGCAGGGCGCTCATTTCTTCCATCAACCCACTGCCTCCCAAGGGAAGCGGTCCATTTCCACGGCCACTGTCTGTTTTGGATGAAGCAGAACCTCCTCCTCCTCCACTTGAACTGGAGGAGTCTTCAACCTTTGTAACACACAAAATAACAGTAGATGCGCAAGTAAAATGACAGCCGACTTAATGAAAGAAGCAAAGTTCACAGATAAGAAAGAAACAACTGTATAAAGAATGGCAGTACATCCTGTAACACTTTTTTGATAATTAATTAAGCCTATTCCAAAAGTCTTGATACTGCTATTCATCTTGAATAAAAATTGCAACCAGTTCAGGAAGACAAGATTTGGAGACAGGAATCAGAAAAAGAAACGAGAGTTGTATTTACCCGTGAGACTTTCCTAAGTTTGGCTCCAGCAAGTGCAGCTGCTAGTCCAGTTAAAGGACGATTTTCTTCGGACACGAATCCCACTGAAAATCCAGAGGTGGGAAGCGGGGGAGCAGGAGGTGGAAGGGGAACGGGAGGAACTTGGCTAGGAAGTGGAGGAGGTGGTGGTGGTGGCGGTGGCCCTGAAGATGGAAGTGGAGGTGGTGGTGGTGGGCCAGGAAGAGGTGGGGCTGCTACTGAAGCCTGAGCTGGGCCAGGGGGTAGGGGAGGTGGGGGAGGAGGTGCAGGTGGTCCTTGGACAACACCTAGTATCAGAGAGAAAACAAATGGACTATATTAAGGATCTAGAAAAGAAAGATCTTACGTCTGTTGAACCAGTGTTCTTTCGCTCAGTATACGAGACATTAATACTGGTCAGGGTCCTTCTTATAAGCAAGAAAACACTGCAAGTTTCACCAGGAGAGAAGCACTCTTATTAAATGCGCTAAAAATATTACATACTATGCTATGAGAGATCAGACAGCTTCAGAGACATTTACATACAAAACCCCTCCAGTCAGGTTCTGTGCTGCAACCAAGTAGAATCTTACACAGGTAAACAGGAAAAGCTTTTATAAAGAGTCAAGTAAGGCACGAGCACCAGACCATGTAGGAACAATATTGTTTGTCCAAATGGTGCTGAACACAGAGTGACTTTTCATCGTACTAACAAGCATTTAACACACTCCTCAAACATCTGAACCCTTGAACTGTTTGATTTCCAATGCTAATTTCTAAGCTGTATGAAAGTCTTTCTTCCAAAAAAACCATTCCAGGAATCAACTTCAATAATTTAATAGAAACACTAATTAGTGAGTTAGAAGACTGACATATTTTTATGCTGATGGGAACAAGCTCTTCTATTTTTTACCTATGATTCCTTTAATGCTTTAAATTCACATTGATATGCAACACAAAAAGTGTTTTGAAGAAAGAATATTCTCATGATTACTGTGTTATTACAGGAACAGTTTAAGAAACTGTGACTAAGAAAACAGCCCCACACATCCCCCCCAGCCTCCCCCAAACTGCCATAAGCTACTAAAAATGCTGCACAACCACCTTAAGCAACCTCTGCAGGAAGGAATTTCACATACGAGTCTTCCTAGTTTCCCACTCTGCTAACCACTGTGTAAATTTAAAAGCCTTCTAAACTCTCTTGGCATCACTCACCATCCAAGTGCACACTTTTATTCCATACTATAAGTGAGGCCATTCACCCTACTTCCACTCCCTCCCAGAGTAGCTCACGCCTTCATTTAAGACACGAGGGTATACACAGAATCTACTCTGCATGGCTTGTGTGTGATGCAGCCACAGTCTGCTCATCCTCCAGGGGCCCCTTCTCTGCCCACACCTTTAGCTGAGCTACCACAAAGACCTAAATCTATTAAATCAATATAAAAGCAGGATTCAGGTTAACAGAGACATTTAATCAATGTGAAACACATATTTATTATATTAGTAGAGTGTCCGTTAAGACTGTCATCTGCTTAACCGAACTTTTTTCCTAAACTACGCTGGTAGAATACCACAGGAAGACCTGTCTTTAATACATACGTATGTGTGCATACAGCCATATATCAAAATACGACCACTGTCCAGAAAGAAATGCTTTAGGTGTTACATACTACTTTCTAAATTCAAAACTACATAGAGTATCAAAGTGGTTCAGATTATGCCTTGCTTAAGGTCATTCAGATGTCCAAAGCTGCACGTACGCCCCTCCATGTTGGCTGCCATCAGGAAACTAATGACACTGCCTATTAACACATGATTCAACAAACTAACAGTCCAAGATTTACCAAGCAACTACTTAATAAGTGAGCTCAAGAAACTGGAATTTTACTTATGGCAGGCCACAGAACACCAGCTCTTCTCTGCGGAGCTTTGAAATTTCCCTTACCCCAGTTTTCCAAATGGTATTTCGTTGTGGTATTAAGATCACTGCAACTTTGGAAGCGTTGTATTAATTCTTCAGGGCAGTTACGGGCTTTGGTACCAATCGGTTTCGACTGCATTCCTGATTAGTGCATTAGTAGCAATAACAGAAAGCCTTACCCTGCTGGGTCGTAGGTTCAATCGGCTGAGAGGCTGCCTGCAAGACTGGCTCAGAAGCAGAGGAGTCTCCCAGCACAGAGTTTAGAGAGTTCTCAACAGAGGCAGGGGTAGCTGCAGAGGGAGAAGGGAGAACACTAGGCTTGGATGAGGGAGTCGAGGCATTCGGGGAGTTGGGAGAAGGAGAAGCTTGAGGTCCAGAGAGTGACAGAGGCGGAAAGGAAGGCAGTGGGGGGGGAGGAGGTGGCGGAGGCGGAGTTGGACCTGAGGTAGAAGGTGAAGGAACCGCATAAGTCAGGTTTTCAGGAAGCCCATTTGGAGCCGTGGGAGACGTGGACAGTTGGGTCACTGGATTAGAAGCTGACACTGGAAGGACAGGTCTTGGACCAGTAGCTTTGCCTGGTGGACTGCTTATCATTACTGGAGGAGATGGGGGAAGAGGGGCACAACTGGGCGCGGACCAGGCAACAGGCTTTGTATTTGGTGGCAAAGTCGCTGGGGCATTGACAGGAGAAGGGGGCCGAGAACTTTTGTTGAGCGGACGAGGAACCGTAGCATAATGGGGGAGAACTGGGTGGAAAGCTGAGCCTAAAGATGTAGCAAAACGTGATGCAGAGTGCCTTAGAGGCGGTGTAGGGGGAGTGGAAGTCGGTGGTGCAGAAGTCACTACAGCGTACTCCGGTGTGGCCTCTGACATTGGTGCTGAGACTGCTTTTGCATATGATGGAGGAGGTGCTGAAGGAGGCTGGCAACTGGAGTAGTCAGGAAGTGGAGTGCTATACGGGGAGTTGTCGAAAGATGGAGCTGGACAGAAGATGGAAAGCAGCAGCAAAGGCAGGATAAAAAAAAAGGAGAAAGAGAAAAAGGGAGCTAATGAAGCAACAAAACCAGCATTCAAACAAAATGTATAAACGTAGACTACAGTTAGTACCAGAGGATTAGGCACAAGTGAAAATACGGTTAGGAAAGTTTTACATATTATCAACAGCTGCTTTTCATAATTTACCAACTACTTTTGTGCCAACATTTGAATTTACAAGTACGTTCTAGAGTAAGTTTTCTCAAATCCCACCTGTGAGATGGATTAGATACAGGGTTGATTAATGAGTCTTTTATCAGCTTTTATCTTCTTGTTTGGTTGCAAACTGCAAGCAAGTGTAGTGATCTTAACATTTGTTACAACTCCACTAACAAAACTCATACCATAGGCAGCAAGTAAGTATCATCTTTCCCTTCCCCAGAAAAAGCTCCATTGCAAACTTCGAAGTACTGGGAATTAAACTACCAATAAAATCCTCTGCTGTAAAGTGACTAGCTCTTATGTGGTATTCCTCGACTTTTACCATGAGCTGACTTCTTACGTAAATTGGGTTTGTTATGAAAGAACAACCAAGTGCTTGACAAATGTTCCATTATATTACCAAAATGAGAAAACTTTCAGTTATCGCTGGATACATTTCCGCAGGCAGTGCATTGTCTTATCTACAAATACATATAATACATTTCACTGAAATGTTACTACAATGGTAAAATAAGCAAGACTTCATAACGAAGTGCATTTCTCACACTATTACTTTGTCTTATGAAGGTACATACCTTCTACATTAACACATTCAACCTGATATGTTTGGGTTTTTTTTTTCCCCCCAAGTTATGTAATGAGAATATATCTTGTTTAATAGAGCAAACAATGATAAGGTATTCAGAAATTTTAACTCATCATACTTTAACCAATGTTGGAGGTGCCCAATATCATTAAAGTTTTTCAAGCAATCAAGAGATTATAGCAATGGAGTGAGCAAATAGTGCGAAAAAAATTTATTTCAGAGTTAATGGAAAATTGTGACAGGAAAGTCAAAGCTCTTGGACTTCTCACCATACAAATGGAAGCAATTCCAACAAACAGAAGCCTGAAATACTGACTGTTGTTGCACAACTGTACTCACTGCCCTTTGTTGCTTCTCTCTCACTCCATCACCCAAACACATGAAGAGTAGTCTGGTACTTGAAACACTCAGTTTTGAAATTCTTACCAGCATTTGAAATTCTTCTCTCTCTTTCCCATTCCAATTGTTCCCTTTCCAACTGTTCTTGCCGTTCTCTTTCTTGCCTTTCCCGTTCAAGTCGTTCAAGTCTTTCTCGATCCTGCCTCTCCTTCTCTTGTCTCTCCCTTTCTAGGCGTTCTTGCCGTTCCCTTTCTTGCCGTTCTCTTTCCAGCTGCTCCTGTTCTAGGCGCTCTCTTTCAAGTCTTTCCCTTTCTAGCCTCTCTCTCTCCAGCCTCTCCCGTTCCATTCGTTCACGATCCAGCCTCTCCCGTTCCAGCTCCTTCTGCCTCTGTTGCTCTTGCAACTGTCTACAATCATGAAAAAAGGAAAAAGACTAAGCTGCAAAGCGAAAATGAAAAATATCAAGTAACTGTTAGAGGACAAGAAGAAACCAGCTCATCAACGGTCTTTGCACCAGCAAGAACAAAAGCACAGCATTTGTACCTACATAAAATTTTTAATTCTACATGTTATTTTTCCAAGCTCGATAACAGCTGTATTATGCTTACAGTAAAAAGAATCATCTATCCAATTTCCTCTTAACTAATTTAAGATTCTGACAGACAGCTTTCAAAAGGTAAGAACAGAAAGCTGCCACTGATAATTTACTAACTGATGCAATCTTCCCAGTTTGGGGTATGAAGTTACATTTGTTCTTTGCACAGTATTTTATACTCGAAGCAGTGAATAAAAGCACAGTGAAATAGCAGTAACACAAATACACATCAAAAAACCCACCCCCAAACAAATTACAGTTTTCAGATAAACTAGTCAGCTAGTATTAATCCAAATTTTATAGAAGCATCAAAATGTATACGTGTCTGTTTCCACCTGCATACTACTACTACATGCACATACAATTTAACTGGTGTCAAGACAAGAACACCCTGAAAGCAGGGGAAAACTGGATATAGTCAGAAAAAATCCAGGGTGCAGCAACCAGGAAAACACTGCAGGGAGATGGCAGTTTCCAGCCCAGAGGAGTCTTTGCAAAGGAAAGCAGAGAGGGGGAAGGTGTGGAGAGGAGGAAAACGAGTAAAAGCCAGGGAGAGGAAATATAAAGAACTTCCCAAGGAAAAGAAGGAATCATGCAAAATTTGTTGTCAAAGCCACTAGGCTGGCTGAAAGAAAGGACTTCCCCACAAAAATTCAGTGGGAAAAAGCTGTAAATATTCCTCTTGCTTTTCTCCCCCCAATCTGTTTCGTATTTCCTTTAGGCTTTTTTTAAAACAAAAATTAAAATGAGATACATGTTTCTCATTGGCTAAAATGCAGGTTTTCGCTTTTCAAAGCTTTTTTATCTCTTGGAGTAACTCACTACTAAAAGAAAAATTAGGCACATCCTCCTTAAACCTGTGGCTAGTATTTTCCTGTCAGTGTGTATCACTAGAAATGTTGTTAGTTGTTGTCTTCTATTTGAATTCTTACTTAAAAAAAAAAATCATGACGTTTAAAAAGCAAAACTTGTATATAAAGCACACAGCAACTTTTTTCTGCCACGCTTCAGATGCAAACTGAAGACAGCTTCTCACCAAATACAAGGTACAGGCAGCTTTTGACTATAAAGGAAAAAGGAGACCTAAATTTTGACACCTTAAGCTACTAGGTATGTGTTTTCTATAGACTGCCACTGGGCAATCTTATTTGGAAAGATCATTAGTAATTCTGTACTATACACTTGGAGTCATATAAAACTGAAGCCTGAAAACAAAGGGAACTTCAGCTATTTTGCTCTTATTCATGCTCAGAAAATACTGGCATAACTGCAAACCCCAGCTCACACACCGTTCCTACTGAAGTCCATCCTCTTTCAGAACAATGTTTTTCCTTTAAAAAAAACAAAATCCCTGCAAAATGTTAACATTTCATAACTGCTATAAGCAATTCAGTTCCAGTTATGTCCAGCAAAAGGACTCTTCCCTACTGAACTTGTTACCCAGCATTCTCAGAAGCTGCACAATAGTTCTGCCCCTGTATCAGCTCTTCCGTCAGCTCCTGCTCTCCTATACAACAAAGTTGTAACAGCAGCCATTGAGAAATTGGGGCTGCAACTCGGTGTCAATGCTTGATTTTTAGCCGCTGACATCCACCAAAAAGTCTCATAATTGACTGATACATATTTGGAACCAGTAGAGGACTTCTACAAAGTATCAAGAGAATACAATATAAACCGCAAAAATTTAAGCTCCAAAAGGGATGCTAAAAACATTTTTGGCATTACATTTTTGCTTGCTCTGTGTTGTACAAAACTAGTTCTATTACGTGCTCTTTTTCCCCTCAGATAAAACTTATCATTAGAGGAAAGCAGTGTTTTCATCATGGATGATTTCAGCTCGGCCATCTTAGGCTCCTTTTTTGTAATGGAGAGGTGGATGCGCAGACGTTTGTAGCTAACAGGCTATTCGGCACAGGAGTGAACATTTACAGACTCCAAAGCAGCTTTTGTTTATTTTGTTCATTCTTTTTCACTCATTTGCCAGAAACTCGCATATTCTACCTACAAATGCACACACTGTTAATCTTAAAACTAAAATGTAGATAAGGCATTTGAGGTTATAAACATTTCATGTTATAATTAGTTTATGAAAGTAGAAGGTATCAATTCACTGGGTTTAACAACATGTCAAGCAGCTGCCAGATATTTAAATTTTCTTTTTCTTATGTTCTTCATTTCTTTACAGAAATAGAACCTCAATATAGGTCACTTCTCACATAAGAGAAGCATCACCGAGGCAGTTCTGCAATAAGCCACACCAAGAGCTGTGCCATTTCATATTTCCATAAGCAACCTGGAAAAGAAACAGTGAGGTGCTCTTCACTAAGCTCCTTAATATTGTTTAGGATAGCAAGGATGATGGCTGATTATGAAGAACTGCTGATGGATCTTCTAATTCCAAGTAACTCGGCAATAAAATTCGCAAATAAAACTCAACTGAGATATAACCAAAGTGGTACAAGGGATGGAAGGGAAATCTGCTAAACTAATATATAAAATGCTGGACTACAAGTGGACTACTGACTCAGAAGTGAGATATAAGGGTTACAACAGATAGTTCTATGACAACATCTATTCAATGACATGTTCTGTTCCAAAACATAAACCAGATGCTACTACACATTAGGAAAGGATTACAGAGCAGTATAGAAAATACCATCATCCTGCTTCACAAACCCTGCATCTCTGTTCCCATCGCAAAAGGGGGAAAATAGCTGAACTGAAAAGGCTCAATGAGCAACAACACTATGATCAAATGTACCTAACAGTTTCCATTTAAAAAAATAACTAAATAAGCTGGAATTTTGCATTCTGGAAAAGACAAATGGAGGTCTATAAAATCCTAAGCAATGAGGACATCCTAATATGACAGCTGGGAGGAAAGATTCAATACAACTAATAAACAGCAAAGCTAAAAGAAAAAAAAGAATTTTAAAAAAGCAGACAGATGAGGTGTGGAACTCCTTGCCAGACAGTTCAAAGAAAGAGTAGGAAAAAGCCCACAGAATAAAAAAAACACCAACACGGAAAGCAATTTAGACAACAGAAACTGCATCATGCACAAGCAGCTGTTGAACCAAAAACACCCAAAGGATGGGGGAGTAGCAGGGGAATATTCCTGGTGTTTGCCCTGTTTCAGAAGGGTGGATACTTTTTATTAAGTTTTTACTTAAAGCTTTTCTAACTATCGAGAGGGGTGTGCGCACGTCTGTATGTACTACATATCAAGGGGGGAGGGAGGGGGAGATAAGACTGTATTTAAAGGTATACGCTATAACTATATAGCACACAATTACATGCAATTTTAGCTAAAGTGTAAGATGTAGGTAAAATCAAACTGTTTGGGATTGACTAGTTCTCCTAACACATGCTAACACGTTCCTGAGGTTTACCTGGGGTTTTTTCTCCTCTTCAGAGAGCTATGAAGACACACAATGTGCATGTATCATAACAAAATGTGCCTAAATGTTGCTGTGCTTTAACCTTAATCTGAAGTAAAAAATGTTTCTGTTGGCAATCAACGTTACCAAACTATATTGGCTGTTTACTAAGATACAGATAAAAGGCAGTGAGAAGGCTTGAGGAAGAGTGGCTGGAAAGCTGCCTGGCAGAAAAGGAACTGGGGGTGCTGGCTGACAGTCGGCTGAACATGAACCTGGCAGTGTGCCCAGGCGGCCAAGAAGGCCAACGGCATCCTGGCTTCTATCAGGAGTAGTGTGGCCAGCAGGAGTAGGGAGGTGATTGTGCCCCTGTACTCAGCACGGGTGAGGCTGCACCTTGAGTACTGTGTCCAGTTTTGGGCCCCTCCCTACAAGAAGGGCATTGAGGTGCTGAAGCGTGTCCAGAGAAGAGCAATGAGACTGGTGAAGGGTCTACAGAATAAATCTTATGAGGAGTGGCTGAGGGAACTGGGATTATTTATTTTGGAGAAGAGGAGGCTGAGGAGAGACCTTATCACTCTCTACAACTACTTGAGAGGAGGTTGTAGTGAGGTGGGTGTTGGTCTCTTCTCCAAATGACACGAAAGAGGCAATGGCCTCAAGCTGTGTAAGGGGAGGTTTAGACTGGATATTCAGAAACATTTATTTACTGAAAGAGTGGTCAGACACTGGAACAGGCTGCCCAGGGAAGTGGTTGAGTCACCATCTGTGGATTCCTGGCTGGACGAGAGGGGATACAGTTTGGTGCGTTGAGCAACCCAGGTTCCGATCCGGAGGTGAGCCTTGGGAGCGGCTGACACGGAACCCTGTTGGGAAGGCAGAGCGACGAGCTTGGGACACTGGAGCAGGCGGAATGTCACTGTTTCCTGCCACACCGTCACTTCCTTCCTGCCACGCTGTTGTTTGCTGCCACAGTACTGTTTTCACTTCGAGATGCAGCTCTGCACCAATCACAACGAGTTGCAGTAGTTTTGCCTATATATGGGTTGGGGTTTTAACCATTCAGATGCTGTAATAGTTTTGCTATATAAACCTTGTTTTGCTGACTAATAAAGGTTGAATGATCATACTCATATTGGGGTCACATCATTACAACGGATCCGTAACCCACGCCAACAACCATCCCTAAAGGTATTCAAAAGACATGTAGATGTGTGTAGATAAGAGTGTACCCTCAGCAAGTTTGCTGATGACACCAAACTGGGAGGAGTGGTGGATACACCAGAAGGCTGTGCTGCCATTCAGCATGACCTGGACAGGCTGGAGAGTTGGGCAGAGAGGAACCTGATGAAATTCAACAAGGGCAAGTGCAGGGTCCTGCACTTGGGGAGGAACAACCCCATGAACCAGTACAGCCTTGGGGCAGACCTGCTGGAGAGCAGCTCTGTGGAGAGGGACCTGGGTGTGATGGTGGATGACAGGCTAACCATGAGCCAGCAGTGTGCCCTGCTTGTCAAGAAGGCCAATGGGATCCTGGAGTGCATTAAGAAGAGTGTGGCCAGCAGGTTGAGGGAGGTTCTCCTCCCCTTCTACTCAGCCCTAGTGAGGCCCCATCTGGAGTCCTGTGTCCAGTTCTGGGCTCCCCAGTTCAAGAAAGATGAGCAACTATTGGAGAGAGTCCAGCGGAGGGCTACAAGGATGGTGAGGGGACTGGAGCATCTCTCCTACGAGGAAAGGCTGAGGGAGCTGGGCTTGTTCAGCCTGAAGAAGAGAAGGCTGCGAGGGGACCTTATAAATGCCTATAAATATCTTAAGGGTGGGTGTCAGGAGGATGGGGCCAGACTCTTTTCAGTGGTGCCTAGCAACAGGACAAGGGGCAATGGGCACAAACTGAAGCACAGGAAGTGCCAGCTGAACATGAGGAAGAACTTCTTCACTTTGAGGGTGACGGAGCACTGGAACAGGCTGCCCAGATAGGTTGTGGATTCTGCTTCTCTGGAGATATTCAAATACCACCTGGATGACGTTCTGTGCAGCCTGCTGTAGGTGACCCTGCTTTGGCAGGGGGGTTGGACCAGATGACCCACAGAGGTCCCTTCCAACCCCTATCATTCTGCGATTCTGTGATGTGGCGTTTAGTGGTGGACCTGGCAGTGTTAGGTTAACAGTTGGACTCAATGATCTTAAAGGTCTTTTCCAACCTAATTCTATGATTCTATGAGATAACGACTTGCATCTACACAGGACCTGCATAAAAAAGTTCTCATTGTCAAATACATAGAGTGGTTCAGTATTTAACGTCTTATTTTTGTAAAAGAATCCTCATTTTCCCTTTCTTCAGGAAAAGAAGAAATCAAACCAGAATTTTTTTTTTAAATGTACAAAAAAAAAAAAAGACTAAGTTGAGCACTTTGCTTACAATATGAATGCTCTACCAAGAGGGGGCAGCAAAGTACCTTGCAAACATTTCCTATCTTACATAAAAATCCCCAGCAGTAAGATATATGAGAGGAAATACAGAATCTTTAAGAATAATTTTAAGTTTAAATTATTCTCACCATGTATCACTGAAAGATCCCTTCATCAGCAAGGAAAAGAGGAACAAAAAAACAAACGAAAAAAACATGCACCACAGCCCACTACATTTTTACAGTAGTTTTAACAATTGTAATAAACCTTTCAGACAGTAAACAATAAGTTGCACAGGTCAAAAGATCAGTATGCCCGCAGTGCAATCAAGTTGCTTCAACACAACTTAGTGAGCAAGAAAGAGTTTCATAAACTAAGACAGAACTACAGCTTAACAAGTGTAGCAGTTGTAGCATAAAAAGATTATGAACTCATTTTGCTTATTAAAAAAAGGATTAATTTCTTTGCCCTAAACCCCCCCAGTTTTGTTTAGTTAGCATTAAAAAATACATTTTTATTTTAAAGTTTTGTCAGAGATCAAAATTGTATTATGCAGAAGTATTAGTGGATTAAGAAGAGTCATTATACATCAATTAAAGCATTTTTGAAATGTCAAGACTTTGGTAGTTCTAAAGCACAGCAACGTTCGTGAATGTTGTGATAGTAATACCTGAAAATCCTTCATCCTTAGAAAGCACAGTATCTAGCTACCACGACAACTTTTAAAAAAACTAAAAAAGTACTACAGAAGTCCCAGAAAGCTATCTTTTAGTGAAATGCTAATTATACTAAGGCAAAGTGATTGTAATTATTTTAAAAGTGTGTATTACTAGAATCCAAGAGCTACTTTACATTGAATAGTTGAAATAGTGCTATAAAACTGAACAGCACATCATACACAACATTGATACTGTTAGACATGGGTTTAGTTTCAGAGTCGACTTCAGAACTTCAGAATAGCTGCTAGCTTTATCATGCATCCTACTCATGAAGCTTCCTTTTTAGATTTCAATTACTTTCATGCCAAAAGCATCTTAGAAAAAAACCCAACCAACACCCCAAAGTGAAGTTTTATTGTTGTTTTTAAATTAACTTACTTCGAAACTGCAACAGCTTTTAAAGTTATTTCCCCTCTTCTTGCCCTTATACCTTTGTCCAATAAAGGAGGTATGAGGAGGTACAGACAGAAGATGAAGAAAGGATCATATTTACAATACTAACGTGTGACTTTGAACTCTATCAGCATTAATCCTGCAGTTCTTTGGACAGACAAGAATCAGGAGCATTGACTACACTCTTGAAATAACACAAGGAGAAAAACGCAACAAGCAGAGTTCAGTATACACTGTTGCATCCCTGCTGAAAAAAACCCCACATTCAGCAAAGATGAAAGCGTTTAGAATTTCTCCTACATGAAAACTGCATAACAGAATTGTAGTTAATTTACCCAGGTACACACACAGCCTTCCTAGTTTGTTCTGAATCAGATCAGATCACCATGAGGTGATCAGGCCCAGTCAGCATGGGTTTATGAAAGGCAGGGCCTGCTTGACTAAGCTGATCTCCTTCCATGACCAAGTGACCCGCTCAGTGGATGAGGGAAAGGCTGTGGATGTTGTTTACCTCGACTTTAGTAAGGCCTCTAACACTGTTTCCCACAGCATTCTCCAGGAGAAACTGGCTTCTTATGGCTTGGATGGGTGCACTCTTTGCTGGGTAAAAAACTGGCTGGATGGCCAGGCCCAAAGAGTTGTGGTGAATGGAGTTAAATCCAATTGGTGGCCGGTCACAACTCCCAGGGCTCAGTACTGCAGCCAGTTCTCTTTAATATTTTCTTTAATGATCTGGATGAGAGGATGGGGTCCACCCTCAGTAAGTTTGCAGACAACATCAAGTTGGGTGGGAGTGTCGATCTGCTCGAGGGTAGGAAGGGTCTGCAGAGGGATCTGGACAGGCTGGGTCGATGGGCCAAGGCCATCTGTATGAGGTTCAACAAGGCCAAGTGCCGGGTCCTGCACTTGGGTCACAACACCACCATGCAACGCTACAGGCTTGGGGAGGAGTGGCTGGAAAGCTGCCTGGCAGAAAAGGAATTGGGGGTGCTGGTTGACAGCCAGCTGAACATGAACCTGGCAGTGTGCCCAGGTGGCCAAGAAGGCCAGCAGCATCCTGGCTTGTATCAGGAGTAGTGTGGCCAGCAGGAGTAGGGCAGTGATCATCCCCCTGTACTCAGCACGGGTGAGGCTGCACCTTGAGTACTGTGTTCAGTTTTGGGCCCCTCCCTACAAGAAGGACATTGAGGTGCTGAAGTGCGTCCAGAGAAGAGCAATGAGGCTGGTGAAGAGTGTAGAGAACAAGTGTTATGAGTGGTTGAGGGAACTGGGGTTGTTTAGTCTGGAGGAGAGGAGGCTGAGGGGAGACCTT
Organism: Opisthocomus hoazin; assembly: GCF_030867145.1. Classification (NCBI taxonomy): domain Eukaryota; kingdom Metazoa; phylum Chordata; class Aves; order Opisthocomiformes; family Opisthocomidae; genus Opisthocomus; species Opisthocomus hoazin. The sequence goes on from NC_134415.1 coordinate 32,309,307, forward strand.
ATCACTCTCTACAACTACTTGACAGGAGATTGTAGTGAGGCAGGTGTTGGTCTCTTCTCCCAAGTAACTAGTGATAGAATGAGAGGTAATGGCCTCAAGTTGCATCAGGGGAGGTTTAGATTGGATATTAGCAAACATTTCTTCACCTTCAGGTTAGTCAAGCATTGGAACAGGCTGTCCAGGGAGGTGGCTGAGTCACCATCCCTAGAGGTATTCAACATACCTCTAAAAATACCTCTAAAGGTATGCAAATGCGGCACTTAGCGACACAATTTAGTGGTGGACTTGGCAGTGTCAGGTTAACAGCTGGACTTGATGATCTTAAAGGTCTTTCAACCTAAATGATTTTATGATTCTATAAAAGGGAATAAGAATTAAGAAGTGCTACTGTCTCAGCTCTTGATTTTATATGAAATGAGCCACCACTGCATGTACACCAAGATCACTTTCTATCATGCCTTTAGCAAGTAACATCACTGCATTCAGAAGATCATCACACATGGCAATCAGAAAGCTATCCCAAATTAATATTACCCAATACCTTCACATCTTTGTTGATAATCAAAATGGAATGAGAAATAATATATAGCTGGTGCCCTAAATTTAGACATTGGGGTGGGAGCAGGACCAACCTGTAGACCAATTACTGATGTTTGGGATGTCTTAAAGCTAGTGTACGGGGAAAATCAAATTGACAGTGGAAGCATTACACGCAGTGGTGATCAACTCTTCACTAAAGACTTCAACATAGTCAATCAAAAGAACTGAAACTTCAATCAATTCTCTTAAAATATAACCATTTACCTTATGGGTTGAACGGAAGACAAAGATCACAACTAGATTATGAAACTTCAGTGTTTACTGGCAAAACAATATTCTGTGTCAGAGCAGACTTAATATCCAGAGATAACTTGTCCTTTTCTGGAACACTTCTCCCATTTAAGCCCATATCTTGGTCATCTGCAGAACAATTACTGCAAATGTCTCACTTTATGGAAAGATTGTCCTTCCACCAGAGACAGTATGCCTCAACATTAAGCAACTCTCATTGGGTCAAAAAACAGCACTGCTGTCACAAGAGCACCAAGAGAAAAAACCTACATTTAACAAATCCATTGCTGAAACAGCCTGCGAAAACAAATAGCTGTCTGCTCTGGCAGGTCACCTTGTTTCCTCCGGTGGAAGTTTTTCTGTACTATCACATAAATCTTCAGGATTCTAACACTGTCTTGCTTTGGTCTTGGAGACATGAGATCAAGCCGTTACATTTTTTCCTAAAAAGATGATAGGAAACCACATCGAGAAGGCCACCTATCAACCTGAATAACAGAATTCAGCCACAAACCCGAAAGGCTTCTTGTCACAAAGGCAGATACATTAAAAACAGAAGTATTTCCATGAATGCTACAGACAGAAGCATCTTTGCATCACATCCAAATTCAACAGGCACTACGTTCATAGGCATTCCAAGATGAACAGAAACTGGTTTGAAGTATTTAATTTTAAAACTCTCTTTAGAAAACAAAGATCCAAGACAAAGACTGCAGAAAATTAATATCTTGAGGAACAGACCTGACTGAAGTAATTGCTGCATTGAGTGAAGAGGTCAGCTGCAGGCAGATAATACAGAGTATCTGACAGCTGTTAGTCATCATTTATGAACATACCAATTTCATATTCCATTCTTTCATGGCTGAATAACTCGGTGTCAAAGCAGAGCATCAAATCACTCAGAAAGATCAATAGGAATACTATCCCCATTTTGTCTGCTTAAAGATGCAACAACAGCGATGGGGAAAAAAAATATATCCCTGATAAGCACATTGAAAAAAGACACCAAAAACCCAACACTTGAGCCACTAAAAATATAACACTGAATTAAAAAAAATAATTCATAAAACAGATTCTCTTGAGGGGAGACTTTCGGGTCTGTCTCTCACACGGTGTTCTTTGCTCTTTGAAAAATAGTTTCTTGCTTGTGTTGTTACCTATTCTAAAACAACAGACATGGTGTAGCAGAACACAGGCACAACGATGACACCTAAAAAGCAACATGAAGGTTGCTAGACCATTGCTAGCTTAAAACACTGCAGTAATATATTCTGTACTAACTAGTCTGAACATTACTATTAAGACATTCAGTATAAGAAACCAAACGCGATTATACAACACTATTCAACCATGTATGCATCTTTCATTCTGTGCTTCACTAGGCTGTTTTTTTTAAATGTAAATTTTATAACCCAACATAAACAAGCAATCTAGGAATAACGTTATCATGTCAAGGCTCTAAAGGCAAGTGTATAATATCAACCGTAATTAAATCTGGATTCATCAATCCAAACCAATGGAGTTCTTCAACAGGTGCTGTTGATCTGGCCATTAAACTTAATTTACCAATTAAATACAAACACAAAATATGTTTAACCGTTAAAATACATTTACCAGTTTGAAAAGTTGCATTGCAATGACTAGCATTACGAGAGAGAGACTGTAGTATTCCAGTCCTGGAGTCTCTGTATTCCTGCGCTTTCAGGGCTGCTCCGAGCTCTTGCACCAGCTCCTCTAACCCTGCCTCAATCTACAGAGCAACAAACAAGACAGTAATGTTTGGAGCTTTATTCCAAAACACTGAAAGCCCGTGCATGTGGGCACAGATACCATTATCTAATCCAACAGTCACTACCTACTAGAATACATCTCACATGATGGCTCTCCTCCTCCCACCGCTGAGTCACTGCACCAAACAGAGCAGCTGGCTGCAAACAGGCGACACAATGAACGCGCAGCTGAGTGAGCGGCGCCGGCACCAGATGCAGGGTGACCTCAGCTCCATCCAAAGCGCGTTGTCGTCTGCACAAGAGCAGCTACCTTCTGACTGAAAGGAACTACTTGTGCTCTATGGACATCAATTTCACTAGATACAGTCAACCTACTTTATCACTGTTACAACTGTTTATAGAAAGAAATTAAAGAGCTAACATGTTGATTCTTTTGAACTTAGCTGCCAGTTGGAGTTTTAATAGCTTAATCCTCTAATCTTCTGCACAAGTCAGACAAGGAAAAGGTGCGTCTGCTACGGCCCTTCAGATTTGCAGGAACATATTCGAAGAATAAAAGCTGGATATCAATATTAAACTTGCACTTCCACCTTTAATATAAAACATTTATTCATCATGCCAAAATTCAGCATTTACCACAGAGCTCTTGTATTCAGTAGGTTTATGGGACCATACAGGAGAGTATCTTAAGACCTACATATTAATTCTTACCTACCGTGGAATGAACACACATCACCCCCAAAATTTTGTAATTCATTTACAAAGAGAAAATATAGTCTAAATGGTGTCAATACAGATTGCAAATTTACATCAAACACAGGCAGCCTCCACCGAGACCAAGAGTCTTCACACCTATGACTTGGCTGCCATCACATAAACATGGTGGGATGACCCTCATGACTGGAGTGCTGTGATGGATGGCTGTAAGCTCTTCAGCAGGGATAGGTGAGGAAAGAGGTGATGGGGTGATGCCGTATGTTAGGGACTGCTTCGATTGTATTGAGCTCGATGACTGTGATGACAAGGTCAAACGCTTATGGGTAAAGACGAGGGGGAAAGCCAACGAGGCAGACATCCTGCTGGGGGTCTGTTACAGATCACCCAACCAGGATGAAGAGGTAGATGACATTTTCTACAAGAGGCTGGCAGAAGTCTCACAATCACTAGCCCTTGTTCTCATGGGGGACTAACTTACCAGACATCTGCTGGAAATACAACACAGCAGAGAGGAAACAGTCTAGGAGGTTCCCGGAGTGTGTGGAAGAGAACTTCCTGACGCACCTGGTAAGCGTGCCTACCAGGGGAGGTGCCTTGCTAGACCTGCTCTTTACTAACAGAGAAGGACTGGTGGGAGATGTGATGGTCGGAGGCCATCTTGGGCTTAGCGACCATGAAATGACAGAGTTCTTGGTTCATGGTGAGGTAAAGAGGCAGCCAGCAAAACCACCACCATGGACTTTCGGAGGGCAGACTTTGGACTGTTCAGGACACTGGCTGACCGAATCTCCTGTGAGAGAGTGCTGAAGGGCAAAGAGGTCCAGGAAGGCTAGACATTCTTCAAGGAGGAAGTCTTAAAGGTACAGGAGCAGGCTGACCCCATGTGCCGCAACATGAACCATCAGGGAAGACAACCAGCCTGGCTGAACAGGGAGCTCTTGCTGGGACTCAGGGAAAAAAAGGAGGGTCTACCACCTATGGAAGAAAGGGCAGACGACTCCAGAGGAGTACAGGGTTTTCGTTAGGTCATGCAGACGGGAAATTAGAAAGGCAAAAGCCCAGCTAGAACTCAGGCTGGCCACTATCGTAAGGGACAACAAAAAAATGTTTTTACAAATACAAAAAGAGGGCCAGGGAGAATCTCCATCCCTTACTGAACGGTGGGGGGGAGGGAATGTTGCCAACAAGGATGAAGAAAAGGCTGAGGTACTTAATGCCTTCTTTGCCTCAGGCTTTGATAGTCACACTGGTTATTCCCAGGGTTGTCAGCCCCCAGTGCTGGAAGGTAGGGAAGGAGAGCAGAATACACCTCCCATAATCCAGGAGGAAGCAGTGAATGACCTGCTATGCCCCCTGGACACTTACAAGTCTATAGGGCCGGTTGGGATCCACCCCAGAGTGCTGAGGGAGCTGGCGGAGGAGCTGGCCAAGCCACTCTCCATCATCTATCAGCAGTCCTGGCTAACAGGGGAGGTCCCAAACGACTGGAGGATTGCCAGTGTAACACCCATCTACAAGAAGGGCCAGAAGGAGGATCACGGGAACTACAGGCCTGTCAGCTTGACCTCTGTGCCAGGGAAGATTATGTAGCGGTTCATCCTGAGTGTGCTCACCGGGCTTGTGAAGGACAACCAGGCGATCAGGCCCAGACATATTGGAATAGGCTGCTCAGGGAGGTGGTTGAGTCACCATCCCTGGAAGTGTTCAAAAAAACATGTAGATGTGGCACTTTGGGATATGGTCTAGTATGCATGGTGGTGTTGGGTTGATGTTTGGACTTGATTATCTTAGAGGTCTTTTCCAACCTATGATTCACGAATAAAAAATACACTTCATGCACCTCGGCAGAAGCGATCAATATTTAACCTCTTGGCATCTTCCTAAGCTCTTTCAGTTGCATGAACTTCACTTTGCATCATCTAAACTGAACTCTTGCTGTATGTTCTCACTAAAACTCTTACCCAGTTAGTTTTATTTAGTTATTATTTTTAAACAAACATTTTTGAAGTGCCAGACCGTCTGGACAGCTTCTATCCGAGCAAATCACACATAGTTTCAGAGAAACCCAGACCAGAGCTAGTCAACTTGATAAAATGAACAAGAAACAGTCACTTAGAAGATGTGCAAAGTCTGACTGTTCAAAGGCAAGAGGTTTGTGAAGCGAGTTTATGTGTATGCTCTGGAACTGACAATTACTCCCAATTTCAACAGGGGGTGGACCTTTGGTTCTTTAAATACTAGTGAAAGGTGAGATTGCTTCAATTTTTTTTTTTCAGTGTGTATCAAAGATGACTTTACACTTAATTTAGTGCAAAATCATAAAGTCATTTAACTGACTACATGAATCATGATTTTGAAACACTACACGAATCTAGAGGTCATTATAGCTATTTCCAATGTTCAAGCAGCTTTCCCCTGTTTCACCATCACTGCATATAACACTCACACTGTCAATTTGATTTTGCCTGTACACTAGTATTAAGACATCCTAAACACTACAGGTTGGGGTTTTTTTCACCCCCTAAGAATGTCTAAAAACAGGACATCAGCTATGTATTATTTCTCACTCCATTTTGATCATCAAGACCTGCAACATCATCAAACTCCTTCTGTTCTCCTTTGTACTCATGTATCTCAACTCGCATCAGCAGCAAGGACTTGCTTTGTTCAGCAAAATATCAAGTAAAATTTGACCGTTTCCAGTCTCAATGATGCAGGAGGAACTGTCTGTTCCTATGCTCCTCACACTTCCACAGCAATCCTCCCCTCTTCCACCTTAACTTCCCTCTTGCTATCTGTCAAATGCTTTACTAAATCCCAGGAACACCACATGAACAGCCTTTCTGCTTTTGCAAAAGAAAATATTGTCTGGGTACAGTTTACTGTGCTATGTTTTATCTGGTTAATTATTCTTTTCTTCAAAAGTAGTTCTGAAGCTTTTCACATTAGCAAGGCCAAACTAACAGGCTTTCATTTCCTTGATCAAAAGGGATTTAAGGTCTAACAACAAGCTTTTATGTTATAAGTTCAAACCGCATTAGCTGGAAATCAGAAAATAAGCGACATAACTAGGTTTTATGAGTTAAGCAAAAACTGGTTATCAATCACCACAACACACACATGAAGAGGCAACTAAAGGTTCTTAGATACAGAATTTCTACTAGAAAAAGGGATCTATTAATGCTCTTCAATCAAACCTCATCAAGCCTTGTTCTCCTCACCTGGATCTCTTCAACTTAAGTTCAAGCGTTCTGTTAGTTTACATATCTGGCAGAAGTGAGATTGCAGGAAGTCATCTGTGCACATGCCATTTTAGAACAAAAACAAAGATTCTCAATAGTAGAAAAACCTACTTCCATTGGCATCTCCCTCAGTGGTTTTCTAGTAAGTATGGTCAGGATAGAACTAATTTAATAAAAGGGAACCACAATAACCAAAAATCTGGAAAAGTGTAGAACAATTTCTAATCTCAATTTCATGTTTTGCATTAAACAGAAGAAAAACCACAGAACTGAAACCTTTGCAGAAAGGCTAAGGTTTCAAAGAGACATTTTTTAAAGTGTCAACTAAAATACTTGTCAGAACCATTCTTCAAGCAACATCCATATTCAACTAGCAAAATTGCTGCCTCAATTGCTGCAATGTAGTCAAAAGACTGCTTAATGGAAGAGTGCTCTTCTCAGTCTGCTAAACATGAGATGTTACCCAACTTCTATAGCTATTCAGTACTGTAACCAGACAGTACACATTACCTCTCTATAAAGCCAGTTATTCATTCTCTGAAAGCTAGGCTTGACAGAACTAAGGAAAAATTTACTGTGAATGGGAAGAAACTGTGAATGGAAAGAAAATGAGAGAGACTAAAAAACAAAAGTCAACTGTTTCCCAGAAACTTTGAGGGCAAGAAAAACAGTGAAGTCTGTAAGACAAAATAAACAATACTGATGGGTCTTTTGCTTCTGTCTCCTTCTGTCATCTTATTATGCAATGCAGAGGCTGGAACGACCCAAATGGCTGCAGGCTGTCTCATGAAACTATCTCAGCAAGCTCAACTTGAAAAGTTTACACTGATGTGACTTTGACCTGTTGGAAACCCTTAGCTTAGGCATTAAAAAAACCCTCTGATTCCATGTAAATCATGTCTCTGGGATGCAAACTTCATCCAGATTTTTTAACACACAGCACACGATACAATCATACGACAGTATTCTACTGAGCACTCATATCCTAACCCAAAAAGCCAACTATTATATCGTATTCATATGCCTATCTCAGGTTAGAACTGTTTTCTTAGTTATAATCTAATCAATCCATACGCCTTTAAAGAAATCCTGCTTCCTCAGAAAAAGCTGTCTGATAAATGGCACAATTTCAAAAGCAAAAGGAAGACTGGAAACAGTATATCTGGCTACTAACTAGGGATAGGTCACAGGCTGTGGGAAATCAGTAGAAACCAGGCTACTGGGGACACAAAGTGATGGGCAAACTTTCCTTCCTTTAACTAGATATGTAATAATTTATGGGGGGAGAATTCTTTTACTGTAGTGAAAAATTAAGATTATCAAAATCTCAGAAAAAATACTTTTACTCTGTAAAATAAAAAGCGTTCCTTTAAGTCTATCAGTAAACAACTGCTACCCTTGGCAGCTTCTGAAATTGCACTATCTCAAGCTAAGAAGCCTTCCAAACAACGTCATGAAAACCACACCATATCAATACTACTTTCCAGCACAGCCACATATCAAGTTTTCTTTAACAGTATCATCCCAATCCATCACGTAAACTAAAGCTGTAACCAGACTTGAAGTATTTAACAGTGACAAAACCCCCTAATATTCTGCTGTTGCATTTATGCGAACTTCTAACATTATTGAGTACTCACGACAAAAGTCGGTCAAGTTTTGGTCCATTACGTCCCTGAAGGACAACAGGCGGCTTGTATACCTTCATTGTTCCTTACAATCGATCCACTTCTCTGTTTCTGGTGTTCTTGGTCTCTTTATTTATGAAGCAGTGATGATTTTGAAGTTATTTATAAACATTAACTCATTAAATTCCCAAGTGTCATATTAGATACCAGCTCAGTGACTCATATTCCTGACAATATATTTACCATGGCTGGAAGAGAAGGTAAATTTACATGCACAAGTAGCACACAGAGGCATGCCATGAACTAATTTTATATTTTAAAATGGTATTTGACATTAAGTAACTCTGAAGTTATTAACAAATACGTATGTCAACTGAAGTTGGCTCATTATCAAACAACCAGTGGAATTTACAAACACTGCCTGACTACCACTCTGCCAAAATGAAAAATAACTCATATTAACAAAAAAATCCCTTCGTTTTTGAGGATCAAAAATGGAAGCTGGAGTGTTTTAAAGCTTGTTATTACTGTACTTAAATGAGTGCAAGTTAAGGAAAATTACAGTTATCTTCAAGTACTCCCTTGACAGGGAAAGCATACACCATGTGTTAAGGCTTCTTAAAAGACAAAGTTATCAATTCACCAGACAACACAATTTCATTGACTGCCTCGTGTAATCTTGGCCTCATAAAAACCTCAGTGTTTTAGATGACACATCTGGTCCTAGTGACTTTACAGACTGTCATCACTGCACAGTCAACAATTCAAATACTGAAGTAACAAGCTCTGCAGCAAAATAAATAAAGTAATATTACTCCTTTAGCACTTTTACTCAAAAATGTAAGACATCTAGATGTTCTCCATAACAGAGAAAAATCTTTGAACCAAAATAATATACTTTCGCTGGCAATGATCTAATTCAATTCTTCAGTTCCCAATTTCCCCAAGATTTTTGAACACCAGTGATAAAAGTCAAGGAAAACATTAGATCACTTGAAGAGCTCTCTTTAATACACCATTCTTCACTGGTCACTCATTTGGCAAAACATTTCTGAGGAAATGTTTCTATTTGTGCGCAGGAAAACCCTGAAGCTACAAGCCACATAATTTAACTTTGAAGTTAGTCATGTTTTGAGCAGAGGGTTGGACTACATGACTTCCACAGGGTCCCTTTTTCAACTTTAATTTTTATGGAAGTAGTTGTTTTTTTTTTCTCAGACTCAGAATAATTTCAGAAAATATTTTTCTGAACCAGCATGGGAGTTGGTCAAACACTACTGAATCCAGGTACACTTAAGAGGAAGCATGAGACCAGCACTTGAAGACACCTCTTACCAAGCCACATCTTAAACAAAACCCCCAGCCCACAGACACACATTTCACAAACAGACTTAGCAAAGCCTGCCTTTCTACTGATCTGTCACAAACCCCATCTTCCTTCCTACACAGTAACATTTATTCCCTTCTCTTGCATTCCCTGTAGTCTTACTGCTCCCCACAGAATTCAGCTCTGCCCACACTGCCTTTACCCTTTATTGAGACTGGAAATGTCACTGCTGTACATGGTACAAAGTAATATACACCTAAACTTTTTTGTCCCAACTATTTACTACTATTTTACCTATTATGTACTACTACCACTATTTACCTCTTATTTATCTATTTACTACTCTCTATATTACGTCAGTAAGACTATTGCTACTACAGTCTGAAAGCTGAACGACAGTTACTACAGAAGTTCTATCTTACAGTTAATTGAACTGTATTATAACCATATAGTTACAGTAGTAAAGAGACCAGAGAAGCATTTGTGAAATGTTTTTACATGTTCTTCTGTGGCTTAATGACACAATGGCAATAGCCTTTCCACAGACAACCTGGCTAACAACACGAGTAAACACTCATTCCAGTTCTCTATCCTTTTTTAGGGCAAAAACAAATCCAAACCAGGACCAGACTTCAAAGAGGACACTACATTAGATGAAAACAAGTAGAGCACATGAATCAAATGAGAAAGTGAAGCCATAAGAATGCCATCTGATATATCCTTTACACACAAAAAAAATTTCAAGTGAGATCTTCAGAGCTCTTAATATAGGGCAGCTTTTTCTCTGAAGAGATGTCCATCTACAATGCTTCTCTGAAAAGTATTTCAGCATTATAAATTTCAATTAATACAGCCTTCTAAAGGAAGAGACAGGAAGTAAAAACATTAAAAGCCATTACTGCAGAACAGAAGAGATACCAAAAGAAAAAAGCTTTTTTATGTCACTTCTGTTGAAAGACTTTTAAAGACCTTTACCATGACAGCAGACTTGCATGTAAAGACATCAGACAGATTTGTAATGAGTTTCTTGCTATTTGTTTTTGAACAAGGGGACCTTCAGCTAAAGCAATCTCTGTTCAGATTTAAGATCATACTGCAGAAAAGAGATGGACAAGTATGACCAATTTTGATGTCAAAGTCTTTTTCAATTATGTATAGCTAGTTTATCAAATCCACAATATGAACTATTCCCAAATTAGCAACCTGGTTCTATTCACCTTTGCATAAACAAACTAACCAAAAAATACCAAAATAGAAAAACTCCAGTGCCAATTACACCCAACACGTTAAAATATTTTTCCAGTTACCACTGAAAGCTATTAAGTGCATTTACACCATCAATCTCAATCACTTCCTATTTATTCAAGGATCCTGTTCCCTGCATCTGTACTGCATGTGACAAACTCCTCCCAGCATCCCCTCTGGAAGGGAACAGCTAATCTCCTGGGAGTATTTTGATGGTAAAATAATCCAGGATTGCACCACAGACAGTATATGCTTGAGACAGCCCAAGGTCTTGTTGTTTTCGCTTAACCCAGTCCATTAGCACTATCCTAGAAGACTTTGTCATTTCATACACCCATATCCCAGACACTCAACCTACAGCACTAACCCACTTTGCCACACCACAAAAGCAGGAATTCGGCAACTAGAAAGTTTGTTCACAGAACTTGGGCACATGATCAATACGTATGAGCGATTATTAAAAGGAACTGAAGAAACCCGTATGTTAAAAATGGTACGGGTCTGAAAAATATCACACAGGGCATGGGACAGTGTACAGTGGCTTCACACTGAAGGAACAGCTTAGCTTGGAGGAGTGCTGACTGGTCAGGGGAACAGGGACTACTCCCTGAGGGCAGCACCGATATCACCAGTATCGCTACAGCTGAAAGTTAAACTACTAACGGTTCCATAAAGGTATACACTAAAAGCAGAAAACGAAGGTTTCTTTGCTAAAGAACTAATATAGTATAAATGCAAACAAGCTTTCCAATAAAATATTTTAATCTCGTGCATCCACATTCAGGAAGAAAAACTGTCATCCTCCACAATGATTTAATTTTCTACTTCTAAAGATTAAAACTTCCTTCCTTGCTTGCTGTTTGCTTCTTTACAAACGTGTGTCAAAAACTGAAGACACAACAGTCACTGGAAAATTAATCAGTCTGGTTGAAAATGACAGTAGTGAAATCTTTCAAGGATTCCCATCTGATCTTCAACTCTTTCATGACAGGCCAACAACAATTGCATTGTTCGAATGGGTGGAGATCTTGAACAAGGATCTAGCTACAATCAAAGTTTTTACACAGGAAAGCTGCACTACTTAAAACTACAAGCATAAACACGCTGCCCTAACGCAAGAGAGTAATTATAAGTCCTTGACATTTAATTTCTGTAATGTAGTGAGGAATTACTACATTTTTAATTGAACAGCTGTTCATTTATAATACCGTACCTTCTCTGGATTTCCAATTCTTCTTGTGATGGACCATTTTGTACTTGAGAGGGAAGCTGTGAATTCTGTCGAGGCAATGTAGGACCTAAAAGCAAAGACAAACCATAAATTAATGATCTGAGCTCCTAAGTTTGCAAAAAAGCACAAAACCAAGGAAAAAGGCCAGCCATCACATAACATCATAGGATCTGTTTACTCCAGCTTTTTAAGCCAAACAAGCTCAAAATCAACATAATACAGCAAATAAAAACTGCAACAAATGTTACCTTACTTATTTGCAGAATGGATTTATTTCACATAGATGACAAGGCTTCACAGAAATGCAAAACAAATTTTACATATGATGGAACTTGACAAAAGCTTTGAAAAGCACTCCAAGTCTGAGATTTTCTTAAAACAATAAAGAAGTACTCTTGGGGAAACAGAAATGGCTCAAAAAACTAAAACACTCACCTAAATAGAACACTGGAAATGGGGGGCAGGGACAGGGGGGAGAAGAACAGGAGAAAAAAACATCAGAAGCTTATCACCATATCGAGAAAAGGAACATAAAATATGTTTCTATGGGTCACATCGAGATTTACTCATATTTTAGCTTGTCAACTTGGATCAAAGACCTTCCTTTTTGGATAGGTGAAGTATTGTGTCCAAAATAACAGAGGCATAACACGAATGTACTAACTGTGCATTCTGTGAAGCACAAGAAATGCAAAAGAGAAAGACATGCAAATTTATCTTCAGCTTTTACTGATGGGCAATTCTACATCATGCATCTTTCAAATAACTGCATATGCTAAGTCTTTCTTCTAAAAACAGAGAGGCTTTTCCATTTTCCTCATGAAAGTATTTACAGTACAAAAATATTTAAAAAGAATTAACAGAAGTGAAGGATGAAGTAGTGTGGAATGGAATACAGCAGATCATGAATGCACTGTTTATGTAAAAATGGGCAATAAACCAGGAAATTATTTAGACTATAGCTACACTTAAGATAATGGAATTTATAAGCAAGCAGAATTAAAAACAATACAAATGTATCAAGTTCTGAAAAGGTACCAAAGCAAACAGTAATTTCTTGCTGAGATTCCACCAAACTAGTTAAAGTGATGGAGTTGTAATGTGATCTCCCCCGTCTCAAATATCAAAATGTAAAAGTTGTTTGCCATATGAACTGTGAAAGTCATTCAAAAACATGAAGAGACCACCTGTGAGACATCAAGGACAGGTGATCTGCCTCAGACTTGTGACAAACAAGTGCCCTGTTTAAAGGCTATACAAAAAGGTCCTTTTACTCAAAACCGCGTAGTATTGCTTCCCACTGTGGTCATAAAGACAAGAATACTGAAAATTACAGAAGTGTATATTATATATCGTACCCTACAGTTAAAAAGTAATGTAAGAACTTACTTCTGGAAGATAAAAGCAGGAAGTGTACTACAGAGATTGTGTCTTCCTTATTTATTCTTTTCAGCAAGTGTTGCGTCCCCACACCCAAGTACATGATGTTGCCCTGGATGTACTATTATTGCTTGAAGTATCTCCAAGAGATAACCACAGATATAAATCTATATTATTTTTAACGCAAGAGATTTAACTGCAATGGTAATTAATAATTAAGTTATCAGTAAGTAGAAACATCTGCCATATTGCTCATCAGGAAAACTTTTCTGCTTTAAAATTTCCAAAGTCACACATCCTCTTTTGTCATCTCCCCTGCCTGACAGGTGGAAGGCTTTTATGCCCATTAAGCCATGACTGCAGCTCCCAAGCAGCCGGGCTGTTTGCTGTCTGCACTATGCTGCAGCCTTTCATGGACTTTTAGAAGCAGACACAATCCAGCAGCAGCTGTGTTGCTGGTTAAAAGGTGCTATATACCACTACCACTTGCCTCATCTAATATACTCCCTCCCCCCAGATCTGCTGCTTCTCAGCACGAAACACATCGACCTAAAAATTAATAACAAGGAACAAAAACTAAAAAGAAATGGTCATACAATGGCCATTTACCAACTGTAACTATTTTGTACTGAAAATACAGTACAAATGAAAAATTCAAGCTTCCACCCATTTAGTCTTTAAGAGTATTTAACAGTCTTTTTGAACAAGGTATTATCTCATGCTGCAGTAGCTGAGTTCAGACTGCCACTCTAAAACCCTTCTGCCAGTGTCGCCCCAACTCTTTCTTTTGCTAGCACCACTGGAAACCAGCCACGTAGCTTTGCCTGCACTGGCCATTCCAACCAGCTACCAGAAAACCTGTTCTGATAGCCTCAAACTCTGTTCTAGAGCACACACTGTCAGCAAATCACGTTCTCTGTAAATTCTGCAGAACACAGCCAAAAGCAAGCCAAGCTAGCACAACCTGGCCAAGCTACTCTGGTAAGTTACATGCTTCTTTTATGGCCATACATGCAAGAGAGCCACACACAATCACCCGCTAACAATTAGCACGGTTGTTCTAGTGCCTCTCACGCATTTTTGCCAGGAAATGCACCTTGATTATACCAAAGGCTTTCAAGAAAGCAAAGTTCATCTACCAAGTCATGTGGCCTGTTCTCTGACAAATTTCTCTCTGCAAGCAAAGATTCTTAACAACCGTGCTAACAGACATTGGCAACTTAAAGGTACGTACCAGGTCAAAAAGTATGTTTTATCCTACAAAATTTATGACAGCAAGCCAAGACCACCACTTCATTGCTAAATACAACTGTCTGGATACTGGGACAGATGGTATAATAAATAAATAAGCAGGAGTTAGCTAACAAAAAGCACTCAGAGGCTTTTGAACAAGTCTGATCCTTCTACAGGATCACTTTATCTTCAGAGACCAGTACAAGCTAAGTAAGAGACAAGGCTGAATGGTCTATTCATTCTGAGTTTTAAGGAGAGCCTAACATCTTTCTTCTTCTAAAGAAAGCACAGATGGTGCACTCTGCTGCTCACTCTGACAGACGGAGGATATAATTTCATACTAATTTGTTCAGCAGTCATTCCAGCTTAAATGCTTTCTGTTTTTTCAGCTTATCCTCACCTTTGCATCACCATTCCTCTACGACAGTTCAGGCAACTGCGTAGTGAGAGATGGGCTGGAAATCCAATGCATTTTAATTCCTGGGGGAAAAAAGCCCTTCAAGGAGTGTTTTCACCAGCTAGATGAGGACCAGTTCTGGTTCTTCATGCGGTCACACAGACCACTATGCTGGCATAGCTCAAAGAATGACATCAGACTGCTGGGGTCTGCCTGAGCCAAATTAAGCATCCCCAACATCACCTTTCTAAACCACAGCCAGAGCTGTAGTTTATCAAACACCTTAACTTCGTTTTCACCTCCAATTGACTTCTTAGCTCTGCATCTCCATTCAAGAACTGAATTAATTCCAGTTGCACAACTCTATGAAAGTACAATTAGCAAGCTGGAGATGGAGACACGTGGTTTCTCGTCCCTCGATGCTTTTTGGTTCATCTGTTCCTTCACTCTTTTAAATTACATTGTCCGCTTTGGAGTTTCACACCAAATTCTCCACTCCATTTCTTTTAATGTCACCTGCCTTGTGCTAGCACCACTGACATAGCACCTGGCTCACATTGAAGACATCACATTCCTGTGAGGTGACAGCCCTAAAAACCCCTGAGTATCTACTGTTCAGGATAGGAACAATACACATACTACAGGTTATACAATGAGCTATAATGTATATTGTCGTTTAGCTGAACAGGCTTGCTCGGGAGCTGGTAACGTAAGGATTTGTGAAGTGGTTTTTTGGGGACCGCTAGCAGTCAGATCACATGGAATGTTCCTCAGAACTCTGCATGCCCTAGGGTTCAAGAAAGCAAAAACATACACAAAAAACCCACTCCTGCAATTACTGACTGCTCAGAGTACAGCATTAAAAAACAAAAATCTAATTTTAAAAATATCTAGTATCTTTTGAGAAAGCTGGTAAACTATCACGCATGACAATTTTTGTTTGAGGTGAAGATCTCATTTTTCCCTCAGACAGTTTATGTAAACAGCTCAGTAATTAAGAATTCCCACTCTTTCATATCTCTGTATGTTAGTGCCAAAACTAAGCAACATTCCAACTATACAGTTCAATATTCAAATCAAAGTATGACTGACTTTTCAAAGGAAGAATGGACTGAAGGCAGACAGCAAGCTAATTTATATAGGCATATGCTGTAAAGATAGGTGGTACTGACTAACTATAATCTTTAGAAAAGATTTTCATTAAGGACCATTTGAGTACACCTACTAAGCAAAGAAAACACCCCAGGCAACAGTTCAAAATCACAGCAAAAAAATGTACTTCTCATATAGAATGTAGGAACTTTAAAAAAAAGTGTTTTACTAAACGTTTAAAGGTTTTCTGAATGAACAGAGAGCAGGCTTTTTCAGAGGAAGAAGAAGAAAAATTATTATTATGGTGAAGTAAACTTTTTCACTTGTCTCCAGCTCCTCCTCCCATTCAGCGCCTGTCTTGCTGTAGGACGTTACAGAACAAAGTCTGGGGAGACGTGTTAACTGGCCTTCAGCAGAAGTAAAACACCACCACTCCTAGAACTGGACTTGTGTTATGGATTTATAAGCAATAATATGATGGTCAAAAAACAGGCCATTAACTAGTGACAAAACTATTCTCTAGTACTTCTGTCAGCATGAATCATCTTCCAGCTAGGACTTCTCTTTGCTTCAAATATCTACTTCCTCATACACTGCTACCATTTTGCAAGTACCTTCAGCTGAGTTAATTTACTCATCACTTCGATTTATTCCAGCAGACTGGTAACTATGTTGCATTTCCTATACTGAAAGTAAATGCTTTCCATTTCACTTCACAAGCACTTTTACAAGATCAAGGTAATAAAAGGGGACAACAAAAATATTCATGAAAATACATTTGAATTGAAGTAGAGATGCAGAGCCTCCTATCACTACCAGCAGAGCCTTGGACACAGTGCTGATAACCTGGTTGCTAGGCTTGGCTCAGCACTAGCTTGCCGGGTGACCTCAAGCAGGGTTGCGGTTTCCTTCTCTGCCATCCTTTTGTGCAGGGGGAGACGAGACAAAGCTTCAGCAGTAGAGTACTACCGTTGCTTAATGAAACTACAATATCACAGTCTTAAAAAAGCAAGTATCAATAGTTAAATATATCAACACCATCTACTGCAGGATATTTCTTACTTCCCGCCCCCCCATCCTGTCAAAATTCGTTTACATAGCAATGTTATGATGATGACTGTCACTACTTGCATATAATACTACAGAAATTGGCCTAGCAAAGCCGTATTTCCACAATCATGTTCGTGTTTTTATGAGAATACCCTGTTCCAAAAAGGCAGCAGATTTAATATAGCTACAACTTCTACTGGTAATATTTAAGACAACAATATGAACCCTCAAGGAAAAAAGGTATTAACATTGCCCAATGTTTATTAAACAAAACTTTATCCACAAAATTAATGTACTTCTACATATGTTTGCCATGCAATAAAACCAACTACCAAATTTAATTAAATTCTTTGGGTTGCCCACCCAAACTTTAATACTTCCACCTGACACAACATGAGTCCTGAAGAACCACACAAATCAGAAATACTACACAGGCAACCCTTAAAAGTGAGTATAACTGAAAACTCAGGAACTCTCCCTTCACTTCCAAATACCACAACCAACACTGATGATGCTTTCAATAATCTTATGTGCAAGTAAAACAGAATGGAAGTATTTTGTCCAATAAATAGTTAAAACTTCCTTTAGGTCAGTATTTTGACATATAAATCAGGATTAGTTAATCAGGGTTAGTTGTTATAAAATCTAGTAACTACAAAAAAAAAAAGTATCTTTAATCAATCCCACATTTAAAAGGAATAGAAAAAACTTACTAGCAATAATAGAGATAGAGATATTATCCAACTTCTCACAAGACCGGTGACAATATCACATCACATTACTCCCGTTCTGACAGGGCGTACTGACTGCCTGCTCCAGACGCTTGCCCAGTACAGGTATAGCACAATCACTTCCTTGCAGTAGAATCCTTTTTCTCTCAGAACAAGTTTTAGCATGACATGAACAAAAACAGTATGAGGAGAAGCATCCGAGATCCTCCCCCAGCCCCACATATCCGTTTCTCATTTCAGCCTCCTACAATCTCTACACATATTCCAATTATGCAACCCCAGTTTTTGTTTCAGTTTGCATTTCCCAAAGATACTAAATTATTCAATCTATGATATATGTAAGTGCATTCCCCTATCAGCAAGGATTTCATAAAGTCTCTTTGCCGTAAGAGAAAGGACCACTCATCAGTATACAGCTGTGGAAAAACATGCATCTTCTCCCCATAAAGGTTTGATTATTTAGTAATTGGACAACCTAACTTCAAAGAACTTTAACCTCCAGGGTTTTTTCCAAGATCAGACTAACAAAACAAAGAGACTCTGGAAACAATAAACTCTTTCTTCCTCCCCATTTTCCTATGAATTAAAGTCTTACCTAAAGCAATATTAGAAAAGCTTCCTATCCTTGCCTTTATATCCATAATATCGCCAAAATCTTTTCAAGAACCAATATATAACTGTTAAACATTAGTACAAAAACCATCCTGAATCTTCTATATATAATTCTATTAATTGAATAGGCTTATTTACGGTTGTATGACATCCTTCAGTCCTCGTTTCACGGCTTTCATCTTCTACAAGTAACTCAGAGTACCTCCTCAAATGCAAACTACACATAGATATATCTCATACTTAGTTTCTTCTTCTCTTTGCAAGGCTTTCCTGAGACTGAAGACCGATGCCACACAAAACACCACCAATTGCAGCTGAACTAGAAGCTACTTCTTGCAGTAAAACTGAGTGTGATACCCTTTGTCCCTCCCATCTACCAGCACACACGTCCCTTACTTGCCCTTATTGCTTCAAAGGAATATCCATTTTCTCACGCATCAGAGAATTCTCTCAGCCATCTAATTTCCCTTATTTGAGGCTCTTCTCTCATTCCAGAATCACTCTGATTGAACACTGAGCTCTACTTAATGCAGATATGAATATTTTCTGTGTAATGAAATGCAAAACCTTCGCAGAAAGCAGTTGTCTTTACTCTAGACAATTACAACCAACTAATGAATATCTGAACACACTGCACACAGTCTTAAAGCCAGAAATCCTCTTCAAATGACCTCTTAAACTGATGACACACACTTGTCATTTGATGGTGTAAGTTCTGACCACCTCAGACAATTACTTAATTAAATTAGTAAGTCTTCCAAAATTTTCCCAAATGAGTGCCAGAAACACATCTTTGTTCATTTTTAACATATCTCCTACACAGTATAGGGCAGGAACTTGTAGCATTAGTAGTCTACCTTAAAATTCTAGAATAAAGTACAGTCCTGTGTTGTTGTCTTTCTCTTCTGGATTTTCAGGTGGCGTACAATCTGCTCGACCAGCCAGCAGGAAAATACGGTTTGGTTGAATAGCTGCTAGCTAATGCAATCAATTAAACCAGAATAGAGAGGTAACACTGACTTCTACATTGATTTAAATAAACAGAGTTCAAGCATAAGAGAAAAATTAGGATGATCAGCACTGTAAATCGGGGCGGGGGGGGGGGAACCTAGACACACAGAGTATTTCAACCAGATTCACTGACTCACTTTGAGGCCTTTGCGACAAACCTGTACTGGTTTTTCAGAAGAAAATTGCCAGTTGTGGTAAAGCCTTTATTCTACTCGAACGTCAACCCCATTCATTCTGCATTCCGAACTCATCAGACTGACAACAGCCTGTCACTGTGTGCTCAGCAGCACAGGCACCCAGCGCCTTCACCTCTCCCGCTGCGGATCCACCAGAGGGAGATCCTGAATTAAACACCCTCACTTGATGCCAGCAACACCACAGGTGGAGATGCCAACTGCAACCAAAGATCAATCACATTCTTCAGATGCATGAAAGAGAAAAGACCATATGATTATTTTTTTCTAAAAGAGCAAGAGAGCCATAAGTAACAGCTGACTTGCAAAACTAAAGGGATGTCCACAAAATTAACTTTAATACTCCTTAGAAGCCTTTTAGATTTCTGTGAACCCTTGCATAAAGTTTAAAATTCATCTACAGCTTTATGAATTTCTGAACCGTATACTCAGCTAAAACTGCTTTCCTTTTATGAAAAAAATACAACTTAAAATAACTGAGCTAATAAAAGAAATTGTCAAAATGAGAAAACATAGCAGAAAATAAGGATATTGCAAGAATCAAACTTTAATTGTAACCAATTCTAGAGTAAAATGCAAGTTGTCTATATAGGATTTATTTATTTTACTTGAGTTGGAGATTCTATACACTGTTTTAGATATACTAGGAATCACAACAATTTACATAATTATTAGAGACAAGTTGTCCTCTTCAGGTACAGATTTCTGAAGCAGTATCGTCAGAATACCAAGTAGGACTGCACATGTTAGAAATTTTTAAAAGTCTAGCAGATAAATTGGAAGAAACAAAGCTATCAATATATAACATATTGATCTTCATGCATTAGCACAAACTCCTCTCATAACATATACCCCCAGCACCTTTTCAAAAAGGGGGGTGAGGGGGTGCATACCTGCAATCCATTTCCTAAAATGAAGAGCTAATATTAGTGCCTCAGAGCCAGTGACTGACCAGTAAATATTCAGCTATGTCAGAGATGCTGGGGGAGGGCGGGGGGGGGAGGAGACCACCTAAAACAAACAAAACCAATCCACATTTAACACCAAGGATTCATTTCTAGCTAACTTTTCAGAAATTACACAATCTGCAGAGGAAAAGTGCATTAAACTTTGAGCAAGGAATACAATTAGCTTGTTTCCAAACTGTAAGCTGCTTAGTATCCTATTTCCATTATTGAAGCAGACATGTTCAGAAAGATACTTGATTTTTTTTTTTTTTTACTTCTTACTCTGATACAGGTCAGAAATATTAAGTAACATGCAGATCGTACATCGAGAAACCTCCCAGCTGATCAAACTTCGGAACACTTGCTGATGGTATTCTAACACAAATACATTATGAACATTTATCTTTAAACATTGTCTAGAAACGGCAATAGGCTTACAAAGCAATTCTACATGCACAATTACAAAACTTTCTACAAGCAGCAGTGCAAAACTACTCACCTTCAAACACCTGCTGAAGCAATGCATGTTATGTGTTGATAATGTTAAGCTTTGTTTTTCTTTCATCTTGATGGAGGCTAGAGCACCTATATGCCTGTGAAATTGTGAAGTGATAGCTAATCTTGAACAGCCACAGTCCTTCTTGGCTGACAGAAGTTATCGAACAACAGTTACGTCCTCCTATGCTGATGGTGTCCACCACTAGTTTTTGATGCAGCTAATGCATTTTGACTCGTACCTACTACTATCAAGTCACATCACAGGAAAGAGAAACAAACTGACTATCTTACAACTCAGAACCACCAGCCACTATCAAACATAATTATGCCACTTAATTCATGTCCTTGTCAGACGTATACCTCAAAGCAGTTAGGAACAAACTAGGTAGTCTACAGCACTGCAGCCAGCAACCTGGACACAGTATTACAGTCACACTCAACTCATTTCACAAACCACACAAAAATCCACCTTCAAACAAAACAACACCCCAATCATCAGGGATTAACTGGTATCAAACTGAATGAAGCAGACCGACTCCAACTGAAGGGCCACTTCAGAGATCAATGAAGAGGCTACTGTGAGAATGATTTGGAAGAATACACCATTCGGGATGAGCAGAGGACTGAATTCTAACTGCAGTCATTTTTAGACTCACTGCAAATCTCAGCTCTCCTCCTCCTAACACCACTATTTAAGAAATTACTGAAGTGATGCAACAGGAAGCAGAGTTATTTTCATCAAGTTGTTTCCTCCTGTGGGATTACAGTAATTCCAGGCTACTGTTTGAATGACATTTTGTACTACTAAAGTTACATTTAAAGAAAACCCTAAAAACCATTTGAATTTTATCCAAGTCTTTACAAACCGAAGTGGCATCTTAGCTCAATAAAATTTCTACTACTGAAGAATAGAATAATGTAGTAGTTAGCCCACATGTATTTTGCATAAAGCAGCAAGAGAACTAGTCATTAGACAAATCACAATTATCCATGAAATGAAAACTCAGACACACTGACCAATTAAAAAGTGAGCACTGTCATACCTGCCTATGGCATTTTAGACTTTCTAGTAGCTCAGTTTTAGTGTCAGGAGGATGAATTAAATTCAATGCTGAAAATATATATGTGCATATATACACATAAGCACTTGTTTGAAACATTGTACCAAACTCTTCAAGTGCAGGTAATGGGAAACAACATAAAACCCTTAAACTTGCAATAATTGCCATAAATCAGGCCTTTTCAGACTTTGCATGAAATGTGAAGAAACCAACACTTTGTGTGTTCCCAAACGTTGGCTGGGAGATAGATGATAAACAGTCAGAATGCATGAAATGTATACCATTGAGTAACCCTTAGGGAAAGGAGAATTGAGGGACTTGGAGGAGAAAATACCAAACTGAGAGGCAGGAGAATGGGATACACAACTGTATTATTTCAGCTTGTAAAAAGACACCTTATACCTCTAGCTACCCTTTATCTTTTCACCTTGTATGCTGTTAACAGCGTTAAGCACTGCAGCATGTATCATCCTTCTTGGTCTAGATCGCTTAGTTTCAAAAGGTAAGCCCTGAAACAACTATCAGAATGAAAAGCAACTTGATAAAAGTCACCCATTTTTGCTGTAGTTGAGACAGTCATAGTAAGGTTGCCTACAGCCACCCTTCTACACAAGAGAAAAAAAACTGGCGCAGAAGCACTATCTCTTGTTACATGGGCAATTGTTAAAGTTTAATGAGGACAAAAGATCTCTATTTGGTTACAAGAACACAAAAGTCTTTTGAAGTCTTTTCAAGTAAAAACTCCCTCTGTGTGCACCCCAGTATCGTACTGATCAATTTGCTGTAGAGCCTGTCTAGAATACAGTACAGACACCACCTGAAGACTGACAGCCACTGAGTTTTCCCACCAATGTTTAAACCCTCTATGTCATCCTGTCCATCAAACAAATTAAAGGATAGACCTGTTGTTTAAATTATATGCGCTTATCTGAATGTTACTCCTGGATCCAAGGTCTCCAAGCTAGAAAACTCTGTATGGTAAGAACTGCCAAGGAGGATGACCTAAATTCCAAAGTTCGGAGAAGAAAAACCTCTAACATTTTCATAATAAACCAGTAGTCAATGATAATGAAAAATATTAATAACACTGGATGTCTCTAGAAATTCTCAAAAGTACTCTCATTAAGAGCCACTAATTTGTTGGTCAGGTGTTTTGGTTTTGTTTCCTAAAAAAATGCAAAGTCAACAAGTTTCAATATGTAATAGACAACATAAAAACAGGTTTACTTGTGAGGAATTGTATTTATACATACGGCAGTTGAGAATCACTATTAAGCAGCAGCAGCAATTAGGCAGACAAAATACCCAAATAATTAAAACAGCTAGAGGCTGAATCATGTTTGGAAACAAGACTTACTGACTTTCATGCATCAATATTTGATTTTTTTCCATCTACGTGAACACTTTTCAAGAAAACAAAAGTTAAGAGATTCTTACCAGCTTCCTGTGAATTTAATACTTCTAAGGCATGCATCATGGCACTTGCGAAGACATTGGCATCTTCTTTGCTGCCAAAATTCAGACCATACACCTGCCTAGCATCACGCCACTGGTGGAAGGTCTGTGTAGCCTGATTGTACTTCAGCCCTTTTGGAATGGCACAATTTATTACCACCTATTAACATAAAAAAAAAAGTTACTTTAGTTTAAAATTGCTATTTCATCACAGGTTTCATCTTCATATAGATTTTATTCCCTAACCACGTGGGTTAACCCCAGTCCCACAATCCACAAGATCATAATGCTGAAGCACATAGCCATTTCAATCTTAACTCCAATGCTGCATGAAATCTGTGATGAGAATACACAAGGGGACTAATGAGATATTTTGTATCAACTTTTGTAGCTTAAATGTTCTCATTTCAAATGATGCAGCGATGTTTCATAGCAGCAATGTAGTGGTATCAACAGTTCTGACTTTTAGAAGGGTACTTGATGTGAAGATGTGTTTGGACTTCAGAAACTCAGTATTCCATTAACTTCACAGAGTACTTGTTAGAATTATGTTTTTTTACCAAGTTACCACCTTCTCACTATGGCTGCTGCACCCTTTAGCTTGCTGTGCTTTCAGTAACAGTTTATGTGGACTTCTACTACGGATCACAGGGTACCATTTTGCAAGATTGTTATGGCTCATACAAAACGTGCTAAATTCTAGCTAGTAGGACAACCATTTATTATAAGCCATCCACTAAGTGGATCCCACTGCACTTGGATAACTATACCCTCACCTTCTTCTGCTGAATAACGGGAGGAAAAACCAGTTTTGTTCCCAGATGAATGCACAGAGATCATTTATTCTTGGAATAAGTGTTTAATGACAACTCACACAGAAGATTATCAGTCTATGTGTCGGGTGTGTGATGAACAACCAAGAACAGACCGAAAGAATTTTATGAAATGCTGGGAGAGGGGGAAACAAATATAGAAGCTTTCCTCAAACAAAAAGATTAGATTTTTAACCCCTCCCCAAGTATCACAAGGCAGAGCATATTTCAAGACAGAGTGGTAAGTTTGCCACTTAATCAAGATCTATTAGCTTCTTCATGAAGGAAACTAAGATGTAATCCTTGTTGCTCCCTTCTCAACCTTTCTAAATGGTAGATGATCAGCATTACCAAATGTCAGAAGGGTTTTTTTTGAATGAACTGATCTGGGGCAATGAGAAATCATGCATCCAACTTTTCATAATATAAGAGGAGCTACAAGAGAACTGTTGGTACCTATGCAGACTGCAGCTAAGAACAGAGAGTAGGGAAGAAGAAAAGTTCTTAGGCTGACGCTTTGCCTTGAAGAGAATCAGATGACTTCTGTGTACACCACTAGCCTTTATATCTGTCTGCAGGAAGGAATGGTAAAGAGCACACAGACTATTGCCTTGGATGTATGTAAAGTGCTTTGTTTATGGGGAAAAAGACATAATACTGTTTTGCTACTTCAGTTAAAAATAGAAGTAAATTTATTATTTACAGTTCCCATAATTTTACTGAAGATGTGTTTCTTAATGTTAAAAACCATCACAAAAATAGCTTAAGTTTCCTACTCTGAATTTCCAGAGATTTGCTTACCTGATGATCCTGAATCTTCCTGCCCACTACTCTGAATGTGTTGTTGCCTGTGTGATGATATATATGAACTCTGCTGAATCCAGTTGATCCACCAGCTGGTACCCATTTTTTATTGGCGTCATCATAGACCATTACAGCAGCTCGTGCTTGGCAGATACTCTGTTCACTGTTAAAATACAAGTATTTTAGAGCAGAACATAAAATTACTTACGGCAAAGATTTAGATTAGACATAAAAAAAATTCTTTACTATGAGGGTGGTGAGACACTGGAACAGGTTGCCCAGAGAAGTTGTGGGTGCCCCCTCCCTGGAAGTGTTCAAGCCCAGGTTGGACGGGGCTCTGAGCAACCTGCTCTAGTGGAAGGGGTGTCACTGCCCATGGCAGGGGGGTTGGAACTAGGTGATCTTGAAGGTCCCTTCCAACCCAAACCATTCTATGATTCACTTTTTTTAACTCAAAATGTTAAAATTAATACTCCTTGCAACTTGCTGAAACATCCACCTTTCTTAATACAAAAACATTAGCACTTTGACTTTTGCTTAATAGGTGTTGATTCTGAAAAGCTGTGGTCAAGACAAAGAGGCCTAACTACTAATGAAAGAGATCAAGAAGAGATTTCCTTTTTTTTTTTGCACTTTTTCCCCCTGCAGGTTTTTTTCCCCACTTTCTCCACACCACCAACCATGTAGTTTGATTAAATGCCATAGCCACATACAAAGTTTTCTGCAAAGACTGGAAAACAAAGATTCTGGAGTTGCACTAGCTTCATACAGTTTGTATTTTCCAGTGGCAATTAATTCTACAAGAGATGAGGATTGGAAGGCCCTTTTCTTTTTAACATATATAGAAGAAATACACACATGGGATTAAGTTCAGTACAAAAAATTCACCTGTTCATAAATTAAATGCTTTTTGAATTTGACATTTTACAATATTTGACACCTAGATGTAACATTTTCTCCCTGAGAAGTGGTTTTTTTTGATTAGTGAAAAGTGCAATTTCATCAGTAGCTAATCCTGATTATGGCAGTCATCTGGAAGCTAAGGTACAGTCTGAAGTTAAAAGTGAGCATATCATGACTATCATGGTACTAGAACACAAGAAAGCAGAACATACCATAAACACACTATTTATTAGGAGAGGAGAAGGTGATACTACGTAAGTTGTCTTTACAGGAAACGTCCAGATGCAGACAGGAAATAAAAATAGAAAGGAATGATTTCTTATCAGTATGTCAAATTCTCTGAACATACCACTCCAGTACATTCAATATTATAGAAAGCACACGATGCTCGGCTTGCAAGGAATGTGGCCTGTCATTTGGAAAACTGAGAAGGCTGAAGAGATATGCATTCTTCATAAATTACAAAAGGGAAGTAATGAAATATTTCTTCATATTTTATGAAGGAGGGAGAACACGACTTCCCTCTAGTCTTTCTTTGGGTTTTTTGTGGGTTTTTTGGTTGGTTGTTTGGGGGGGGGGGGGGGGGGGGGGGCGTCTTCATTGTTGTTGTTTTTTTAAAAAAAGACCGTGCTGAATTTCCCAGTATCTTATTTCCAGTTCCTGGCACAAGAAAATTCAGCATCATATCCAGTTGTTAACTTCTAATAATGACATTTTTGAGAAAACAGAGCATCAATTTCTATCACACTTTCCACCACACTCCAACAATTAGAAAAGTGCTCAGCACTGGGATGCTTTTCAAGGCTAGGAGAGAAAAGAGAGTATTGAGATCATGTGTCTTGTGCATGTGAGAGATTCAAGATAAGATGAGGAAATATTCTTCATTTTAAAAACGCAAGCATTCTAGTCTCATCACTTATTCAACAACTAGATCAGTGCAGAATAACAACCTCTAACTAGACCACCCTTATTCTAGCCAGAAATTAGTTCGATACAGAGACAGTAAAATTACAATATATGCATGTATGGTGCTTCTTTTCTAAGCATAGTTCATATCACAGTTTACGGTTTAGATCAAAATGACCACGTCTGATCCAGGAAGAAAGATTAGATGAAAAGAAAATAAAATTAGTTGCAAGTTTCAGGTGTTTCACAGTCCATTAAAAACAGGCCACAGGTAAATAAGAAGGTTCCCTCATCTGAGAAGAGGACAATGCAAGAACCTACTGGATGTCTTTATTATTAGAGTATTTTGGCACACAACTATATTAAAGCTCAAACCCAGAAACATTCTGTACCATTCTCAAAGAACAGGATAAACAGCAGTGGTTTTCTAAAATACATAAGAGTTATTAGAGAAAACTTTGAAAATTTCTGAACCCGAAACAGATTTTTGCTACATTTGAATTTGGATCAGTCACAGGCATGATAAACCATAGGTGACAGGACCAAGATACTGATTTGGAAGCAGAGCCATGCGATTTGCAGAGTTCTTGCCATGAAATAGTTTCATCTCAATCATGTGTCAGACAGACAAAAAAATCATTTAGATTCTATTAAAAATTGAGACTATGAGTATAAGCTAATATGTTCCAATTACAAAGAAGGTAGAACCAGAGAGTGTGATTGAGTAATGGTACAGAGATCAGAAGACTTCATTAGTAGGACAGACCATCACATTCAGACGTTCTTATTCAGAGCATTCTCACTCTTTGCCCTACCATGGTCATTCCACAGGCCTCGGTTTTCTATAAGTTTTTACATTATTTTATTTAACATAACGAGAAAAAAAAACCCTACTCATTTGAGAACTATTTGGTGTTAAAGCAGCACAATTCATAAGTGCAAATAAGATGACCTTGAGTAGAAATTCTAGCTTTTCTTTATTAACTGTTAAACTATTTTTAGTTCCACTTCCCAAGCTATGCCTCATAACTGGAAATATTACACAAGTCTAGATCTCCAATATTTCAAGCTGCATTTAAAATAAAATAATTTTCTTAATAGCAGGGGATTATTCTTACCCATATAAAGATACAAGATGATTCACATACTTTAAAAAATGACAAATACAAACAATTTCCAGTTGATCTACTCAATCATTACACAATAAGCCTTCTGCCTTCATTTCACACAAATCATTTAACTAAAATTTTAATGTTCCAGGTCTATAATTTTCATATCCAGGTACCAATTTGAAGGTGACATACTCTCCTCCTGCCAACAGCTTTCACCACCCATCACTTTGTTTATCAGACCGCAGCAGTAAGATAGAAAAATGAAGCTATCGCTATCAGGAACAAATTAAAACATCACAGTATGCTAGCCTTCTTCCAGGGTTCAATAATTGCACATTACTATATGTAGGGGAGATTAATTCAATTTCTTTCTCTTAGTAAAAAGTTCTGTGCCCTAAAGTAATTAATTTTTGTTTTGAAGAAAAGCATGGAGGCAGGAGCTTTAGCCAAGAGGAATCTTTAGGTCCCACTTAAAGATTCAATGACCTTTTGATAGTTTAATAATTGACTATAGTATATAGCATATTACAGCATTTAGACACCATAAAGTAAGTATTTAAGTCTAAAAAAATTTCACTTTTTAAAAATAAGACGCACACCTGAACTTCACTAACTTCAAAGGGCTACACCAAAAAGAAGATCTGTGCTGTTGGCTCACAGCTATCTTTGACAGGTCTGACAAAAAACAAGGTTTAGTCCTCTTTCCATGACCCACCTTTCCCTAGAAAAATGCTGAATTTAACACACAGACTGGTACTAGAACCTGAGCCAGTGCCCTTTGTATTTTTCTACAAATATATATGAACTTTAGCTTAAAAAGTAAGAAATATAACAAATGATACTGTTCTGATTCACTTGGCTCTTGTTCCTTTGAACCTAAGTTTATTACACTTCCCTGCTGTACTTCTAACATGAAACAGGTCTTCACTGATCTCAGTATTTATACATGAACTCTTCACAGTTCGCAGGGTTTTCTGTAATGCACATGTCCTTTAGACTGTAGGAACTGACTGTAAGATGCTAGGATGACTTACTCCTTCATTCACTGCACCAGAATCACTTTGGTCTGAACACAAATGCCTTCCCCTCCCCCCCTCCACCCCCCCTTTTTTTTTTTTAAACAGACAGATTGCTTCAGCACTACTGTGAAAAAAAAATTGCCTACAGTCATGTTGCAAGAGAAAATAAAAAGGGTCTTCATCTATTTGCCATGTCATTAGGCCTTCAAAAGCATCCTATAGGGTTTACTTGCCTATCTATAAATTTTCTTTTTTCTGGTGTGCTGTACTGGTGTAATGGTTCCAGAAATCATTACACTTAGATCAGCCTGCACCTTTCCAACACAAGAACTCCTTAGGGGATATGCAGGAGAATGAGCGAAGGGATCCATTTCAGGCTTCAAATGCTACTGCCAAAATGCACAGCCGCTCAAAGAACCAATTGCTAACTTATTCAGGCAGCGGGCTGGGGAGCTGAAGTGACAATCTAAGTATTAACTACAAAAAATTAAGAAATTGTCCGTTCTCAAGTAAAGTTACCAAACTAAGTATATGAAACTATATGCAGAAAATGGAAAATTCGTAAAAGGGGACATTCATGCATAATGGTGCTTATCAAACCTTAGGAAACCAAGTGTAGAAGCTCTCTTCCCAAAATGCAAAGCTTGACAAATAGCTGGATAAATACATGTTAGGAGGAGTTCTTCTCTAGACAAAGATGTAAGGCTCTGATTGTTAAAGCCAACCATTATTCTGGATAAGTCCACCTACAGCAATACCATATAAAGCCAAAGACAGAGTGGCTGTTTTTTATTTGGGGTGGAAGAGTGGGGGGAGGTCTGGCACTCAAAAGGTTCACACAAAAAAACACAGTAGTAATGAATCATAAGATTATTCTTATGGGAGAATATACTTTCCTCCTCCAGTGATGAGATCATACGGAAAGCTCAAACACCACAGCAAACTGAACCCTAACAGACATCATTCTTTCGCCCAGATGGAATGTGTTCATTCTTTCACATCCCAAGTTCTTCAGCTCAGTGCACGGTGACACCAATGCGCAGTCTGCTGACTCAGCCTTTTTTTTCTCTCCCCAGTAAGTGGATGCTTGGTTTTTTACTCTCTGAAGAACTAAAAAGGATAAGCAGACTTAAATGATCAAACTCATATGGAAAACAGCATGACTGCAGCCACAGAAAAGATCATTTAAATGTATTAACAAGAGCAAGGAAAAACTGGGATTGCTCTGACTCTCAGTCTTTAGTATTTTTGTCAGTGATGTAACAATGAGGTTTTTTGAAAGTCATATCCCCCTACCACTTCTTCTGGTGATTCAGGGGTTTTTTAGCTATGTTCTCAATTTACAGAAACCTAACAACATGTTCTTAAATGTGCAGCCTTTGTGGGGCAGAAGGAGCAGAAAGAGATGCTGATTCATCAAACGCCTGTTTAGGATTTTCAAACCATGTGGCACAAAGCTAGAAACTCCAAACACTTCCAATAACATCTTAAAATACACTTTTTTTAAAAAGCAGCTAAAGGCTGGTCCAAATATCAAGTTTTCTGTCTTGGCGGTGGTGTTTTGTAAGATGATTTTCCCTACTTGTTCCCGAACCCAACTGGCACATCACAGTGAAAATGTGTGTTCTCCACTATTAAAAAAAACAAACAACAAAAAAACCCCCTCACAACATACTATGTACTGTACCACTATTTTCTATTAATTGAAACAGACACTTTGTAGACAAAGTTGTCATGTGTTCTAAGCTGCTCCTCTGACTTAATAGTTAAGCTCCTTGTTAACATCTTAAAGTTAACATAAAAATGCTTCCAGTGCCCTCATATACTCCTCACATTATGGCCTGCTGAGAACCAGACTGAACTTAACTGTATCGATGAATCTTTATTTTTGGGAGTAGGGGAAGGTGTTTGGATTTGGGGGTGATGTGAGTGAGTAGAGGGGCACAACTTTGGATCACTTAAGTTTTTAACTCCTAATCTATTGCTTTAATTTTACTCATTTTTTGAACTCTAGCACTTTAGCCAAAAGCCAGTCTCAGAGGAAGCTGAGTACAATTACCATCTCTTCCTGCCAACTAAACCGGCATCCACATCACCAACAGGACATAATGAAAAAACATAATCCATTTGGGCTCAGCTACAGTTAACATAGTAATTCTTACAATAAACTTATTTTCTCAGTAACTCATCCTCAATTGAAAGGTAAGAACCTCAACTTTTTATGCTTTACTAAAATCTAGCCGAATATGCTGCTGCAGAGGAACATTACATGCTTAGTATAGCAGAAGGAACTACACCATGCTACGGTACTTGCATCCAACTTCAGATGATGTGGCCTGCCCACTCCAACACTTCAGCTAGTATAGAATTTACTTGCTATTCAGGTTTTAGAACGAGACTAATTTGAGACCAGCTGATTTATCTGACTGATTTTCATGCAGATTCTTCTTCTGACACTATAACCCCTCTGAGGACAAGAGTGGTTGTAATTTCTTCTAGCAGGTCAGGCTCAAACAAGAGCTGCTGTTGAAATGGGAGGTGAATGCGGAGGAAGTAGTTCCAGATTGCTTCTCTAACACCTCTCCTGCTAATGAGTTCATACTTGCTTGTGCCTAGAAAACTTTCGATTGATAACTGAGAGATTCATTCATCTCTCCCACTTTTTCTTCTCATGAGCTACTCAGAATACAGATTGGCTGCAACATCAGAAACTAGAGAGAAATCCTGTATAGGAAAAGTCTCAGCTAAAAGTAAAACTACTACTCTAAGGAGCAGGGGAAACTAAACCTAAACACTGGGACTAACAGCTGGCAAAGGAAAGGTGCTTTACTTCCAGCACAGGTATCTGCAATACCCCATTCCAGAGATTTAGCTGGTACACAGTTTCCTGAAGCTAAACTTTCTTTGCTCAATGAACAACTTTCAGTGGAAGAAAAATGCTTTTCTTCTCATATATAAAAACCATTACAGAATAAATTTATCTTGTTGCTATACATCTATTCCTTCACAAATCTGCCATTTTAGCTTGCTCCACAGCAGCAGGTGAAGGAAATCACTGCAGGACACTCAGGCAGAAAAAAACATCTAGAACAATAGCTTGATGTAAAAAAAAAGTCCACTTTTCACAAAGAATTACCAGTTTATAACCCCAGGAATTATTTTTCAACTTTGTTTCACATTTTATATTTAACATAATAGTATTTCATACAAGGCACGAAGTGATTTTGAGTTGGCAATTCAATATTGTCTCTAGGTTTGCCATGTGCAGATTCACATAAAAATTCACCTATTCTTTTCATTAAGAAATGGTATTTCAGATTGAAAATGCATGCTGGAGTCAGACTGCAATGCTTACAGTCCAGAACAGTATTCTAGAAATACTCATAGTCTTCAGGTTTCTGTATAAATTGTTTTTTAAATGGACAATAACACTTGGAGAAAGAACACACACTGAAACAATCTGGAACTGAGAGTTGAGAAATCAGAAGAGAGAACACGTTCTAGCCACAGTCAGTGCGAAGAGTGGCAAAAGCAGCTGAAGTTACACAAGCATTTCAAAAGAAGAAGAATACTGTAAAGTTTTGTAGCATCTTAACATATTAACTGGTGCTGTATTGGTGGTCCACTGTAACAAAGTGATAGATGGACTTCATAAGTGCTAATCCCTAATTTATTCAAACTCAAAGTAAATCCACAGATATCCAAGAGAATAGGATGACAGTCAAACCAAGAAATAGCCACACTACAGACATGAACATTAATAAAAACAAAGGATTGATAGGACTTAATCATTACAGACTGAAAACCACAGATTTTGAATAGCATGAAACTAGTTATATTAATGATGTTTAACTGTATATATAATATGCAATAATATGCTATAACAGTAATATATATTATTACACATGTGACTATCCTTAGTTGCAATCTCCATCCTAAATTTAAATTCATAAATACTCTCTGAAGTCATCCTTTCAATTTTCGTCTCAAACTGAAGATGGCATTGACATGCCTAGCACGTATACATTTCAGGCAAGGAACTACTTAACCAGTGCAAGAAGTCACTTCTCAGATCTCAAACAGGAGATTGTATGGTTACCAAAACCCACGTATCACTTTTCAAAACAGGAACACAAATCAAAATCTAATACACAAAGGAAGGGATGTTTTTTAGGCAATTACTTCAGCAGACAAAAAGGAATGACCATATGCTGTCTTGTTTTTTAAAAATAACAAAATTCTTAACTTTTATCATCCGTAGTACACATTGCCTTCTATGAAACCAGAGACGCTCAAAACTATTATCTAAAAAACCATGATCGAACTCAGGACTTCACCTCCATCACCTAGTTTTCCATAGGTTACCTTCTAACCCGGATTTTTTTTCCCCTTACTGGTTTGTATTACTGTACTATCCAGATATTTATCTATTTTTGTGTCTGTTACGACAAACAGTTTTTCACAGCTTGCACTTGATGTTCAAGGTTTTCCTTGTAACTAATTTGGACTGAAAAAACTGCAGCACTGCAATGTTGTATGTGTCCAAAAAGCATGCTCAGCCTTGGTACAGACAATACTTTAGATGCTTGAAACAAAATGTGAGGTTTTAAATCTTCGCAAAGAATTTACTTTGAACAATTAGGCATTACAAAGTTTGTCCAAACTTTACTGTCAAAAAAAACCAGGTTTACTTAAAATTCCAAGTTATGAGATGGAGAAGTAAGAGCTTGAATATACTGGAATTTTGTACACAAGATTTGGTCCTTACCTTGTATCTAAACCTAGTGATAACTTCATGGAAGTATTTTATTAAAAGTCTTCATTATTTAGCTTTGAGATAAGGTTTTCAATGAAAGAAGCTGCAAGTGACAAAAGCAATATTTTCCCAGCTTCTTCTAGGATTTTCTGCATTTTTCATCCTACGAAGAATCATGAAGGCTTTTTTCACTAAATGTTTCCAACAGATGTTTTGAAAAAAAATAAATCAGACCTACACAGTGGCTGGCTGTTTCAGGAGGGTGGCACAGAAATCTTTTCAGCCATTATTTTTATACTGGTAAAATAAAGTCTTACATTTAAACTCCACAGAACCATGAAACAAGATAGTTCAGTTTACGCTTCCTCCATGCGCTCATCCATATTCTTGTTTTCTTTTATCCTCTTACACAGGGTGTTCTCTTAGACATGGAACTTTTGGTAGTTTATCCAGATATTTTTCCTGAAAATACTGCATTGTTATAACCAAATCCATTTTTCCACTGATTCTTCAAACATATTTCTCAAGGGCATTTACCACTTTACTTACACTAAAAGGTTATGCAGAATTTATGCAGTAATTTAAATAGATTACGTTTCCTCAGTGCAGATTTGATACAGTGGCATTGCAAGCCAAAGGTTTTGCCACAGTATGGTTAATACTGCCTGGATAGTGATTTTACCTAACAGTAAAACAGAAGATGATTCTTACCACGATCTTTCACCCATCTCAAGACAGATTTTTATCAAAAGTCCGTTTCTCAGTTTGTCCACCTTTTCACAAAGCTAACTGAAAACAAGCCTTACAGCACGATCTGGAAGTGAACCAATTTGTAAGCACCAGGGTACACTGTAATTCAAAGCAGCTAACTGCCATAAAATTAATACCTTTACCGAACAAGAACAATAATGACAGATTTAAAAGTTGAAAGATTTTAGCTGAAAGATCTCAAAGACCAGAGCCAAAAGCTAGCCAGATACATTACTACTTTCCTGAGAATAGTCTACTTTCGATAGTTTGTTGTTTTCCTTGCTACAGTTCCATGAATCCGAGCCCAGTCATACTGTGGAACACCTTTTTAAGTGGGCATGAAAAACAACATCATCTTCAGCAACTAGACTGGCAGTTGATGATTTCCTGTGAAAAACCACTTAAGATAGATTTCCTATCTTCTATACATATTTAAACAAAAAGTGACCTTATTATGTTATTTCTTAAGCTTTGAATACATGCTACAAATCACAGCTTTCAAAGTCCAGATTCCCAAGGGAATCTGAGCTCCCGAACACACACTGCAACAGAATCTGTCGTTACATTACCATCGCTGCAGATCACGTAACTCATTTTACTTTCAGATAAAGAATGCCCTACTCCACCTGGAGTAGTGAGATAGTAGCATTTTATACGTTATCTATTAAATATAATGGCTGCCTCTGATGTACAGAGCTGTGTAAAGGGAATGTGTCTGATCTTTGATTGAGAGATTATAGCCCCAGTGTTAATATACGAATGTGCAATTCATAGTTCATTACAAGAAAGATTCTTGTACGAAGTGTCTTTCTAAAACTTAATTTCACCTAAAAAACACAAAGCTACAAATCATGTTTGTTAATTGAGCACTTGCTTTTAAATACCGAGTTGACATTAACATGAATTAAACGAGGACACTGTGGGTCCACTGCAGAAATGAGACATGTTATCTAGTAGCAAAGGACACAGAAAAGCCTACATGTAAGTGCCTTGGTATCTGCTGGCAAGTTTTGTTCTGAGACTTCCGAGGTCTGCGTAAGTACTGGAGTATTACCTCCAGCAGAAGAAAATTAATTTAGGGTCCCCAGTTAGATACATTGGATACAGAAAGTCTACTGAATTGATTAGTAGCCAACTCAACAAGGGTGGAGGTAGCTAGGTGGTGATGTCATGAGGCCACTCTAACATCTCTACAAAGGTTGTCAAGACAAGTTCCTGACGTTGCAAAAAGGCAAGTGTCATGACCATCTTCCAGCCATACAAGAACAAAGGTTCGGGAAGCCAGGGGCTCCAGGGGTTACAGTAAGTAGTTTGACTTCTAACTGGTAAGTTATTACTGGTGAATTTCTCAGCGGTCAATACCAGCTCTGATACTGTTTAATGTCCTTGTTAATGACCAGGAAAATAGGATGGAATGCAACTTCAACACTGCCAAGTTTCAGCATCCGTGCAGGGACAGGAACGACTCTCACACATTGATGCAATGCACAGTCAGTTCCCTTTATTGCTCCGCTTGCATGGTTATATACATTTTTCATATCTGTACACGCGATCACGCTTATTCGGATAGGCTACAGACGTAAATCACGCACTGTTCACGCACCCCATATTCCCTTATGATTGGTAACTGTGCACTAACGCCAATAGCAACAGACTGCCTCCACGTCCTTGAACACATCTTGTTTTTGCTAACCCACATCATGTGCACTATCAGAACTTTCTCAATTGCGATTCTTAGCTGCCCTTTCCAGCGGCCTGTTCAGTTATGCTAACTGTTTTGCTTAAGCGGCCTAGTCATGCTAACTCTCAAGCTGCATCAACCCCAACACAGCACGTCTGCAGATGGCTTCCCCTAAACTGGGATAGATTGATATGCTGGACAGTAGAGCTACTGTTCAGAGGAGTCTCAGCAGGTTGGAGAGACCTGCTGACCAAAACCTCAAGAAATTCCAAGGGCAAAAACTTGCCCCTGGGACAAAATAATCACCATGATGTAGAAGGTGATTATTCCCCTCTATTCAGACCATGTCTGGCATATTGTGCCCAGTTTTGGGCTTCCCAGCTGGAAGACTTTGCCAAATTGGAGTAAATCATACAGAAAACCATTAAGGGGGCTAAAGAAAAAGATGCATCAGGAGAGGCTGAGACAGCCATGTTTGTTCAGTCTTAAGCTACGGCAGGAATGTAACTGCCATTTGCAACTACTCAATAGGTCATTACAGAGAACACAGAGTCAAAATCTTCTTAGAAGTGAACAACAGAAAGGTAAAGAGGTAATGGTCAAAAGTTGCATGAAATGAGCTTTCAAATAGGTAAGTAAAAGTTGCACCAAGAGAGCAGTTAAACACTGGAACAGGTTGCCCAGAGCAGCTGTGGAATCTCCATCCTTGGAGATTTCAAAATTCAGCTGGACAAGTTCTTGAGCAACCTGACCTAACTTAGATGATGGCCCCTTCCAAGCAGTGTACAGCAGCAGATGAGCCGCAAGAATTCCCACCTTGACTAAGTCATTCTATGGCTCTAGAATAAATAAAATTCCTTTGAGATGGTCCCACTGAATTGCAGACCTATTGTAAATACCTTATTTATGGCACAGTGCTTAGCATCTCACTTTATTGGAATGTTCTTCACAAAACAGCATCATGCATTTCACACTTGAAGTTTCAACCAGCCTCTCCTTCTGTAGCCTATAAATAAAGATTTTTAACACCAGTAGTTCTAATGCTCAATGTCTAAAACTAAGAGGTTTAAATAAACTACGTAGTATTTATATCACTGACCTGTACTACAAAATAAATGTCTTGGCAAAATCCATTTTACTAAGCTATTTTAGATTCTCATGATTAGCAAAGTAACTCACTGCATTTGATTGTGAAAAGGAAACAAAACACTACAGTTCTCAACTACGGATGAACAAGCAAGAGCAAACCAAAAACCATTGAACTCAAGGATCTGGTAAGCAAAGATCCAAGAGAAAGCAGACCCCTCAGTATCTTCCTTTCTAGACCAAACCAATAAAGTTTTCAGTCTTTACCGATTTGTAGCTCTTCCTAAACTCCTAATTCTTTTCACTATTAACAAAACCAAAATACCCCATGAAACTATTAGAGGTATAGTGAAGTGAGGCAGAGATTTTGAGCACATTACTCTGAGCAGCGTCTTGGCTGAACTAATGTGGAAGGATTACTCCAGCACCTTATATGCAATACTTAAAAAAACCAAATATGGCTCCCTTACCTCCCCTTTTTAAAGCACCCAACAGATGCATAGATAGGAATCAAAATCAGTACCTCACTGGAGTAAGGCAGAAAAAGTAAAACGTGGTTTCAAAAGAAGGATCTCCAACCAGCTCAGTGAATACCTCAAAAGTAGACAGTATCCTACTCACAATTTAAGTTCCAAGCAATGATGCCAGATTACACTTATTAAACATTACAGATGTGCTTAAGACCATGACAAACATTCTTCCTAAAGACTACCAGCATTTTCTAAACCCATTATAAAATCACAAGAAAAGAGATCGGGGTAGTTTCAGGTTACTGAAACAAAAAAATCACTAACATTTTCATAGGCAACTGCAAAATCAGGGAAGCATCCATCGTTTCAGAAATCCTAATATTCTGAGAAGACATACCATACCTAGAACAAAGCTATTTTCTGTTCCTCACAAAAAGCAGCAGCAGCAAAGACAAAGCAACACCTCAATTTTCTCAAGTCAATCTTGAAATACTTTCTGTTCCCTAAAATAAACGTACTGGTAAAAGCTTAGTCTTGTGCCATATTTATTCTACGCCACCTTTTTCTTCTTTAGAGAGCAATTCATGTATTCTACAGCATATGTAAGAGGCAACGATTTTCTCTACTTAAAAGACAAGGCAAATAAGTTTCCTAACCTGGCACTTTACCACAGCAGCTCAGTAAACTGTTCTAATATTCATGCTAGTTCTTTATCTCATACACACACATGTATTTTCAATACACACACTTCACATTTTTAGATTTGATATCAATTATACACAAAAATCACCTTAAAAATAAGGAAATATTAGAAATAAGAATAAGTAAATTAACAAGTTCTAGAAATCTCAAACAAAAAAAATCAGGCTAAATTAATTCATTAGGTATCTTACCATTTTCAACAGTAATTTCTGAGACTGCAAAAAGTGGTGTGCAATTGTGGTAAAATTACCCACGGTCGGATAACAAGACAAAAAGACGCAGTCTTTTGTGCAGTAAGCCTTGCTTCTTTGCATACTCTCCTCCCAACAAAGCATGCAGGATTGCTTCATGAATTTCTGAAATCTCCTGACAAGTCTGTACTACAGAATAACTTCAAATATAAACGCATCTCTTCACAATCTTGTCATTATTTCCATTTACTGTACCTACAACTGCTGCCTTGTACAGAAAGATCTCATGAGCATTCCGGTGTTACGTATTCAATACAGGCATTTATGATAATCTGTAAAACAAAGGAATACTGAATTTCCACTTACACGCCTATCTACAGTAGAGTTCTACCCCTGTTTTGAGCACGGGTTTCCATGTACAAATTCCACGACAATTCAAGAAGAGGTTACTATCATCAAGTTCACCCAATCTGGAAGCATTCTGCTTCCACTTTATTTATCGTTTACATTTGCCTTTGAACACAGTCAAAGTTACGACCTACATCAAAATATGAATTCAAATGTCATACCAAACTACTGCATTTACTCACTGAACAGCATATTTTTATTTCAGTCTTCTCTTTGATCCAAACTACTTTTTGGTAAGTCTAATTCAGCTTTATTTTGAGTAACACTGATTTCTTTCACACAATTTAATCTCTAAATATCACTTTTTAAACAAGTGATTTTTTCACTCCTCCTACTCTCTGCTTATTACTGATATCCTTCTGAAATGGTCACTCACATAGCTATTTCAG
This sequence comes from Opisthocomus hoazin, assembly GCF_030867145.1. Lineage (NCBI taxonomy): Eukaryota > Metazoa > Chordata > Aves > Opisthocomiformes > Opisthocomidae > Opisthocomus > Opisthocomus hoazin. Next base: position 32,348,908 of record NC_134415.1, read on the forward strand.
AAATCCTACTTCCAGGTTTGACTTCAAGTCAAACTTCAAGTTGACTAAGTTTTAGCCTCTAACTTGAAGAAAGTCCCGATTCCACCCTACATACACCTTAATTCCTCACTCTTCCAACAACTTCTACTAAAACTTCCCTCAAGGTACTAAGGCTTGTCTTTTCAAAATCTAGTCCCTTAGATATAAACCCACTTTCATACACTCTCCTATCAAATGCAGCTTAAATTAACCTGTAATCATTTAGACCTGTGATCATTTTTCCTCTGGATATCCTTCATCTGGTGCTATTCAACAACAAACATCAAAAAATTTCACATTTCCCAAAGTCTGCAGTTTGGCTTTATCAGTTAATGATTTTGATGACAAGGTAGTAAAGATGATTTGATCTACAAGTTCTACCACTATTTCACAGTAGCCATGCTTAATTTAAAAAGAAAAATATTTTTTCAGGAGCTGGAGGAGGGACTCGGGTTATTCTGTCCCATAATATATGTGCTACTGTAATTCTAACAGAAGGGACAGGTTATTTTTACATTAATGAGGCTATAAGCAAAAGGCTTGAAGCATTCTACTCTTCCTCTCCAAACTAGTAGCCAAAGAACAGCACAAGCAGCAACATGAAAATCAATGCTAGACTTCACTGCAAAAGTATTTTGAGTCTCAGTGACCCACTTTTAACTTTGAATACTAGCAGATGATTGTAGTAACTAATTCAATCTAGTGAATAATTAACACTAACATTTGTGCATTCATTACATCCAATGTTCCATCCTAGAAAAAGGGATGATCTACACGCACCACGAACCACTGAGTAGACACTGATTTTCTCACGATGTCAGCTGTTTCATGTATCTCTTGCAATAAAAATTAAGCAGTTAGAGTGAAGTGGCAGTAAGCACACAGCCCCTGAACAGGTGTATCAATGCAATGTGTGCTCTGAACACTTGTTTGAGGGGGTTTTATCCATGCACCGTAGCTACTATAAACGGACATTTGAATTGTGATCTCCATGAGTAAAACAAAAAACATACCTTGCCTCTCAAATAGGTCTATCACCAAAAGCCTATAAAAATGGTTTGGGGTTGGGGGGGGGGGGGTTGGGGGGGGGGGGGGGAACAAACCAAAGCACAGTCTTACTCTAGAGCAGAAAACACACACACACAAGAAATTACTAAATTATCATGCGAGTTGATAAAATTTATAATTGAGCATCACTTTTATGATGACATCACACACTGCTCTTCCAGCAAGCAGCTCTTCTGGTATTTCATAACTCTTAGCAATGTAATTATTGTCTAGGTTGCAATACTTCATTTCTCCCATTTTAGGATGTCTTCTTTGTTAGCTTCTTAAATATTGTCACTGACATCTACCTTCACACCAGAAAGACAGTTACCAAGTTAAACAGTGAGAAGCTGTCCCTGCCTTGGTTTCCTGGTCTTAATTCCTAGGCAATTCAGCTCTTTCCCCAGTTGTTCTCTCTGCTTTGCGAACACTCACGTTTCGATACAAAACCTGAATTTTAACACTGGGAAGTCAACTCCGTTTCACAACAACATTAATCTTACATAAGCTAATCTGTTAAACACTAAGATCTACAACAAAAGAGACGTAACCACTTTCACCTGAAAAACTGTTCCATTACAGTACCACCTACCTCTACCCTCAAGTTTTACAACAAACTGCATCATATCTACTGGTGACAGCAGCAAAACGAGACTGTATTTCCCAAGAGTCCTTTCAAATTAAAACTTTCCCAGACATGATAATTCAGATCTTTCTTAAGCATATCTCCATGAACAAGCACAAATAATTATTCAACAAATCCAAACCTCAGCATGTAAATTTCTGTTTGTATTTGGGCACAAGATTTGACTCCAGATTGGGCTAAATTTGCAGACATTACTCAAAAGAAAAAAGCCTATGGATTTTTGTGTTTTCACATGTTAGGTTGTATACACAATGCATTACATAAAAAAATTCCATTGTAGAAGTCTTATATACAATGGTATTAACAGCACTACTCGGGAAGTCCCTTAAAGTTCTGATAAAAATATTTTTTCGCTCTAGGGCAGGCAGAAAAGTACTTAATGGCTTCCTTTACTAGACAAACAGGAAAATAAAGTTTTCAAAACAGCAATAAGATCAAAAAAAGCTGATCTACTAAGTGTGCATTTATTACATTACTATCAAAACTTGGAAGATATGTTTAAACACTATTTTCAAATATTAGTTATAATCATATGTCAGTTATTCTACCTCCTCCTATTTAAGAAGTGTAACTCCTAAACCTTATCTCTCATTAAAAGTCCAGTATTTAAAACTAAAGTACTGCATAGGTTACTACTACTTTGTACTTAATTTTTCTGCTGATCTTTTCTTACCAAAGTTTCTTCAGTGAATCATTACAGAAGGAAATACTTCTCTATAAGTTGAAAGCACAAATTCAGTCCAGAAAGCACCAACACAAATAGCCCAAACAGAACAGCAGCTCTAGCCAATTAAGACTTCTATTCTGCTGTTTTAATACTGAAAGTATTAAAAATACATCGGAGGAATAAAAAAACCTAGAGACCTATACTAATCACTACTTTCCAACTAAAAAAAAAAATAAATTGTAAACTCAAACTGGAAAAAGACAACTTAGAAGCGTAATTATTTATTCATTGATTATTTGCATTAATAAATTATTTAGGGAGTAGCTATAACACGAAGGTGAGCTGAAGAATGATTTTGCTCACACTAGAAAATTAAGACTCCTTATCAGCATATCCATTGTTTAGGTTTGTGCTAACTGCAAGTCCCAGAAAGCTTTATCGGGACAAGGATTTTCACCAGTTCAGCTAATCCAGCAGCAATTACCGGAAAAATGCTATTTTAAAGTATAAAAGCAGCACAATACAGCTGGCATCCCATGGGCCTCCTTCATTGTCCAAGATGGCTGTTATGGAGCTAGAAATTAAATGTGGCTTCCATTACTCTAGATCAACAGTCCAACCATTGTATTGCCTTTCCTCTCCAGCTATAACTTCATTTTAGAAACCACCTTTTCCAGGCAATCTTATTTATTATGTTAGTCTCCGCAATCGTCTTAACAAGTGCTAAAATATCTTAAGCTCCATGACACAGGACAAAGTTCTGCTATTTACAGCATTTACTACTAGGCTGGGCTGTTCCAGTGTCATGACACCCTTCTAACAGGTACATTCAGAAGTTTAATCTTTAAACCACACAGGGAGTGTCTTGCACCTTCCCTCTTAACAGAAGCTTTGAGAACCCTACTCTCTAACCTGGATCTTCAGGTTCTGCTTGCAAACAAAGGGTTTTCAGGCAGTTTTGGGGTTTTCATTTTGGGTTTTTGTTTGTTTCTTTTGGGTTGGTGGGCTTTTGCTCTGTTTTTAACTCAAACTGTAGTCACACACCACTATTGCTGTAGCACACACATCAGTTTGATAACACCAGCCACACACTTACTGAGACCTGGTTATCTTCAGCTGTTACCTGCCCCACAAAAGCGCTCTTTCAGGTGACCACTGCACAAGACAAGAGGCTTGACGTGATACTGCATTTTCAGTCTGGCTAAGCATTTATATTCTGGAATATATTACGTGATCAGCTGCAAACTTAGGGTAAGCAAACAAAAACAGGCAGACTGCACTACTAACCATAAATATGTATTTTGTGGGGAGATACAGAGAAAAAAAGTTTTATAATCAGCTTTATGCCATATGTGGGCATATGCTACAATCACAGTTCCATTAGCTGGTCCCTGATCTAGTATAATCCATTTTCCATTTATGCATATTCAATTGTCCAAATCCACTTTGTAGAAAAGCATGTGATGAAATGTAGCAGTAAAATTTGGTTAATGTAACATGAAACAAAGTCAACAGAACTTAGTTTACACATCTGTATGCATAAAATGAAAAGGTAATGTTCCAGAAAACACTAACAAGCTTATTATAGACTTTAGAAAATTACATACTTTCAGCTTTTTTCCATTATGACCTTTTTTCTCCCCTACATCAGCATATTAGTTGGGGCTTTTTTTTTTTTTCTTTTTAAAGATCATCATTATCTTTCAAAGTTAAAAGGTAACCTGCTCCTTCTCCCTTCAACACACAAAGAACGGCATTCACTATATCTGTCAAGTACCTACAGGCTGAGACTCATTTGTTTTGGAAAAAAAGATCCCAAAGACTACCAAGCAAGACTGTTGAGATAAAGCCTTTCAAGACTTACATCAGGGTTTCCCAGACACTATGTGTACCAGTAAGTGCAGACTAATCATATTTTGTCAGACTGCACACTACTTCTGAATCCATCTACCAGCATGGCAGCGAGGATAATGCAAGCATAAACTATTAGAAGCATACACTACTCCATGCAGCTCTTCTGCATCCTCACACAAGTTGATTCCGAAGTGCTTCATGGCTTTTTATAAAATTAAAATTAGGATAAATGGACTCACACAAAGCAAAAAAAAGCAGGGGGGACTCAAGGTTCTGATTGCCAGCAGCAGGCTAACAAAGCAGAAAGCTACAGAAAGGCTGTTTCAGACCATAAGAGAAAAGAAGTCCCAGCAAACTGGCTTGCTACCCTGTCAGCACAATCCACTGAATAATCCAAAGTTCTGGTTTGGTTTAGAAACCAGTTACTTCAGCTTTTATTCCAGCAATCAAAGGCTGCCAGTGACCTAGGCAGACTAATCAAATCCAGGCCTTGTTAAAAAACAGTAGTTTGAATGTCAGTAGCTGTTTTTCTTATGGTACTTGGTCAGACTAACAACATCGTCTGCACCAAAGCAGGACGCAAAGTTTATTTATATCTAGATATGGTAACACAGCTCCTTCCACTAGCAGGGACATCGGGCAGTGTTCTTCAACAACTCGTATCTGTTAAATTCACACACACACACACACACACAGATGTTCACAGAAGCAAGAATTCTCAAAAAAAAAAATCAACACAAAAAGCCTGAAACCTTGGTAGTCACATTAAAGAAAATATCCAAATGTAAAAAATACAATAACCAGCATCGGCATGCAGTCTCACCTCTTCCTGCCTAACAACGGTCAGAAAAGAAAATCAGTCAACACATTTTAAGTGAGCATTCAAAGCAACTAGAAAAGTCTGGGCATGGGCGAAATAGTATTCACAGCTGCTCACAAAACACAGCATACAGTGGGACCCACCATGAGCACCAGTATGTCCTTCACCTCAACAGTTAAAGAAGCAGTTAGAAAAGCCTTCACAGGAGCGAAGCAGCATCCTGAACCACCCAGAACTACTGTTACATCAGGTATAGATGTTCAGTTTATGGAGCAGACTCATGAAAACATAAATGAAGTATTTTATACATATAGCAGCATAAGCCAATAGGGAGTACCTTCATACAAAGTTTGAAAAAAAAAGTATAAAAACCAGATGTATAAAACAGAATTTTTTCAACTCCATTAAGTAACCAGCATTCATGCTGTAAGATCTAGAGATGTGAACACTGGCTTAGCTGAAACAATTCAAACAGCACCGTTCCTGCCAACTGTGCAAGAACTTCCTATTGAGAGGCAAGTTTACGCCAAAGCATGAAAAACATGCTCATAAAAACTTAAGATTCTCAGCCAGCTGTCAAAGGTGAGATTCAGCACTTCACAACCTTTTCTGTGACAAATCTATTGATGAGTAGCTTGGCATGAAACAGCACAGGCAAAACAATGGTTGTAACTGCTAGTGGTCATTTGGGAACTGTGTGTAACAAACTAGGTCAGGTAACACAGGCACATACAAGACTATACGCAAAGCACCACCTCGCTACCACGAAGGACAAAAGTTCACACAAGACAGACAGGTCCTACCTTTCATCATTACCCAGCTTACCCGGGATGGTGCGGGAAGCACTGCACACAAAGTATAGGGGGAAGCAGTGCACACAAAGTGTATGAGTTTATCTGGTTTTGATATCTAAAACATCACGGTATAAATAACCAATAAAACACAGGTAGACGTAAAATCTAAAAGATAAGGAAAAAGTAACTTCAATTAGCTTTCTAAACACATGAGCACAAAGTAATACACTTTGGACTACAGCAGACATACAAATTGGGAAAACACTTAGGAAGGCAGAAGTGCATCAAAAAACACATGGGCGTTACAAAATAAAAGAGCAAACCATGCAATGCATAGGAAAAAACCTGGGAATATACTAACAATATCCTCCATAAACAAGAATGAGTAACAGGAAAATTCCCTTAACAGTACAGCCATGAAATACTAGAAGAGGCTATTTAGAAATACTGTGAAACCTCATAGAAGATCCTGAAAAAAGTTAGATGTGGCAAGATACGCTTATTTGATTCTTGCTTCTCAAGTCGCTATTTTAGGAGCATCCTGGTGCACAGGCAACCCTTGTACCTTGCAACCACCAGCGCACACATCCAGGCAGAAGATGCAAGCACCCTTTTCCAACAGCTCCGCGGTGAGGGACAGAATCCCACCGTACGGATCACCCCAGGCAGTGATGCAACTCAGCAACTTCGCCCCAGCATGCTCAGCTCACAGGCATCTGCTGCAGATGTACCCTGCCACAGAAGAGACGGATGCTGGCTCTATGCAAAGTAAGGCCAAGAGCCAGCAGAGTTACTAAATGTATTGCAGCATTTCCTGGGTGCTGGTCTTATCATATTCAGAAGGTATGGAGTAAGAATCAATCAGCCAAATGAATCTGGCTCAGGTGTTCCCAGTCCATGGCTCCAGTCCCATGTCTGAGAAATGCCCGGGGAGCACACATAACTTCATTAGTATCTGAAGCTACAGCTCAACTTGTTTGCAATTACAGCACCAGCTGGTGGCCCGAAACACCATGCTGTGTCATTTGAGCCTCTGCATCACAGCCCTCAGTATCTGTGGCAGTAAAAAAACCCGATGCCCAGAATATCCCAACTTCCTTTAACATTCAAGAGACAAAGTTAAACGCAAGAAATCAACTGAGCAAGGACCTAAACACTTGCACTTATGTTAGTAGTTTAGGAAATGAAAAAGAGTCTTCTGAAAAACACATACTGAATTCAGAATCATCAACACAACCGAGACACAGCTTTATATCCTTAGAAATGTTCTCACTGTTTTCTCTCACCCTTCTCCAATCAATTTGTATTTCGCTTATTTTCCTGGGATAAATAGTCCCTCAAATGCAGTCGCATCTAGAAATGTTCCTGGTAAATTATGAGTTGGCACCTGATTAATTCTGAGTCCCAGAACAACAAATTACAGAATAAACTGTTTATGGGTAAAGCAGAATGTTCTGCCTCCTTAGATACACTTCCCACAAGATACACCAAAGACTTTCAGGGCTGCTAACAAATAAACAACCTCTCCTCCAAAAAAAAAAAAAAAAAAAAAAGACAGTACTTGCATTGTAAGTGTTCTAATTAAGTGTTTCCCATATGCTGATAGAGAATAAATTGTATGTTTTCAAGGTCAAAAAGCAGCATTAGTCCTAAAGATTTCAGACAAGTTATTGGAGACCAATATTCTCATTCCAAGTTTCAAATATTACGCATGGTAGCACATGCAACTTCTTTGATAACTTCTTTGGGGGAAGAAACAAAAACAGACATCCTTCCTTTACCTTCACAGAAGGCATTCATATCACTGTTTGGAGAACCAGGAGATGCTCCACACAGCACTAGAATGTATCCTTATAGAGGGCCCTCACAAAGGATGGGAGATTGGGAAAGGAGAAGAGCAAGGATGAATAATCAACATCAGGTGTTATCTGTCTTCGTAATTTCTAGAACCCATTACCCTTTAGCAATAATTTTCCTTAAAATGAAAAAACCAATCCCTAAATAGTCTAGGAACAAACTCTTAGTTGAAGTTCCCAACAATTTTTAATATAGTAAAACTAATCATTTTGGTTTTAGTATTGCTCAAGTTTCAGTTCTTTCAGATTATAAAGGTGCCTCATGAAATTCATTCCACCGGTTACTCAAATTGTGCTTATTCTGGCTGATAAGAAAATTCAAGTTTTTCCCTCAAACAGTCTGGATCTTTATCTGCTTCTTTTAAAAGTTTTGGAGTACAGATGGCTCCAGAATTCCTGAGCATGTAAAGCTTCTCTTCAGATGTAGTACACTGCCAACTTTGCTACCAAAATGCTCAAAACATTCTGTTGTATTTGAGTTGTTCTAGAAACCCAAGGATGCTAGCCAGCGCAAACATCTCCAGGTGCCTGGCACTTGCAACTATCACAACTCAGTACCTGTTCGCCACCTTACCAAACATTACAGCGTCCCTGCAGCAAAGCCACGGAAGCATACGTGTATTAGCTACTCAGATGCTGCAGTCCACATTTAAGTCTACTTCAGTTAGCAACAATTCCAGATGTTTATCCTCTAGCTGCTACCACTGCCATAGGGGGAGTTCAGGATCCTGCGTGGAGCAAGCAGGGCGATAAGCAGGATCAAAACCTTGAACTTCAGGAGAGCGAACTTTGGCCTCTTCAAGGAGCTACTGGGAGGAATCCCATGGGCCAGGGCTCTCGAAGGCAGGGGGGTCCAAGAGTGCTGGTCGCTGTTTGCACATCACTTCCTCCACGCTCAGGAGCGGTGCATCCCCCTGAGAAAGAAATCGAGCAAAGGAGGCAGGAGACCTGCATGGTTAAACAAGGAGCTTCTCGCAGAGCTCAGGTGGAAGAGAAAGGTCCATGGAATGTGGAAAGAGGGGCAGGCCACTTGGGAAGAGTACAGAAACGTGGTCAGAGCTTGCAGGGATGCGACGAGGAAGGCCAAGGACCACCAGGAACTGAATTTGGCAAGGGATGTCAAAAACAACAAGAAGGGCTTCTTCAACTACATCAGCAGCAAAAGGAAGGCTAGGGACAATGTGGGACCGCTGCTGAATGAGGCGGGTGTCCTGGTGACGGAGGATGCAGAGAAGGCAGAGCTACTGAATGCCTTCTTCGCTTCAGTCTTCAGTGCCAAGGCAGGCCCTCAGGATTCCCAGGCCCCGGAGGTAAGAGAGAAAACCTACAGAGAGGATGATTTTCCCTTGGTCGAGGAGGACTGTGTAAGGGATCGCTTAAGCGATCTGGACGCCCACAAATCCATGGGCCCCGATGGAATGCACCCACAAGTGCTGAGGGAGCTGGCGGATGTCATTGCTGAGCCACTCTCCATCATCTTTGAGAGGTCCTGGAGGACAGGAGAGGTGCCCGAGGACTGGAGAAAGGCCAGTGTCACTCCAATCTTCAAAAAGGGCAAGAAGGAGGACCCAGGGAACTACAGGCCGGTCAGCCTCAGCTCCATCCCAGGAAAGGTGATGGAGCAGCTCATTCTAGAGGTCATCATCAAGCCAGTGGAGGAAAAGAAGGTTATCAGGAGTAGTCAGCATGGATTCACCAAGGGGAAATCATGGCTAACCAATCTGATAGCTTTCTATGATGGCATGACTGGCTGGGTAGATGAAGGGAGAGCCGTGGATGTTGTCTGCCTCGACTTCAGCAAGGCTTTTGACACTGTCTCCCATAACATCCTCCTAGGGAAGCTCAGGAAGTGTGGGCTGGATGAGTGGTCGGTGAAGTGGATTGAGAACTGGCTGAATGGCAGAACTCAGAGGGTTGTCATCAGCGGCACTCAGTCTAGTGGGAGGCCTGTAACGAGTGGTGTCCCCCAGGGGTCAGTACTGGGCCCAGTCTTGTTCAACTTCTTCATCAACGACCTGGATGAAGAGTTAGAGTGCACCCTCAGCAAGTTTGCTGATGACACCAAACTGGGAGGAGTGGTAGATACACCAGAAGGCTGTGCTGCCATTCAGCGAGACCTGGATAGGCTGGAAAGTTGGGCAGAGAGGAACTTGATAAGGTTCAACAAAGGCAAATGCAGGGTCCTGCACCTGGGGAGGAACAACCCCATGCACCAGTATAGGCTTGGGGCGGACCTGCTGGAGAGCAGCTCTGTGGAGAGAGACCTGGGTGTCCTGGTGGACGACAGGTTAACCATGATCCAGCAGTGTGCCCTGGCTGCCAAGAAGGCCAAAGGCATTCTGGGGTGCATTAGGAGGAGTGTGGCCAGCAGGTCGAGGGAGGTTCTCCTCCCCTCTGCTCTGCCTTACTGAGGCCTCATCTGGAGTACTGTGTCCAGTTCTGGGCTCCCCACTTCAAGAAAGATGAGCAACTACTGGAGGGAGTCCAGCGGAGGGCTACAAGGATGGTGAGGGGACTGGAGCATCTCTGCTATGAGGAAAGGCTGAGGGAGCTGGGCTTGTTCAGCCTGAAGAAGAGAAGGCTGAGAGGGGACCTAATATATACTTACAAATATCTCAAGGGTGGGTGTCAGGAGGATGGGGACAGACTCTTTTCAGTGGTGCCCAGTGACAGGACAAGGGGCAACGGGCACAAACTGAAGCACAGGAAGTTCTATCTGAACATGAGGAAGAATTTCCTCCCTCTGAGGGTGACGGAGCACTGGAACAGGCTGCCCAGAGAGGCTGTGGAGTCTCCTTCTTTGGAGATATTCAAGACCTGTCTAGACGCGGTTCTGTGCTGTAGGTGACTCTGCTTTGGCAGGGGGGTTGGGCTAGATGACCCACAGAGGTCCTTTCCAACCCCTACCATTCTGTGATGCAATAAGTAACAACAAATGCATGGGCAATCAGTCTTACCAATGTCCCCGAGGAACCAGGGATCTGTTCTCCTCTGAATTCCTACAGCATCTGGATAAATTCTAACGCCTTAGGACAACTCTGATAATTAGATTCAAACTGACCACTGAAGGCTGAATAACGATGAACTCGCTCTTCAGATAAAAAGTTTGAGCATTTTTCATTTGTGGTATTTGGTGTTGGTTCTGAAATCTGCTGTTTGCTCTCCAAAGCTCCAAACCACTATGAATCACCTTTCGCACCAGGTGCACAAAATGTGTAAAGGATGAAAAGGAAATGAAGAACCTTCTCTTCTGCTTTTTGTAATAGATTGGTCTGAATCTGTCTGCAAGAAATTAGAGAAGAAAATTGTGTAGGAAAGCTTGTATAGATGTTCTTTGTCCCAGAATTGGGCTGGTGCTATCTCTGCTCGCCTTCTGTATACAAAGTCATGTTTTTAGAAATAACTGTCTAGTGGAAGCTTAGACATACTTAAAACTTGCATGTGTCAGCAATATTTGCAGTCATCAATGTACACACAGCAAATTTTTGGTTTTGAAAGTTTTGACTCCAGCATATACAGAGAGGTTACACTTTTAACAAATTGAATTTAAAAAGAACTGTCAGAAGGTACACAAGGTCTGTTTGCAGAATGCCTGCTCAAATTCCTGCTCTGTGCACGTCATTTGGCTCAAAGGGCAATCTGAAAGACAACAGGTCCTCGTTTTTCGCATACCAATTTCTAGCTTGAATCAGTGAATACACTGTCTCAGCTTGCAGAACCATAGCTGTAATGGAAAAATGTATCTTTCATTTTAAGAAATAAAGAAAATTCTCTCCCCAAACTGTCAGAATTACTTCAAATACTTTTTGATATCATAACATCACTTGTTATTCTAAAGCAGTCTCCAGTCTTAAAAGCTATACAACTCTGGCAGGAGAAAAGCTGTCTTACAAAGCCCCACATTCTTGATTCTAAGACTATTTAAAATAACTTTCCACAAAGTCCTAGATCTTAAACAAAGAGTTGCACTCAGTTTCTGAGGTGTCTGAAGCATCTTCATGATCAGAAGACAAAGCACTGACTTCTATCATTGTACCACATTTTGTATAGTCTTAAGTGGTGTCTACTTATACAGTGAGTTATTGCAGAATCCACTTAAAAACTTTTCCTAACAGCTAGGCTAAGCAGCCCGGGTGTGGCAGCACTCGTGACTGAAAGCTCCCTCCAGACCCCTTCTCCATTTGATAACAAGCCTGCTAACAGCCAAGAACACTTACAAAGAACTTCAATGCATCAGCAGTTTCTCTGAAGAGGAAGCTATAGCATTAAATTATTATGTACTGTAATGATTAGAACTGTAGTCTAGGTTTAGTTTGCCTGATGTAGCCTAGATTTAATTCACCTGAAATCTCTATACTTACATTTAACTAATAATCCCATCATTTTGATTTTTGTTAAAAAAATATTTCTTCTTGCTGAACACTTTTTGTTCAGTTTGTTTTCTCTATACCAATGTAGGATCACAACAGCCAAGAAATGCTCTTCTCTGCAAGATTCATGGGGTGACGACAGCCAGGATCATGCCCACCCTTCATCAGTATTTAATTTTGGGTACTCCAGTGATAAAACTCCAACCAAATGATTCAATTATAATAGCAAGTTGCTATAAACATAATTTCATTACCAATTTGTTGTCACTACAATTTTAGTAGGAATTCAGATTTACTGCAGTATTTTTTGTACTTTAATCTAGGTTATAGCATTGTATACATCTATGAAAACAATTATAAGAGAAAACATTTATAGCGTATTAATTTATTAAAAAAACCAAACCAAATCAAACTTACAACTTCTTGGCTGAAAAGGTGTTCTATTTCCCAAGACAAAAAAAAAGCATGTGAAAAGTTGCATTCAAAACACCTAAGTACACTAATTTTTGCAGCTAGCTCTTGCAAAAATACTGCAGAGAAACAAAATAGTTAAATACAAAGTCTAGCATCTTAACTGGATCAAAGAGATAACAAAAGTTCACAACAGCTTTTAAAGGAAACAAAAGGCAGAGATTTTTATGTATTAAAAAAGTTATCCACCTTAAAATGGAGGTCTACACAAGTTACTTATAAAGGCAATCTCCTTGTGGTCACCTCACTAGGTGCTACCCCCTTGTAATTCTAACCAACAAGACAAGTAAGGCCTTTTCTGCATCACTTACTGTTCCAAAACGTCCAAAAGAACCTAGTTTGGCCTAAATTTAAATTACATAACCACCGCTTCTTTCAACAGGAGCTTTACAAGTGTAAATAAAGACAGCTTTTGGTCCTGACATGGAAACTTAATTGAATTTTTAATGAACTAGAACACAACTGCGTTTTCTTACATACAGCTACATTCATTCTTTACAGCTACCAACTGCCAAACAAAAAAAAAAAAAGGTAACAATTTTGCTGTAAGTAAACATACTTTCTGTGTGTACACTAGATGTGAACTTTTATAAACAGCATTTCAGATTCCCCAGAACAAATCAGGAAGAGTTACTCATCAGTTTCATGTCTGTACTTCAACATTAGACTGTTAACCTCTTCAATATCCAAAGCCCACAAAATTACCACCTTCCACCACTGAAGTATACTCCTGTTCATGACAATGAAGGATATGAGAGAAATCATGACCAAAACCTTCATTAGTGTCAGATTAAGACTTAAAACATCCAGAAATTTATGTTAAAATTTCCCGAATTTATGTTAAAATTTCCAGAGTAATCCTAACATTCATGATAGACAAACTATGCCAACCCACAAATAGAAGCAACAAGAATGTAACAGCCAGCATACAACTTAAGAAGAGTAATTTCAAGCATTTCACCAGATTTTAACTGTGATATTACAGCTGGTGGGTTTTTTCCCAGGCAATAAATCCTTAGACTGAAAATCTCAAGTGACAAGTGAACACTTTTATCAAAGTCATGCTATACAGTGTGCTGCCACCATAACTATCTTCTGAGGTCACTGTGTTTTCTCCAGTTTGGTTTTACAACTCTCTGAACAAGGAGACAGACGAAAGGAATGTGGAAAAGTCAAATGATACTACTACACCATAAAACTCTACTGACTTTTCTCCTGACCTACAAGGGAACTGTGAATTTGAAGTTTAAAAAGACTTCGTACTAACATTTCTGAATTGCAGGTCTACACTTGCAAATTTAATATTCCTCTACATCACAGTAGTTCTACTTCAGTTTTCTGTGTTTTGCTCTATACACAGCTACTGAAGTGTAGTTAAAAAAAAAGAAAGAAAAACAAGCAAAATCACACTGTCCTGTAATATGAGTAATGCATGAGGTACAGCAGCAGGACAGTGACCTGAAGCCATAGCTGCAAGGCAGCCCTGCTCTTGCATAGTCTAAATCATACACAGGAGCTGTACAAGTTTCAAGCTCTTCCCTCCAGCCATAAAAATTATGCAACATGTACTGCCTCTATGCTACACACACAAAGAATACTTTTATAGGAACAGTTTCATTAAAATATTGCAAACTGCTAGAGCAATCACTAAAGTAACCTGTCAAAAAATTGTCAAAATGTTTAGAAAGATATTTCCTTACTAGTGCAGACCTTTCTTTGCTAAAAGAATAAATTAGAAGGTGCTATTTGGACAGTTTAAACTACTTCATCTGCATATCCATTTAATCCACACGGAGGGGAATTAACAGTGCCGTTTTGGCCTTAGAGTAACAGAAGCAACATGATTGCTTCCCCTTTTCATTTCACTTGCAAAGAAATATATTCACTATACTGTACTACATACCATAAAACAGACTGTTTAACAGAAGCAGAACTCACTATGAGGGGGAAAAGTGAAGCCAATTGCCAAATTTGAAGTTTTGGTTGGACTTGACATCAATCCCTGCCACCCTAAAGGTTAAAAAGTTATGCACAAAGACAGTGAACTTCTGGACTTTGGTGCTATAGGAAGTTACGGAGGCAGATAAGATCAGCAAGCTAAAACGGGATTAGAAGAATTCATGGACAACAGGTTCTTAAAAAATAATAAAAGGAATTACCAGGCATGTTCCAAAGTGTCTCAAATCAGACAATGGACTCTACGGTGCCAGCAGAGGGGGAGGAAAAGGGATCGCTAAGGGGCTGCAGGTCATTTCTTCCAAGCAGCTTCTCCTATTGCTGCTCTCCAGGACAGAGTGTGGGACCAGACTGACCACTGGTCTTCCCCAACAGGACACTTCTCTCATTTTTAATCCTACTGTGACACTGAAATCTCTCCAGTTCACACAAAACCTAACTCCTCCCACGGGCAGGGAATCCCAGAACTCTGAAATTTGCCTTGTTTGAATCACACATTCTGTTTTCTTTGATTTGTTATCAAGGTAGTGACATCCACATTAGGAAGCAAAGTCTTTTAGATTGAGAGTCATTGTCTATTGTTTTAACTGGTCAGAAGGAAGTCCCAGTTTAAATAAAGCCACACTGCCCAGAGATCAACACTGGGGAAATCTTGGCAAGCTTTCGTTTTTTAATCTGATGCTAATTTTAGATGTAACAGCTTTCAAACCTATCTGCATGATTTCATAGGTAATCTACTGCCACACTAGTTTTGATATATTCTCATCTAATCTTTCATAACAAAACACTCAATCTAAATCAAGTCCCTAAAAGCCCTGTTCTCTAGTTATCAAGCAACATCCAAAAAGCATCATGATGTGCCCCTCTAACAGCATGTTATCAGATTTAAGAAATTTCAGACAACACGCTGAAGCACAATCACAGAATCACAGAATCACAGAATAGTAGGGGTTGGAAGGGACCTCTGTGGGTCATCTAGTCCAACCCCCCTGCCGAAGCAGGGTCACCTACAGTAGGCTGCGCAGGATCTTGTCCAGGCGGGTCATGAATATCTCCAGAGAAGGAGACTCCACAACCTCCCTGGGCAGCCTGTTCCAGTGCTCCGTCACCCTCAGAGGGAAGAAGTTCCTCCTCATGTTCAGATGGAACTTCCTGTGCCTCAGTTTGTGCCCATTGCCCCTTGTCCTGTCACTGGGCACCACTGAAAAGAGTCTGGCCCCATCCTCGTGACACCCACCCTTCAGATATTTGTAGGCATTTATAAGGTCCCCTCGCAGCCTTCTCTTCTTCAGGCTGAACAAGCCCAGTTCCCTCAACCTCTCCTCGTAGTGGAGATGCTCCAGTCCCCTCACCATCCTTGTAGCCCTCCACTGGACTTTCTCCAGTAGCTCTTCATCCTTCTTGAACTGGGGAGCCCAGAACTGGACACAGTACTCCAGATGAGGCCTCACCAGGGCAGTGTAGAGGGGAAGGAGAACCTCCCTCGTCCTGCTGGCCACACTCTTCTTGATGCACCCCAGGATCCCATTGGCTTTCTTGGCAGCCAGGGCACACTGCTGGATCATAGTTAACCTGTCGTCCACCAGGACACCCAGGTCCCTCTCCGCAGAGCTGCTCTCCAGCAGGTCCACCCCAAGCCTGTACTGGTGCATGGGGTTGTTCCTCCCCAGGTGCAGGACCCTGCACTTGCCCTTGTTGAACCTCATCAGGTTCCTCTCTGCCCAGCTTTCCAGCCTATCCAGGTCACGCTGAATGGCAGCACAGCCTTCTGGTGTATCTACCACACCTCCCAGCTTGGTGTCATCAGCAAACAATGCAGACCAAGACTGAATTTTAGACAACTAAGAGATCTGTGTGCACTCCATGATGAAACTGTGAAGAGTTCAGCATCCAAATTTTACACAGAAGAAAAAAAAGACATTATGATCTCTTCTGCAATGGGCAACAGCAAAGAAGCACGCACATGTGGGTTAGTGGCACAGTTGCGCTTACAGCTAACTATGAACAATCGTGTCCTCATTACTATCACACAAACACACAGTGTTTAATCTCCATGGTAAGGAATTATCCAGGAGGAGTGCTTATACTTCCAAAAGACTGTAAACGGAACAGGAAGGCCGAACACATGAATTGTATAGGCTTCTAGAGATATACTGCCTGCAGTCTTTTCAAGATTTTAGAAGCAAAACCAACCACGTAAATTATGCACTTCCACATCTCAGCTCCCCCACAGCTACTAAAAGGATGGGAAGTCTGCCAGTACTATCACCTTTAACTACTCAAGACTGATACAGCAGTGCAGCAGGTCTGGCTAGACAACGTTAAAAGAGAAAAACAACTCCTGCTCTTGGTTCAGCGGGAGAGCTAACAATAGATGCAGTCCATTCCATGGATCAAATAGAGCTGCAAATAATCCCAGCATTTTTCGCAGTGGTCACACGAAGTACACAGGCTATGTCACTGAAGTTGTCCCCAAACCAGGGAAAAATACTGGAGGAAGTCTTGGGGCTTCTGTAACCTGCAGCCACTTTTTAAAATGGCTTTCTAAATTATAATCTCCAGACAAGTGTAAGAAAATAGATTCTAAAGTGGTTTGAGCTGACCAAGCCTTGCCCAAACTGTAGATCAAGACATTCTAAAGCCAGGAAACAAAAGCTCCCATTTTAGACAAGTACATGTTTTTTTAAACAAGATGTATAAAAAAAATTTTTAAATGCAAATTAAATTTAGGATTGATAGTTCATCTGAACTTTGTCCAGTTAATCCCAGTGACAGAAGAAAAAAAAAAAATCTTTGTAAGAGTAAACCAGCATTTTTTAAAAAAGCTTTAATTAGCATTACAAAAAATATTGCTCAATAGTAATATTGTTCAATTAACTTCAACTTTTAAGACAAGAACAACAGCAAAAAAGCAGATCTACAGTTTTAGACAAAACGTATGATTCCGCTTCTAATTTCCACAAAGCTCACAATGAACTACAACTTTAGCAGGTCCTAGACATCGGTCATCAGCATTTTCTGAAGTTTAGACAAAGCACAGATCAGGTAAGCTTCATAAACAACATTTATTTTGACCGAGCATAATTAAGTTCCAAAACCCTGAACTAAACTAAGTTATTGAGGTAAAACACTGAAAACAAGGAAAATGGCTATATGCATTAATACAAGTTTGAAAACTCCGCTACCAATCAAGTCCTCTTTACCCTATTAAATTTTGTGGTAGCAGCTCCATGACCTTTGGGCTGCAAACCCAAGCTATAAAGATTGCCTTGTGAATGTTCTGATCATCCCATCTACAAGTATCCGTAACCCTACAGTAATCATCTAGAAAGCACACTTGGCAGGTTGAGCTAACAGAAAGACGACGACTGCCAAGTGAACAGCGAAAGCATTTGTTTTGTTAAGGACCCCACTGAACAGTAAAATGCAAGTATCTATTTCAGATTTTCATTTGTGCCTTTGCTGGCCCTGCTAGTTAAGATGTACAGATGAGACTGAAAAGCAGCACTCATTTTTTGAAAGGAACATGATACTACTGCTAAGAAAAATACTCACCTTGCACCTCTGGATTTTACTTAGTAGAGTATGTTAAATTCTTTCTGTACACCCATTCGCTAGAGCTGGATAAAAAGACTGGACACTCTTCCTACTCCCATTCCCTTTTTAATCTGTTCTTCCATATTATCTATGAAGCATTTTAAGCCTAACATCCAATAGGAGACAAGCAGCATGAAGTTACTCAATTAAAGATACTCAGCAGTGTACAGTAGATTAAAGGAACTCCATGAAAAGACCATAACTACAAATAGTAGCTTGCTGCAACACAGAAGGAAAGCAAAATGAAAAGGTTTCCACATTTTTGAGCTATTTTGCAGACAGAAGTCATCATACTGACAATTTTAAATGAAAATTCAGCTAGTTTCTAGAAGTAAGTAATCCATGATTACCAGTTTAAGAGCTTATCCCCTAAGTGTACCAACTAGCTACACAGAAAATTAGTATTTGGTAACACTGTGTAGCAGTATTTCCAGCACTTCCAGGCTGCTATGAAACACAAATAAGCTGCAGACTAAGGCAACTGTCTTTTCAGGTAATATTTTTGCTAGGTCCAGAAGCCACGACTACTGCTAATTACATCTCAGTGGAATTAACTCTCATGGTACAAAACAGAACAGCTTCAGTTAGAAATTTTTTTCCTCATGAAACATTTTGCTCTAAAAACAATTAGCTTACACTGTAGGAGAAGAACGTGCTAATTGTTAGTCATAAAATATTCTCTAATGCATTAGACTTTCTTGCAGGTTTTTAAAGTATGCAGATTCCTGTTACGAGAGATAATATACCTCATTCTGATGAAAACCTGGAGTTTCTCCTGGAAGTCAGAGCAAGCTCAAGCATTTTAGATTCAGTACAGAACTCTGCTACAATCCACTGCAGCAAACAACAGCCTGGGTCAAACTGAAAGGATTTTAATCAGGCATCTGCGACACACGGGTACCATGGGTAAGCGAACGAAATCTGAAGCGTACTGTAGTTGTGTAACTAGAGCAAGAGAGGAGCTGAAGGTAAAAAGAGGGTTATTCTTGCAAAACGAACTTCATCCCCTCTTTTAGGTTATTATCAGTAGGCTGTAGCCCAACATCTTACCCCATAAATTAACACACACTACTTGGATCCCAAGAGAGTAATCTTTCTCAGCTCAGTACCTTGAACATTACCAGGGAACCTTGTGCCATTCTCACTCTTTATGCTTTAGTCTTTTCTCTGCGGTACTATTAGTGATGCTAGCAACAGATTGCTCTGCGCTGCTTTTATAAAGCTCATGTTTTCCACTGTTTAAAAATTTGCAAGCTTCAACCATGACAGATTACTTTTTTTTGTATACTTTGTGCCTGCATTTACTATGGATTTTTTCCCCATGAGAAAACCCTGAATGTCATAGCTACAAGTCTCAGTTTTCAGAAGATTGCAGTTGTTGGGCAACACTGAACAGATTTCCATTCCAAGCTGAGGAGAGAATCAGCAAAATCTTCCCTGAAATTACTACCACTGTGTTTTCAGCTGGTGTTCAGAACCTCAGATCCATGGAGGGATGTCGATCAGATCTGCAGAAGCCTGTGGCCCAGTGGTTACCTCTCAGAGCAGATGAGAGGTTCCAAATGGCGAAGGAAGCAAGCTGTCAGATTTACAAAGATCCTATGTTTAACTTGAATCCTAAGAAAAACAGCAGTACAAGCTATTATTAAAATCTGCTAACAGATAACAAACACATCTTCAAAGTTACTTAAGAACTAATAATGTCAAATAAGTTTAATTTCCTCTAGGTCTTCTGGAGTCCTACACTAATTACCATAGAGAAGTAGCACATGCTGTAGTACAACTCTGTTCTTGACAGAATTTACAGGGCATTTTCATAAGAAAGATATACACAAAAAATACTGTAAGAAGAGCACGAAAGGAGTTTTGGAAACCATATTCAGATAGCAGCTATTGATACTACACTCAGAGAAAATATATCAAGTGCAGTTTTGCGATGCTTGTGCTGCAGCAGAACCATAAAGAGATGGAAGAGTATGCTTGCTATCATCAGACAACAGAAGCTTTGAAGATGCAAACAGAAATGAGGACAGGGTAAGAATTCTGAATAATACCAGCATACTGGAAAAGTGACTGGAGAAGAAAAAGTTCAGGTCTACATTTACATCTATTCCAGTGAAGATACATATACCAGTACATGACAGACTAGACAACAATCAGTCTAGGCTTCCAAATGATGCAGACCAAGAGCAGAGTAAAAACTGGCAGGAGGTCTAAAAAACAGCCCACAATGAAAGATCACTGAAATTGGTGACTTAATCTTGAAAAGACTTAGGAGAAACATAAACCCTCACATACACTAGAGGCAGCTTCAAAGACAAGAATAAACTTCTCTACTGTCCACAGCTAGTGAGTATGGAAGCCTTAATATACAGAAAGGCCACAAAAATCATCAGAGAGCTGGAACACCTCTCCTGTGAGGAAAGGCTGAGAGAGTTGGGGCTGTTTGGCCTGGAGAAGAGAAGGCTCCAGGGAGACCTGACAGCAGACTTCCAGTACTTGAAGGGGCCTACGAGAAAACTGGACAGGGACTTTTTACAAGGGCATGTAGTGACAGCACAAGGGGTAATGGCTTCAAGATGAAACAAGGTAGATTTAGTTAGATACAAGTAAGAAATTCTTCACTATGAGGGTGGTGAGGCACTGGAACAGGTTGCCCAGAGAAGCTGTGGATGCTCCTTCCCTGGAAGTGTCCAAGCCCAGGTTGGAGGGGGCTTTGAGCAACCTGCTCTAGTGGAAGGGGTGTTATTGCCCACAGCAGGGGAGGTTGGAACTAGGTGATCTTTAAGGTCCCTTTCAACCCAAACCATTCAGTGATTCTGAGAAAAAAAGATTTAAATCACGCAGAGACACAAAAACTCCAAAGATACTTCAGAATGAAAATTCCTGATAGAGGCAGTACCATCTCAGATTAAAGATACATTTAACTGAGGTGCCCAAACTGCAGTGGACAGACCACAGTCTCCAAGAAAAATCTGTCTGCCCACACTACCCCCGGCATCATTTTTTTTCCCCCAGAGCCTCCCAAGATACAGAGAGCTTGTACAGTTACTTTGAAAACCTGTTCCTTGCTGCTCTGAGGGTACCACAACACCTCCCTCCTTAATAACCAGGCCTGCATCTACCACGTAGCCAAAACACATAGAAGTGAGCCATTCCATCTCTCATAATAGCGCAGCTGCACCTCCGAGTATCTAAAAGGAGTCACCTAAGCGGACTGTCCCATTATATAAGACAGGCTAGCATTAGCTGTCTTATGGTAAAGGAGAGATCAAAATAGACAAATTCAAAGCATCTTCAGAAAACAGCCACATGGTCTAATCCACACAAAACACTAGAACAATGAGCTAAGTGTCAAGGTTCTTCCCAGTCCTATCACGAAAACTGACAGAAGAATATTGATGGATCTCAGTTTGGTTGAAGTTAGGGGCTCTGATGAAGCATAGTATAAGCAGAAGGCAGATTCCAGGAGTTATAATGTTCCTCTCTGGTAAGCACACACTGTGGTAACCACAATTTCAATTTCCTTCACATGCATGCTCTACCAGATTTTAGGTAGCACATGCAGTTGAGAATATAGCTGTTCCAAATCTATATGTATTTCAAATATCATGGCACATTGTGATTGGCTTATTATTTCCATTTTTAAAGAACCTGAAAAATTACACTGTAGTATGGTGTAAAAAATAACCTTCAGAGATAAAAGAAAGTACAAGAATTAAGAACTACAGGTTCTGGTTGCTTGTACATGAGAGGAAGGAGCGACTTATGGCTGTAAAACCATTAAAAAGTCTTAGTTATATACTTACTCCTCTCACCCCTCCCAACTTTTTTCTTGGACTACCTCTGACTGAGCAAATGAACAACTACTAGGTTTCTTCATTATTCAATGTGCAGTGATTTTTTATTTTTGCACATTATTCAAAACTTGTTCTAACACCAAATTCAGAACGTATTTGTAATTTGAGCACAGTATCATAAAATATAGCATTTGAGACCTTCAAACTTGAACACGCTTATTTTTAAGAAATTAGCAAAACTTGGAAATTAAAGGAGAAACAGATGGGAAGTTGTTTTCTCCATTGGAGAGCTGAAGCACAATAACTGGTGTACCAAGTCTTCTATGTTGATCATTTAATCTAAGATGATCTAGGGTTCTTTGTCTTCAGTGGCCACATGATGCTCTCTGTGCTTTGAAGGATTAATGGTATAGGCTGCATAATTTAATATTTTGCCAGATCAGGCCCACAGTCCTAAGTTAGTCAATAAGAAAACAAGTCAGGACATAGCTAATGAACATCTCTGACCACTCTGAACAACTCAATCAGCATCAAAGACAGAAACCCTTTGAAAAATAGAGCGCTGTCAGTTCTTGCAGAAAACACTGAGCTGAGACCATGAAATCATCTTCTCTTCAAGCAGTTCCCTATCTCATTCATTAGAGTCTTTCCAACCTCTGCAACAGAGAAAGACAACCTAAAACAAAAATAAAAAGCAGCCTTCAAACCACAATCTAATTTTTTCTGCAAACAAAAATCCAGACTCTATTGCAAGGAAAAATAGCATATAATCATTCCCATACTTCAACATTCTTTTTATATAATTCTGCATACAGTGTATGCATACAGGTATTAATTAATGACCAAGAGCTGGTAGGCTAGTGTGAATGAGTACACATACCTAACGGATGTATTCACTTCTTTTCAACAGCCAAACAGACAGGATTTGCCTTAATTTAATTTCAGTTGGGGAAGGGAAGATAATGGATATGAAAAGCTGGCTAATAGCCCTGAGCTTAAAAAAAAAAAAAAAAAAAAAGACGACAGTATGCACTACTCACCGATTATTTTCATCTGGCAACCATTAACATGGAAATGGATTGTTGCTTTACCTGCTGCATATTTTTGCTCATTTTGGATTGCTACTCCATTATACTATGAAGCATAACAGTACAAACCCCTCAAAGAAATAAAAGCAAGGAAGAAAAGATTGGAGGGAACAAAAGGAAAAGAAATATTTTAAACAGTATTTGCTCCCAGTTGTTAATTTTTTGCTCTCAAGCATTTGCCTCTCCATCCCAAAGTTATGCTGTCCGTAAAATCATAGCTGTTACCAGACTTGGAGGAAAAAGGAGAGGGTTGGCTACATAATAACAGAAATTAAGAGATTACTCCTGCAACATCACAGTTGGATTTAGGGTCCAATTAGATAAAAGTGGAGAGGTAGTTCAGACACCTGAAGATAAAAATAAATTCATTAGTATTTTAAAGCACTTAACTTTTAAACGCTCTTTGTCCTACAACCAGAGTGTTTTTAGAACATTCCTTTTCTACTTTGAGTTCTTTTACAGATTTACCTAAGTAGCCCACCAACACACTCAAAAAAGTACATCTCAAATATCCCAGTTCCCTGGTCATGTTCTAGAACTTCTCCATTCCACACATTAAAATAAATTCATTTCATTAAAGTTACAGATAAAACTGTTAGCTTCACAATTAAATTACTTTCTGCCCCCCTCCTCAAGAAGAGGAGGAATTTTATAAATTCCTACTGTTTCCTGTGCCAAAAGATACCATTAAAAGAAGTCATCATAGCACTGAAAGCCACAGGCAGTATTCTCATTCTCACCAAACAGTCCTGCAACAGAAGCAAGGATTCATCTTCTCCAAGCAGAAAACAAAAAGCCCCCAAGCATCACTGTCCCTGTCTTTAAATCATTTCTCTGCAACAGAGCTCAGGTTTGATCTCACCAAATATAGCATGCCATAAGAATTTTTTTAGGTTGCACCAAGTTCTCTTTGCGTACACTGAGAAATGGTTTTTACTGGGTCAGCCTAGGAACAGGCATGCAACGCTCTGGCATTGAGCTCTGAATTAAGCAGCAGACTACAAAGAAGAAAACGGTAGTATTAAAGGCTGCTTGCTCCTTTAATGATTCTTTATATATCAGATGCATCCCCTTGGCAAAGCGAGCAAGAGAACAGTACTGAGACACATTTTGAATCCTTCCTAACTTCCTTTTGACCCTTCCTTTTGACTTCTGCTTTATTAAGAAGCCACACATACATGTAGATTTACATTAACATTTAAAAAAAATACCTACTTACAAATCTACTTCAGACTGACAATTTAAAGAGATGTTAGACAATGGCATATTTCAATTCTAAGAGCAGAAAAAGTGACAGTATTTGCCCTGCTAATTTTAATATCTAACTTATTTTCAGCTTAGATTTTGGCTTTCAAAATCCACAGCAAAATTCAGAGAACTGCTTAAAATAAGAGGGATTATTATACAGGATAAATGTCATAGCACATAAGACACAATGCATGCATTTTATTCTTAAAAGCACAGTATTAAAAATCTACAGCTTTCAAGTTTCTGTATTTCAGTCATCTGTATTGCATTATGACAGCCTTTGAAACAAAGATCAAATTAACATGCTTCTAGCTTTCATATATTATTTTTGCCTTCTTTTACACTACAGAAGTCTAACTAGATTATAAAATAATGCCTTACCAGATGTTGTTATTTGTCCATTACCTAATTACTGGTTCCAGCGCCACAGAAGATAATTTCCCCACACATGCCCTAAACATTTATTCCAGAATCTATCTAGACCGAATGTAAAGAGTTTGGATGCTGAGACTGGTTGGTTTTTGCACTGGAGGGAGAGGGGAGGTAGGGAGGGGAGGTGTCAATATATTCAAATATCAAAGTTAATTCTAATCATTAAAAATTAACCATATCTTTTGGTTTACAGATTCATACAGTGCCATCTGCATTAACTTTCTCTGCATCACATTTAAAGGTTTTCAGAATTCATAGCTTAAGATTTTTGCCATACAAGAAATTCCTCCCTTTTGAAGTCTTAACATGCTGCTTGGCAATACCATCCCACCCCGGGGAAGATAACCACCACCCCTTTTTGTCTGGTTGGAAGGCTGATTGCGTTGCACAGGTGTCCCATCCATCCGAAAACAAAGAAAGGCTCTGCAAGCACGCTGACGTCACCGCAGCTACAGCAAGCACCAGAATAGAAACTCAAATATATACTTCATGCTACGGTCCTACAGGAAGTCAGAACTGTACCCTCCTGTTGAAGTATAAAATGAACGTGCAGAGATATGTGCCGGGAATACAAATTTAATATATCCTGTACTAAGTGACATTCTGTTTGTCGCATAGCAACAGGAATCTACTGCAGGAAAACAATATGGAACTTTTTTTTTTTTACTTGCCAAGCTACAATTAACCCCAGTCTTCCTGAAAAACAGAACATCCACAGCATAAACGTTACCCTCATCACCAATCTACCCAAAGATGCTATGTCCAACACCTACTCTGTTTTACATTAAAATTATTCTGTACATTTTAATGGTTGTACGGAATGGTGCAGCTGAAAGAAAATTCATTACCACAGTGCATATGGCCAGCAACATTTTAATTCTATAGTAACATCCAAGAAAAAGTTCTTAGATCCAAACATTTCTGTTCTTACGCGTGGAACACTTTCACTATTTTACAACAGATTTTTGTCACCCTATGTAAAAAAAGTAAAGCTCTCAAATTCTAGAAGAAAAGCTTTATTTCTAAATAGCTTTGCTTTGTTTGTGTTGTGTGTGTTTGTTTGGGGGGGGCTGGTTTTGTTTTACAAAAAAATAAAAAGTGAGCATCAACCCATACTACTTCAAATTTAAGATCTGTTACAAATTTTGAACCTAAATTATGTGCGGACATCTAAACTGTGCTCCTCTTCACATGAGAGAAAGCTTTTTGTAAGATGGTATGAATTGCATAATATCTCTCCCCTTCCCCAAGGAATACGAAAATGATGATCACTCAACTGGTTGGGAAATTGATAAATTGATACATCATAAGTTATATGAAAATGTGCAGTACCAAATTGGGGAGAATCCTCTCTCAGTTTTTTGTTTCTTTGTTTTTTTTCCAAACACCCTCCCCATTCCCAGAGAAGACCATGGCAAGCTCCCCAAGAGTTACAAGTCCAAAATATGTAATGACTGGGCTTTGGGGTGACTCCATTCCCTACAGCCACCCCAACTGCAGACACACTTGAAGACCGAGAGCTCAGTTCAATTCAGAACGAAAAAATGAAAGATTTCAAATACATGGATGTCAAATGCTGAGATTACCACGATATAAATCACCGAACCTGAAAGCATTCCCAAGAGTTACACTAACAGCTCAACCTTCACCCTAACATCACTTACAAAATATGTGCAATTTACTTAGAAGAACAAGTAAAAAAAAGTTATGAAGGCCTTACTATACAAGGCCTAGATAACGTAAACCATACTATTAACGAACAAGCTTACAAACACTTGGCAATTGGAAACAGCTAAGACTTCTCATACCATACAGTCACTTCTCCCTCTTTATTCACAACTAGTGAGCCACCGAATGGACCACACAGAAAGCAGATACCCGATCCTAGGTGAAGACTGTGCATCAAATATTGGGAATCCTAAACAAGTGAACAACTTCATACACAGGCAGCACACAGAGGTTAACAGTACATATCAGGAACAGCATTTTCTGTTTAGTGTTGGGGCAGGGAGGAGTGCAAGAGGAGAGATTAGTTGTTTTGCATCCATCTGCCCTAAGAAAAAGATGCACGTGAATTGAATGCAAGATATTCAGAGTATTCAGAACCGGCTTAACAGTACACTTTTCTATCCTGTGATGACTAACTAGGGACTTCAATAGGACAAAAAGTAAATCCTACTATTAAGTATTATTAAGCATTAGTCATGTATAAGGATGCAACCCTTGCAATGCAATCCACCTTTATCTGCACCTCACAGATTTACTACACACAAGTCACACTAGTGACCAAGACCACCTCTCCACAAAAATAACACAGATGTACTCCTCAAACCAGGCACTCTGAGCATTTTTTCTCCCCCCAGCGATTCCCACTAGTCAGATACTTCAAAAGAAAACAGACTTTCACACTTTACACAGGAACAGTAAAATTTGAAAAGTATTTTCACAGCTTTACTTTTGACATTTTTCTCTTCAATGCAATCTCCACTTCCTTTATGCAGACACCACGATTGCAGAGTAATGCAAAAACAAATGGAAATTTAAATGGTATTCTACAGCTGCTTACCTGTTTGCAAGCACTTAATTCCTTATCCTTTGAAATAAGAATTATACCAAATACTGCTACTAGGTCAGACATCAAAACATAGCAATATTACCTGTGAAAAAATAACACACAGAGCAACATTTACCTGCACCTGCAATGTGCCTGCAACAATCCAGACAGTACAAAATCTCCACATGGTGTCTCCAAAGAATTGAGTAACTTTCTCAGGAACTCGGCACTTGAATGTCTGAAAGCTTGCCCATGTCCTGTTCCCCATCACTGCAGCAGCTGATCTAATAAAAGATACTGCGTCTCCTTATAAAACCTTTGTCTTGTTTACACCCTTAGAGCAACACAGCTACAGCAACAGTATTCATAACCCGCAAGAAAACCTTTCTGTTTATCTTACTGCCATCCACTCAGGGATTTAGCTGCTGTTGGCAGTGGATTTAGCGACTGCTGGCAACAGTAGCAATTACAGGAACACTGAACCCTTCTATCAGTGAATAAGAAATGTACAGCAAATAAAAAAAATATACAGGAATAATCTTTGGTTTTAAAGTTGCCTTTACAGTGTGCCAAATCCAGAAGCCTAAGATGCACTATACTTCCAAACTTTATGAATAGACTACTCTAAAATATTGGTCAAACACAAGATGAAGTCCCTGAACACCCAGTAGTCCAGATTTCACCTCAACTTAGTTGTAGGGTCAGATCTAAAGATCAGCAGTAGTAATTCTGAGAATGATTCATATATTATGCAGTTAACTGAGCTGATCACTAAAGGTTGTTAGACTCATCACATGAAATTGTGGAAACTTACAAACGGTACTATCACAGTCCTTGAGATTACAGCACAAGATCTTTATGGTGCAAAATTTGTACCATTCACTTCTTTTACATATTTGATGATTAGGTCTTCTCCCTCAATCTCAAGTCAAAATTTTCAGATGAAACCCACTACTGCATTCCTACTCAGTGGCTAAAAACCCCAATGACACCACTGAAATGCTACCAGACCTCATTCTCAATTACTCTCTAAAACATGGAACACTGAAGAAGCAGCCAAGTACTGTATTCAACTTCTGCTTCAGCTTACTAGCAACAACTTACCACTCCAGTGCTCTGCCATTCATCTGCTCTTCCTTCTACTCTTGATTAGACATGGATTCGCTGCTAGCTTTCCATGATTAACTCGTTTCCTCAGCATTCTCTTGGTCAGAACATTGGGCTAGATGGATCTTTCAGGTCTTCACTCACCCCTCAGACAGGCTCTGACCAAAAGAACAGTAGTGACTTCTATATACAGTGACTACTGTCTCCATACTCCCTTTCAGACCTGATGGTTCCTATTTGACTAGTAAGGCACTTCTGTGTTTAAAATATATATTTCATACACATACACACACTGAATGGAGATACAAAGTATCAGCTACTTCCTGCACCATCCTCCTGCTCTACTCACACCAAAGCGATTCAACTAAATGCATCAGTGTGTAACAATAAAGTATCATATTAGCTCCTTGAGTTCTGCCTATATTCAGAGAGTTCCATCAAAGCAGGAGTGTTCTGAACTAGCAAAAAAAAAAGTACTTCCAAATGTAATTAAAAAAAAATCCACTATTTTTGCTGGAGTAGTTCGTAACTTAAACCAAACTACGCTACTCTTAAGTAATACATTCAGTGATGAGACTTACACACACAAATGCTGAGCTTCAGCACTGATCACTTTCATAACACTGCTGCCATTTACTTCTTTGATTTATTATCTCTGCCATAATTAGGCTCATGTGGATTAGGTTTCACTGTTTTGTCAGTCTGGCCACATCATCTATTTCGGACAACAGATAACAATGTTTATTCTGAAGCTGTGAAGTTCATTTAACTTAAACTACAGTAGCCAATTGCAGTTTTCTAAAAGTGGGCTTTGTAAATGCCTTCAAGAATAGAAGTTTTCTAGTAAGGTTTTGCTGTGTTCACTTTTAAGTACAAATATAACAAGTAAAAAAAAAAAATCTGTTCCATTAACTTAGACTGAGTACTTTTGTAGAAGAGTCAGCATTGTTCAATGGACTCAAGTTTGCCAAAAGGATCATATACTTTCCTCAAATATCAACAAGAGTTCAACACAGGAGAGGAAATAAAAGATGCAGTACATTATGCACTGTTTATAAAAGACTCCAAGCTTTCAAAAGAAAGCAAAGAAGGGGAAAGAGATTTTTATAGAACAGGAAAATATACAGAGAAAACAAGTTTTCAAAACAAGTAGCAGTATATATTGTTCATTGTAGCACATTACTGATATGGACAACTACAGTAGGTAGAAAATAAAAATGCTTGCTAGCCTAGAGTGGGAAGCTTGGTACCTGAAAAACACTTAGATTTAACAAAAGCTGTTTCAAGAGCTAGTGTTCTTAAGCAGCAACACTACCAGGTTCAAGGCCCAGATTTACTCAGAGCATGTGCTTTAGTCAGATTTGCAAAGCCAACCAGCAAGCTCAATGCAGCCTAAAAATACCAACCACCTTTTTCCACCAATGCCAGTAAAAATACCACTAATACAGCAGTATCAAAAGTTTTTCTGGAAATACATGAACTACAACAGAATCCTAACAATGTTCCTATTCAGTATTTCATTTTCAATCCCATACAGTAAGAAAAAAATGCAACTTTAATGAATGTCTCCACAAAATATACAATTCTAGCAGATATGACTACATGTGAAGACATACACTGGTCTATACCACTGAAATTTAAAAGCATTTACCAATAGCCAGATGAAATCACAACAAAACATTCCCTTAACTACATGCCTTCAAAGTGTTTCAGTTAAAAATCTGGTATCACTGCATGGTAACCCATAATAAAGTAACTGCAGGCAGTGGCATAAAAAAAATTCAAGTATTAAAGCAACTTCCTAAAATGTCATTTAAGGAGAATGACACACACGTAGAAATTTATTTCCTCTAGAAAGATAATTAAAATATTTCTCTAGTCGCTGTGAAACTGTAACTAATGGAAGCTTTAGGTCTACCAATGACTACTCTTGTTCTTTCACCATTCTGTTAAATTCCAAGTTTTAAAACTTTTCTAAACTAGGCGGCTAGTATGCTCAGAATACACAATCACCTCACCTCACTTTCTTTATGGAATTTGCAATAAGTATAGATTACTTTGTAACCTGATTCGGGAAACTGAAAAGAAGTTTCAAATTTGTAAAGAATAATAAAAGAATGAGACAACATTTGAAACAAAATCCTTCCAATCCTGTTTGCACTGCAAACGAGAAGTTTAGAGAGTTATTTCTGGCAGCACACCAGTCCAGGAAAGTACCATTTTTGTACCACCCTCTGGAGTGCAATCAGCTTCCACTTCTCTCCCCCATACTTCAACGGGCCCCAGCACCTTTCTTTACCATCATTAAAGAAAAAAAGAAAAAACCACAATACCAACCTACACCCTCAGCAGAGAAGCATACTAGCTTTGGACTATACTGAAACAGTTTTCACTGTTCTTCCTTTATATAAGCCAGCTTTGCCTGCAGAGTTTTCAGTATGTGAAACTACAAGCAGATACTTTTTTTTGCTTTAATATTGATCATGTTTTCTTTTCACGAGCCCTGACTAAGGATTACTCATGGAGAGAAAGAGAATCTTACTTCAGCTCCTCACATTAACTTTTGCATTGATTCCCAAAACATATGCTTATTACTAGTAGCTCAACTGGAAAGGCTAATCCAAAGTAGACTGACAATTCATCTCACGTCACATTGAACAGTCCCATTTTCTCCACCAGGCTGTCACTAGCATTTGGGCAGTAAACCCAGAAAAATGTTACATCATCTCCCATGAATCAGCTCCATAAGCTCCCCACAAGTGTCTACAGAACTATAACATTGGGAGCAGCACACACGTAACTGTCAAAAGGTGGTAAGCATGATTTTCACATTCTTTTTTGGAACTTTTTACGCATTAGTTGTGGAACAGCTACAGTGAAGGAGACTTGTAATAAGTGACAGTAGAGGACAGGCTTATCAATTATTAGAACAATTAATTAGGAGTGTCTGAAATAAAACTCAACTTTTTCTTCTGATACCTGTATTGGTACAGAGCTTTTTAAAAAGAGGCAAAACTACTTCCAACTCAGTTACCTAGATATACATTTTTATTTCTTAAGTTAGAAAATTTGAAAGTTAAAAAAGGGTAGTACAGCCATTTCTAATTGGGAAAAAAAGATTTTGTACATTATTCAACAAAAATGCTCTATAAAAACCTCATTCTTTTACAGGTTTGTGAGAAAACATGGCAAGTTATGGCAGGGGAGAGACAGCAGGGACACAACACTGGCTTTTCATCTAGGAAGTTTAAATACTGACAGATACAAAAGTATAGTAGAATACAGGCTTTGCTCCTGTATTAATCCCAAGAGAGGTGACAACAGCCCAAGAACACAAGGTAGTTTTATGCAATTCACAAAGACTGGCAGGGAAAGGCAGGAGTGGGGGAGCGAGGTAGGCACCATCAAAAGTAACTTCAATATATTTAAGCTGTTCAACAAGGCTTCTGTGACTTCTGTCTCTGCTAAATTTACTTTTAGCTACTACTAAAAGTCAATTTTTTTGAATCAAACACAAAAAGCACATATCTTCTGCTTTCTCTCAACACTACAGCACTCTTAAAACCTAAATATGCCTGGGTGTATAAAGAGCTGGCACATGTATTTCTACACTGCTGAGTGGAAGCAGGCATGAACTGTCAAGAGCAATTCTAGACGAAAGGTCAAAGTACAGAAGGGAATAATATCTGTTTCACAAAATACATTTGTTCTCTAGTAATGAAAGCAAATGACTCTATCCAGTGGTTCAGTAACCTGCTTCTGTAATAGTTCTGCATGAAATGCACTGGCAAGGCACGAAGCAGTCCTCATTATGAAGTATTTCAAATCACATGCCTAAGGCAGCACCACGACATGTCACTTGGGGCACAAGCGTGCTAGCAAAGCATCCACCGAAAAAGGTACTGGAAGAACAATTCCTCTCCTTTTTATGGAAATGTAGAAAAAAGGCCTTCATGCTATAGTGGTCTGAAGTAGGATACTAACTAACTTGGTCTTGTTTTCTGACCTCCGAAACATCATGAAGCCCTGAATCAGAGTCAAGAAAAAACTTGTACATACCCTTCCACAGAGCATTCCTGAATTACACACACTCCCAGACTGTTTCTAATTTCTAGAGCCTGACAACATAACTGCCACGATGGTCATAAATAGCTTTTTCTAAAAGAATTGTATTCTGATTCCCGAACCCTCCATTCACACAGTAATCTTTTAAAGACTTCTACTTTTACTATCAAAATAACTCACTAAACTATCCCGAGACCCTGAGGGCAAAACAGTTGTCAGATTCCCTATCAGGTGAGCAGAAACAGCCCGTCCAAAAATTACTTGCAACTGTCACAAATAAAGTGCTAGCTAAAGACCGCACTTCTATCAGACAGATGACTCAGTCCATCTGTTAGTTTACTTAAGAACAAGGAAAGTAACCTGAATTCTTGTATCCACCTGAAAAAAAATGCCTCCACCACCAATTTTACTCTTGAGACATGAGCAATTTTACGAACTGTATTGGTTGCAGTTAGGCATATCTAGTCTAATTTAACTGTCTTGCACTTCCAACATTTTGTCAAATATTTCTCAACTAAATGAAGCTTTCTACTTCAAATGTGCTATTCGTGCAAGCATTAAAACTAAAGTAGAGGCACAATTCCAAAGTGTTACCCTACACAATAACTTAATGCCACCACTGAAGTTAACGGCTTTGCTACTCTGGTATTTTACTACCCTAAATGACTGCAGTTATTGCTGTAAACTGAACTATACTACTGTCACTAATAATATAGTACTCTTGTATGCCCACTCTTCTGGAAACCCTGGGAAACACGTGTCGGTTCCTTCAAGAATTCCTAGTGCTAATGAAGGTACATTCACTTCTGTATTAGATGTAAAAAAACAGTGAGTATGGTATAGGATATCTCAGCACAACATTTAGAATATAACAAAGGCTTACTAACCCAGGCACAAAATACACTGTATTTAAATGATAATATGAATGACATTCTAAAGCTACATACTTGAGCAGAAAAGCTGCTGAACTAAGTAGAAATTTTAATATGGTTTAGAGACCACAAGTTCAGCTATCTATAAACACAAGTAAGGATATGACATTATTTTCTAAAAAGGCAAAATCTATCATAATTTAGCTGCCTGCCCTGTCTAAATACAGAATGAGCATTCACACATATGATATGCACAGTAGCCTGTCATAAACGGAAATGAATATACTGGGCTCTGGAAACACTAGCATTTAAAATTCTAAAAAATACTGTTTTTTTCCCAGTTCCTGCAACTTGGGTAATGAAACCAGACTAAGCAGTCTGCTTTCAGATTAGCACACTAATGAAAAATAATTCTTTCCCACATAAAGAAATGGATGTGGTGATCCCAAGAGACGGTTGCACAGTTTGACTAAAAAAAGTCAGTATCTTGGAAAGCTTATTTATTTTTATTGGAGTTGTCCTACAAAATGAGCTAGACAACAAAAAAATTATGATAATTCAGTTAACCTTCACTTTAGAATCCCAGCTCTAGCAGTACAGTTATGTTTATGACCTTCCGGAATACAGATTTCTACATATGCTTCAACAGGAGTCCATTCACACACGCTTTTCTTGTACGAATACGATGGGAAGCTATGCTGTTACTAGAACCGGGGCACCAAACTGTGCTGTTACCTAGATCTTAACTACCTTTCCCCACCACCACATTCTAGTCAGCTAGTAAATGGAAACCTCACTGAAAATGCCTATTCCTGGATACCTATTATGAGAAGCGCACTCAGGAAACTATATTAAGAGCAGTCCTTAGCTAACCACAATACAATAAGAACAACAGGTGTTCATGGGAATCAACTGTTTACCTAGAGCGGGGAAGAGATACACACAAGTCCTATTCAAGCTGACTCCTGAAACAAGGAACTTCAGGCTTAGGCTAGACCATTTAACTAGAATATTTAATATTCAAAGTTTATCAGCAACCTAAAGCCCCTAACAGATGCTACTCAAATAACATATAATTTTCATTCAGATACAAAACCGACTTCAAGAATTAATTCTTGTGGTTAACTTGTACGGCTGACATTTGTGTCTTGCTGAATTGCTGATTATTTCATAACATGCTCCTTACAATGATGTTTAGTTTTATTTGACATAAGGAAAACCGGTTTATTCTTCAGTAACTGACCAGCTAACCACCCAGACAAGATGTGAGATCTTAACATGAAATCATCAGAATTATTTCAGGCTCATGATGGCTGAAGAACAGGCTCACATACATGTCTGTGCCAAAGGAGAGAACAGAAACTGAGGGCTTTTTTTTTTTTCCCCAGCTCATCTCAGAATGGCTTCTAGTATTTATTTCTTTCTGTATTCTTTGGAGCAGCAACTGCATCCTTACCTGCAGAACAGCAATAGCAGAATGCAGTTTATGCATTCCAGTAGACCATCAATAGCATGTCAAAAAAGCATGTTTTTAGTATTAAACACTAAGATTTAACACTACCTGCAAACAGAGGAGCTATATAAGAAATGCTGGTCACTTGCCCCATCCACTTGTCACTCCTCCCCCATCACTACTTGCCTTCTGACCAGCAAATACACATTAAAAGACATTGCCCAAACAAAATACAGCATGAAGATACTGTTTAAACATGTTTCAGAAATATCCTAGTCTAAACAAGTCCAAAGAGAAAGCACGCAGTGAAAGCTTGCCATTGTACTGGAGTTGGACCAATTAAACAAAACTGAGTCAATGTAATAGTGTCTCTATAGAGAGAAAATACTTCTTTAACCACACCATTTTCTTAGCCTGTGTAGTTTAATTGGTACAGTTTGCTTCTTTTTTTTGAAAGGCTTGGAAGCGAGCGTTCTTGAAGACAGATTTCTCCTAAATACCCGATGACCACTCAAAGCGACCATCCAACTTGCCACAATATTTCCCTCTAACCAGCTTAATGCTCCGCACTCACGAGCAGGTAGAAAGTTTCAGACCTATAATATATTCATTTGCCTATATTTACTAACTGCTTCAACTATTCAAACATCTAAATAAGCAACCTAAGGGTAGGTTCAACACAGACACTTTCCTGTTACGCTGGTTAAGAGAAATAGTTGTGCTCCCTCCAAGCTGGCAGAAGTCCTAGCACACATACAGTTACATCAGCGAAAGAGCAGTCTTACTGGTATAGCTTACTTCACTCAGCATCACCCGCACAATTCAAGTACTTTTGGCCAGTATGAAACCCGAATTTATACAGGGCTTCTAAAAATATTTATGTCGACTTTTGCTAGATTACCAGCACTCATTGTGTTAAAGACTGTCAAGATAAGAAAAAAAACCACCACCATATCCCTCTGTTTAAAGGATCTGGATACGAACTGTAAGTTTTCTAAGCTGTAACTTTTTATTTGCAGGGCATATGACTTCTACATGAGCAACATGAATAAGTGAAAATGAATTATCGCAAGCCAAACAAAGCTTAAAATAACACAGGACATAAATACCTACAGTTAACAAAGAAAACTAGAGGGAAATACCGGAATACAATTCTAAACAAAACAGCGGGCAGATCGTTCCCATGCTTCCCGCTGCAAAGCTGCCCTTTCCACTGCGGGTGCACACACGGGGCGGGGGAGGGACACGACACCCCTTAAAGTTCGGAAAATGTAATTAGGATTTTACTGGCAGCTCCAGGGAATTCCAGCGGCTCGTCAGTTTTATGCGGTAGAGGAATTTGCTGATTTTCATCACACAAATCTTGCCGAGCTATACTCCAAGGGACCTCACAGCTTACGCTCATTTTTAAGACAAAGAAGGTTGCAATCCAACTGCAAGCCAGACAATATATTCCAAGGAGGAAGAAAAAAAAAAGAAAGAAGGGAGTAACTGGGTTCCCCAGCTGCCTGACCGAGGTGCAGGCCCGCGGGGAGCACAACGTCCCCGACCAGACAGAGCACAGCTCGGGCTGCCCAGCCGCATTTCCCACCGGGTCCTGCACCAAGCCAGAAAGAAGATTACGGGAGCAGAACCGGCACTGAGAGGAACTGGGGGGGGTGGGGGGGGGGGGGGGTGGGGGGGGGGGGGGGTGAGCAGATAATCGCCTTCGAATGAATGGGCCGGCGGGGAGCGGGAGTCCCCGGCCGGAAGGCAGGCAGGCACCCCCCTCCTCCCTCCCTCCCTCCTCCCGCGGCCCGCAGCCGCGTCCACCTCGGTGTTTACATCGAAACCTCCAAACGCGACTCTCTCCCGGCTGCCGAGAGGGGGATCCCCCCCCCCCCCCCCCGACGCCTCTTTATTGATTACACGGGGAAAAGCCCAGCTGCTGCTGCAATGCAACACGCGCCGGCTGAGGCGGAGGGGAAGGGGGGGGGGGAACACACACACAAAAAACCCCACCACCACACGGCACCGGGAGAGAAAGAAAGGAGACGGGTGGCCGGGGCTCACGGCGTGCCAGCCCGGGGGAGGCGCTGGAACCGGGCCGCTGCCCACCCCCCCCCCCCCCGCCGGCCCAGGGCACGCCGCCGCCCCCCGGTCGCAACTTCAGCGCCGCGGGGGACGGGGACGGCGGGGCCGCCCCTCCCCCACCCGCCGCTAACAATGGGCCCCTCCCCCCACCGCGGGGCTCCCCTCAGCCCGGCCCCCTCCTCCTCCGCCGGCCGAGCCCCCCCCACCCCCCTTTCACGGCTGCGGACCGTTAGACGCAGGGGGTACGGAGCACACCCCCCCGCCCCGGCCCGCCCGCTCCGGGTCCGGCTCCTCACCTCATGGTGCTGCCCGGGGTCGGGGAGCCGCTCCCGCTTCCTCGCTCACTCCGCTCTCTCCCCCGCCTCGCTCCGCTCCTCGCCGCTCCGCAGGGGCCGGCGCGTCCACGGACAGCGAGACCCCCGGCCGCCGCCGCCTCCCCGCCCGTCTCCGCCGCTCCCTCCGCCGCCGGGCCGGGCCAGACCACCGCGGGGAGCCGGGAGGGGACGAGAGAGGTGGGGGAAAGGGGCGGGGAGGAGCGAACCAACGCGCGGAGGGGGGGGGAGGAGGAGGAGGAGAATGGGCGGGAGGGGGGAGCGCGGGGGAGGCCGGAGACACCGGCGGGTCTGAGGGAGGGCCGGTGGCGGGCGGGCGGGGGGCGCGGCGCGGCGGCGGCGGGCGGGAGGAAGGGGCGGGGCGCGGAGGCCGCGCCCAGCGTCGCGCCGCCGCCCGTGCGGATGAGCGCGGCCCCGCGCGGGGGCGGGCCGCCCTCAGGTGAGGCGGTGGTGCCGCCCCGGGAGGCGCTCTCCAGCCCGGCCGCGGCGGAGACGGTCGCCCGCGGTTGCTCCTTCCCCGAGCGGCCCGGCGCCGGTGTCCTGCTGGGCAGGGCAGACCCCGCTCGGGCCGGGGGAGCCGAACCGGGAGTCCTGTCGGCGGGGAGCCCCGGCGGGGTGGGCGAGGGGCGAGCTGGGCTCCCGTGGAGCCGCGTCCCGGCCGGCGGAGCTCGGCGCCTCTCGGGGCTGCGGGCTCGCCGAGGCCGGCCGCGAACGCCCCCCTCCATCAGCAGAGCCTTCCTCTTCCCCACCCCGACCCCTCGGCCCCCTGCGCCGGGGTCTGCCCGGTGTGGCGGGAGGCTGCGTGTGGGGGGAAGCGCACCCTCAACCCTTGCTGCCCGCCGTGCCAGCTCGTCGGGTGACGTGCTCCAGGCTTTCCGCGGCTCTGCAGCTGCCCCTCAGTGCCCTCGGAAGCGTGGGGCCTGAGACGCGTCTCCAGCCACGCAGGAGTGTTATTTTGGCTTTCACGTCGCTCGCTAGCCCCGCGTCCGCGCTAGCTACGGGTTTATGTTTGGCTTGTGGTACTCCCGGTGGATCCAACACGCGGAAGGCGTAACTTTAACCCGGCTCATGTTCAGCTCGCTTCTGTCAAGCAGGGGTACCCATTCGCTTTCGTCTCCGTTAATAGAAGGGATGAGCAAGTATCTTTGCAATTTCCAGTGACCCGAAGGCATCTTAGTGCTTTTGCATCTTTGAGTTCATTTTTCCCCAACAAATACCAGGATTTTCTAGGGTTTAGTTATTAAAAAAGTATTTGAGGTGAGAAATAAATGCACGTATACCTTATTTACAAATTTCTAGACTTCTAGATATAAAAAGGTAAAGAATTTTAGAAATATGTAGATCTTCTTTGTATATTTCTGGTCTAAGTTTCACACATTTTAAAGGTTTTTTTACCATGACTCTCAGTTATTTGACACTGTGCACAACCTCTTCCTTGATCAGTGCAGCATCTGAGGCAGGGTCATCCACTGTCAACTGTCGGTGATGGTAACACAGCAAGAGACGCTAGTCAATGAAAACAAAAAAGGTCAATTGTTAGAAAATACTAATTCAGGAAAAAGGACAGGCTCTGAAACTGAAGCTAATGAATAACAGTTTAGTAAGAAAATTAACATGTTTTTACTGGCATAGGGATGATGTCAATGAAAATGTTGCAGTAGAGGTGAATCACAAAATGCAGATGAGTAATCAGAAGAAAAGCAGCATCATACTCTAAAAAATTAAGTGGGTACCTTTGACAACAATGTAAACACAGTCTGAAAAAGGGGACACAATTGAATCTGGTAAATCAATGTACCTTAATTGCTTCCAGCAAATACTGAGGACTCTAATGACTGACAGTGGACCTCAGTTCTTAAGGAATCTAAGATCTGGGCTTCCTATCACCAGAACATCCTCCAGATAAAAGGTTTGAAAAGAAAGCCATTCTGACAGTGAAAACTGTCTTGAAGGCATCCAAATAGAAATGTTAAGATCTATATCTAACCGATGTATCTATGTATCTGTATAGATATATCTAAGATATCTAAT
Source organism: Opisthocomus hoazin (assembly GCF_030867145.1). Classification (NCBI taxonomy): domain Eukaryota; kingdom Metazoa; phylum Chordata; class Aves; order Opisthocomiformes; family Opisthocomidae; genus Opisthocomus; species Opisthocomus hoazin. The sequence continues at coordinate 32,388,059 of NC_134415.1, forward strand.
GGGCTTCAGCAGATACATCAGTAGAAGGACTGGCAGAGACAGTCGGAAAAAGAGGGATTTTGTTCTAAGATGCCAGCTGTTCTATACCAGAAAAAATCAGGATCATAATGTGTTCTGATGTGACTGCTTGGTCTTACTAGTCAAATCTAAAACAAGTTTGACTGTGACAGGTATACAAAAACTACTGAAAGTATGCCTGGGCAACAAGTGTGCCTGAGAGGGAATGAAAATAGCCAGAAGCTGTTACTCCTGCAGCAAAACTATTATCGTTATTTGTGTTATATTACTTGGTGCTCTTAGCCAAATCAGATATGGTCATAGCTGGATTTCTCAAGACATACTCTGTGGTACAATGGGATTTGTAAAAATGCCAGAAGAATCATTTTGCATGCTGGCATCGCAGATGTCACCAAGTGCAAAGTCATTCTGGATGCTAGCTTAGTCAAAAATCCCATTGAATTAATCTGTAACAAAATACTAAATCTGCAGTAACTCATATTAGCAGTTACACGAGAAGGAGGGGAGCCAAAATGATATAGGGCAGAAATCAATTATAAATGTTGAGGGCCTTTTTCTTTCCAGGTCAATTTAGCGATGTTATTGTCAAGGAATTAAAGTAGTCTAGCAGAAGAATGAGTTAGTGTCATGTACATATTTATGATACTGAATTATGCATTGAGAAATCTGTAATCTCTTGTAGTGGGCCCACGTGTTCTCGAGCTGTAATTGTGCAATGTGTCCAAGTCACTTTGTGCGATTCTGCCGTTATCTTTCCCACTAGCGGGATGCTCCAGCGGCACAGCATGGGTGTTAATGCCCTCCACATCATCTCCTGCCGCTCTCCCTTCTTCTGGTCATGACAAAAACAATGTGGCAGAAAGGCTTCGTAGCTGGTGGTGTCACGCTAATAACCTGGGGCTGCTGACAACTTACAAGGCAGAGCCATGTAATGGCTCTTCTGATCTGTGTCCGAGGGCCGCGTTTGTGCCCTCCTTCCTCCGGCTCCAAGCAGCTCAGAATACTCCAGAGCCCCTTCGTGTCCCTCCCTCTTGCATTTTCTGCTGCTCAGCTGTAACCAAGGTCTGGAATTCAGATATTTCCAAAGGCTAAGCCAGCTCAGGTTGAGTGGTATGGTATGCCTCCTCTCCAAACAACCCGGCTAATGAAGGCTTTCTGAATGCTAGAGAAATGGCTCACCAAGGCATAAACCAGAAGAGAATGTGTTTCTGTTTAGTATCAGCCAGATGCAAGAGGCTTGGCAGGCTACTGCTTAGCAAACCCAGCTGAGTCCGTCGCTTCTCATCAGTGTGGATCACCCTTAATAGGGGGTCATGAGGAGGATGCATGACTAATGTTCTGGAGACATTTGGGGAATCCAAAAGCTTCAGAAAGCGGAGTAATCTTTCCTCTCACAGTGAGGTTTCCCTCATCTTCTCTGAAACAATCTTCTTCTTTGCAGTCTTTGTTTCTTTGGAAAAATCTGTTTGTACTTAAGAGGAAAAAGTAGCTGAGATCTTCATACGTCTTACTACGTCTAGTGTCCTAGGACAGCAGCATTTATGCAAGATCACTTTGGCCTTCTTTGATGATCTGTAAATAGCATAATGCGGGATACACAGTCGGAGAGGTTTCTGGAGTGGAGGGAAGTGGGTTTTTCTGGTGGTTTTGGTTTTTTGAAGGTTATTGTTCTTTTTACTTAATGTGTCTAGAGTTTGGTTTTTGAATACGTAGGAAAAGATTTTTTATTTCACTTGTTTGGATTATTTTCCGTAGAACTAGTACAGAAAGAAAATGCAATTTACCATGTAATAGAAGTAAGAGAATTGCAACAACAAAGCATGAGCTTTCTCTCTGATGATAGTGAAGGACTTCCCAAAAATGGTGGACTACAAGAAAATGGCTCTGACAGTGTGTTCCTGTTAGCATCTAAGATTATCAAAACAGAAGTGAATTAAGTAATTTAATATATTATTCTCATCACTGATTATGCTAATCTAATTTTTAAATGCATCTTTTGCTCTGACCAGACACCAAGCTGACGCCTGAACCAATTCCATGAGGTCATGGTTAGATGAACAAGACAAGGATCAGACTACTATACAGAGAGTTAAAATATACTGACTAGTATAATTCTTCCTGTCCTCTCCTTTCTTTCCCTCACCCCCAAGTCATTTTCAATTTCAGGTTGCCATGAGTCAGCCGACTGCTGAAGTGTTGCATAGCAGCCCATTAAAGGAAATGCTTTCAACCAAAAATTCTTTAGCTTTATTTTATTTATGAAATTATGCAGTATTTGTTAACCATCTTCTAGGGCAGTAAACTATCTCTAAAATTCTTCAAGAATGCTAAAATAAACAATTATTGGCATGACTCAGCAGATAACAACAACAATAGCCAGCAAGGTCTGTTCTTGATGGAATAGTAATTTTGTTTTGTTTTAAAAAAGGCAAAACAACATCACCAGGAAAGGAAGCAAATCTTTTGCTATCAAACACAGTCTTTTGACTCCTGAATGTGAAGCTTGGTCTTCCTACCAGCGCACCTGCTCCTTGTTATACAAGTAAACAATTCATAGATCTTCCATCAAGCACCTCCAAGGAGGAATGAAAACAACAGCTGAAGCTTTCCACTGTGTGTCTTCCCACTAAGTTTCCTAATAGTGCCCCTTGTACTGTCAAACAGGATCATCAAATCTAACCACAAGCCTCTGTAGACATGAGTATGGTATGTGTCTTTCAGTCTGTTCCAAGTAGACTCAAATATTTAAGTGAAAATTCCTTGGATAAAAAGGAATTGCTTTTTCTCCCTAGAATTATCATGAAAAGAATTTGTACTGTGCTGCAGGCTATTCAGTGAGGGCTGAAGTCTCTTTTTGTGTAAGTACTGTCTATCAAGTGTAAATTGATGCATTGTGTACAAAGTGTAAAAATGCTTTTCTGACACTCAGATAAATTATGATTGTTGTTTTGACCTTGTCTTTCATTCACTCAGTTGCTGACTTATGTGGTTTCTGAGATGACACGTTGATTTAGGACCACTGCGATAGACCAATCTCATCTCTTACTTTCTATCTAATTTTATACTCTTATCCCCTAATGGTCTTGTTTGCCACCAGTCTGCATTCTTCGTACACATTACCAATAAAATTTATTCATTATGTTCTTTGCTCTCCCTTGCTAATGTCTTAGAACAAATTGTACTCTGCTGCTTTATCTTGTGCTGGAGGAAAGTCCAGGCACAAAGCTGGCCCAGGGTTCGGTTAAGATTGTTTTGAGCCATCTTTTCTTACAAATCCATATGAGTTATGTTTCAAGTTCCTCAATCACAGCCAAGGATTTGGGCCATTATTAATTAGGTATTATTAATAATTGTTAAGTGCCTACAGTGCACAGGTAGCATAAAAAAGGGGTAGGCTTCGTGCCTAAAAGAGCTGTTACTTTAAGGGGATGTCTACACTGCAGTCTCCCATATCTGAGCTAGCTTTAAAATGCTTAGCTTAGTTAGCTGGTATTAGTTACCTGATACATCCTAGCTGAAACTGCATTGAGCTCTGCAAGCAGAGACAAGCGCACCTCTCTTCTTGGCCCCAACACTGGAAGAGATTTGTCTTTACCAGAGCACGTTCACTGTGCTATACTCCTTCCCTCCATCCGAGTTTAAGGTAGAGAGATGCCAAAGGAAGTGGTGTAGCCTTTCAGTTGGAAGCCTGTACCAAATTTCACCAATTTAAAGGTACCTGGCACTTTGCAATTTATTGTTAACAGACAAAAAAACACAAAAACAAAAAACCCCACCAAACAATTGCAGTATATGTTGTGACACCCTGGGAATATTCTACTCTGACTCCATTGCAAATACATTCTGTCTTTTGACCATCTTTCTTATTTCTCCTCCCTTCTATTTTAGATGAATGACAACACTTTTACTATAGCTGGTTAGTTTCCATTCACTGCAAAGTTGGAATAACTTACCATGAAAGTACTGTCCCAGTTATAGATGAATGACAACACTTTTACTATAGCTGGTTAGTTTCCACTGACTGCAAAGTTGGAATAACTTGCAGTAAAAATAATGTCCCGATTATAGATGAATGACAACACTTTTGCTATTGTGAGTGAGCACCTGTGGACTGCAAAGCTGGAAGTAACTGACAATACAAATATTGTTCCAATAAAGGTAGAAGCTTAATAAGATGATGATAACCTCTTTAGTCCTTTCCAGCACTGCAGATTTTGCTTTCTGGCAATAGCTATAGCCAACTCCATAATTTGGATTTCAAATTTAGTAAGTGATAAATCATGCATGAGACCCAAAATATACAAAGCAGCAGTTGCAAAAATATTCTTCTTCAGTATTTTAGAAAGAACATCACAAAAATGTTTGCCAAATGAATTAACGTTTCTATAAAAAGACATGAAGAAATGAGCTCTTAAGAGATTACAACACTAACACATGTGATTATTATTACTACAACTAGTTAGCAACAATTTCAAAATTAAGTTATACTCTATAATGGGAAGGAATTCCTTTCAGTTGGCCCTAAGTCATGCTTCCAGGACTGGGGATCTGTATCTCAGCAATAATCACTCTCTGTGCTGAGTGTTTATTCTCCTCTGTTAGTTCAGCTCCCATATGTCACAAATGCGGCCATATAAACAGTGGTGGATTTTCTCCTGCTCCTTCCAACTTCAGACAGAACAGAACCGTCTCATACCCTATTTCCTATTTCACAGGGTTTTTTCTAAAAAACTCCTACCAATTGTTTGCCACTGACTGGCATGGTGCAGTTGGGAATTTTGGTACTACGGTCAACCAACTGCTTTCCAAGCATACAACTCATTAAAAAGTACTGCTGGAGAGTCTACATTAAAAAAAATTAAGGTTTTCGTAGAAATATGGCCTTTTTCAAACACTTGAGGAATGCTGGGGTTTCTAACTGACCAGTAAGAAAGCACTGCTGTTCTGGAGAACGTAAGTAAATAGAGGTAGGAAAAGACCAATAAAGAAACTTTCCTCACTAGACTGTTTCCAGAGTCTTGTTTAAAGAACACCCGTATATGATCTGCAATACATTTCACTGTCAGGAAGTTCTTCTTTGTAAAACTTCCCTTGTTTCTCTTAGGCCTACTGTACAGGCCTTCCCTGTATTTTTCTCTTTTAAATAGCTGTAAATTTTATCATGGGCTTCTTGCAACACCAGCTATCCCTAAAACATCAACTGCTTTATGTCACCTGTCAATGTTCGTATAGCTCAGTTTCTCAAAAGCCTCCACTATCATTTTGTAGCTTTGCTATAAGCTCCTTTCAATGTTTCTAGTCCTGGGTGTGCAAAACTAATTTCTTCATTCAAGGTGCAGCCAACTGCTCTTTGCTTCTGAACGCGGAAACAGAAATCACATTTCACGACACTGTTTCTGCTAGGGTTGTTGTCACTCTAAAAGGTTCTGTGGGTTTAGAACAAAAAACAGGTAGCACCAAGTGTGTGAAGACAGACTGATTTATAACCCCAAGGGATGCTCAGACAATCATTTTGTTTAATTGTCACGACTGGCTGAACATTTCTAGCCTCCTAATTGTGAATAGAGGTTGCCTTGTGCAGCGAAATGATTCTTGCAACAATGAACCATTCATTCTGCTGTGCCTACACCAGTGGGTGGAGGGGAAGTGCCAGCTTTGTAATGTTTGAAATTATTATTATTATTAAAACAACCATACAACTAGGATATTGGCATATCTACAAAGAAATAAAAAGCCTTCCATCTCTTACCTGTTCGTGGTTTAGAACCACCCTAAGCTGGTAACAGCCATAACCATTAGCATCAGATAGGGTTGGTGTATTCATAAAATCATCAGTAATATAAGCTGATGTGATGGTAAAAGAACATGCTCAGACAAAAAATGGTAGAAAGATGAGAAGCCTGTCTCTTTCCACGGGAGGTGACTGATAGTGTGAAAAATGCAGAACTGAATGAGAAGCGATGCAAGATTTGCAAGCCTGTTCCTAAAACCCAGCAGCAAGGGAAATCCTTCTGTGCTCCTTTGAAGCAATGGCTTGGAACAAGAGCAGGAAAAGAAGTGTTATTTTAACAAAAAGGTGGTGAGGTTATAATGCTGAAAAAAATTTATAAAACCCTGTAGGAATTAATCAGCGTTTTTCCTGAGAAAAGAACAACGTATGGATCTACAGAGGCAGGGAATGTCTTTTTTTTAAAAGGAATACCATATAATAGTATTTCATAGACCATTATTCTAAGCCTGATCCCAGAGAAAATATAATACCAGTCAGTCTGCCTTTGCAGAGGTGGGCTTTGCTTTCATCATTTTAGTTTTGGTTTTAAAACCAAAGGCGGACAGCTATTTATTCTGATAAAGCTGCTATGCATCACCCTTCCATCTCTTAACTTCATCATGGAAGCTCAAAACAAGTTTTTAAAAAGGCACATTACAAGGTTCATTTGACAAAAAACATCATTCACTTCACGTGCTTCTTCCTCCACAATCTGGAATAGATGGTGTGTTTGGGGGACAGCTGAAAGGGGAGATTTGCCCCCCGTCCCACCAAAGTGAGGGGATTCCTGCTTCATAATGATCCTTTCGGGCTGACTATGCTTGTGTTAGCTCACAGGAGGCTGGAAGCTACTGAAAGCCATGCTTGGAAAGGGAGAGGAGCTAGCTAAAGTACAGAAGATGAACTAGCTCAAGGAGTCCTAGGGGGATTTGATACATGAATCAGATCATATTCTGTCAATGCGCATCACCAGAACTGATGCCTTCAAACCCAAACAAAATGAGACTAAAAGCGTTGCTTTGGAATGCTCGCCTGTGACTTGTACAAAGATGTAGGAAATTTCACCATAGTAAACAAGTATTATCGGTTGCACTTGTATGTTAACTAAGAAAGAGGTGTTCTTGCCTCCACTTATATATGGATCCCTGAGGAAAGCCTGAAGCAGTTGAATATTTTTAGGAAGATCAGCCTGGTAACTACTGCAGGAAGGTCTCGGACACAGGAGCTCTGCCTGAGCAAAGCTGAATGAATGAACTTTGCTCTGTAAAGCTCTTAATTTGTAGTATTTTCAGGTGCATTTTGGCATGGATCTTTCAACTCATAGAACCAAGCAAATTATCCTCATTATCTCTGCATATGGTCTCACCCATTGCGACGTAATGCTGGTTTATATGCTACACAAGCATCTGAGCATGTTGCTTTCTGTGTGAGTTGGACCTTTAGCACATGCAAATCAGATGAGACTCTGACCCACATAAGCTGTGACCTGACAATAGGGCATTTCCTTTTCCCTTCAGTTTCAGACATAGCAGCTTGTATTTTCATTTACATGAAGATCTTTTACATCAATTACATCTGAATGTTATGCTATAATTAAGATTCCTTTGCACTGAAAAAGTGGTTCGAAATGCATTAATTAATTACTTCAAATAAGCACACAAGAGACTGCCTTGCAGTTTTTGTTCCTTCTCTAAGAATTTTACCAGGTTAGCCGCAATTCACAAAATTGCTCAGCTTCATAAGCATTTCTTTCTCAAATTCTTTGACTTTCACCTTGTGCACATCTTACTGCTTTCTGTGAGGCCTCTCAAGCAGCCACAAATGTGTTTCTGTTCCTATATCCTGCTATGTACATTTGCTAAATCCTTTACAACAGGTTTTCCTCAAACGCTCAGAACTTTCCACAACCTACTTTTTACCTATCAAGTTCTGCAGACTTAGTCTCCTGAGATACTGACCTCACTCATTTAATGACTTCTGTCCAGCGACTGCATACTTATAGCAGCTATATGAAGGACTTCTGACTGAGTGTAAGAACCAGAGAAAGGCTTGTGTAAGTGTATTCAAAGGACTTAAATGTAAGAGCAAAACATCCACAACGTAACTAAAAAAAGGTTGATCTTAACTACCCAGTGTTGCATCTTCATTGTCTCTTCTCCTATTATTACATGAAGAAACTCTTTGTTTAACATTAAATTTATTATTACAGCTGTGAAATTGGAAAAGAGTTTTAGATGGATACAGAAACAACAGAGTACTTGCACAGCGGTGGTCATTAGTAGGGGAAGACAGAAAGGAATGCTGTTTGGAACAGTGGTTTTCCAGAATTAATCAAAATGACAAGATCTCTAAATATTCACAATTTTTGCTGCTATTTCACTTTACCATGGCTTTGTCCAAATGGGAGTATCATGCAGAATTCTGCTTTTCTGTCTTTTGGTGTCTTTAGCACAATAAATGGAAATAAATGATGAAGAATCCCTCTGCTCATTAAAAATAAATCATTTGCAAAGCTGACTGGGAATCTTTGTGCAAGAAAAGGGAAGGGTTAGAAGCTATGATAACATGAAACACAAATCATAATCCATGTTCAGAATACATGGCCAGTAGAGCTCACCCAAAAGGTTGGAGGGATAGATCTGCTAATGCTATATACTGTGTTCTCCCTCTGTGCTGCCTGTTAAGCTCCTCTGTGATGGAAGGAAAGATCTTGGCAGTCTTTGGTTTCATGCCTGTGATTACCATGACACTACCATACGTTCCCTTCAGCATTGTGTATGTCTTCCTTTACCTCTCAGCAGCAGCAACATCAGTTACTCAACAGGAAATGTCTCGAAATAAGCCTTTCATCCGAGAAGTCTGCCAAAATGAAAACACTTTTAGAAATAGACAACTGATCTCATAAACAGAAATAAGTCTAAAATTAACCGAAACCAAAATCACATGTTTCCCCCCCTACGCCCCCACCCAGGTCTCTGAGTGTTGGGAATCTTAAGCTGTACTCTCCATTCTGAAACTAAATTAGACTCGCAGTCTGAAAACTAACCTCAGACTCAAACTTTGGTGGAGCGGCTTGAAATGATAAGTTCTACACTTAGATATAAATGCACAACTTTAGATTCATCTGTACTGATAAGTTGTTTCCTGGAAACAAAATCTTATGATTTCAGTTCAATTAGATTGTGTGTTTTAATTAATTCTCTAATCTTTCTCTGGAAGCAAATCATCAAATAGAAGAGGCATCTGCACCATTCTAATTGACTTAAATAGAAATAATGAATGCACAACCTTTCGGTTGATTGGACACCTGGATTATTTCTCACTGAGAAAAATAATACATCTATCCACAAGCAAATTTGGGGAAGAGAGAGAGTGGTAATTTCATCAACAAAGCGTTAGAAAAAAGTGGGCTAGAATTACACATGTTTAGTAGGTAGAGCCTCTGCTCCATCCACTGTTAGGGCTTCACTTTGAAGACTGAAAGGAGACAGCAACAGTTGGTTGGTTTCAGAGATTTCTGCAACAGAGGAGAAGGTAGGATCCGGTCCATGTATCTAGCTATAGACTGTCTAGGACTCCTTCTGAATAAAATACACCAGGAATTGCGTTTGCCACCTTTATTCCTTCTTACCAAAATAATCCCACTGAAATCTTTTTTTTCCAGAGACAATGGGTTTACATTTTATTAAAAGGATAATAACTGTTGTTACACCTAGAAAGCAAGAAGCCTTTCCAAAAAAAAGCACCTTGAAATAATTTTTACGGAATTCAGACCATTTACTTTGCAAAATTAATCTCTTGTACTTGGAATTCATGTACAAAACGCAAACCTCATGAATGATTCCCATAAGGATTCATTTAACAGGCTTCATTATGTGGAAAGAGTACAACGCAACCGAAGACCTAAAATGGCTGCTCGGCATTATGTTGTTCTGTGGCTGCTAGCGTGATTTACAACTATGCATTTTCTACTCTTGTTTCTTTAGCTTGGTGCTGAATTATAAATGAACAACTGGATCCTGGGATTCTTCTTCTAGTTTGAAAACAAAATTAACCTGGTTGAGGAGCAGTTTTTTCACACAGTAAGTCAATGAATTCTTTATCAGGAAATACATTGTTTGGGGAAAAAGACCCCAGCCCCTCTCAGACCTTTCAGTTTTGCTCTTAAATGAAGAGCAAAGAAAACTAGATGCAAAACCAGACCACACAGTTACATGTAAGCTAGTTTGATGCAGTTCAAGTAACTGTATGGATAAGCAAGTCACAGTGCTTTGTGTGAACAAATATTTAAGCAACTGAAAGGCAACTAGTATGCTTTGGCTTGATTTGAACGTACAGGTACAGTAAATTTGTTTACTGACGTAGGTATTTGACAACATGGGCAATCTGCAAAATCACCTTCTGTCTTCCTGACAGTATGGATCTTTCTGTCTGCGTAACAGTCATGGTCCATATCTGTTATTAAATAATGTACGCCAAAGCTGCAATACCATCCCACAAATGAATCATAAATAATTGCTGAGCATTTTGTTTAACAGGTGACGCAAGCCCCTGCATCAGGGGCTTGCAGTCTACCTCAATAACAGGCTAAAAAGATTGAAAATAACACACAACACCAGAAATTACAGGGGGTCTGGCACTGTTCAATACTAAAGGCTTGAGAGAAGACATCGGTATGAAGGAAGATGAGGCATAACTGTGAAGTTCAAAGTCAAGTGGACATTAACACTAAAAAGACATGTAAGTTTTACTTTCCTACTGGATGCAACATCAAGACCTGCTGGAGGGAGAATCACTTCCGTGCATGTAGCCAGTCCTCGCTGTATTTCTAGCTCTGTTGTAGGTAGGCCTGAATTTTTAAAATTTACAGATGCATATCTAGGTAGGTCCTACTAATTTAGGAGATGCTCTTGTGCTTTGTGGTTGCAGGTCCCCAGATGGGCGTGCAGATTGTCCCTGTGCCTTTTCAAAAACCCCAACGTGTGGCTGTGCCCGTCTCTGTGGGCCAGTCCCAGGGGTGAGGACAGATGTACGGGCCCTGGGCATCCTCTGACCACAACCATCAAAATAGCTCTTGGGCCATCAACCACGGCCCTGGGGTACAGGGAAGGTTCCTCAGCTCTCTCCTTGTATTACAGGCCTGGTTTAGGCTGATTTAGCCTTATTTTTTTTTGTAAATAAGGCACCAGGATCTGCCAGCAGCATTCCTCTCATTTTATCTGATCTCATAAGAATTATTTTTAGTAAGAACTGGTTTGCCCTGAAAGAAAGCTATTCTCTAAAAAAAGCTGTGTACACTTAAGACATATGGGACAGAAGGAAGCCTGCATCTAGCATTACTTTTTTTTCCAGTCACCAGAAAAACCCTGAAATTGCCCTTTTTAGCAAGCAGAAAAGATCAATGTGTTGGTTCCAAGTTGAAAAGAATAGATATGCCTTGTGCCATTCCTGACAACCTTTTCTGAAGCCTCATTAGCTCTCAGAACATGTGCACAACTCCTACCTCTTTTTATAGGAAAGTTACACAGGTATAATTCCACCAAAATAACAGTTGAATAGTTGTAGTAGCATGTCACTTCTCTCACAAAAATTAATTTAAATAAATACTTTACAGCAGCAGCAGCAATGTCAGCCAGTCCCCCCTTCTGACAAACTTACAAGCACAGCAGACATTGCTTAGGGTCATCATACCCTGTATTTTGGTACACAGACTTAGTGAATGGCATGCATGATATGCTTACTAAGCTACTTCAGATAAACATGGAAAAAATCTAGTGGTGTAGTTGTCACAGACCAGAATGATTTCATGTGCTATGTGATTTGAAGGGACATTCCTTTGCTGTGTGTCATTTACCTTTTATACATCGCTGTTGCTCTGTACGTCATAACCATTAATTCTTTGGATGCCCGCACTGAGATTGTTATATACATATATGCATAAAAAAATGAGAACTGTGCATTTTTACGTGATGTCACATTATAGTCCACAAACAGCTTTATTGCTCTTTACCATGTTTGGGAACAAAGGGAAAGGGATGCCAATGACGTATGTCTCACGTTAGAACAATTTCCTTTTCACACTTGGAAAACAGAGCTCTTCTTTTTTACATACGTTTATGTACACACGCATAGCCTTGGGATATCAGGATCTGAGAAAAAAAACATCTCTTACGTTTCATATGTAAATCGGTGACAGCCGTGGTCATGTGCTAAATGATAAATAAGCTGGTGAGATGAAGTCAGCAAAAACTGTTAATTTTTAACTTCATGTCTTAAGCCATGATCCTGCAAGTCATAAGGATCTTTGAGTAGGTTGGGCTCTGTCACACATGAATTAACTGTTGGCATAACTGATACAACAGCAAACAGTATCCTAGATCATAAACATCTTTGGGAAAAGAACTCTTTGTGTCTGTCCGGCGTATAGCGCAAGAAGATGACTGCCTTCCCTGGCACATCTGTAATGCACATGCTATGCTTCAGTTACTGTTAATTCGTTAAATCAGTTGACACCACAGGGAGAGAATCAAGATATTTAGCGAAGGACAGGAATTCAGGGTAAAATGAAATCTGTTTCTCCCTCTCTTTCTCTCTGTGGTACTCCAAAACCACCCTCCGATGTCTCTGTGCATCCATTTCTGCCTGCATGGTAATAATTTCCCCCTCTTAGGAAGGCTGAGAGACTGTAAATGTGTTTAAGGTGAACAGAGGTCTTCAACTGCAATTTTCAAAGAAGGCATAGCTATTTTATAAAGCAGGTTGTGACATTATGGATAATAAAGATAAGGCTTCCTGTAGCTGAGATTTTTACACTCTCCATTTAAGTCACTGTTTTCTAGCTGAATTACAATATTAACAAGTATTAACTACGATGACTGAAAGTTACCAGGCTGGATATCTACCTCATCTGAGTATTTTTGGATAATTCTAGTCAAAGTAATCCAGGCAAGAGAGAAGGATACAGTTTTGCCTCTAAAAATGTTCACATCCTTTTTTTTTTTTCAGAAATTCTAGCCCATCCTTACTCTGAAGGAGAAAGGGATCACGCACGCTGGTCTCAAGGAGGCACCTTTTGCTGTTCATATATAATATATGAACATATAATGAGCCTCCAAGTTTGGCCAAACCTCTGAAAATTGCTTTGCATGTGTTCAGTCAAGAATGAAATAAATTTGTGTGGCGTGACACAGAGAGCTGGGTGGGAAAGCAGGGGGAGCAGCCCTGTGGTGAGGTACCAGGGGGTACGGGGAGTACCAGGGACTGACCCCTGGAGCTTGGAAGCAGGGGAGTTAGGATGAGGACTGGGAGAAGGGGCGCCTGGCAGCTGGAATGTGGCAATGGTGAGAACTAAAACGTGAAGCTGAAAGGAGACTGTGAAACTGGGATGGAGACAAGGAGATGTAAGCATAAGAGGGGGAGAAATAATGACTGTAAGAAGGAAAAGCTAGAGCGACTAGGAGCTGAACACTTTAAAGTTGTGTTAAGAGCTGACTCTGTGCCTAGCTGTGTTCTTTCCAGAATCTGGAATAGATTTTATGCAGTATTTTTCTATTTTTCCTACAGAGATCCAGTAAAAAAAATGAATGTCTCCTCTCCTTGCAGCCCACACAGAGAATGATACTCTTCTACATAATAAGAGTTGTCCGTGGACCTCTGCTTCAGTCGGTGGATTGGAATTCCAACTCTTCTAATGAAACAAAGGGAACTAAATGTGATAACACGTGAAAGGACATCAACTCCCCTTTCTTAAAAAGCTAAGAAATTCTTATATATGTGTGTCTGTGTGAATATGTACATACACATAAACTAGTTTGAAAGGAATTTGTAATGTCAATGCATTCAGAAAACAGGAAATACAAGAACCGATGTTGACCTTGTAACCATTGCTCATCTGCTCTGACCACTTCCATTTTCATACAATCTTTTATTTCTGCCACCTCATGCAGAGGTTCCTCCAAGTCATGTGGTGCACAGGAATTGCTTCAACCTTTTATTATTAACACTAGTAAGTATTTGTATGGCAGTAGTCCCTAAGTCAGTGGATGTTGTGTAAGCACAGAGGAGAGCCAGTCTCTTCACAGACAACTTTGCAATCTAAAGAATCTGGACTGTAATTCAATAGCTGGAACTTTTCGCTGCAGTGCTCAAATTTAATTCAACCAACCCTCAGTTTATCTCACTAGTCTTCCTTCTCTTCCTCCCTTTATTTCTTCTTCACTCCTCAGGCTTTTATTTCTTTTTAGTTTGTTTGTTTGTTTCACACTTTTTCAATAAAAATGAGAGCATTCTATATTTCTCCATCTCTGCTTTCCTTTCCACCTTCTCCGTTTCTGTGCTTCTTTCCCACAACTAGCTCACTTTTTTTTTCCTTCTTCATTTCTATTTCCCTCTTCTGTCACAAAGAATGAAGTATCAGCCTGGATCTTGCACTATCTTTGTAATTATTCGAACCTGTATTACGTCTTCAGACCACCTCTATAGTCACGAGAGTTAAAACTTGCTTCTTTTTTATTATTATTATTTTGATAAAAACTGATTCTGGGCAGCCCTCCAGCTATGATATCAGTCTTGTAACATTTGCCTGAGTTTGCTGACATCCTGAAAGAATGCTCTCAAGAGGTGTATTCTCCCAGCCGAAAGGGCCAGCAAAGGCACATCACAGTCAGTCGTTAGATTGCCCACAGCTGATTATTATGAGGGTTGGAATGGTGCAAGAGGAGACAATGAAGCCCTCCAAGAGGCAAGATCTGGAAATGGCTGAAAGAAAGATGGGCAGGGGGGTGAGGGATAAGCAGTAGAAAATCTGAGGAGGAAAAGGAGGAACTTAAGAGCCCAGAGGCAGAAGCAGCAGTAGCCTAGAGGAGAGATTTTCTTACTGTGATGGCGAACAGGAAAATAAGTACTGATTAAATTCTAGTTACAACATAATTTTAATCTAGGAACAAACCTCCTGGTGACATCAGTATGAGATCCAGTGATAACTGGAGAGATTATAATGAAACACGACAGCCTGCCCTCTTTTCTCCTCAGCTCTGCTCCGTCATCTTCCTTATCCATCCCTATTTTCCCTGCCTAGGCCTGCCCAGCTCCGACAGAAGTTAACAGGAGCTTTGCCATGGACTCCAGGAGGAGCCCAGTTGCATATTACTGTAAATTGAGGCCAGCCTTGGCAATGTGCTCGCAGAAGGGCCAGTTCCATGTCAGGAAGCAGAGGATGTTTCACTGACAGTGTTAATGCACTGCAGAGCAATAAAACTACTGGGTTCTGGCATATTATGGAGCAATATGACAAAAATTGCAGAATCCACAATATTATCCTACCCACAGTTTTCCACTGACCCTAATTATAGTTCTGTTGCTAAAGCTATATAATTTGATTTTCAACAGCACACTAAAAAGGCAGGAGCTCAGCAGTTCCCAGAGCAATTGCACAGTTTGCTGGACAAATGTATTTTGCTTCTAGTCAGGGCTAAGGGGAATAATGAATTAAGAAATTAGATGTCTAAACATTGGGTGTCCGGTTGGACTAAAGGACAAGAACTAACATCAGTTAGTTAGGGCTGGCATGCCTGTACCTTTGAACTCCAAATGTTTAAAGTTGATGAAAGCTTTTCACTCTAATGGTGGGTGGTAGAACCAGTGAAGGCCATAGTGTCCTTGCACTTTTATTCTGAGTATACTTCTCATGTCTTCATAGATAACAAAAGGCCTAAGCACCACTACTGTGGCATTTGGCCCTCGTGCATACGACAATAAAAGCACAGACCTTTTTCTGCTTATCCCCGTTATTCATCCCACTTGACTTATCTGTTGCCATTTTAAAAGCAATTTTATGACTCGTTGTCCACTGGTTGCTCATCCTCTGTCCTTTCTGCTCTGGCTGCCCAGTCGGTGGCAAAGCAGCATTAGCTGTCGCTAGGACCTGCTCTGACATCAGCAAGCCATTTCACAGAAGACAGTAAACTGCATTAGCTGGTAACACAATCAAAACACATCCAGACAGCACTGCAACTACTGACACACAGTTGAAAATCTCCATTTCCTACTGCCAAGCCCCCAGCTCATCCAGTGGCTATCTATCTCTTGGATTTTTCCTTTTTAATGAAGGAAATCAGCAGAACACAGACTGTAGCTCGAAGTGAGAGAAAAATATTTGTTAGAAAATGAAGATGTAGAGTTGCAGCTCTCCAATAAATTATCATTTTACTCACTATGTGAATTCGTGTTTGGATCTTAAAGCATTTTGCCCTTCTCTTATTTCTACACGTGTGGTTTTGTTTACTTTGTTGTTCAAGGCCTTAATCTCTTTCTTGCCTAATTTGCTGTTGCCACACAGATGTCATACATGGGCAAGCTGATGCCTCCCCCACCACTGACAGATGAGTATTGCTGTGGTAGCACCAAGAGCCACCACCCTCAGCTGCCCTTTCCTTCTAATGGAGGTTTCCACCTGACAGCCCAGCAGGAAGCCTGTGCTTCCACCTCCGAGGGGGAATCAGTGCAAATCCCATTTAAAATCCAGTCGAGGTGAATGTAAGCAGACAACCAGGCTTTCCATGAAGGAACTGAGGTGTGACGTACTCTTTTCTGCCAATGTTGCTTGCGTGGCGATAACCTCCAGCAAAGCAGCACGGTGGGAAGCCTGGGGCAGCGACTTCTGCAGCTGCTGCAGCAAAATTCACCGGAGCTCATCTCTCAACAGGGAGTAACACTCTTGGCATTAGTGGGAACTGGGCATCCTCTGACTAAAGTGAAAAGTGGCAACGGACATGATTTCAGATAGTTACTGGTTTTGTTTTGCTTTCAAAGGCAGCATGATTAAAATTTGGATCTAATTATCTGACTTTTTTCTTAAGTAGCAGCGTCTAACTAATTCCCATCAGTGCTTTCCCTAAGATCAGAAGCAAAGCTGATTTTAAAATATATTTTTTCGATTCCAAGCCAATCATATAAGAACAGTGACCAAGATGAATCAGTTCTATGGTGTTCTCGTTCTGTGTTCAATAATAAAATAAAACCAAAAAATGCTAATGAAATGCCAAATCCTGCAGGGTGCTGACAATTGCAGACTGTTGTCTGAGCTTGCATTCTGACCCAGGCGTACATTTGTCTGCTAAAGCACAG
Source organism: Opisthocomus hoazin (assembly GCF_030867145.1). Classification (NCBI taxonomy): domain Eukaryota; kingdom Metazoa; phylum Chordata; class Aves; order Opisthocomiformes; family Opisthocomidae; genus Opisthocomus; species Opisthocomus hoazin. Next base: position 32,404,971 of record NC_134415.1, read on the forward strand.
TAATACACATGATATTATAGAAACAAATAAAACACAATTAAACCAATACATTCAGGCAGATAAAACTAATGAAAGGTTTGCCACTTCTCAAAAATAATGTGTTCAGTACGAGACAATCTCTTGAAGTCTGGTATGTGTTAATGTAATACATTTCCATGCTTAGATTTTCAAAACTGCAAATTCTGACATTTATAGGTATGTGTTTCAAATTCAAAATAGTCTCTTTGGAAAGAGCAGACGATTTCTTTTTCTGACACACTGAAGAGGAATAATGTTCATTGTTTATGCATTTGCTCAAGTAGTGGAATTCTGCATGGCTAAACTTCACTTCATTGGGTGCATATCAGTTTAAATTAGCTCAAAATCCATCCCAAGATTCATTTTCAGATCACAGTCTTCAGAGGAACTAATTTATCAGGACGCCTATAATCCAGTTGTGCTACAAATAAAGCAGGAAAGGCAAATAAGCCTCTTTTAGCATAAAACAAATGAGCTAGGGGAAAAGGAGTATGAAAAAAGAAAGAGCTGTGGGAAAGTAAGAAAAAACCTGCCAGTGGGAAGAATGCAGAGTTTCAAATCCCGACACTACCCCACTTGGATTTCCTCATGTCCCACCTTCCCTCCAGCCACTCCTTTTTTTTTTGGCGTATTTTTTCCTTTTTTTAATATTTCCTTCTGGACCACCTTCCCTGCTGTCATCCGCTCTCTGCTTTTTCATTTGTATTCCTTTTTAAACCACCTCTCTGACAAACCTTATAAACCATTTAGAGTGCCTGAATGAGAACAGTTCAGAAGCACCAGAAAGCTTTGTGCATGGTCTGATCAATGGTACCTGCCTGAGTACAATTTTAGCTCCCAGCAAATACAAGGGAAAATAGAATAGGACCTTAAAATGAAATGTAGTCAATGGCAGAACCCTTATCATCCTTCCATTGGGTATATCAGTTTGCTGATTCTGGAGTTGTGAAGACTGTAAAAGAGTATGAGTGAAGTAAAATTGAAATGCTTGTTTGATACTGGTACTGGCAAGAAGCGGTGTCCAAGTGTTAGAATAACTACCCTTTAAGGAATTTGGGATTAAAGGTGAAATCCATCCAGGCTCAGACCAGGTCTCCTTAGCTAGGGAGAGAGAAATCTTTCTTCCTGCACAAGCTTTCCTTTAATGGTGGCTAATTAACCTGGTGCTACATTAAAAAATTACCGTATTTATCAGGTCTGACTCAGTTCTTATTCACCACTATTGAAGAACACAACAGACATAACTTGTCTTATTTTCACCCTTGTTCATGTAGTTCAGCTGGAGTAGAGGGCCAGATGAACTCAGAGAAGTCAGTTTTCTTTGATCATGTACAAGACACAGTTTTACCAGGTAACACTGATGGAGTATAAGACAGTCAGTGCCACATATATTACCATTACACCCCTCCATTCTTGATTTTGCTCCTTTTGTTTCCTATCAGACTCCCTAGGGGCCTTAGTTCGTATTCATGCACTCTCTCAAACGTCTTCCCAGATGCTCAAATCCCACTTCTGTTATTCCAGTTTCTTTCAGATTTGTCTGGATCCCTTGTGCAGAGTCCGGACTTTACTGTTCCTTAGCTCAGCATTCTCCTGGCTGGACTCCAGCTCAAGTAATTACATCCAGGGCTCTCTAGCTGCATTTGGAGAAGTTATTCTTCCCTTTCTTTTCTGAACTGCTTCATAACATTGTGGATGCTGAGAACTGATGGGATGTGTATTTCGAAGAGGCTGTGCATTATGCATGAGGGGTGAACCAATACCTTCTGCAGGGGGACTGAAAGTACTGTCACTATTTCCTTTCTTTTTCATTTGAACGCTATTTGAAGTGGACAATTGTCACACAAAGTAGAATCTGAAGAACAAAAAATTGGTCCAGATTGATCTGTTGCTGCTAATTGAATGAGGAGACTTCTCCCTCTAATTTACTATTCTGAATCTAGCCTACATTTGTTCAATAGCTGTTCAGTGGCTTATGACACTTGAGCCAGTTGCCACAAGATGCTCACAAAAATAGATTTCTCACTTATTGGGAGAAATATCAATTCTACAGGATTCTAGGACGCTAAAGAGGGAATGAGCATTGCCAGAGGCAATGCTGCCACATCAACCTTGAGGCAAACTACAAAGCAAGAGCAACAGAAAACTTAATTTTGCAATGCCTGTGTTCAATTTCCTTGCTAACCAGCAGTTCTCTGATTCTGGTATTTATCCAGTGCTAGGCCAAAGATAGCTCAGAGTACCTTTTCCAATGAAAAAGCATTCAAACAGAATCACAAAGAATCTGAAACACTGAAGAGAAAGAAAAAATATTTTCCTTTTTAATTAAGAAGTAGGAACCATAAACACAGGTAAATTACAGAAAGAAAAAGAATACAGTGTAAAACCAAGATGGAGAACAGCAGTTAATCTCCTTGGCAGATGCTGCTCATTTCCTGCAGGATATGGGCATAAGAACTAGCTGCAAGTACTTATGCAAGCTCATCTAACTGCTCACTGCAGTGCAGTTCTTCCAAGGCAAAGAAATGGATCTTCACACTTCAAGCGAGTAAATTATAATCAATTCTTACTCCCTCACCTTGGAGGAATTTGAGCTGTTGCTATCAGTTAGCGGAAGTTAGCTGTTCCCTAGTCTGGGCAGAGTGCTGCACTCAGGAAAATCTTGGAAAGACAAATGATTCTGAAGAAGGCTATGCTCACAAGAAGTTCAAGAAATGCTTTTCTAATCTAAACTTAAAGGCTTTATTTTTGCCATTGGCCATACAGCAGAGAAGTATTATCAGAAAGCAGCCTCATCTGCTTAGCTCTGCTTGGCATGGAGGTTGGACCAAATTACCTCTGGAGGTCCATTCAAACCTAAATTATTCTACGGTTATTTTTCAGCCTCCATGATGACAGCCTATATCTGGAAAGAAGGCGGTCGTGCCTGCTCTGCACCCACAGAGGGATCCTCCACACCAGGGAAATTCCTACTAGGGAAAGACAATATAAGAAGCATCTGTCCGATGCAAGAGTAATATAGACTAGATTCAATATTTTTTGTTTTTCCTTTCCCCTCAAAGCTTCCAGGTTTTAAAAGCTGCCAGGTCCAGCTTGGGTTTAATGTTAATAAAAAACAATTTATACCCAGTTAGGCCGTGACTGAACTTGGATCACATGCTGAATTAGGTTCTCCAGAGTGGTCACAACCATCACAGACTTCACCCGATCACGTCCACATGGCTGAGATGGCTTCTGCATTTGTCCCAGAAGAGGCTGTGGGGAGGGAAGTGAAGAGAGAAAGGGAAGGACCAGGGGTCTGTGGAAGAACACACCTGGGAACTTCAGCTAACCTCACTCCTCTGCAGACTGAAGTTAGGACAGCCCCCGTGCGGTTTTGATGACAGGACTTGGCCAGTGCAAAAATAGCTGGCACCAGGTTCAGCTTCTTCCTCTTCTGCTAAATAGTCCTTTCATGCAAAAAGAAATTGACCCCACTGTACTCAGTAACATTTTTATCCTCCCTCCCCTGCAGTTCAGTGGTATGTAAGCAGCAATAAATCCACATTTAAAGTGCTGTTGACTGCTTTAGAACTTCAGCAGTAAAGGAAATAAAGTAAGCACATAAGCATGTAGCCCTTGCATAGTTAAACATGGCATCTACTGCTGGGTATAACTTAAAGCATGGTTGACTAAGGAACTAAATAAAACTGTAATGCACTACTGTATGATTTATATCAACTGGATTTTTTTGTAATCTTTGTAAGTGGAAACTAGGAATGGCTGTGCATGTTTGCACAAAACAAACAACAGGAACAAACTTATTTTAGGATTCTTACTGCAGTCAAAGCACTGGGGACAAGGAGAGAGTCAAAGTATACAAACATGCTTGAGAGCTGGAATTTTTGTGAAGAAGAAATATTAATCCTATAATGATATCCACATAGAATGGATGCAGTTGGCTTACATTATACCAGCAGAGATGAATCTGATGATGATGATGCTACAACATGAACAGCTAATAAGAAATGTAACTTGTATTATTCCATACTTGTGTATTTTCAAAAGAGGTGATATTAGAATGAAGCCAGTTCTACAGCTTCATAAACTTCAGCATCTGTTTCTTTTTTTCTGTTTGAAAACTTTGAACCTCAAACAGGTTTTAAGGCCAGCTAGCAGGCAAGTAAAAATTGCTTTATCATATCCAACTCAGGATTTTCTTATTAATCATTACAGGTAAAGATGTCTAATGTAAGAATAGCAACAGTCTAAACTTCCACAGTACTCACCACCCAAATACTTCAAGTACTTTACAAATATTACTAGGTGAATTTGTATTGAACTGTGATATGCATTTTATTAAAGAAAAGCAAAGGCACTGCTGTTATGGATCAAATTTCCGAGAGCATTGCCAGTCTTATTCTCTGTAGGGTCTTTACACTTGGGGCAAGCTCACCATGGTACAATCCTTAGCTTACTTTAGCCACTTAAGTAAAAGAGCCTTAGACTGCTCATATACATTTCTGCAAATGCTGTAACAGCCTCCTGTTCTCAAAATCCATTAAGACAGCTACCTATTTTCTTTTTAAAAATGTTGTCAGAGAAACAAAGTGAATGCTTGAACTGCTACTTTACCAGGAAGTCCTTTTGGGCTGCACGATTGTGAACGTTTGTAGATGAGCGAAAATGTTTTGAGTCAAACTTAAAAAAGAATGTGGAAATAACCATTAGCGAGCCAGAGGTGCCTGTGAAGATCATAGAGGATATAGAGAGGGATATTAAGAGAGTGCTGCAATTCAGCTGGGAAAGATCAAAGAGAGCCAGATAACAGCCAGGGGACATGAGAGTACCATGAAAGTTGCTGAGGACGTAGGAAAAGCCTGTGTAGTGCTGTGGGACATAAGGGAAGCTGAAGAAGATATGTATGTCAAGAAAGGTCGTAGAGTGATATAGAAAACCAGAGGAGACATCATCATGACAGAGCTGTCTGAGAAAGCCTCACAATGCTATGAGATGCAAGCCTCAGGATGATGATCAAAAACAGAGAAGACTGAGAATTGCTGGGGACACAAAAGACAGTCAGCTAGCACAAGGGAATGTTACTGAATGCAGTCGCATCAAGACGGGCTACAACTGCTGGGTACAGCTACAAGGATGTTTGAAATAAAAAAGTCACAGACTGTCCCGGATTTTATGGGGAATAACACGTGCTGCTGAAGATAAGGGACCAATAAAAGTAAAAGAAGAAGCAATTAGAAATATGCCAAGGAAAACCATATTACATCATGAAATAGAAAAAAAATCATTGCTAGAGAGCATGAGGGACAATCTGAAAAATGTTTTCAGCAAAAAGCTCCCCAGCCTTAGGAACCTTCCTGGAGCAGCTGCTGAGCCTGAAGAAGGCTATAGCATGTTAGGGAATGAGAGAACAACCATAAGATCCCAGAAACAGTGAAGCAGATTGTGAGCTGAATGACAAATGTGTAAACTGCTGGTTGCTGTAAAGGGCCACAGTGTCAGGAAATGTCGGAGCCTGCTGTTCGGCTTCTGGAGGCATCCAGGAAGAATGCGAGTTGAAAGAACACTGTATAGGTTGAATAGCGTCACGAAACATTGGAGAAGACCATGAGTACCTTTAAGCCTGTTCAGCATAGGGATCCAGACGAAGGCAGTGAATTACTGGAGTGGTTAGCTATGCAGTCACATAGAAACCAAGGCGAGGCTATGGTCTCCCAAGGGCCCAAGATACCAGGAAAAACCTCAAGAAAGGATGCAGATTGCCAGGGGGACTGAAGAATCCTGCATATAAATGAGGGACAACTGAAAAGCTGTGAGATCTGTCAGGAAGCACAGGGTAAGGTCACAGACTGCAACAACTCAGATGTCTGGTTTCACCATTTGACTAACAGAAGAAGGATGTGACCCAAGATAATCCTGCCTGCGTCTCTTCTGGAGCGCAGAACAGAGTCCTTTTCAGTACTGTCTTAAAGCAACGAATGCTTCCTGCCAAACAACCCGTGCCATGTATGGAAAATAGCTATCTATCCTATGTCATTGTATGTGTTTAAACTGGGCCTTGGTAACCACTTGAGACTAGGAGAGGAAAACAATCTCTTTGGGACAACGGAAACTTTTTAAGGACTAAGTTGTACTTAGCTCTGTGTGCTGGCACAGGGCGCCCTTTTGCCCCTCACAGCACAGTTACACAGCAGGTAGGTATCACTGGTCTCTCATCATGAGTTTATAAAATACTGATAGAGAAAAACAGTAAGGAAAATACGTTTTATTCATGCAACAACTAACTCCAGAGCGCCAGCCCTAAATAGAGTAACATGGCCAATGTATTTACAATTCACAGTGCCAACTGGTTCTCGAGCAATGCTTTGCTGGAGCCTGGGCAGAGCTAGGACCTCAGCCCCCATCTGGCAGCCTGGTTTTGCTGAAGAGACACTTACTCTATTTGAAACCTGCTCCTTGCTGCACGTCTTCCCCAGGGGAATGATGATCCGTACCAGCACTTCAGCAGCAGATCTCCTCCCTCCCTCCAGCACAGCTCAGCCTCAGGAGAGCCTCTCTGCAGCCTGCATATGGATGGGGGGGGGCGGGGGTGAGGGGGAAGAAGACAAAGAGTTATTTTTTGTAAGATCTGCAGCAGAAAGCGGCAAACAGCAAGGTTTCCAAACTCTTTCCTTTGTTTGCCATAGGTCTCTCAATTTCTATATCAGGCTCTGGTTCAGCTTCCATTAGCACTTCCTCATCAGCATCATTAACAATGGTTTCCTCACTGAGGGTATCGCTAGGATTATACTTACTGCCAGAATCCTCTGGCACAAAATCACTGTCTGAGTCAGAGCAGAGAAATAATTAACCCTCATGATACTTCTCTGAGGAGTGAACAGAATACCTAACAAGATTTATGGGGCATCAAATTGATCCTGCTCCTAAGGAGAAAAGCGTCCCCTCACTGAAGTTAGCATTGCCACCGAGGAGTGAGGAGGGTCCTGTGTCAATGCAGCAGACATCTTCACCTCACCTGTAAGTGGCCTTCATTACCTTAACCATGTTAGTTACCTCACGTGTCTGAACAGCAAACCACTTGTTTACAGCTCTGGCCCTGGATTAGATCATGGTTTCACTCCCCAAAAAAACTATCAGTGTCAATAGATTCTCAGCTCCTATGAAACTGGTTAGGCTGGAGTCAGGCAAGGTAAGACTATCTTACTCAAAATTACCAGCATCAGATTACCAGCCTTCAAACACTCCTGATCATACTCTCAATCTATAAGACTAGATTTATCATTCAACCTACAACTCCAGAAACTGAAATAGAATTGCTGGAAAATTTGCCCCACATATGGAGCAGAGTTGCCCACAGAAGAGAAACAGCCATCAAGATTTAAACAAATTTGCACGTTTTTGCTGTTTTCAACTCTAGAGACAAGAGTTTTCCTTCTCTCCGAAAAGTAATCAGTCACTTCAGTGGCAGACATTCACAAGTAAAGCTAATTAACTTCCTAGGTCCAGAAGAATCCTCTCCCAAAAGCTGATAATATGTCTCAGTGGGATAGGAGATGGATAGTACAGTCCTAGCTGGCTGCGAGAGATCTCTGGAGAAGTACATCTCATACAGATTTCTGTCTGCAAAAAACAGCAGTCTGCTAAGATCTGGAAGCCTCAAAATCCTTTCACTTCTGCTGGGAATTTAGTTCAAAGCAGCTGCATGTAAATTTTGCATAGCAAATGCTATGCTGGCAAATCTTCCTCATGATTCTTGTTTTTAAATCAACAAGAGTAAACTACATAGAAGAGGAGCTAGCTTTAGGGCAGACACATTTACCCTAACTGTTTTAAAATAAAAGTGAAAACAACCCTAAGAAAAAAAAAATATTTGAAATATGTATGAGCAGACACACTGCCCTGCCTCATCTCTTTGTGCTGCATAAGGGACACACAGATTGGCTGAATCCTTATAAATAGAGGTCTAGTACAGAGATTACTCAGAAAACATGCATCTACCATTCCTGGTTCCTCTCCGTCACAGCCAGAAGTGGGTAAGAGGGAGGCAGACAAGGAAGGAGGGTCAGCATGAGGCTGGGAGTTGCTTGAGGGCCCCTCATCTTTCTCCAGCCCCTAAAACGATGAGGGCAGAAAGTATTTCCTCCTTCATTCACATCCCTTGTATATGTGTTTCTGGTATCTGTGCGACCTCTAAACTTCTGCCTCATCTGAAAGAGAAGGGAACTTTGTCATTTATTCCTGAAGCAGCAAGATCTCTTGAACCTTTAACTTACTTCATACACATTAAAACAAAAAGAGATCAGTAGAAGTTGCTAATGGAGAGAGAAGAACACCTCAGCAAGAATGCGATTGTTAGGACACATTTCAAATCTTGTGAGTAGTTACCCCTTCAACGTAAAGTCACAGTCCCGGCCTGTAAATTATACAGATATTCTCCCTGCCCCCACTCCTACACACTACCCACATTTCCTTTCATATTTTTAATGTACTCCAAATCTTACAAAAACACCAAACTTACAGATTTGAGCTTAAAATTTCTCTGCAGACTCAAGCCAACCAAAGGGCCAGGTAAATAGTTGCAGCCTCCTTGACAAGGACTGCTGGCAGCAGCACCATGTTGGAGGTAAGGAAGCCCTTCCCAGCCCAAATCCCAGCTCTTACGTATGCGTTACGTGAGCCTGTGAGACCGATAGCTACACAAGCTTTGTACCAGACATAAAGCTGCCATACTGTAGACATCAAAAGATCATGTGTGCGTGCTGTTGTTTCCGGAATTCGCAATGCAAATGGCGAGAATCCACTCTGACACCAATTTGACCATAATATGGACCTCCACCTGCACCAGCCCTTGACAAAGGACAAACAGGAGATCATGAAAAGCCTGCAGACGCCTTAGTCTGTTGTGCATTCTCAGCAACAGCTGCTCTGCACAAAGTTTTTCTACTGTTGTAACTGCAGGGAGGGGTATATGGGAAAACAGCTGCATGACCACGGCTTCCCAAGTTCCGCCTGCCAGCTGAGCTGCCCAACATGCCTGCGTGTGTGCCGAGGGGATGGGAGAAGCTGCTGAATCAGATCCGCTCCCCCTGCTCAGCCCGCCCTACTTCTTCTTGTGGAAATTACCACCTCTTCAGATCTGCCTGCAGAGTGGCTCATGTGGGCACCCCCTAACCTACTTGGGTCAACCCGAGCCAGACTTAGCTTAAATGGATTAAGTAGGAGGGTTTTGCTAACCCTGTTTAATTGAAGTGGGTTAAGGGGCACTCGCACAAGCATCTTCGCAACACAGATCATGAGGTGGCAATAATTCCTGCGAAAAGGCAATGACAAGCGGCTGGGACTACTGGCCTCTTTTACTGACACAGCTAAATCAAGAGTCCACTCAAATGAGGCCACGCAACTTTAGGGACAGGCATGAATTGACTTTTCAAACAGCACAATTTGCTGTTTCCCACCACCTGCATGTTGCTGCTCTCATGACAGAGCAGAGGGAAGGGGAAACGTGTTACTCTTCCATTTCGGCAAGAAGTCAGTAGGGTTCAGCTGCCAGGAAGGTTCGAGCTTTAGCATTAGAGCAGACTAGGAAGTGCTCATGTGTTGCTTTCTGCAGGCTGAACTGAGGAAGTCATTTCCATCTGATCTGGGCTGACACACATAGCTTAGAATTAGAAGTCAATTAGTTAAAAGTACCTAAAGCCCCTCCGCCCCAGATGCAGTTACACAGCTCCAGAGCACTTGGGCAGGCAGCACTACAAGTGCCTCATCTCACTTGCCTGTTCTGGTGGTGTGTACTCTTTGATTGTCATCCACGGCAGCAAGACCTGCACAGGTAAACCAGCCGTAAGTCATGCCGATCAAATAAAAAGCTTTTCTATTTAAAGGTTAATGTAAGAAATCAATGAGCTTCCAGTGTGTGCCAGCAGATGATCTAAGCCCATCTTAAGCATGCTCAGAAACTTCACGTAATGGTGATATGAAATCTATGAGCAGTTAATGCTAAGAGTGTCTGTCTGCTTCCAGAGCGCTTGAACCGCCGGTTCATGAGCTGGCTACCAGATGTGTTCTTCTTTTCCCCGAAGGCCACCACGAGGGCTGCTATTTCATTCTCAAATCTCAACAGTCGATGTTGTGACAGCATAGAGTCTGCTCTCTAACATATGTCTCTCCCATGACAGCACATTAATTTGAATATGTTCTTATGCTGAAGGGACTAAACTGACCACTTAATGGGAAGAGATGCATCTTTCTAGCTATCAAAAGCGAACAGCTTAACAAGAACACTGCCAGAAAAGCATCCAAAAATGAAAGGACAGTTTCTATTAAGGCCAGGCTGGCAACACGGCCCTGCATAGGGACAGCTCTCTTGCTAGTGTAATGGTTATTGACATACACATATATAAACTCCCTAACATGCAGTAAGATTAGATTAGACCATATTAAATGACAGTTGGGGTTTCTTTTCCTAATAGTTAAAGCAACTTAGGAAACAACGCTGCCTTGGGAAAGGTCACCGCTAAAATGTATGGCAAGTGTGGGTGACGGTGTGCCCATGGCTGCAGCTCCCCAGTGGCCCCGGTCAGGGATGTGTTTGGAGCGTGTTTCCTTTCACAGGAGCAAGAGTGCTGGGAAAAGGAGGGGGGAGAGTAACAGGCACCCAGGTCTTATCCTGACTTGGAAGTTGTGACTTGGCTGGGACCGGCACCAGGACAGAGCCCCAAATCCTGCTGTCCACATACAGCCTTAATTGTCATGAACTGTATTTTAACAACCAAGTGACACCGGTATTTAATTATTCTGTTACAACAGTATGAATCTGAATCACTCGGTAAGATGCTTGTATGCAAAAGAAACAGAAAATTAGCATTGATGTAATTAACTGTGTATGGCTCAACCTGGCAAAACCATTAACCAAGCTGTTTAAAACATAAAATCCATAGAAAGGAGCAGTACGTTTTGTGCTGCTTCAGGAGCTGTGGAGTGAAAACCTGTGGCTCGGTTTGGCATGTTATAACCCATCCAGGAGTGCAAACTGCTTCTTACTGCAGCCTCTGTTCTCATGGGTGCTGAGATTCAGCAGCCAGTGAGATGTCAAAGACCTCAGATCTTACTGTACTCAAGATCTATCTGCATCCTTATGCACATAAATGCCCTTTCAAAAAAAACAAAAAAAACGAAAAAAAACCCTGTATGATTGAAGTTTGCATCAGTACAAATCCCAAGCTGTTTTAGACCATACACACACAAGAATGGAATGTATAATCACCGTGCCCATGCCTTCTCCTTAACTTTATTGAGGTCTGGGTTGAAGCTATTTTTAAAGAAGTGACTGTATCTCCTTCTTTAAGCATTAAGCATTCCTGGCAGTAATAACTGCCTTGTAACTAACTCCTCATTAGCACTCTCTTAGACCCGTGTAACTGCGCTGACTTTATGTTGCTCCTGGTCCAAGAACAGGATTATCATCTCAGCACCGAAGTCTGCTCTTAATTAAACTGTTATCGATACAAAAAAAAAAAAAAATCCACTGAAATAAATGGAATAACTCTGGATTTACAGCAGCATAACTGAGATCAGTTTGTCCTATTGTTTCCCATCAAATCCATAATTTAGCATGATAATACACAATGTTCTATACAAAGCTTCTTTCAGCTGGAAAGACCAGCTTGTTTTATCTACCAGTAGCATGTAATGGTGACAGATAACTATTTTAATGAATTTAATACTCTTATCTGAATTTCTTGCCCAGGAAAGAAAAATACATTTGCAAATAAGAATACAGCACCTGCTTTAGATTGAATAAAAGCATTAATGTGAAGAACAGGAAATCAAATATCTAACCCTGAGTGATATCGAGCCACTGCAACTTCCACGAACTTTGTAGGAGTTGCAAGAAATCAAGATCTCCTTGGATGACATTTTAAGATATAATGCAAGGTCTTTTTCTACTATTTTCTTTCAGTTTGCCATTTATGCAAAGGAAGATGCTAGATAAAAAACTAACGAAATTGCCGTGTGGAATCCAGATGCCTGAACACAACTACACGAAGCAGAACTTGCAGTGGCAATGCATGTAGAAGCTTGATCAAAGAGAGATCGTTAATCACGTACATACAGGTTGGATGAGGGGGAAAGGCCTGAGGAAAAACCACACAAAAAATCTTCATCACACAAGTACTTGCATTATTGCTTCACAACTCTTTATGGCCTTAAATCCCAGCTAAAAAAGACATTATCTAAGGTGGTCTAGGGAATACAGCAAGGATATACAAGGAGAGACTGAGGAAAGGGTAAATGAGGTTTTACAGCATTCCAGATTTCAGTTACGAGTGATGGAAGGGCCGTTAAGACCACTGGAATGATTTTGTGCATGGAAGAAAGCAGGAATTCAAGAAAAGAAAGCAAGATAAGTATGTATGTTTTAGCAGAATACTTACTAACTCCTAAATTATTACTGGCTGCATACCAAACACTCCACACAGTGATAAACAACTGTTCCTTTTATTTCACTAAACAAAAAGCCCATTGAAAGATTTCTACTATTACTGCATTCACTGGAACTCACTTGAAAAATAGAGTTTTGGACATACATCAAATACAACTTACAGCTGAATAACTGCAGTGATCTAAGTTACTTTTCAAACATGTCAAGAAAATGTTCTGTTCTTCAAGAAAGAGGAGAACAACAGAGCGAAGCAGCACACTAACTATAGGTATCAGACATTTCCTGAGGCTCAGAAATAGCTTCTCTTTTTAATTGCTGGGATTTCAGCAACTGGCCTTGCTTTCAGGGAAGATGGGGGGTGGTTTCATATACACCTCCCCATTTTTGGTGGCAAGCCAGCAAAACCAGCAGGAATTCCCATATCCTGTCTTGCCACCAAAAAAAGGTACATTTTCAACAGCTGTGTCAGCACAACAGTATGTAAGGCCACACAGTAAACTGGAAAAACGAACTGATCTCGGTGAAAAAAAATGTGTTACTAAAAATGGTGATGCTTTTAATCCAGGCATTGGTTTGATCCCCAGCGCAGAGTTACAAACAGCTGTGGCAGGACAACCATGGGGCCATAGGTGGTGGTGGTGGTGGCAGGGAAGAGGAAATCCTTAAGATCTGCAGCCAGGAAGAGGCTATGTGAAACTCCGTATCAGGCTGTATGTAACTGTCACAGTGACACATCACATTTGCTTCAGAGATAAGCCCAGTTAAGAAATCCCTCTCTCTGTTCTTTGTCCTGGCTGCTGCAGTTTGTCACCTCCAAAGCTGTGCATATATAACAGTTTTAGAAGCTGTATCCTACACTGGATCACAGAAATCATCTGGGTTAAGGAAAAAGAAATACCAAAATGGGTCTGTTTTCTAATCTTGCTCTGCCGCATTAGCTCAACTGCAGAAACTGTGAATTACAGGGCTAATGACTGGCCATTGGCAAGCTCCTAAGACAGCTCTTGTGTCAAAAAAAACACATAAAAGATCCTGAACATTTGAGTCAAAACTAAAATCCTCTGAAAAGCAACCCTAAGGACAGCCCAAAATTGGGATGACTCCTGCAGAAAGAAAATATCCTTGTCCCACTTGAAAACCTGGATCCAAATTTGGTGATTTTGTTCTGTGAAATGTTATGCATGTTACAGGGTTTGCATTCCCCACACCACTCATTTTCACAGAATCAGAGAATCACAGAATGGTAGGGGTTGGAAGGGACCTCTGTGGGTCATCTAGTCCAACCCCCCTGCTGAAGCAGGGTCACCTACAGCAGGCTGCACAGGACCTTGTCCAGGCGGGTCATGAATATCTCCAGAGAAGCAGACTCCGCAACCTCCCTGGGCAGCCTGTTCCAGTGCTCTGTCACCCTCAGAGTGAACAAATTCTTCCTCATGTTCAGACGGAACTTCCTGTGCCTCAGTTTGTGCCTGTTGCCCCTTGTCCTGTCTCTGGGCACTAACGAAAAGAGCTTGGCCCCATCCTCCTGACACCCACCCTTAAGATATTTATAGGCATTTATTAGGTCCCCTCGCAGCCTTCTCTTCTTCAGGCTGAACAAGCCCAGCTCCCTCAGCCTCTCCTCATAGGAGAGATGCTCCAGTCCCCTCACCATCCTCGTAGCCCTCCGCTGGACTCTCTCCAGTAGCTCTTCATCTTTCTTGAACTGGGGAGCCCAGAATTGGACAGAGTACTCCAGATGGGGCCTCACTAGGGCAGTGTAGAGGGGAAGGAGAACCTCCCTTGACCTGCTGGCCACAATCCTCCTAATGCACCCCAGAATGCCATTGGCCCTCTTGGCAGCCAGAGCACACTGCTGGCTCATGGTCAACCTGTCATCCACCAGGACACCCAGGTCCCTCTCCACAGAGCTGCTCTCCAGCAGGTCCGCCCCAAGCCTGTACTGGTGCATGGGGTTGTTCCTCCCCAGGTGCAGGACTCTGCATTTGCCTTTGTTGAAGCTCATCAGGTTCCTCTCTGCCCAACTTTCCAGCCTATCCAGGTCACGCTGAATGGCAGCACAGCCTTCTGGTGTATCTACCACTCCTCCCAGTTTGGTGTCATCAGCAAACTTGCTGAGGGTACATTCTAACTCTTCATCCAGGTCGTTGATGAAGAAGTTAAACAAGACTGGGCCCAGTACTGACCCCTGGGGGACACCACTAGTTACAGGCCTCCAACTAGACTCAGTGCTGCTGATGACAACCCTCTGAGTTCTGCCATTCAGCCAGTTCTCAATCCACTTCACCGACCACTCATCCAGCCCACGCTTCCTGAGCTTCCCTAGGAGGATATTATGGGAGACAGTGTCGAAAGCCTTGCTGAAGTCAAGGTAGACAACATCCACGGCTCTCCCTTCATCTACCCAGCCAGTCATGTCATTGTAGAAAGCTATCAGATTGGTTAGCCATGATTTCCCCTTGGTGAATCCATGCTGACTACTCCTGATAACCTTCTTTTCTTCCACTTACTTGATGATGGCCTCCAGGATAAGCTGCTCCATCATCTTTCCCGGGATGGAGGTGAGGCTGACCGGCCTGTAGTTCCCTGGGTCCTCCTTCTTGCCCTTTTTGAAGATTGGAGTGACATTGGCCTTTCTCCAGTCCTCGGGCACCTCTCCTGTCCTCCACGACCTCTCAAAGATGATGGAGAGTGGCTCAGCAATGACATCTGCCAGCTCCCTCAGCACTCGTGGGTGCATTCCATCGGGGCCCATGGATTTGTGGGCGTCCAGATCGCTTAAGCGAACCCTCACACAGTCCTCCTCGACCAAGGGAAAGTCGTCCTCGCTGTAGGCTTTCTCTCTTACCTCCGGGGCCCGGGATTCCTGAGGGCCTTCCCTGGCACTGAAGACTGAAGCGAAGAAGGCGTTCAGTAGCTCTGCCTTCTCTGCATCCTCCGTCACCAGGACACCCGCCTCATTCAGCAGCGGTCCCACATTGTCCCTAGCCTTCCTTTTGCTGCTGATGTAGTTGAAGAAGCCCTTCTTGTTGTTTTTGACATCCCTTGCCAGCTTCAATTCCTGGTGGTCCTTGGCCTTCCTCGTTGCATCCCTGCAAGCTCTGACCACGTTTCTGTACTCTTCCCAAGTGGCCTGCCCCTCTTTCCACATTCCATGGACCTTTCTCTTCCACCTGAGCTCTGCTAGAAGCTCCTTGTTTAACCATGCAGGTCTCCTGCCTCCTTTGCTCGATTTCTTTCTCAGGGGGATGCACCGCTCCCGAGCATGGAGGAAGTGACGTTTAAAGAGCGACCAGCGCTCTTGGACCCCCCTGCCTTCGAGAGCCCTGGCCCACGGGATTCCTCCCAGTAGCTCCTTGAAGAGGCCAAAGTCAGCCCTCCTGAGGTCCAAGGTTTTGATCCTGCTTATCACCCTGCTTCCTCCACGCAGGATCCCGAACTCGACCATTTCATGGTCACTGCAGCCGAGTCTACCTCCGACCTTCACATCCTCCACCAGTCCCTCCTTGTTTGTTAATACAAGGTCCAGCAGAGCGCCTTTCCTTGTTGGTTCCTCCACCACTTGCATCAGAAAGTTATCATCGATGCTCTGTAGGAACCTCCTGGATTGCGCCTGCCTAGCTGTATGGTCTTCCCAGCTGATGTTGGAGTGGTTGAAGTCCCCCATGAGAACCAGGGCCTGTGATTGTGAGGCTGCTTGCAGCTGCCTGTAGAAGGCCTCATCAACTTCCTCCTCCTGGTCAGGTGGCCTGTAGTACACACCCACCGTAATGTCACCCGTGTGAGCCTGTCCCTTAATTCTAACCCACAAGCTCTCAATTCGTTCCTCGTTTGCCCCCAGGCCAAGCTCCATGCTTTCCAGTTGCTCCCTCACATATAGAGCAACTCCACCACCTCTCTTTGTTGGCCTGTCTTTCCTAAAGAGTCTGTAGCCATCCATGACAGCATGCCAGTCATGCGAGTTGTCCCACCACGTTTCTGTGATGGCGACCAAGTCATAGCCGTCCTGCTGTACAATGGCTTCCAGCTCCTCCTGTTTATTGCCCATGCTACGTGCGTTGGTATAGACACACTTGAGCTGGGCTGTCAATCTCACCCCTGACCCTGGCACGCCAAGCCTGAGCTCGTCCCTAGTGAGCAGGGCGATGTCCCCTTCCCCCTTCGAACTTAGTTTAAAGCCCTTTCAATGAGCCCCGCCAGCTCGTGGCCAAGAATCCTTTTTCCCCTTTGAGATAGCTGTGATCCACCTGTTGCCAGCAGGCCCGGTGCTGTGTACACCTCCCCATGATCAAAGAAGCCAAAATTTGACCAATGGCACCAGTCCCTGAGCCACCTGTTAACCAGGTGAGTTTTCCTGCCCCTTTCAGTGCTGTTCCCTGTCACTGATGGGATGGAGGAAAACACCACCTGCGCCCCTGATCCCTCAACCAGTCGCCCCAGTGCCCTGAAGTCCCTTTTGATGGCCTTGGGACTTCTCTGCTATCTCGTCCCCACCAACCTGAATTACCAAGAGGGGGTAATAATCAGAAGGCCGCACTAGACCAGGGAGTTTCTTCGCAACCTCCCTAACCCAGGCCCCAGGGAGGCAGCAGACTTCCCTGTGGGATGGGTCCGGTCGGCAGATCGGGCCCTCTGTTCCCCTCAGAAGGGAATCACCTGTGACAATTACCCTCCTTTTTTTCTTAGCCGAGGCAGTCGTCATATGTGGGGCTGACAATGTATTTCATGTATTTACATTCCCTACATATCTGTAAAACACTACCAAGAGCAATTCCTACTCTACAGATATAAATAGCGACCCAAAACCTCAGATAATGGAGAAACACTCCCTCCAGGTTAGGTTCTGTGTTTGGGATAATTGCTTTAGGCTCTGTCAATATATCTATCACCTTTAATCAGAGGCTGTTGATTATCAGCCTGTCTGAAAGACAACCCTGACATTTCTGAAGCTAGGTTCTCAGGCACAGCAGCATCTAAACTCTCTTGAGCAGTTCTGGAAAGGAAAAAAAAGTCTTAAGTCTTTCCACTGTTCATAGGCTTCACTCATTGGTGCAAAGCCCTTTAACAGAATTGTTTAGACCACATAACACCCACAAGTCGCAATTTATTGAAGTTTGGCAGTCTAACCACTGCAGACTTTTTCAGAGTTGATCCCCACAGTAACAATTATTTTCTGCTTTATTGACTCAGGGAAATTCATTCTAGTTTTTCTCCCCTTACCTCCCATCCACCCTTTTATTTCTATGCCATGTTTCTTCATTCTCCCTTGTGCCTATTGTGCCTTTTGTGGTCAAAAAACCCTACAGCTAGTATTTCCTCATGTTGCTAGTGGAGACTGGAGCAGCCTGCATAATTTGTCCCCTTACATGCAGGTCTGCCCAAAACTTTCCAGTTTATCTGTTTGGCCACAGCGTTGAGGTTTGCTCCATTCAGTAAAACGAACTTGAAGTTGTGAGTCATTATCAGGAGCTTCTGGGTTTTCAGGGCGTCCCCATGAAACAGGGAATAGAGACGACTGCAGTTTTTACGTGTTCGTTGTAATAATCGCCGCAGTTACACAAGCCGTGCAGCACAGTCAGAGCTTCGCACTGTGGCTGGCTGCACCCTTTGCACAGTCACACAACAAAAATCACGGGTCACTAAAGGAAATGGGATTTTAAAATGTTAACAGGTGAAATCGTGGAATTTTTTTCCTCATTTCCCTTTTCAAACAGATTTCAGTCATTTATGTAAATACTTTACACACGCACGCGTGTGTATTTGAAAAGCAGGGCTCCCCACGATCTTTACAATTCCGTAACTTCGACTCTCCTGAGACCAGCAGCTCTGCTTGCAGGGCCAACACCAGCCTCACCAGCCCCCTGGAACGGCAGTGGTGGCCCGGCGGAGCCAGCCAGTCGCTCCCCACCACCCTTTCTGCCCAGCACAGAGCTACCCTCCCGCCAGCCCGGGAGAACCGGGACCAGGCTCGGCTGCCAAAGCCAGCCGAGCTAACCTCACGCTCTCGGCCTGCTCGCCCGCCTGACCAGGGGCTGGCCTCCGGCCCTGGCCTCACCTCCCGCCAGGCCGCACCGGGCCGCTCGCACACACGCTGGCCCACCCGCACCGCCAAGCCCCGCGGCGGGGCTCGGGACGGCAGCCCGACGTGGAGACGGCCCGCAGCGGGTCCGGCGGAGCGCCCGGCCCCAGGCGGGTGGGCTGCCCCTCCGCCGGCGGCGGGGCTCAAACCCGCGACCCCCACGGCCGGCGGGCTGCCGGTGCGCGCCGCTCCGCAGCCACCGGCGGGAACCTCCACCTCCGCTGGGGGCGCGGAGGCACCTGCCGGCATTCCGCCGCTCCTGAAGGGGTCGCTGTGGCACCCACGCCACACGCCGGGCTCCGTTCGCTACGCCCGTCGCCCGCCCTCCGCCGGCGGTGGGGGGGCAGAATCTCTGAGTCACGCTCTTCGCGATTGGGCGAGAGTTTCCCGCCGGCCAATGGGAGGTGCCGGCTCGCGGTGACGCGGCGCCCGCCTTTGGCGCCATCTTGCCGGCGGCGGGGTGAGCGGAGTAGCGCGCTGGGCCGGGCCGGCCCCGCCATGCCGCACTACCAGGCCTGGGAGGAGTTCACGCGTGCCGCCGAGAAGCTCTACCTCGCCGACCCCATGAAGGTGGGCTCAGCGCCCGTCCCAGAGGCCCCGCGGGAGGGAGGGAGGAGCGGACGGACGGGTGGGGTCAGTCGGGTCTGGTCTGCGCGGTAGGCCCCGGGGAGGAGCGGCTCTGTGGTGAGGCGGTGGGCGCGGGCGGCGCGGTGGCTCCGGCGCTGTCGCTGTGTGCTCTGTGACTGCCCCTGGGGGGAGTGGGGGGTGGCCCCTGAGCCCCGCGGGCCACCCTCGTCGGGCTGCGGAGCCCGCTGCGGCGGGTGGCAGGGACAGTAGCCGTACCGCGGCCCGGCCCGGTCTGGCAGTACGCGGCTGGCCGTGCTCGGCGGATGCGCGCTGCGGTGGCCGGCTGGAGGGGTTTGTCGAGGGGAGAAGAAAGCATTCGTTCGCTCTTCCGTTGCGTCGTTGCCTGCGGCGTCGCTTCGGACTGGAAGGTGTTGTATTCGGAAAGAACAGCTGCTCTCGGAGTTAGCTTTCTGGCACATGACAACTTTTTGTTTCTGGTACCGTTTTCAGGAGTGTAGTTTGTGCGAGCAGTAAGAGCAACCTTGGGCTTCAGAATCAGCATTGCGTTTTAGCCAAAAACCAGCACAGAAGGTAGCGTGGAACTGATGTTCCTGAGAAGATTTCTGTAAGAAAGGCTTAGTTTTCTTCACCAAAAATGGGGGACAGGGAAACCTGCAGAAGTAGTGCTTAACATCCATC
This sequence comes from Opisthocomus hoazin, assembly GCF_030867145.1. Lineage (NCBI taxonomy): Eukaryota > Metazoa > Chordata > Aves > Opisthocomiformes > Opisthocomidae > Opisthocomus > Opisthocomus hoazin. The sequence continues at coordinate 32,424,773 of NC_134415.1, forward strand.
CGCCTTTAATTGGTACAGGCAACCACTTCATATGCAATTGCCACTTACCTACTGATAATAAAATTGTCCTGTTTTACCTTCTTATGCTCTGTAATAGTTGTTTAAATCAAAAAGGAGGGATGTCACTGCAGCCAGGAGCAGCTCTTCCCCTTTTCTTAAGGGGTCTCCAAATGCAGTTTCTCCCCATCCATGCCAATAAACTCGTCTATTTATGAAAGAGTTTATGTAGGCTCCAGGGTCACAACACGAGTATCCTCCTTTTAATTTGCCAGAGAACTAGCTTGGGGAGCTTTTGTGTGTAATTGGGCTTGTCAGGAAACTGAAGGAGGAACAAGAATTGTGGGAGGTAGATATGGGCTGGTGAAGCTAGGTCGTGAGTGCTCTTGCCTCTTGCAGGATCCGGTTATCTATCGAGTCTGTGCCTGCTGCTTGTGGCAGCCTGTTTTGCTTTTGGGCCACCTTGGTTGAGAGAGGTACTGTGTTACGCAGCCGTTGTGGTCTGAAGAGGACAGTTTCTTAAACAGCAAGGATAAATCTGTGATGAGATCCATCTCAGAGCAGGAATTTCAGTATTTATTTTGTAGTTGGGGAAGTTTGCAAGACTTGTTTATGGTATGAATTCAGAATGTTCACAAAAGGGCGCTTTACTTAGTTACTGGTGCTGGCTGAGAGGAGAAGCAATAGATACGAAGTCTCTGCGGCCAGTTCTGCCTTCAGGAGGAAGCATTTAATGCTCAGTCAGTTGCTGAGGGTGTTGATTTTTATCACCATAGTTTTCAGAACTTTGGTGATTCAAGAGTCCAGAGGGACTGTGGACAGGTTCAAGCTCAGGGCAGGTGACTATAGTAGTAGCTGTTTTCAGTGAGAAGCTGAGTGCTTGCTTTCAGACTTCCAGATTAGCCTTACTGAGTCTTGAAAGCAATCTAATTTGAAAGAACTCTTTTCAGTCCTCTGATCAATTACTCTAAAATTGTTATTCTTGTACCTTCCCTTTCCACTTGCAAAAACATCAGAACACTTCAAATCTGTGTGTAGGCTTCAGTGTAGCTATTGAATTAAGTGTAGTGACTGGAAATACGACTTTTTTACATAATAGTTTAGCTACCATAGAACAAAAATAAGTAATGTTGCGCTTACCCCACTCAGTTAATCCTGCTCAAGTCCTTATGTCGAACTACTTCTTTTAAGTGCTCAAGTCTATAAACGCAAGTTTCCATTTACTTTTTCTGAAGTATGATGTATGGTGAGGGGGTGTCTTGTATTGACATGACTCTCGTAGTTTATCTTGCCTGTCACTGAGGTCTCTGCAACTGTCATTGCTGTATTTACAGTGGTTTTGAACATGCCCAATGTTAAGTTTCCTGATGCTGCTGTGATACAAGTTCAACGTGCTAGGTAGGGAAATCACAGAATGGCAGGGGTTGGAAGGGACCTCTATCGGTCATCTAGTCCAACCCAGCTCCCAAAGCAGGGTCACCTACAGCAGGCTGCACAGGACCTTGTCCAGGCGGGTCTTGAATATCTCCAGAGAAGGAGAATTCACAACCTCCCTGGGCAGCCTGTTCCAGGGCTCCGTCACCCTCAGAGGGAAGAAGTTCTTCCTCATGTTCAGCTGGCACTTCCTGTGCTTCAGTTTGTGCCCATTGCCCCTTGTCCTGTTGCTGGGCACCACTGAAAAGAATCTGGCCCCAAATGTGGTGGTTCAACTTCCAAACCATTGTGACTGTAGGATTACTGGCCAGTAGACAGTAGACCTGAGTACTGCCACAGAGGTGGTGAAAATTTGAAGCAGTACATATTTGTAGTAAAAGACAGTCTGAATTTGGGCGGACTTCCTTCAGATATGTTCTGACGATTGTTAGCTGTAGGTGCTAATTTATAAAATATTTGTCATTTCAGGTGCGGGTTGTTCTCAAATACCGACATTGTGATGGGAACCTCTGTATCAAAGTAACGGATGATGTAGCTGTAAGTACAGAATATATTCCCCCTTTGGGGTTTATTGTCCATCTCAGGGACTTGCATTTTGCTGTCAGTCACCTTGGGAGCTCTTAGCCATTGCTTGGGAGTGCTTGACAGTTCTAAAAACTTGTGCTCGGCCTTCCCTAGTTGCTGTGTCTCTGAGAGACATTGGCCTGTGGTTCAACTCTGCACAGTCCAAGAAAAGTTCTAACACTTCAGTGGTTTTTTTTTGAGGGTGTCGGCTAATCATTTTGGGATTCTATGAAAACAAGCACTACAAAAATCTTGGCTCTTCTCTCTGGGTGAAAATGCTCCATGGAATGACATTGGTAGCTTCTGCTGAAATATTTGAGGAGCATCTTCACACAGATGTGTTCACTAATGTGAGCATGGTCCTTTTTATTTGCTCAGAGTGGTAACAGCTTCTAGCTGTAGGTTCCGCTCCTCCTTTGTGATTATGAGATAGTGGAGTGCTATCAGACTGAATGACAAGATTCACTTGCAGCTCGGAGATGCCATCTTCTGCAATGCTGTTATGGTGTTAGTTATGCATTTAGTAGACACTGTGGTACTTACACACAACATGGAATTCTGCAGTGTTCTTCCAAGGGTTGTTGTACAGGGAGGTGGGGCACCTGCGCTTGCTAGTTGCCCTTGTTCTAAATAGTCTGGGCGCTTAGGAACGTGGGAGGGGTTAGGATGTGAGGTGGTGGGCAGCGGGTAGAAATGCGTCAGCGTGTGCGTGCTGATGTGCACACCAGCGACAGGTTCTTGGTGCTAGTGGTGTTATAGCCAAGTTGTTGCTTACTCTGCACTGCAGAAAAACAACAGTAGTCTGCTCTTCTCTTGTCTTCAGATTTGGAAAAATCAGATTTCTTCATTCTGGGAAAAGTAGCTTGGCATTGGTATTTCCAGTACCTGGGAGAGATGTGAAACTCCAGTAATGACACTTCTTGACAGGATAATAGGGCTTAGTGGGGTGAGATACTGAGTGTGGGGCACTGATAGCAGGGGGAAGTGAAGGGCAATTAACTTGAAATCTTCCATAGGGGAAGGCTGGAGTCAAGTCATTCCATGAACTTGGACTGTTTTCAGTTATAGGCCTTCTTACCTGCTTCCAGCCATGGAAAGCTGTGACACGAGTGGAGGGGAAGGAGGTTGATTTGGTTTTGTGGTTCTGGGTTTTTGTTTTGTTTTGGTGGTTTTTGGTTTGGTTTGTTTTTTTCTTTTTTTTTAATAAAAGCGGGGAGGGAAGTTTTCCTTGCTGCTGACTCTGTAGAACAAATATAGCTGAAGGAAAAAATGTTTTTCTGCTCTTTGTCTCTGAATTAAAATAGAAATTTAATGCTGGTAAAAGTTGCTGTGTTGACAGTGCTGAATAATGGAGTGTTCTGTGGTTTTTATCACTGTTAGATCAGCCTGGGCAGTCATACTGATGCTGTACAGGTGTAAGAAATTACTTAGTCTGCAAAAAAACACACTGGTATATTACTTTTGTTCCTCTTGCATTTACAGGCTTATCACATGAAGGAGTTCCTTTTGATTTTAATCAGATGTTATGTTCCTCATTTAGGACTGTCTTTGAAACAGATTTTTCTTGGGGGAGGGGATTCTCTTCAGTGGAAAATACACTGCCAGTGACATCAAATCAGTTCAGTAACATTAAGGACTGTGAAAGGCAAAATAAACTTGCTTTCAGGATATAGAAAATAGGAAAATAATTTCAGGTTTAAAACCTGCTTCTATTTTTAGACAGCACAAACAAGGGTGTCCTTTAAAGAGAGCTTTAAAACCCAAGTTTTAGCACCTTTTCTTGAGAGAGAAGAGACTAGGATAAATCATGAGCTTCCATGTTTTCAAAATGGAAGACATGAGCCTTTCAGAGAAGCTTAAATGTAGACACAGATGTGTATTTTAAAACAGGGTAGATGTGTGTTGGTGCTGCCTCATGGTAACAACTTGCCACAAATGAACAGTTAAGTGCTTACCTTGTTTTGTGTATTCCAAGAACAAATTTGTTGCAACTATAAACAGTGTAAAAACAGTTCAAGTGAAATCTGATATTAAGCACTTTCTCTTACAGTGTTTGCTGTATAGAACAGACCAGGCGCAAGACGTAAAGAAGATCGAGAAATTCCACAGTCAGCTAATGCGACTCATGGTGGCTAAGGAATCCCGCAGTGCTGCCATGGAAACAGACTGAATTGCTGAAAATAAAATGAATGCTCCGGTCATATTTCACTGGAAGAAAATATCTCTTGGATTTGAATGAATATTGGGACAGGAGATGCTTTTATGTACCGAAGTGGACTGATGACAAGTCTGAAGCATTTTTCTCCCCCAGACTCCGCTTTGGAAAACTAGAAAAATAAATGCTTTCAATTGAAAGCTTATATTTATTTTTGGGAATTGAACAAGAAACTAGTCTTATGCATTAGGTATGCTAAGAAGACAAGCAGATATATGTACAGTACTTTAGTGTGAATTCGATGGGCCACAACCATATTTCTGGAAAGTTACTATAAAATCTCATATATATTTCATTGTGTTCATACCTTATGCTGGTGTATTCTCACAGTGAGAAGGTTTATTAACCTGACTAATACTGTAGCATGATGACTGGATCTAATAAATATTTACATAAATGATATACATCAGTGGGTTTAGAAGAACGGTTGTTTTCTGAACTGAAATGTTAAAATTGGCAATTTGTATTAGCACTGTCACTAGCAAGATTTTAGCTGTTAGTATTGATCTTGGTCATAAGCTGTGCAACATTACCTGTGATGCAGTTTGTAGAACTGTTATATTGGCTAAATAATTAAACTTCTGTATTTTAAAACTTAAAAGTAAAACTTTGCTTGAATATTGCTAGAGATCAGTGAGAAACTGGGAGTTTCTTTTCTGCTTATGCAAATACTGTTATTAAACAGTAGTCAGTGGCTTTTTTTCAGTACTTGCACTATTTTGTACTAGCAGGAAGGACCTTTTCTCATCCTTGCTTCAGGCAGAGTTGAAGTATATCAGCAAGACAAATTCTAGAAGTTCTTGCGTATTATGTTCACAGAAAAATGCAACCAAACACTAGCCAGAATCCTTATTTGAGCAGCTTGCTAACTCTGCGTTTTCAGATGTTACGTGTGGCAGATGGATGTCAGCCAACTGAATAAATGGATGAAAATCAGTTTAATAAATACTTAAATACTACTGTCAAAAATAGACCAATGCTCCTGTGGCTTAGACTTGTTTCGCATTGTTACCTCTGGTAGGGTGATGGAAGCCTTAATTGTCTTTTGCAAAGGGTTGTTCTTAAAAACCCAGTAGCTGAAATTGATACTTGCTTTGACTAGATCTTGCATACTTAAAACCAGATGGATTTTTTAATGTAATTATGTTATTGGCGTAAGTAGGCTTTTCCAGGACTAATGTTTTGTGTTAAACCAAGCCACGAATGTAAAGCAGAGCTATACAGAGACTTGGCTGTAGTGGCATTTATATATAACAAAACAATCTACTTAAATAGCTACCTGCTGTCACCTACATAAAAATAACGGAGCTACTCGGTAGCAGTGGAGTTCCCACATTGCCAAAGGCTTGAAAAAAAACCCCAGGCTTGAATATTGCATTAGAGTGCTCGTTCAGCTGAACATATAATGTTGCTTATTGTTGGAAAATACTGCAGTACTAAATACCCAGTGGCTACTGAGATTCTAGTCTGCAGGAGTGACTGGTACATATGTTTCATTTTTCTTCTTGGATTGGCTTTTGAAATAAATCCAGAGAGATGGCTAAACTTTGTTCATCATTAAACTTTGAGCTAGTGCAGTGCTGAAGATTCTCCTGGATGCTCCAAATTATTTTCTTAATATTCCTAATAGCATATTAAGTATTTTAACAATTGTTGTCTGAAGTACTGTTGTACAGTAGGAGTGGTTGCTACACAGAAGTCATACCAGTGAAGATTGAAGCTGTTAAACTGGCAGGCGAAAAGGCTGCAGCTGTTTTAGTGTAATTTTGGACATCTCTTATGAATTGGTTTTGGCTTGTAGATGTCTTCTGCGAGCTGAGGTACAGAAAGGCTTGAGTGGTGTTTGCCCGTGCGTGGAGGATAAAAGTAGAGAGAGACAGAGACTATAGAGAGACTTGGTGTACCAAGTGGCTGAAAGGCTTAAGCTGTATACCTGAGCAGGTTTGAGGGGGGCAGTTACAGTACTATGTATTAGAGTGGCAGTTGTCAAGGAAAAGAGGCAGGGAAATGGATTTCTAGTTTTCTGAATTCAGAAATTATTTCTGTAAAACCATAAGGAAATAGTAATGCTACTTTTGTAAGAGTATATGTTGTTAAGCTTGTTCTCCATATACTCACAGAAAAACTGGAGCGATTCTGTGCAGTCATATACAAGAATAATGATAAAGCTACCGCTTTGAAAAAGAAAAAAGTGCTTTTGGAAACTTCTTTAGAAAAAGAGACAGGAGCTTCTTGACTTTGTCCTGGAATTTTCAGCAACTTTGATACTGCGTTCATGGGGCAGTAGAAAAGCTGTGAACTCAAAGCTCTGCTTTTCCTTGCTTATACTCTTGTTGAGAGTGTGCGTGTGTGCATATGTACACTGATCACTTTCCTAATAAACTTTTGATGAGTTAGTCCATTGTATTGCCAACTACTTGAATGTGTCCACTGGTATCTGATGAAAAATTCATCTTAATTTGGCAGCTGCACCAAAGGGGTGATTGAATGCATTGCATGCGAAGCACTGAATTTGGCAGCCCAACATGTCAGCAAATGCTTCTGAGCAGCAGCCCGGAGTTGTGCCTGTTACAGGCTGCAAACGGCCAGCGCAGGAGCAGATAGGCAACCTGTGCAGTTACAGACAGGTAACCTTCGCAGAAGTGGAATGATTTAAAAAAAAAAAAAAAAAAAAAAAGGACATTCTCCCTTACTATAACTCATCTTGTTGCTGCATGTTAGTTATCTTCAGTAATTGTTCTGTTTTGTGAGGATAGTTTAATAATATGAGTCTTTTTATTGCACAAAGAAATTGGATTAGTTTACCCATGGAATTTATTCTGTTTTTCTGGTGTTCTTACTTCCTGGATTCTCTGAATGTCTTGATTTCAGTTCTTCCTTTGTGCACAGCACTTAAGCTGGCTTTGTGTCTGAGCTCTCTTCTGTGCAGCTACATCACTTCTGTTGCCCTTTAGGGCTTTTAACCCTGGGCTTCTCTGTATGTGGTCCATTCTGTAAGCGTATTCTGGGTTACAGGAAGATTTGTAAATTAGAAGTGAGAATTTTGGTCACAGGTCATTATTTTAGAGATCCTTATGGAAGAGGCTTTAGTTTCCACTGAAGCCCTGACCTAACACTTTTAAGAGTGACGGATTTATTCTGGAAAATGGGATGCTGTGGTGCCTGAATCTGTCAAAATTGGAAATGGAACTGAAGCCAAGCAGATGCTTTTAGACATATTTTAACTAGTAAGTAATTACATTTCATCTCAGTAAGTTCCTTCCTGCAATATAAAACTGGGTAATATTCAACATTTTGCTATAATAAATGTTAAAACCCCCTAGTTTCTACCAGATGCGGTCAGTAAGACTTAGATGATCGGTTACCACCATAGGTTGGTCTTAAAAGATGATCGTCTTAAGGTGATCTGGAGGGTGTGTTAGCCCTCTTGCTGTAGGCAGAACAAGTCTGCTCACTGTATTTGTCTTCAGTAAGTAAGGATGGTAACACACTGTTGTCCCCCAATACACCTGTGCTTTTTTCACTGCTCGCTTATGGGAAGACAGAGCTGTAACACAGAAATGATACTATAACCACATTTTAAATGACATTTGAGATCTAGAATGGAAAAATGAATATACAGAAAAGAGGTCGGTTTTTTTCTGTGACTTACTCTCATCTGGACTGCAGATTCTGCACAAACCCAATTTCCTTCAAGACTGAGCACGAGTGGGTGACCTTAGGGAGTAGGAGCTTAGCTGAAAACAGTATCATTCTTTGTACAATGCTCTGTGCTGAGGTAACTTTTAAATCTGATTGAAACAAAGCTGTTTTGGTCAAGTATATGTAAGGAGTCATCTTGTTAGATAACTTTCTTAAAGGATCTTCACTTTTTTAAAGGAAACTATGAAGAGCTACATCTATTTTTTTTGCTGAAGTTAATAGTGATTTGCTTTTCAAGACATGAGGGTGTCTATTCTCAAAAGCTAATACCACTTTAAAGGTAGATGCTGCAGGACTCAAGATAACACAACTGTTTATAAAGATCTTATCTTTTACAAAGGCCTTGAGAGTTCAAGGACTGGTGTTCAAATACAAGCAAGAGTTGAATTGTCTTTGTTGCTGGGGATGACATAAAACCATGCCTGTCATCTCTTATTACTGTTACAATAAGTAGACTCTTGAGACTGGTTTCCAGATAACCCTCCTCGCCTTTATGCTGGGCTGAAGTATTTCATTTGAATTACTATGCACTGAAGGCAGATGTGGGTTTTTTAGTCTGTAGGAATGTTGGTTTTGGGATGAGAATGATGCTACGGTATTTTAGAAGCAGATTAGTTAGCAGGATGCAAAGCATGGTAGTTTGCTAACCCCTGCTTATTGTGCAAGTTTCTGTAGGTCCTGTAACTCCTACAACAGACTAAAGGCTCTCAGGAGAATGTGGGCTTAAACTGGACTGTGTAAAACTGAAGTCTGTGGGAACTGCGCCAGTAAAAACATGGTCACAGTGTGCTATCAGTGTTAACTGCCTTCGTGCAAGTACAGGCCCTATTGTTGAACGTAGTCTTTGTTTCTGCTGAAGGTTATGTGCAGATTGTCTTATACTTTGCCAAAGTTATACGTAGGTGTGTGTTCTCAGAGTCCTGTAATGGGAACACAATTACTTTCTGCCATTCTAAAAACATCTGACGTCATGAGTGCCATCTCTGGGCGCTCTCAGTCATGCTCCTCTGTGAAAATGTGCAATCTTCTAGTTAGAACCAGTATGCTCAAGCCATTAGTACTCCTCAGACAATTCCTAGGTGTTGTGAATGTTGATATTGCAGAACTAGGAGTATAGTTTTTCCTTCAAACTGTGATGTTGGTATTTATGAAAGTGTTTTCTATTTAAATCAAGACCAGCTCTAAGGATATTTTGCTTTGTTTTTATAGCAAGTTTTGATTTTGTGCTCACGTTCTTCTGTCCCCTTTTTTGTGGCAAATCTTAGTCATTTTGTTAGAACTTAAAAAATCAGTCATACTGAGAGGTCTGGGAGAGATTGGGGTTTTTTTTTGTCCTTTGAAGTTATGTTTGCATGTTGGGTTCATTTTTTTGTCTGGAAGTGATGTCTGTTCACAAAAGGACTAGTCTGCATTGTTCTGCTTCTACTGAGCAGAGTCTTCCTGAGTATAGCTATGTGTTTACAGGAAGATTTCAAAGACTGGTTTCTTGGAGAGGGGGTTGAGTTTTCTGGAGACCTGCTGAATGGCTTTGCTGGCTGGTAAGGAGCAAATGAGAATTTGCTGCTCGCATTGGCTAGCATAAATATATATTTTAACTGGTTTGCTCATGCATGTAAATACAGCCATCTATAATACAGTTCTGCTATCATTATGTGGCTAAAAGATGAAAGCCTTGCCTCAGGGCACTGACAAATGAGCTCTGGCAAACTGTGTGTGTGGCTTAAAGATGCTGCTTCCCGAAGGCATCTGCTCCTCTAAGGAGTCAGCAGGCAGGAGGATGAGCTAATGCCTCAGACACCTCCGTGTGAAAGTCCATGTCTCACTTTAAATTGCCATAAAAGATATCTTTTAAATTTGGGGGCAGGAGGGAAACTGACCTTTTCAGTGAGTGACACTTGTGGGGGGTTTTTTTTGTTGGTTTTTTTTTTGAAACACATTTGTGGTGGCAGTGCTACTGTATGGCTGAGGGCTGTAACCAAAGAAACGGGATTCTCCAGGGACTGTTCGTTTGTGCCCAAGGCAAACCTCTGTGTTGGTCACACAGCAGACCCGCATAACCCATGACTGTATTTAAACATGCAAATAACAACTATGTTTTTAACAGAGCAAACAGCTGCTTCGCAAATAGCTTCTTCACCACTGCAGAAATATTCCCTGCTGGTCATCTAACAAATGTGCAAAGACTGGGATTCCACATCAGCCTTGGTGAATGTGACAGCTGGCTGCTCGTCCCTGTTGCACCAATTCTAGTGTGCTCTCAGCTGAACCATTTCAATTTACCAGTGCATCAGAAAACTCCTTAATCTTCTGGAGAGCTGTTAGTTTGGTGTTCTGCCTGGTTAGTGTGCTGAGATGGCTTCACAAAAGGTCAAATGAGTGCTACAGGGGGTGAAATGGAGGGCTTGAGAGCTGCCAACAGGAGTGAGGGGAACGATGGGAGCGAAAGAGCCAGCAGTTAGATTGGCTTAGGCTGCTGTGGACCCACAGCTGAAACAACTTGCACTTTGTAATTTCGCTGACTTGCTTGTAAAAACCTCCTGTCTGTCCCATTAAATGCTTTGTAATATACATGCCATACAATATTTACCTAAAAACTAGGTATGTCTGAATTTTTCTGTGTCGTTCTAGTTCATATGGATGTTACTGAAAGTGGAACCAAAGATTGTAGCGTATTTTCTTCCTAAAGGCCTGTAACACTCTGGTAGCCTCTCAAATGGAGTAACCAGAACCAAACACACCATACAAAGTGAAGATTATATTGTGGATTTATAAAAGTGTGCTGTAATTCTTAAGATTCCTGAAGTGCTGATGTTGGGGCAGAGGTTTAAGAAGGGATCAGAATGTTGAAAGGTGTATGTGACTGCAATAGCAGTGGCTCAGTGTGCAGTAGCTCCAAACCAATAACTTCTGAAGGTGCCCCCAGAATACATCCAGGTGGCCAACCCTTGAAATGCCTACAAATACTGAAACACCTACTGGGTGTGATTTCATTGGTGGTTAGAACGGGCTATTTTGATTTCATGATCGGCAAAGTTTTCTTTCTTCATTCTTTTGACTTCTATGTTAAGCTTCCTTCTTTTCTGACTCTTCAGTCCTTTCTTCTTTTTCATGTGTCTTAAACTTTTTATTTCTTTTTAGGTCTTTAAGACACATTTTCTCTTACTGTCCTCTATATAGTTGATCATGATGACTTTTTAGTTTGCTTGGGGGAAGAGGATTGTTCACAGTTACATCTTTAGCTTCTTCTGCTGGTGGGTGTTCATAGAGGATTTCGTTCTCACATCTGAGCTTCGGCAGAGGGAGATGCTGCATTGTCACACTTGCGAAGAGTATGTGTGTAGGTGTCACAGAAGCATTAATAATAAACTGCATGACCAACTTCCTTATCCAATAATAGCGTAAGAAAATAGTTTTTCTGGATATCAAAAAGAGCACTTAGGCTTCAGCCAATGAGAAATTCCTTCAGCTCAGACTCTGTGTTAGAGCACTTATCTAGATTGCAGCAATTCATTTACTTTCCTGTAATGCAAACTGCATACACTACTTGACATTATTTTATTTGGCTGATGACTGTCTACCAGTCTACAACTCATAATGATTAGATATCAGCAATTCTCCATAATAATTTGTCATTAATATCTGCCTTTTTCAAAATCATTCCTTAGATTGTAAGATAAAAACTTTTCTCCAGCCACATCTGTTGTTCTCAGTTTCACTGTGCTTACATCTTTGTCAGAACTCTCTGCAGTTCCCCTCACACCAGTAGTCCCATCAGTTTCTATCATGGCCCTACCTTCCCCTTAATTTCTGCTTGCTGTTACAAACTCCAGCTGTTTCAAAGGTGATATAATGCTGCGTAATGTTCCTCTACCTCAGCTCAATATAACTTTAGGAGTTCAAAAATAACTTCAAGGAGTTCCAGAGCACAGAGTTGCTAATGTTTTCCATTTCTCTTATTTAGAATCATACAGTATCTCAAGCTGGAGGGACCCTATGGATCATGAAGTCCAACTCCCTGCTGCTTGCAGGACTACCCAAAACTAAACCATATGACCAAGACCATTGTCCAGATGCTCCTTGAACTCTGACACGCTTGATGCCACAATCACTTCCCTGGAGAGCCTGTTCCAGTGACCAACCATCCTCTCAGTGAAGAACCTTTTCCTAATGTCCAACCTGAACTTCCCCTGATGCAGCTTCATTCCATTTCCTCATGTCTTATCACTGGTCACCAGAAAGAGGAGATCAGCACCTCCACTGCCCCCTTTCAGGAAGGTGTAGATGGCGATGAGGTCCCCCCTCAGCCTTCTCTTCTCCAAGATGAACAAACCGAGTGACCTCAGCTGCTCCATGTAAGTCTTGCCCCTGAGACCATTCACCATCCTGGTCGCCCTCCTCTGGACACACTCTAATAGTTTGATGTCCTTCTTACATTGAGGAACCCAAAACTGTGCGTAGTACTCAAGGTGGGGCCGCACCAGTGCAGTGTAGAGTGGGGCAATCGCCTCCCTCGACCAGCTAGCGATGCCTTGCTGGTGCACCCCATCCGGGACATGGCTGGCCCATTTGGCTTTAGTGGTGTTTGCATCTCTGTGTTTTCCTTTGATAGGCTGTGGGAGTTGTACAATTTTCACAATAAACAGCCAAAACAGTTCCAATTAGGAGGAATGCACGTGAAGAACTAAACCTGATGTAGTCTTCCTCTGTACGTTTGAGGTAACTGCTTTGCTCATTGCTGTTCACTACTGCTACTGCCATAAGGCCCAAGAGTCCCGCTCATGAACCAGAAGCATCATATGTTTAGTACTGTTAAAGCACAGAGGAAACCTAGTATTTAATGAATTGGCAATTTAAGAGGGTTAACACCCATGGGAAGAGATATATGCAAGAGTGATATCTCCACAGTAGGAACTTTGAACTACCCTGCCTGCTTCGTGAAAGGAAGAACTGGAAGGCCCTAAGGAGGTGACAGGGAGCCTTCCTGGACGACAGAAGACACCTTTTTTAAGAACATGGGACAGCCTGGATGAAGTATGAAACTACTTCTTTAACAAGTTATAGAGGCTGGAGTTACTAGCTAACTAGAGACTGGAGTTAGCATTTTTATAACAAGTAGGAGAAAGAAGAAACACCATTTTTCATTAACTGAAATAGTCAAATACAGTGTCTATATATTAGCTGTAATAAAGCGTTATGACAGTTGGACATAATACAACATTATTATTTATCACCCTGTAAAAGTTGTTATGTTTTACTATGAAATTCAGCACAGTCTTACCTGTATCTTTGTGAAATCCCTGTAGTCCTACAGCAGAAAGATGGGTTACTACTAATGCTCTTTGATGTTTCAAGAAAAGTAGTGCGGAGCTGTTGGTGAGGATAGATGCCCCGGAAAGGGCTAAACTCTCAGCCAGCATGAAGAAAACAACTAAAAAAGACAAGCCTCACTTACAGAACAGTTTAGGCACATGTTGCTTTAAAACAGATTACTTTTTAAATTTAGCTACTATTGCTGCTTATAGCAAAAGAGCATGAGAACTGCACCAAATACTCTTTGGGGAAAGGACTGTGTGAGCAGACTGGGATGACTGGGTAGAAGTGTGTCCTGGGTTTGGCCAGGACAGGGTTAATTTTCACCGGACTCCAGGAAGGGGCACAGCCGGGGGGTGGGGGCTGACCCCACCTGGCCAAACAGAGCCCGGTATTCCGTACCATGTGATGTCACGCTGGGTTCCGGTGGGGGGGGGGGGGGGGGGGCGGCGCGGCGGGAACGCACTCGCAGCTTGGGGGGATGCGGTGCCAGTGCTGTTCGGGAGAGCGGCTGTCTGGGTCGTACGGTTCGTGGTTGTGTTTTCTCCTTATTTGTATCATTGTTGTTCCTGTTTCCCTCTGTTTGCTGTTCTGTTAAACTGCCCTTATCCCGACCCACCGGTTTCTGCCTCTTTCTTTCCATTCTCCTCCGCACGCCGGCGGGGGGAGGGGCAGCCGCGTGGCGCTTTTGTTGCCGGCGGCAGCCAAAACCAAAACAAAGTGGTTGAAAGATGTGAAAGGGGAATCGGTTATCTGTGATCACAAGTCTATTGGTTAAGACTTCTCTTCAGCATTCCAAACAGGAGAACTGAGATGTGCTGGAGGGGATGAAAAAAGCAAGGTTGGATCTTGGGAGCGAAGCGGTAGATGAAAACTGAGACTGAATGGAAAAACCTCCAAGAGCTGAGGAAGGATTTAAGTTTCTTGTTATGTTCTTACTGACGGGATTAGCTGCTACAGCTTGGCCTTCTGAGGCCTGCTCGGATCTCTCTGACCGAGTCTGGAAGACAGGCCTGGGAGCGCACCGGTTCAGGGCAGAAGCGCCTGTCCGTGCAGTGCACGTTCTCAGCGTGTTCGTCCCGCCAGGCACGTGGCTGCGCCGCACAGGACGGTACCCGGGGAGCTGCAGCCGTCTGAAGGTGCCTCTCCAGCCAGCTACAGCGCGTTGAGTGCTGCTGGGGTCGGCCGAGAAGCCATGCGGGATGCTCGGGCGTGGTGCTGTGTGGCCCGCTGCTGCCCGGCCATGCCCGAACTCCGGCATCCCAGCAGTGAACCGGTGTTCGCTGGGCCGACGCGGGCAACACTCGGTGACCACCTGCGCTTCGGAGCCGGGGGGAGCCCCGTCGCTCCCCACGACCCAGTTCTCGGTCGGTGCAGAGCCCCGGCGTGCCGGAGCGCTGCGGTCACGGGGAGACCGGCACCGCGGGCAGCAGCAGCTGCTGACCCCGTTGCCCGCGGCCGGCGTCAACCGCGGCGAAGCCTTCGCGGCCGCCTGCTTGTTCCCCGACGGCGGCGGCGGCAGCCGGCCGTGCCGCTCCCCGCCCCCGGGCGGGAACTACATCTCCCAGCGGGCTGCGGAAGGAGGGGCCCGCCTGGCACCGTGCCCCTCTCCCGGCCCGCTGGTGGGCGGCCCCGGCGCCGAGCCGAGCCGAGCTGAGGCGTGCGCGGCCGCGGTGCCCGCTCCGGCCGCGGCAGGTAATGGCGGCTGGCTGCCGGGCGGGATGCGCGGGCTGGCTCCCTCGCCTGAGGGGAGAGGCGCGAACCCCCTCGCGGTAGGGCTGCGCCTCACGGAGCCGTCCCGAGTCCCCCCGCCGCCGCCCGGCTTCGCCTCTCCAGGCTCGGTCCTGGCCGGAGCCGAGGGCAGGGAGCGGCTGCGAAGTTCCCTGCGTGGGGGGGACGGGACGGGGGACGCGGGACGCGGTGCCTCTGCCCCTGCCCCGAGGGAGGAAGGCACCGGCCTGGGCTTTCCATCCGGGGAACAGAGGGAGCTTTTCGGGTTATTCCGTGTGCGGCGGCTGCTGCCGGAGCCTGCGGGCGTGGAGCACCGAGGGAGAGGGAGCGGGGACGGCTGGAAGCGGGCTCCGCGCCTACGAGCCTTAAATACCATCATTCTGAAGAGCGTGTGCCCCTCTGCCAGGCGCTAGTGTCGAAATGTTGTGAACCGTGGGTATTATTAACGTCTGGGTAATGGCCGTGGGCCCGGCGGGGGTTTGGGGTTGGTCTCTGGAAGAGGAAGGCCCCGATCGGCTCCTGTGGAGGGAGAGGAGGTGTGACATTCCCCCACGGCTCGCTTGAGCCGGGGTGGTTTGTCCAGGGTAAGGTTCCTGATCCGCTGGCCTTACTGCTGGCAGTACTTACGGAAATAACAATTTCTTCTGGTCTTCGCTGGGAATCTGGCCGCACCTGCTGGTTTAGTTAGAGTAAGCGGCTTTGTCGGCATGTGAATGGTTTAGTCTGGCTTGGGTTTGGCTTTTTTTACTCATCTCCAAATAGGGATATGAAGTTGAGCTGCTTTTGCTTGTTTGTTTGTCTATTGGTCATTTGCTAAACCTGAACATTGTTTGACTGCGTACCATATACATTGTTTCCTTTGCTGAACAAGCATTTTAGGGATGAGAAGAAAATCTTATAAGTTTAACGACCGTATGTTGTTGCGTAACTGAGCTATCTGCAAAGACGAAGCAAATGATGCACTCGCTCCTCACATTTGGCTCAGTTTGTCAGAATTCAGCTGGGTTTTGACTTTGTTGTCTTGCAGTTAAAACATATCCTGATCAAGTACGTACGCTTAATTTTCCAATTCTATTGAAGTAATCTGTTTTCTTTTCATAGCAGAGCTTTACCTAAAATAAGAAACCTTGCCTAGTTATTGTAGGTGAACCTGGGAGATTGCATCAATCTTAGAAGCCACTGCCTGAAGTTTACTTCTGCGACCACAAATGTGGGGTTAATACTTTGATTTGCACTAATCTTTTGAAATACCGTGCTTCTCCTCTGAAACGGATATTTCTGCTGTCTGAAGTAAGCTAAATCTGACACCTGAGTGCACAAATTGCTAATGCTTGCTGCAAATCGATGGAAGATAGGCACCAAAAGCAATTAGGCAGCTTTGAAAATCAATCCACAGTTGAAGTTGTCCAAGGACAAGGATTAGATCTTTGTCAGAGCTGAAGCCTTTGTGGGAAAGGTCCTGGCACAATGTCAAGTTCACAACTCTTTGTTCTACATATTTTCCAGTCTGAATTGATATATAAAACCTTGTGTATGATTTGCTTAAACCCTGCTTGTTTGTTATTTCTTTTGAAGTTTGTTTTTTTTTCATAGGGGCAATCAAGGTGTTGAAGTAAATAGTTCTAAATACAGCACAGTTGGTAATAACCAGTGCAGCCAGAATACAGGTGCAATTTGTATGAATTGCCCAAAATAGGTTTTGGATTATTGGGTGTTTTAAAAGACCTTTTGCCCCCACTGTTTATCTACTGTACTACTTGTATTTGGCCGTAGGGTCATACCATGTTTTCAGCCTGTTTGTCTATCTAGCGTTTCAGCAAAGCTTTCAGATGTACCAAGTATTTTTAGACATAGAACTGCAATGTTTTAGTACGGTAAGCACTGTGAAACAAGTTCAGGCTTCTTAGTAGAATATACATGGCCCATTTGTTCTAAGTAATTACAACAGATAAATAAAAAGGTTTGGGGTAATAATTCTGGCATGGTAATACTCCCAGACATTCTTGTTTCTTCAGTAATAGTTTGTCAAGTAATTTGTCAGTGGAGAAGTAGCGAAGCAGGGATGAGAGTGGTAGGTGAAGTATAGCTTACAGCTCTAGGCAAAATGAATTGATTATCTTGCATATTCCTATGCACATTTCTTGTATTGCAATTGGAGTATTCAAATTTTGTGGCCAGATGAGCAGAGGTAAAGCCTTACACTTTGTGATAGAGTGTGCACTGCTTTGTTGAGCCTGCAAGACTATTTTCTTCGTGCAATGCACGATCCCAGAACCACGGCAGTCTTCTTTAATGTGCAAGTTCCAAACATGGCAAATAGATCACTAATTACTGTGTAGGTCCCTAAAGAGAAGTCACTTGGAAAGCAGGGCGTCTTGCTTCTCTCTGAAGAGCTTCAGTCTGCTTGTAATTAATGCTGAAAATACTTTTTTCCCTTCTGAATATTACTACTGAAAAAGTCTTCCTCTGAACACATTATTTTTAATTAAAAGCATCATTGTGTGTGTAAATGGGTATTTACGTAAATAATAAACCACAGACATCTATTTCTAAAATGGCACCTGCTGTAATATCTTGGACATGCTAGACCTAGCAGGATGGCTAACAAAAGGATTTCAGTATACTCTGGGTTTTATGGTTTTTGGGTGTGTTTTTTTTAAACAGTGTTATCAGCTTTGAGAGAGAGATATATAGTTATTGATTAAATGCTTTCTGATTGGCAGCGCTGGAGATAATTTTGTGGGAATCATGGTAGCTGTGCTTTGTTAGTTGCTTTTTTTCAACAGTGTATGCTGCTGTCTTGTAATGCGTTTGCCAGAATGAGGAAATTATCTATGGTCATGTTTATGGAAGGATTCTGTTGGGGTAAAGAACAGGAGCTGTTTCCTAGGTGCCTTATCTGAAAAGTGAGCTGTTCTTCAACGTTCCTCCAACTTTTTTTTGAAACGTCTCTGTTGGAGATGATTAGGTGTAATCCACAACACAACTGAAGGCTCAGCAAACTTTTCTTTTTGTTGTTCTTTCTCTACCTCAAGCGATTCTTCCTATATTTATTGCACCCAGCAGTCAATTTTTTTTTCTTCTTTCGAACTCTGCAGTGAAGACACATAAGTATTGCTCTACCAGTTTGTTCTCTATGCCGTGGCTGCCCACTGCATCTGTACCCCGGGTACACTTTGCTGTCTAATAGAAGACAAGTCTTTCTCCCAGGTTAAATGGCTATGTGTTATGAATCAAAAATAAAGTTCTGTTGAAAGACCTAGTCCTCTTGCTGCTTCATCATGAGTGTTAATTGCTCTAATCTGGTGGGTATGGGTAGTGCACTTTTCTAGATGAAGCCCTTAAATCCAAAGAGAACTTAAATATTTAGTTTTTATTAAGAGAGAGATGAAGTAGCAAGAATTGTTCTTGTTACATGTTTACTCTGGCACATCCTTTTGGTGTTGCAGTTATTTGACAGAAAATGATGGCTACCATCTGTTCCCCTCCTCTCAAATCATTCAAAGTTCCTTTTGAGAATGAAGTCTTCATAGAGAGCTAGCAAGTTTCTCTCTCCTCCTGTTTCCATAGTCACAATTTATTAAAAAAATATTTTTTTTTCTTTTTACACTCTCATACATGTTTTCATTCATGCTGCCTTTACTACTTGGAATCATGATCCTAATTTAAATTTACAGCATGCACCTCATCTTACTGTCTTGCAGGTTGCCAGGAGTTTCCTCTGGCAGTCATTTTATTCATCATTTCCATCTCCACACCTTCTTTTAACTGAAAGATTGTCATGTACTTTGTTTTTACATTTGGAGTGCAAGATTTCAAACCATTTGCGCTCTTTTCTTCCCCCCTCTAAGGCACCACGTACACATCACTTCTGCATATGTTAATAATTAAAGGTTTTAGTAACACAGTTTTCTAGCAGTGCTAATATAGAAAGCTTGTAAAGCTGCTAGTTAAAAGAAGAACTTTCCCTCTCCGATTTCATGGAAGAATCTTAAGAGAGACTAATGGAAAATCCCACAGTTAACAGAAGGACGCATGCTGTGCCGTACCACCAAGCAGTACGGGATGAATCTGAGTCTTATCTAGAGATCAGACTGGGCAAAACATTGGCAATGATACCATGGCAGGGGAGGAAGGCAAACTTTTTAGTACTGGAGGGTTTGGTGAAGCTAAAAATAGAGCCTGAATTTCCCTTAAGGCCTGAGGAACAATTACCTTGGTCTCATTTCCTTATCTGTAATATCTAACTCTTTGGGTTCATCTGCACTTGTTTCCACCTGCTTGGTAAAATGCAGATACTGACATAGGATGAGCAGGTTAACCTCATTATTGCTAGAAACTCCGGTGGAAGCTAAAACAGAACAATGTGCTATTCATAATTTATTTTCAGACCTTAGAAATCAAATGTTGAAGTAAAGCTCAAGATGTTCTTTGGAGTCTATTTTATTGGACTGTATCATTTAGTTGGCTGGACAGGGGCTAAGAACTGTTTAAAAACGTTTTTTATTGGCATGATATCCTCCCCTTTTTTTAACTGTAATGTGATTTGAGAGAGCTCTGTCTAGGAGACCCGCCTTTCAGCTGTGTTCACCCCCAAGTTGTATGCCAGGCTTCTGTCGCTTCTCTGCACGTGTGCAAAAAAACCTTTGTTGTTGGAATTTGAGGGTCGTTAAGTAGGGTAAAGGCTGGATCAGATAAATAGGATAAAATCTTTGCATGATCTAACCTTAATGTTGTAGCTATCATATGCATTATTATGAAAGTTTAAACGGTTCTTTTGTCCTTAATTATCATGACTGAACAGTGCTGATTTAAGAATCCTTTAACAGCTTTTCTGTCTGTAGAGCCCTAACCAGAAGTTACTGCAGATGGAGACTAGAGCTCCTTACCCCTGAGCGGTGCACACAGTCATCAGGTCACAATAACAGGCATTGCACAGATCTTAGGTTGGATTCTGCCAGTTTGTCTTTAGGTAGCCCAGAGGCTTTTTTTAGACTCCTTGAAGGAAGTGGTTTTGTTCAAGCATAATAGAAGCAAAATAAGGAAAATTGAGATAAACAAGGCATGCTTTTAAGCAGTACATAAGAATGTGTTGGGCGTGGATTTCAAAGAGCAAATAATGTTGCTTAAATATGTGTTCTTGTAAATTGATTATCATCTTAAAAATATGGCAGGCAGTATTTTAAATGATGATTGTGATGTGAGCTTTGACCAGCCAGTAGTTGCATAAATATGCCACCTCTGGGTGAGGCGAAGTAGATAACAGTAAGCTCAGTCCCATGCTACTTTTCTTTTATGCTTAGCTAGGCTTTGGTCTCGGTACCTGTCAGATTTCAGCGATGATAACACTTGACTGTCATAGTATTGTAGGAATAATTAGGTGGGAGTATGTTGTATCAGGTGCTCAGCTACTCCCCTGGAATGAAGTGCATCAGGGACTTGCTGCCGTAAGTACAGGCTCAGGGCGATGCATGCGGGTTCCCCCAGAGCATTAAACTGGCTCTCTGTTGACTGTTGCCGTTGTCCAAGGGGCAAAGCAGACAAAAAGAGGCAAGGGAGCAGCAGTGCCTCACTGGCCCAGGCACGGGGCGTGCTCAGTGGCGATGGAGGTGTGCCCCTGGGACAGAGAGCGAGGCCTCTCTTTCTCTGGGGA
This sequence comes from Opisthocomus hoazin, assembly GCF_030867145.1. NCBI lineage: Eukaryota > Metazoa > Chordata > Aves > Opisthocomiformes > Opisthocomidae > Opisthocomus > Opisthocomus hoazin. The sequence continues at coordinate 32,445,379 of NC_134415.1, forward strand.
CGTGACTTCTTTCCTTGGTTGTAGCCTTCTATTTAGATTCCTGCTGTACTGGCTAACTCCAGGTTATGAACAGTCTAGAAAAAGACTGTGGAACAGAATGATATCATCTCTTCCTGCTGTTTTGGAGATAGCATTGTGTACCACCTCCCTATGGCAATAAAAAATGTAAATGCTAAATTTCTTACTGAGACAAGCTAGAAACTCTGTTGGATTTGTACTTCCTGTCTTTGATTTGCTTCCCTGCGTAGGACGCTTTATTTCATCCGATGCCTACCCCTCCGCCTTTCCTACGATGTTAATGTATCATTTTATGCTCACCCGGGAGACGCTATCCGTTGTATGCAAAAGCAATTCCTGCATTGCTAAGCTATTTGGAAGGTTGTCGTAATGCTCCATAAACTACAGAAATAGGAAGCTTTTCTTGTACAAATGTCCTCAGTTCATGGTTTTCTGTCTGTTTCTGGTGTTACATAATGACAAAAATGTGATGCCCAGAGACGGTAGGACATGGACTGCGGGTCCAGTTTCTGGGACTGTGCCATGTCTTAGTCCCTTTTAGGCTGTCAGTGCTAAGGGACCCTGTTACAGGTGCCGTGACTTTCTGAAGTTTTGCAGTGGGTTGTTTTTCCTTCAGATCTGTTGGGAAGAGTAACCTGCAATTGCTGCTCTTCAGGCAAACCGATCTGTAAACAAAGACGCTGCGGCAGAGGGGTGCTTTTCAGTAAAACCTAATGGGGGAGTTTATGTAACAAAACAAAAATAAATGGAAACATCACTTCTAAATTGAGCTGTTATTTCTCCTGCAGAGTAATTATTAATCAATAAACCTTCTATCTGACAGTGTCAGCGTGTGCTAAGTGCTTTGAGCTACCTTGCAGTCTGTTAGTAAACCAGCCTTCCAGAGAAAATGCTATTAACCCTAAACCATGATCACCTCTGCACATGTCTGAAAGCAGCATGGTCTCTTAGAACTTTTAATTCACCCGTGCGCTCGATGTTTTGCACTGATACGGTTTAATAGCATCACTTGGTGTTGTGGGGACTGTGCATCACTCAAGCCCTAGTAGCTGGACTATGTAGCATTTGGGCCAAAACAGGTTTCCAAACATTAGGTTAAAAGTCTTGCCAGTTGCTTATTTCTCCAATAACATGTTTCAGATGGATTCTAACGCTGCAGGGCAAGGCGAATGATTGCTACTAGAACAAGATGGGAATTGTACCGTTAAGCTATTTCATAGGTTACTTCTCTAAAAAAATAAATAGCACTGCTCTCTGAGGCATCCATTACTGGATACTGATGAAGACAGGGCAGGAGACAGGACATAGCTTTGATGCAAATAATAATTGTGCTGTTCCTGTGGAGCTATTTGCTCTGCTGTTAATGCACAAACAGAGGACAGTGCAAATCAAAACACAAACAATGTTGAAAAAGAAGTGTTTTCAACAAGGAGCAGTGAGATAGTGTAAGAAAGTTTTGGGTTTTTCGTGCAAACAACGTATTTCTTGAGATGCGCTTGGTCGTCTTTAAGAGGAGCTAGTTTTGGGGCTATTTACTGGATCCGTCACACTTCAACATTTTTCTTTTAACGTTTTGTTTTTAAAGTAGCAAAACTAAAACCTTGTTCCTTGGACTTTCACAGAATCACAGAATCCCTTTCTGGGATAAAAGTACTGTCTGAGGTATTTAAGCGCTGTCTGCAAACAGTATCCACCCTGAGGTACAGCAGAGTCTTGGAGCCTAAGTACTTGACCATGGAATAAATGGAAATACCTCCTTCTAAGGTCTTGCCTTTGGTCACATAAAAAGAGGAAGAAGCCAAACCAAAACATGAACTCCCTTTGAAGTAGTCATTTTTAAAGGCAACATGCCAGCATGGTTGCATCAAGAGACTTCAGAGACTGAGAACACCAACACTTTGTTTTTTATATCTCTGAAAACTGCAAGTATAGAAAAATTTTGTTGTTTCTCCTTCTGCATTTGTGGTGCTGTATTGCTGTATCATGGGACAAGTGTAAGGGGCTAATAACTTCCATCTCGCAACAGCTCAGTAGTGATTAGCGGAGGAGATTCTGGTGCAGATGCATCACGACTGAGGCTGCTTTATGCTGTTCAAATAACACATAGGAGTTTTAGAGAACTAGCTTGAATAGCAAACTTGGGAAATCATGGCGTGCGTTTGCTCTAAGTGGTCTTCTCCTCTCAGCCCAGGCTGGAGAGGTGGGTAGGAGCGTGCTGCGTTCCAGTAACTCATCAATAGCAGAACAGTCCCTTTGGGTGTACTATGAACTGGTGCAAGTTCAAATACTGCTGATGCATTTTGCCCTTTCTCTTCCTCCTGTGCACTCAGGAAAAAAAAAAAATGTAGCATAGCTGGAGCTCTAGGCCCCTATGTTTGTTGTAATTAGGAATTTTACAGGCATTTTCAAGGGAACTGAGAGAGACTGAATAGAAAGCACCTTGGGATCTCTCTCTGTTAGCAAAAAATAATCCAACCAGTATCAGAGGCAGTGTCTTCCAATTCAAAATGACATCTCATGCAAATCAATTTGTCACTGGCCCCAATTCTCTGCAATAGAAGACAGAACTTTTGTGAAACCTGATATTGATTTTTGCACTTATTGCTGGATTGTAAAGAAGCTCATCCTAAAGCCTGTTTGGAATTAATTGCAAAAATGGATGTCTTTTCGTAGAGCGAGTTCTTTGTACACATACTCCAGGGTGAATACAAAATACACGTTTGCACACAATCCCTCCCATGTCTTCTGCTGCAAAAATTCTGATTTCTAAAGTCTCCTTGAGAGCAGATGTGGGGAGCAGAAATATTTTTGTAGCTCTGGGTGCTCTGGTGACTTAGAACATACAAGGTTCTCACTAGCGAATGGGCTGGGATTCTGTTCCTGGGTAGAGCAGTTCTGTGTTGGGTGCTGTGCCTCTGGCACCATGTTGGCAGAGGCCATGGTGCTGATGCAGCGTAAGCCAGGAGAAAAAGTCCTCTGTTCTTCAAGGTACCCCAGCCACCCAGCCTGAACAACGGGGCTGGCACTGACAGCAGCTGTCTTTTATCTTGGCATGGCTGTTTGTCGTGGGGCTTTGCAAACATACTGACATTGGCCAAGAGTTTGAATTTTCCGTGTGTGGTGTTTACATAGTTATGCTGGTGAACCTTTGTAGTCTAGACATGGCCTGAGCTGTGCTGTGATTTCAGGGAAGTTGCTGCTATTCTCTGGGAAGACTTAGTAGTAGCAATGCTATTAAATACTGTGGTAGGTATTATTTCTATGTAAAGTGCTCTGAGGTTTCTAAAAGCCCCTCCAGTTCTGCTTTGCAGTAAAATTTAATTGTGCTCTGAAGGCTCCTTGACTGCATTGGTTTATGTGTTGAGGCAAGCTGATATTGGCCAGACTTTTTAATTTTGGGGTAAGTGATGGCCTGAGTGCACTGTTGGTGGGAAAGGATTGTTGTCTTGTGCTCCAGAGAACATAGTGAAGAAAAACTAGCACCTCCTCAAACAACAGAAATTACAGAAGGACAGGTGAAATGAATAAACAGATGAAGTTATTTCAGTGCCTGTCATTTCCATTTCTCCAGCCTCTGAGGATTAAGGAATTTCAGATCACTTTTCAAGGCTGTAGCACTTGCATATGTAAGCACTATGTTTTTGTAGCTTGCTGTCCTATCTGCATAGTGCCTGACTTCTCTACAAATGTTTCAGTGGGTGCTTAATTTGACAGTTTTATTTATATATTGTCAGCCATTAGAAAATTAAACTCAAGAGGCTGACTAAAATGCATCCTGTCACGTAAAGGCACTTACAAGACAGGTCAGTTTTACTCCTGTCATATGAACTCCCATTAACCTGTGTTACAATTCCTGTTTTCATCCAGGAATAAATTTTGTCCATTCTGTTGACTCTGTGCGCAATTTCAGAGCATCAAATTACTCTGCAGCAGTAAAACCAAGAAAACCTTCCAGCTCTGAGAGAACGAAGACTGTTCTGTGTCATAACCAATGCTTGCCCTACAGAAGTTTTGAAATACTTCATGTCTTACCGAGTGTTTGAAACTCGACATTCTGTAAAATTATGCATTAAAATGATGACAGTGCTGTTCCCCAAACCACCTTACAAACATCTCTCATACTTAAAGGGATGCTTGGAAACATTAATTATTAAAGAGTCTGAGTAACTGTTTTTTCTACTCGCAGCATGAAACAGTTCAAATATATTAAAAATTGATTTTTTTGTGATGGTGGTGTTTGACTAAAACACAACAGCCCTGCAGTTGGGTTATGCAGATATGCTGTGAAATCAGGTTGGTCTTCACTTTGACAGAATTTTATCACTTGGGGAAGGTGTTTTAGAGCCAGGAGAGCATGCATGTGGTCTTTCATTTTCTTTTGAAAACAGTTCAGAGGGAGAAAGAAAGGGAAGGTCCTTCTACCCTTTGCACTGCTGTTCAAGGGTTATGTAAATATATCCCTGTCCCGTTCCCCCAGGCTGATTGGGAGGTACAAGGTGGCTGCCCTCATGCTTTTTTTCACTTTTTATTCTCTGTATAGGTCTTGGATTTTTTTCCTTCTAAATCTATAACAATAGATATGCAAGCCTTACTGAAGAGGTGCTCTGCCTTGGAGTTTGTGGAAAATCTAGAGCTTCAGAGGAAGAGAAAGCATTAAATTTGAATTATATCCACAGTCACCTCCTTTACTGTTGAAGTTTAGCAACAATCAGCAGCCACTGAGGAAGCCAACATGTTGTGTTTAATCAGAGGACTAAGCCATGTGATCTGTTGACTTGCTTTGAGTTCTGTTTTTACTAAACATCTTTTATGTAAAACACTTCATTCCTCCGTATCTGAGTTGCGTAGGTTAAAACATCCTATTTCTGAAATTTTATAGAACTGTTGATGTCCTGTGAGTGACACAACATCGTGTAGATCAAATTCTGTCTTAAGAAGTGAGTAAACCTCTAGATTCTTTATGAAGTAAAGAATAAGTGACTCTGAACTATCTGATTTGGCTTACCAGAGTTCTGTTCTTCTCTTGCAGGCATCATGCTGCTTGAAGTATTCCTGGTTCTGGGGGCAGTCATCATCTACTTCTTACTTTCTAAGAAGAAAGAAGAGACATTATCCTTCAAAGAGGGATGGTGGGGCAAGGGACAAAAGCCTGACACTGTAGAAGATACAACTATTTGGCCATTTAAGGTGGAAACTACGGAAGAAGAGCTGAGCGTAAGCAAATCTCTGTACTGGGGAGAGAGAAGTATGAAATGGCCAAATAAATGCAAAACTTGTTTGAAAGTAATTTTTAAATTGAACCAATAGTTACACTTATGAGAATGAGCAATGATGTCCAGGACTTGGGGGAAGGGATTTTTCAGTACTTCAGAAGATAGGTATGGATAGGCAGATTTCATATCCTGCTATACAGTTTTGTTCTCAGCTGGCTATTGCAAGATTGCTAGTAAATAAACCTACTCTGTAAAGCCTGCAAAACATATTACAGATTACTCAACTCTGTGTTCCTGTTTGTGCACCTTCCTCACTTGATTTGTGTAGGCCAGAATAAGAACAATGTCTTTTTTTATTTTTCCTTTCAAAAGCAATTACGAATATCTCATTTTCTTGACTGCTTTATGTTTGCAGCTGTGTTGGATGCGGATTCCTTGTAATTAATGATCTACTTTGGTCTACACTAATACCACAGTGATAATTACCACAAACACATATGTTGCCGAGTTTGTCAGGTAGCAAGGTTTTGATCGTGTGTGAGTCAGGGACTGCACAATTTCGTAGATCTGTGTAGAGTAGTAGTTCAAGCAGTACTCATGGGATTGCTCATATTATTCATTTATAATGGATTCCTATTTTCTCAGTAAGGCTTGGGTTTTTTAACACTGTGTTTGTCCTCCTTAGTAATATCAATGGACATTGATGTCCAATATGTTTTCCCTTTATACTGCAGACACAAAGCTAGATAATTTCTAACTTACAGATGTTTCTGAAACGTGCAATTCTGTATTATGACAGCTATTGCAACATAATCCATTGGTAGAAAACTGTTTCTAAATAATTTTTTACATAAACTAGGAGTTAAAGTTATGCTAGCATACATTACTAAAACATTTTTAAATGGTGTTGAGCATGGACAGAAAGCATGTATGTAAAGACATGTTAAAAACTTCATTTAAAAATCCATGCTTTCTGTACACATGCTAAATGCCAAAACCAGTGCTGACATACTAACATCTTGCCTAGACTGAGACTGCCGGTGCAGCGTGAGGCATGAGCCAGTGCATACACCTAACTCAGAATGAGAGCTACCTCTGTCACTATCTTTGAAAATCCTGTACAGATTTAAATCCCACAGAGGTTTGGGCAGGGTTAGATTTCTAGACCTGCCTTCCACCCTCAACTATTCTGTGCTTCTGTTTTCAGTAGGAAGGGGATCTTGGCTCTCCTTCCCTGCTGAGTGATTTTTGGACTGAATTTGCAGTATTGTTGGCATCCCCTGTAACCTTGAAAGTGCAGTAGGAAGGTCACTTTGTTATTCTACATTGGGAAACTTTCACTCTAGTCTACTTTCACGAACTTTGTTGCTGTGCGAAATGCCTTGGTGTTTACATCCAGCCCTGTGGTCTCGGAAGGACAGTAAAAGGTTTGGGCCAGATCCATGCACTGCTTGTGAGGTTGGGCTCGCAGGTAACCTGGGGAGCAAAGCACCGTGGAAAGGCCACAAGACTTAAACTGCGAAACTGCGAAGCCACAGTGCTGTCAGAAGAGTGTATTATTATCAGCCTGGCAAACAGGTTAGCCAGTCCTGCAAAACAAAGACAGAGAGTGTTAAGGACAGCTGTAAATAGGAAGGAGGCCACCTGGAGGAGAAGGAATTGGAACAGCTGACAGACCATCAGCAAAATGCTCAGGCATCATTAGAGATGTTATTTTCATTCCTGTTCTCCTTTCATTTGGGAATAACTAGAAACCATGTACAGCAGAGCACAAGATGGCAGACATAAGTGTTTTTAATGTCTGTTCTTTCTTTTTCCCTATAGGACTTATTTAGGAGACTTGACCAGGCTCGATTTACTGAGCCACTGGAGGACAGTTGCTTCAATTATGGGACTAACTCGGTGTATCTCAGGAAGGTTGTCTCCTACTGGAAAAACCAGTTCAACTGGAAGAAACAAGTTGAAGTCCTCAACAAGTACCCACAATTCAAAACTAAGATTCAAGGTTTGTGGCTTTTTCTCTTAAAAAAATAAACAGTAACACATGATCTTGTCTGCAAGAGATCTCACTGGTAAGAATGCTATGGCTGTGTTCCATGGGCCTTCCCTCGCTGCCTGCCATGGTGTGGATCATTGGCACCGCTGCTGATGCAGCCAGAAACTCCTTCATCGTAACTGAAGCCTTTAGGACAAGGAATGACAAATGGAATTCGCTTGCGCATGGATGGGTTGTCAGCTGATGTTAACGGGAGCCAAGCACAGGCATTTGGAAACAGAACTGGATCTTAAGATGTACACATGTTCCCTGACTTGCATGCAGTCATGCAAAAAACACCCACAGATGCCTCCTCTTGCTCCATGTAGTTCCCCAGCTGCTGCTGTCAGGGTGATGGCATCAGTCTGGCGGCCCTCCTCAGCTGGGCCTGCTGGCTGTTCAGGTTGTCCTGCTTGGCAGGGCAGATGCGCTCTCCTGCACCACTTCAAGCATTCCTAGGCCTGGAAACGCAGAATGCCTTTCCCTTGGGGTTGCTGCACTGACGGGCGTGAGTGAATGGTTTGTCTTTTCATTCAAAACACAGACACCTTTTGAAAGAGGCCATTCAGCCAAGGTCTGCTGGTGCTGGAGCTTGATCAGACTGGAGGTTTTCAGTGTTTGTATTAGGGTTGTGCGTGGGTCATTTGGGGGTACAGTTGTGGATTTAGAGCACAGCAGGCAATTGTCTCACATGATGGCAAAATTCAAGTTTGAGATTCTGCATTTTTACTTGCACCCGTAATTGTACATTATTTCAATTGGGGCGGTTCACCATAATATTTAAAATGGATTTGGGACAATAAATGGCTGTTACATAGTGCTTAGAACATAAAGATTTTATTCAAGTGTATAAAACCTGGTTCACGCTGAAAAAGCTATAAGCAAAAAAGTCTTCACTTAGAACAAACAAAAAAAAAAGATGTATCGTCTGAGATAAGAAAGGGAAAAGAAGCTAAAGACAATGCATTATGCATGGCAATAGAAATTTCAACACTAGGAATGATTACAGAGATGAGCCATGAAAAGACAAGGTCAGACATGCCGTATATCAGATTCCTAGCTTCTGTCATCACCTGAACGTTTTTCAGAGCATACAGAAATCCACGGAATTGTCAAGGATGGGGAAATCTCGGTCAACGAAACAGGGTGGGATTGCAGGTGAGCTGGAGTTGATGTGAGCAAAATGGGCTTAAATACATCAAGAATTGAGGCATTCAGGCTGTACTAAGAGCAAATTATTGTTTCCTGGAAAGCAAAGCCCTGAATGGGTTTGAGGAAAAGCAATTCACCTGCAGCAACTAGCGCAACGCTGTGTGAAGCCTACTGCTTACATATTGTAAGGATCACAAAGGAAACAGGACTGCAATTTTTACCTTTTTACTTAACAGTGAGGAGACTGGTCCTAGAACATAGTTTCCTGTTTTGGTTCACACTTAAGAGATACTGAAAGCATTGGACAAAAGGTAGAGAAGAACTACAAAATCGAACCCTTTAACTCTCTTTCAGCAAGGCGAGTTTTCAGATCCTTGATTCAGCGTGATTGGTTTGTCTGCAGTTAAGATGTGTGACTTGATTACAGGAGGTCTCCACAGAGAGAGAATACTTACTGAGGGCTTTTTGAATTCCTTCGCTGTATCCTTAGGGTCAGTGGCTGGAGACAGAAGCCAGCCATGGTCAAATGGAATGGAAGGCATGCACAAAACAAGGAAAGTGATTAACACCCCCAAACAAACAGCTGCTAGTTATGATGGATTCACTGTCTCTTGATGCCTTCAAGTTGCAATTGTATGTCTTTTGGGAAGAAAAGTCTGAAGCCTATCTAGTGCCATGTGGGGACATTTGGGGAAAATTTAAGGGCACTGGGACTAAATGATGTAATCGTCTCTTCTGCCTTTAAGCTGTGTGAGTCACTGTTACTGTTAGTAGATTGCTTCACTTCTATGTCTTAATTTGCCAATTTATTTTAAAACAGAAATACGCCGACCTCATTTGACTGCTGTGCTGCTTAATTGCCCATTATAAAGTACTTTAAGGTTCTTGGATAAATGGATCCAGAGAAGTGCAGTGTGTTTGCATGCTCACCAGAAAGACACTTCAGAAAAGATTTATTCATAATCTGTTCTGTGATTAGTTTGTGTCATGGTAAATTTGGGCATGTTAATTAATTATTTTATTTTTACAGGCATTGATATCCATTTTGTTCACGTAAAGCCTCCTCATTTGCCTGAAGGCCAGTCTGCAAAGCCATTATTAATGGTTCATGGTTGGCCTGGCTCATTTTACGAGTTTTACAAAATCATCCCTCTCCTGACGGATCCTGCCAGCCACGGCCTCAGCAGCGAACACATTTTTGAAGTCATTTGCCCATCTATCCCTGGTTATGGTTTCTCAGAAGCACCCCACAAAAAAGGTATGATGTGTGAGAAGAAACTGAACTAACACGAGCCTAGTCTCACAGCGAGATAGCCCCTGCTATCAGAACAGTAACTCCTGGCTCTTCTTGTTTTCCCAGTCTGGAAACAAAGATCCTCTGTGTCACGTGGGAGGAGGGAGATGATCATGTCACCTGAAGTCACGCTCTTGATTAGTTTCAGGAGCAATGTATAGATAACTTACAAAGGACTATAAAAAAGTTATGAAGTGACAACTCACGAATTGTAATTGAGTCAATGAATTGTGTGGGGGTGAGCAGGAGGAATAAACTTGTTACTGTTCCTCTTGGGTGTTTTGAATCCATATTCAACAGCCTTATACAGGCAGGTGAGAAGCAACAGTTGAAACAAATAATTTCATGTCTCTACATGGTAGATTGCAGCCAAATACCTGCTTGTTCAGCTTGTGCTCTGAATTATACAAACAGAAGCTGCAACAGATTGGAGCAAGGTAGTATTTAAAGTGATACTGAATTTAGTATTTAATTATGTTTGCAGGTGAATGATCTGGGGAAGACTGGTTTTGCTTTTCTTCCCTGGTTATGATTTATGTGATCAGCATGTGGAGAGGTGCATTGCCAGTGGAAACTTAAAGTTTCCAACTATCATTAAGATGAGATTATGCTTGCAGTAGACAAAATGGAAACACGCTCCCTGGGCAGTGCTCAGTGCCTCTGATGGGGCTCAGCTGGAGTATGACCACAGTTCAGAGGGAGTCTGGCAACCCCTCAGTGGGGCAAGTGCGTGGGCAGCTGGTGGGGTGAGGAGAACACTAGTCTGCAACGAAGGCTTGGCTTTCTCCTCACAGTTTCTGCTTGTTCTCTAGAGCTTGCGTGGATGATGTGACAAGGGCTTCCAGACAGTCTGTCAGACGGGCAAGGAAAATATACTTTTAGCTTTTTAGGAACTTGAACTTGCCTTTATGGGGAGAAGAAATGCTGCACAGTCAGAAGTGTAGCTGGGATTAATACAACAGTGTTCTTTTTTCTTAACGCAGACTTTAATTCTGTAAGTGCCGCTTCTATTTTTTATGAATTGATGCTCAGACTGGGATTCAACGAGTTCTACGCACAAGGTGGTGACTGGGGCTGGCTCATCTGCACCAATCTGGCCCAGATAGCACCCAAGTGAGTACCCCTTTGGTACAGTGCTGCGTGATTGGCGCACAAAGCTGTTTTATTCTTTGAATAGTTATTTCTCGTGCACTTGAGAGTTCCTGTCAAGTCCTCATGTGAGCACTGTGTAGTTTCTCCCCTCAGTTCTCAGTGCTAAGCAGTGATCCAAAATTACATGCCTCGGTTTATACTGTATACCTGTTCTTTCAGTTGTGTGGTGGTTTTGTAATGGCCCCACTGGTGTCTGGAGTGGGATAAGTACTTGTAACACAGGGAGGATTTGTGGCTTACTGCCCAGGAGCATGTGCTGATTACTGACATTTGCCCCTTTGACTTGTAATTTCCATGTGAAAAGCCACACTGCAAAATACAGCTAAGGTCGTGATGTATTTAGCAGGTCAGAATTTAAGCAGGTCCATTTTTTAAATAATGTTTTAAATATAACAATTTTGAATGATGTTTTAGTTTTGTTAATTTGTGGGGGCTTTTTCTGTTTTTATTTTTAGCCATGTGAAAGGCCTCCATTTAAATCTAGCCACAGTTACGAACATGGGATTCGTTCATCTGCTCTCCATTCTGCTGGGCCGCTATCTTCCAGGGCTCTTCGGCTTTCAGGATGAAGATGTTAGGCGGATGTTTCCCTTCTTGAAAAAAGGGCTCTACAAGATCTTGGTGGAGTCTGGCTACGCTCACATACAGGCTACAAAACCTGATACTGTTGGTAAAACAAACAAAAAACCTTTTTGAGCTCAGAATACTTTGCTCTTCATTTGAGGTATACTTTCACAGAAATAAACCGTACTGCTTAAAATATGCAGAAAATAATTTTTTTCAGGGAAGCTGAAGTAGCAAGGTTATAGGTTCTAAAAGGTGGGGTCCTTTTCTGTATTCAAGCCAGAAGAGGTTATATATGGGTATGCAGCATTATGCTCACTTTTGCATTGAGAAAGGGTAAATCTGCACATCAAAACTGAGCATGCACCAAGTGCCACTGACCTCATTTTCAGTGTTCATAAATAAAATAGCTTATTTAATACTTTTCCACTTCTTCTATCACTGGGGACTGTAATTCTATTTCAAACGCAGCTATGCTGAGAGCAAAAGAGAGTTTCTTCCCAGAGAATGGATCACATTCAAATGATGTAAACTACAAGAAGCTTTTAGCTGTCTCAGCACACAATGTAGCTTGCTTATAGGCATAGGTAATGCCTGAAAAGTAAAATCAAATTTCATTTTCACTCATTGTTCTGAATCACTTGCAGACTTTCAAGGAAAAGAAAGTGTACCTGTGAGTGTTCTTTCTAGATGAGCTAGTCACTCAGATTGCTTAACTACTTTAAGTATCTGAGTATTAAGTGTTTCTATTTTAAAAACATCTTTTGTAACTGAGTTGGACAACTGTGTTGAGAATACTGAATATATTTTAGTTTAGTGCAGCAGCAATTCACTTGCAGATTATATTAAAAACATAGCTAATGAAACTTAATGGTTTTCCATAAGCTTACCTACAGAAGCAGGTATATTCTTCAGATGTGTAGGCAAAATGGTAATTTTCTGGATTTTAAATAATTTTGCTTCCTTTGAGTTTTCGTTTCTATAAATTACTAGTTTCTTATTCCTTTTGTGCTGTAAGAAAAGATGGGGAAGTGGGTAGCTGAAAGATGCCTAGCCGTGCTCCTTCTGCTGTGGTTTTCTGGCTGATTCTTGCCCGTACCGGTAACGCGTGGTTGGTCGGAGCAGACTGCGCAGACCAGGAACCAGCAGCCAGTTCATGTTTTGGGAGCTGGAGCCGGAGCATTCCTGCAGTTCTGAGGATAAAGAAGAGAGGAACGTGGCTGGTTCCGGTAGGGAATAAAACGCTGAAGAAGGGAGTGTAAGGTAGTTGGAAGCAGCACGGCCATGGAGGCTACCACAGTCTTCCTGAGACCGTTGGTCGTACAGGGCTACCTTGCAAGCTATCCTAAGCAAGGAAGTTGTCTCTGGCTCTTGATACAGAGATAGATTTTATATATATATGTACACACTGTGCTTGCTAATGCTCTTGATTGCTTCAGAGCTGGCTTTGGATCAAACAGGCTTGCATGGATTTGATTTTACACTTAGTCTTTGGGAAACGCATGGAGCGTGGGTTCACTTTCAAATGACTAAAGCAGGCAGTGCTTGTATTCAGAGTACTGTTAGGATCGATGTCAGTTTTTCCTGTATGTAAACTGATGTACTCTTCTTTGTTCACAGTCAGTATATGACGACAGGCTGTTGCTTGTCTAGCTTTGCAGATCTGGAAAGCATGCTCAGTAAAACTTTTTCAAACATTTGGTATTTCAGTTATCAATGTTTAAATAGCAATTACTGATGAAACTGTGCTAGCTGTGGTGTTGAGCATCTTTCAGGAAGGTTGGGTTGCATGGGTAGAACTTCAAATATATTGCTGTTCCTCAGGAAAAGCTTTTTCTAAGTTTTTTTTCTGAGCAGCTGGGAGAGTTTATGGTCCCTGTATTTCATAGTACTAGGATGTAGCAGCAAAGTCCCAGGTGCAGGTGTGTTTTTTCTGTCCAAGCAAAACAAACTATTAAAAGTATATTAAGCCTTGTTCTGCATGAAGGCTGTTGGCTATTGCTAATTCAGAGGACAGACCTTTTAGTAAAGCCTTGCTCTTCCTTAATGACTTTCTAATAATCCTTAAAGCGTTTTTGCTGTTAGATAAAGGTGCAAATTCTCCTGGTCATGTGTAGGGATGTGGGTTTGGCCCTGTAATTCTGTTTAATACATGACAACTTCCAGGTTAACGGAAGCAAACCCTATTTGGCACACAGAGCTTAATCTTATTAGTTTACAAGAAAAAAAAAAAGCCCGCAGAAATCCAATATTGTTACATCAGTTCAAAAAACATACAGTGTGAGCTAACGTAGAGCCTGTTGCAGACACTAGCAGTCTATGATTCAACAATAAATGGCTTTAACTTGTTTTACTATTTTATTTATTTATTTAAGAACACAGCTGCTGGAACAGCTTTGTAAAGTTATCTATCTACCCTGTATTATAATGGGCAGCTTCTGTAACAGTCTTGAGTTCAGTAATCAGATATCACAATTGTTAAATTTTCCTCCTCCTTTTCAGGCTGTGGTTTGAATGACTCTCCTGTAGGACTGGCCGCATACATCTTGGAGAAGTTTTCTACATGGACTGATCTGGAATTCCGCAATTTAGAGGATGGAGGACTAGAGAGGTAAGCATTTCCTCTTCTGCCATTTTGGGTGAGGTGGCTAAGCCCAGAGCCATAGCTAAAGAAGTTTGTCTGAACTGATCACCTCGCATCTCCTAGGGAGCCTGTAGTGATGATAAATGGTGCAGTGCTGTGCTACAGCACGCAAAGAAGCAAGTGGGCCGTGAAGGCTGATGTACTCCTTCCCAGTCTGATCTCCTAGAAGACAGAGGCACCCTGCAACTTCTGGGGATTAAAAACTGACTTAGGTGGAAGAATCTCATTAGGACAGAAAACCACAAGTTTAAGCCACATTAAGATGCTGGGAAACAGAACTCATGATTCGTTTTAATACTAATACTTAACTCTCTATGAAACAGATCAGTATTGCTTCATCTACGTATGATTTGCTAATAAAGCATTGTTCTTAGTGTGTGGCAGAAATCTGAGATGATGTCGCCTTCAAAAACTACTGAGGTACCTGGCAGGAGTGGAGCAAAGGGACATGTTATAACAAGGTCCAGTGACAATGGATTTGAACAGAATGTTTGCACTGCGTACAGCTAATAATTGGATATGAAACATGCACTGTTTGCAGCACATGTTGATGTGACGACTCTGTTGAACGCTCATGGTAGTATTTCAAATTATGAATAATAAACAGCGCAAGCTGTTCCGTGTGCTCTTCTGCTCCTACCCTCCCAGTCCATGGACAGTACAGACAGCTGTGCTGCAGCATAAGGTGCTTGCTGGAGTCTGCCCTCCGCGCAGGAGTTAAAAACCTCACTTCGCAGTTTGTGTCTGAAAGCCTTTAACGTGCTTACTTGGCCACTGACAGAGGGAGGGGGAGTAACATGCTTTACCTCTCAACTCTTTTCTTAACCAAGTTAACTGCTTTTTCCTGTAACTTTTTTTCTTAAAACCAAACCAAAGTCAAGTCCCTGCTAAAGCAATGCAAAATGGCATTCAGTTCTAACTAAGCGATCTCTGGACTTACCTATTCAGGAAGTTTAGCCTGGATGATCTGCTCACCAATGTCATGATCTACTGGGTGTCAGGCTGTATAGTCTCCTCAATGCGTTTCTACAAAGAAAATATGAAGAAGGGGATAGGTACACAGAAACATGAAAGGTAAGCGGGTTTTTTTCTTCAAGTATTTTGCCCTGAACTTAATTTTATAGTTGCAGACAGGTTGCTTATGTCTTAATAGCTGCTGCAAGTTTCTGAATGCTGAGGAAAAGCAATGCCATATCACAGTGTTCCTCTGCAGGACAAGTCTGTTAGTTGACGTTCTGTGTTGTGCTTGGAAAACATGGTGATTGGGTAAGAGTCCTGAACCATCAGGCAGGAGATCGGACTGGAGGCACTGCCTGAGGACCTCCGTTCATGGTGTGCCCGACTAGGGAAAAGCATGCGCAAGCACTTCCAGATTTTACTTTAGTTACCAAATTTAGCCTGTGACCAAGCCAAATAATTTATTTGTTTTGTAGTTCTGGTACTTTTGTGGACACACTTTGCCTATTTCTGCAAAAGATTTAAGTCCTACCTTCGGAAGCAACTTCAGTATACTGACAAACTGCATCATTTGAAAGTCATTAAGACTGATGTTCCTGCTGCGCAGGCACTTAAGACAGCAGCTTGGTTGCATCTACTTGTGTCAGCTTGACTAATAGTGAAGGCTTAAACCTGCCCTGAGGTATTTGCAACCACAGTTCACTGCTATGGTATTTATTTAGCTGTGAAATGATGCTCCCAGGAAGCTGACTCAGTTCTCAAAGCTGCTGTGGCTACACTGTGGGCAGTATCCTGCTCCAGTTCAGCCCACAGGAGCTTCTAGGTACCTAGAGGAAAGAGTCTCAAAGTCCTACATAAAATTAGGCACCCTGTTTTCAGACTTCCAGTGGGGATGTGCCCAACAATATTTGTATCTAAATTTTAATGTCTGTCACTTCTGACAATGCAGCTTATGTGTGTGGGATATTTAAATCTAGAAAATGTTGCTTTAACAAGTGTGGGTCATTCTACTTTCTAAGATGCTTTTCCCTCAAATCCAGTCGCTTCCCTGCACTTCACTAATGTGCCAAATGTTCCATAGAGTATGTCTGTGCCAGTTAAAAGCAAGAGCTACTTTACAGGGTGAAGTCTCACGTTCAGAAATGCTTCCTCTGAACTAGTCTAGATTTACTCTCTGTTATTCCTCCCTTCTCCTCCCCCTTTGCAGCAGTTCAAGACAATTCTTCCCCTGCCTATCCTCCAGTTGTCCCGACAGCCTCAACATGTTGGAGTTGTGATTGTCACTGTAAATCTCTCTCCAGCCCTTGTCAAATTGTGTGCTTTGCCCTCAATACGCGACTCTTGAGCCCTGAAGGCCGCCTGAGGAAACTCGATACTCACCACCTCCTAGGGCTTTCTTCTCAGTTTCCATGCTTCTAACTCTAATGCCCTGGATCCCTTCCAAAATGCCTTAATATCAATGCATGCAAAAATTAGATTTTTAGATTTTTTTGTTTTGTTTTTCCCCCAGGAATGGGAGTGTTCTTGAATGTTCAAATTTAGGATCTGGAAGTCAAATTTTAATTGCCTAACACCAGTGTGCCCAACTGCTACATTTCTTGCCAAGTTAAGAGTTTGAAAGATAAAAATTATTCTCCCTCCTCTCAGGCTCACAGTACAAGTACCTACTGGCATTGCCTCCTTCCCTAATGAAGTCGCACACACACCCCAGGCTTGGGCCCAGAAGAAATACACCAACATCGTTTCCTTCCGTTTCATGCCTCGAGGTGGCCACTTCGCAGCATTGGAGGAACCTGAACTTCTTGCTGAAGATATTCTGCAATTTGTTGGGAAAGTAGAGAAAGAGCAACTTTGGAGAAAGAAAGGAGAGTAACTCCCTTAACGCCCAGCGGGGTAATTGCTTATAGCTTAGCACATGTACTTACTAAGTCTACTGTAATCCATGTAATTAGATTTTACTCTTGACCAGCTGTGAAAGGACAGCAAGCAAAACACAGTATATCTCACTGAGCTATTGCCGTGGGCACCTACTGATTTTGGGGTGGGTTTCTTTGTTCAGCTAGGCTAAGAAGGTAGCGTGAAGATTACTCGATTATTTTCTCCCTCAAGCACAAACTTCTAAAGTCTGTTCTGCATTATTAGTGACTCTTGCTTTGAGATTGAAAAATAGACCTTACACCTAATAACAATTAAACTGTTATTAGTTATGTTATGAAAGGCTTTTTTTCATGGCAGCAGTAAAACTGGAGTTGGTGTAGGTGTGAGGTTCCTCCCATGAAGAACGGGGAAGAGCCTAGCAAGACCTAACTTGCATGAGTGCATTGGTTAATCAGCATCGATGATCTACAGTGCCTTTGCAGGAGCCAGCTGGCTACTGCTGGCTGCCTTTCTCTTCCAGCCTGGGCTGTTCAGCAGCTTCCTGGCTGTGAGGAAGCTCCGCTCCCCTGTGCCAGGCTCCTGGGACAGCAGCCTGGGAGGAGCAGCTGCAACACGCGGGCGCCTGGAGCTCCGACCAGACGGAGGGGCTGGGTGGGAGGAATTACAGCCAAGCTACCTCTGCACTAAACTTGTACTCGCAACTGAAAAAAAAAAAAAAAAAAAAAAAAGAAAAAAAAAATCACACCCTGGGATAGGTTCAGGACACGGTGGCTTTGCACTGCTTCTGCAGGGTACTGTAAGTGCCTTTAGTAAAGAATAAAAACTTTACTAATTCAAAATTAAAAGAAACTTGCATTAAAATTTTGAATAATACCCATGTGTGTCCTTTAAATCTTTTAATATCTAAGATTTTGCTTGGTGACAGCAAAGAGGAGGATCAATTCTGAACCTGTCGGTTCTGTACTGCATCTCTTTCAAAGGTCAAATTGAAGGCAAACTGCTCAAAGAGAATTGTTTTTGCCAGTAACAGTCCCTAGTGCGTGCAGCTGAGCTTCAAACACTCTCAAACTGTATCCAGATGACCAATTTCAGTAGGGTTTTGTTCTCCAGTTGCTTCTGATGTACTCCCCTACCCCTGCAAGCACAGGGAAATACAATCCACCAGTAACACTTGCATGGATTAGTATTACTTGACAATATTCATTGAAATGGAAGCTGTTAAGTAACAGCCATTCCAGCAGAGCCCTGCTCCGTCCCGCAGGGCTCTCGGCTCCAGCGTACCAACAAGCTTGTTTCACACGTCAACACTTGAACCTTGGTGCTCGAAGCCACCTGACATTCCACGGCAGGAAAGCGTCAGGGCAGACGTGTTGTGACAGGGCTTGGATCAGTTTTCGGAGCAGAGCCGAGCTCTCTCAGCTGTTCTTCCCCTGCCTTCTGTGCTTCTGCACCTGGGCACCAGTGGGGGAAGGCACAGGAGCTCTCGCGTCTCCCTACAAGAGGTGACAGCAGTGCTGCCTGAGACCTTCAAGCTGTACTTGAATTCTTTAAGACAGCAAACTGCTTCCAGATTAGTAGTGAGCGCTGATTCCACATTTACTTGTAAGTGCTTTCATTAGTCAAAATTTGTGTTCTCATTCACAAAATACTGTGTGGTTCAGGCCAGTGCATTTTGAATAGACAGGAAGAAAATACAGAATCATTCACTTTGTCTAAAACAGACTCTTCTCAGAGAGGACCATCCCCAAACTTGTTTCAGGTTCAGTATATTTAGAAAAGGTTGCTTATTCTGGAGGAACTGGCTCACCTCTTCCACGACACAGGCCTGTTCACAGGCACCTCTCCGTGCTCCGTCTCGCACAAGCCTTGATCTTTGCCCCTTTGTTTTTGCCTTACTTCTATCCCCTGCGTGGCCTTGTATTTCACAGCTGGAGATCATCCTCCTTCCTTCTTAGTGCCCAGGCAGACATCTGCTGTGGTGCTAGGGAGCACGGCCACTGTTGTCACCGAATGCCTCCCCAGGGACAGCTCTGTCACCACATAGAGTGAGGGGGAAGGCAGCTTGCTACACGATACCTGCCAAACCGATTTTCAGCCGCGAGTAGAAGACTGGAAGCGTTTTCTGTCTCCCTTCTGGAGCAGATCTGCTGGAAGGGGCCCAGCCTCGACGCAAGGAGGCACATCAGGGCTGCGGGTTGTGATCTGACATTACAGCAGCTCACCCAGCTCAGTCACCAGTCAGAGCTGGACCAAAAAACAACCGCCTATAGAACCTTTCTATTTTTAAATACGCCTCGCAGTGCTCAGCAACCTGAGGCAGTGATAACGAACGCAGGCAGTAAGCGAGCGCGTCCTCGCTCTGCTCTGCACGCCAGGTAAGTGCGCTTCAGCTGACTACGAACACCAGCTGTCCACATTGTCAGTTTTACTTGGTATAGAAGGCAGGCACCGAGACACCAAATCCCACACAAAGATGGGTTTGATTAGCTACTGTCTGAAAGAAAAAAAATCTGGACATAAAAGGTGTAGACTTTAGAAGCTTAAAAATTGTAATTAAATGCCTGTTATATAGCAAAGGTTGTTTTGAATTCTGATGTCACTCTTCCCAAACCTCATGCCCACAGCTGTCAGCAGTTCATCCCCTACTCACCTACGCTTACCTGCAAAGATTCAGTGACATACTATGACAGTCTGAGAGAGTGTAAAATTCAGCTGTGTGCCCGCTGTAAAGCCTGCCATCAGCTCCCCTCGCCTGTTTCAAAATAATCACCTGGTTTTACTGATAGGCAGCCAGCCCTGCTGCCTGTGGCGCAAGCTTTAGTGCTAACGAAGTGTTGGTGGGCTCGCGGTCGTATCCTCGTCTCTTCCTGTGGGGAGCAGCTCTCCCATGAGCCCAAGATGCGGGTCAGACGGCCCCTGGGGCGAGCCCAGCCGCACTCCCGATGACAGACACGCTCTGGGACTGGCTGGGGGGCAGTTGCGTGGTATGGCACTGCAGCCAGCAGCGCCAAAGTCCGTCAGAGAACCAGAAATAGTTTGAACATTTCTGCTAGCAAGTAACTGCACATCAGATTATTGCAGCAGTGACAAGCGGTAAGAAAGGCCTCCCCGCTCTTATACTTGTCCTTACTTAAGTGAGCCAGCCGAGTGCCTGCAGCTGGGACAGTAAGGGTCCTCCGAGAAGGCGAAACGTGCTGCCCTTGGGTGGGCCGAGCTGTTTCTCGGGAATAAGGCTCTAGGAAAAAGCAGCTACAGCCTTCAGCAGAACCCAAAACCTGGTGACGCTTCCATGCTCAAAACATTTTGTTTTGCTCCAGAGCCATTTCTTGGTGAAGCTTCCGTTTCTGGACTAAAGTTGCCCCAAAGTCTCTGCCCAAAGCAACCGCTGTCCTAAAAGCCATTCCTCCGCAAGTTGCTCCAAAAACATGCGTCCATCCCACACTGAAACCAGAAGCAGCTGACCTAAACCCTGCTGTTTAATTAGCTAGTGACAGCCCACGAAGAGGCTGGGTAAGAGGTTCAGAACCACGGAGATGCCACTGAACATAAACAAAACTTACACTCTGCCCCTCCCCCTCCAAAGCGCTTTGGGAAGGACCTGCTGCTGGTGGGGAAAAACACTAGCAAGGTCGTCATTTTCTCATCCAGGCAAACTAAGTCCCGTTACAACTAAATCTGACTTCTGATTTTTAAACCACAAAGCGTAACAGTCCTGAAGAATCCAAGCCACTACATGCGGCCTTTGGTCATCTTCTACAACAAGACAAGACTTCACGTACTTTAAACAAAGAAGTCGGGCATTACTCAGATCATGAATGAAAAAAACCAGAATAGAAATCACACTTCCATACTACCAAAGGAAATTAAATCGTGATTTAGTGAAAAGCAGAATCTGTTAAGCTTAGCATCACCGTTAGATCCAGATCCATAAGGGGCACTACTCCTCACCACCGAGCCCGCAAGAACAGCCTGGGGGCAGGGACTGACTGGTTCCAGACAGTCAATCAAACATACGCTGTTTCACAGCAGGCACAATACATAATGTGCATGAAATGAAGACACATTTTTGTCTGAAAAGAGAATGGAAAGATCCTTCTGCATACTGTGGGCAGAGATAAGGAATAAATCCATACTGATTTCAGGGTAGCTTATTCTAAAACACTGAGAAATGATGCCGCTTGTTTTAGTGGCTGCAACAGCACTTTAAGGAACACAACTCACACTAAAACCGTCTTGCTTAGGATTAGTTTTCTTTCATGGAAGAAATACCCTGTGCAGCGCCAGACAGCCCTGATGGTGTTGTGCCAATGCTGCCAGAAGAATTAGCCCCATTACAATCGTCAGTTGTCTTCTGCAGAGCAGTATTTATAAACAGATCTGCGCTGAGTGACAGCTCCTTCCCCACACTAGACGTAGTCCAAACCTCAGTCTTCAAAATACCTTCCTGACTGGATTTTAAGGTGTTAAGGAGGGCGCTCATGCTCTCTCTGTGCTTAATAACTGAATGTCTGCAGTTTTGAGGATAGGACGAAGGACGAATGAGATTTAAATGATGAGTTTCATCTTCTTAAATGAAAGATAATCCCCCTCTGCAGCAATGGTTCAGACCACTGCCGACAGTCCCGCGCGCCTTTGGACTGTGGCCAGCGCTGCCGGGTAGGATCTGACCTCTGCTCAGAGCGCGCCTGCTCACCTTTCAACTCCCTCACGTGGAGCAAGGCTCCGAGCAGCTGTGTTTTCCAGCAGTTCTTCAGCTCTTTTGCAACCGAGCCTGCATTGTTGGGGTGGTCTTGTACACAAACACATCTGTATCTCTTGAGTTCTAGGAATTCTTGTACGGTCTCAAGGGAACTAAGGTCCACCCCTACATTTTTGGCTCAATGGCTTTTTTTTTTTTTTTTTTTTTGCATCCCCCAAGTCTTTTGTGGCTGATAAAGCTTTTTGCAGTGATCAGAAGGCATTCGTAATGTTTCATAGAAACCAGACAAGGAGGGATTAAGTAATATCTCACACAAGCTGAGCAGCAGAATCCATTGCAGAACACAGATATACTCAATTCTAACTTCACCACTATGTCTTTACCCTTTTGAAGTTAAGAAATAATCACTTAAATGATTCCTCTTAAAGGCACACAGCTGGTTTATTTCTCAATTTTTACTCATTTTTTCCCAGCAGATTTTGATTTCTGGTCTCAGAAGGGAATGAATTCTTCCTATTTTAGGAACAATTTTGAAGTTAAGTCAAATATAAAAGAATAAGAAAAGCCTACTCCATTCTCTAAAGCTAGAGCCCTGTCATAAAAAAAAAAAAAATTCAATGCCTGCATCCAAATTCCGGTACTTAGCAATTCTTTAAATCACCTGCTTTTTCCATTTTCCTCTGTGGAGATAGCTGCTGGTTTTATTTCTCTCTGTCTATAGATGGAGGCAAAAAAAATACTGATAATTTGCCTGAGGAAAAAAAAAAATTCAGAATTCAAAATAAGTTTTGACATGGAACATCTTCACTTGAAATAAGCAACTTGATGCTTTACATTTCAGGAGGGCAGGCTATAATAAAGCTAATCGATCTGAAAAGCCAAGTATAAAACACCACTAAATGCACAAAAGATTTTCATACAGAAAGAAGGTAAGCTGTGTACAAAAATATATCTATCTTACATTCTCTCTGCTCTCAGTTTTCCTCCTGTTCTGCAATTTTTCTTTTTTAAATAAACATCTGAGAAGCCCAACAGATAGATACCTTTCAAACAGTCACTAACTTCCATCACAAACTCTCACCCTCCTGCATCATGACACAAAAATCGGAGGTTCACAACCACACAGCAGGGACGATACGAGACAGCAACAAATTCTGGCTCCTGATTTATTTAGGAGTACCTTGTGACATGCCACAGAACTCCATTTTAAACATCGCTTTTGAGAATAGTGTCTTCATTAACTATTAACCAGCACTTAGTTAACCACCGAGTCTAGGAACAGATGTGAAAATTTCCCTCTTTTCTTCTTGGCTACTTACAGTCCCCCCCATTCCCACTTGAACGTCACGCACAGATCCAGTACAGAGCACTCAAGGATACCAGATCTTGCAACCACTGTGATTTCTCAGAAGCAGCTATTTTACTTCAAGACCTAAACATAATCATCAGTTTAAAGTCTGGAAAATAAAAAAAAGTGTTTTAAGGCCCTAAAATGACACTGTTGTATCTGTGTTACATGGTATGTATCACATATCTATCGCATCGTAGGGAAACAGTAAGATGGGATGAAGTTCTGGACTGCTGAAGACCACAAACTTTCTATCAGTATATGTTGCCGACGCAGTTTGAGAGAGAGAGAGAGAGATGACAACTAAGAATCAGAGAATTCGGGTCATTTTCCACAGGTGTACAAACACATACAATGTGCTGAACCTTCTGAACACCTATCCAGCAGCCGGTAGATCGAGGTCTGAGGAGGGTTACAGCAGAATGAATACGATTTCTGCCCAACAGGCAATACCATCTCCACCTACTCATTTCGGGACACACACACACAAACTCACCCTAACAAAATGAACAAAGAGAAGCTTTTGTGCAGGAAGCCAAATGCAGCAGTAAAAAGTAGTCTTTTTAAAATACACAAATTCATAATCTAACCAGACTCGAGGAAATCTAATGATGGCTGTTAGGGACATTTCCAAACCAGAACTTTAGTGGAAAGAGAACTCCACCCCAAACTGAAGCTGCAAATATATTTATCTGATTAAGTGAGTGAATTCCTTACTTAACACCACAGAGTATTACCCACCATAAAAGTTGGTCTTGAGGTGGGACTTCCAATCCGTTCAAAGGTGGGAAGATCAGATACATGTTACCTTATACCAGAACTTGCCTGTGAAGGCAGGAACTAAGCTGCTACAGAAGGCAACAAATCCTCCTCCAGGAAAGCAACGTTTGCTTCCAACCAGGAATCCAGAGTCACCCTTCAGCAGAGACTGCAGGATCCAGGCTGGAAGAGATTAATGATGGAGGCACATTGAGTAGGGAGAGGCAGCTTCGTGTGCTACACCATCATGCGGCCACATCCGTTGTTCCGTCAGAAGAATTAGAAGCTAATTATGGAACATGCAATAGGAAGACAGCTGATCCTGATACCCATTCTCTCCAAACAACAAATGCTTACAGACTCTGCTGACAATGAAGAAGGGAAGATAACCCAGGAGCTCTGTGTTTGAGCACAGAAAAATGGGGAAGCTGCACTTGCTGCAGCTGAGATGCTACGGCCCAGCCAACAGGGTGTCGGCCACAGAGCAAGAGCCAGGCGTCAACCCAAGAACCAAAAAATCAGAGGGAAGAATATTCCGTTATAATGACCTAATTTTCAGTGTCTCTGCTTTTGGTTATTTCCTTTCTTGTTTTCATCTGTCAGACAGCTGTCCTCAGAAAGCAAGAACAACTTCTGTACATCTGAACTATCCGAAACAGGCACTTGCAGCTGTTACAGACAGGTGACAAGCAGAATCATTCAAGAAGTCTTTCAAATAGACAGAGAAGAATTTTGCAAGGCCAGTTTAAGAAGGTAAGACACGTGTCTTCTTTGAAAGGTATGGCCCTGGCCATCATTTGGAATTAAAAGTGTGTATTTCCTTGTATTGTTGCAGTTTAGAGACATTAAAATGTGTCTCTTCTTTGCACTCAATGGACTTGGGTTTGTGTTAGTGACAGAAAAAGACCCCTCGTCCCCAAATCCTCCTGTGCCTCTTGCCTCACTTCTGCTGAGAGCCAGGAGAACAACGCTGTGGTCTGCTGCCCCTAGGACAAGCCCACCTTCTTGAAAAGCATAAAAGTAAAAGGCTTCCAAATGCAAATAAATGAACGACCCAGAGATCACACATGAGAAAGCTTTCAGTCAGCGGAAAGCAGAGCTGGGAACTGGATTTCTGCGAAGAGACAGAAAGAACACGGTCTGCTGCTACACGGAAGCACGTTGTAAACACTCAGCCAGCACAGTGATCTCCTTTCAGCTCAGGACATGGGAAAAACCAAAGGGAAAACACGGCATCAACGTGTGCACCTCCTGCAAACGAGAAACAGCAATCTTCATCTGGGTGTTGAGGATGTGCTGTCGTAGGGCAGGAGGGGAACCAGATTGGATGTACACATAGAATAAGCTCGAACTGGTGCAGAGCTAGGTGTAGCTACACATGCAACGTTTTTTTTGAGTCTCAGCACCCCACACAGCATTTTCTTCACTATGGAAGAAAATCATCTACAGTGAAGTCTTTGCAGAAGTGCACTGAGCTGTACAGATATGAATTAGGCTCTGTTCTTCAACACTTCAGAGGCTGTCCCTCAGTTGTGCCACAGAGAATCCCGTCACAGACCACGCTGTAGGGTTTACTCAGATCTGAGTGTCAGACTTGTTCAGGATTCACGTTCCACAGGAGCACTGCTGGTGGCCGCTGCCAGAACGCAAGTAAGGACTTAGGAAGGCGCGAGGTGGGGGGGAGGACTTGTTCCAACCGAGCAACGCAAGGCAAGCAGCCGGCGCTGGATCTCAGCAAATACGGCTTCTGGGAGCTACAATCAGCAACTCCAGCTGGGCCATTTGCTTAGGCTTCCTGCCAAAAGATTTATAAAAAGAACAGTGAAGAATGTGCAATGGCTTTAAATAAGAATTTCAAATACAGTGCAGCCAATATTCACATTTGTTGAGGCTTCCATTCCTCAGCTTTTCTCCAAGGCTCAGCAGGGAATGCAAGGAGTTTCTCCTGCTGGTCTAATTTTATCCTCCCAGAGATATCCACCCACATGAAGGAATGAATTACAGCCAGTGCAGTTTCCTAATTACTTCCAGCTCTCAGAGAGACCCAAAAGATACTGGCGAGCAAGCACAACATAGCAAAGCTGATAAACCAGCCTTTAATTTGTATGTTGCTATACACAGAGGCCTTGTGACAATTTACTAATGGGTGATCCCAGCCTTTACTCAAACTAGCGCATGTCCTAATACCACAGACATTTCTATGAGTTCAACTGCAACAGAGTACAGTGGCAAAGAAGAATGGCTGCTACATGATAAGTGAAATATGCAGGTGGTTTCCCCATCAGACACGTGAACTGGTTCCTCAAATGGCAGCAATCACTATTTAGCAAGATGCAACTCCCCATTACCTAGCAGGTTTTCTGTATTCTCTATCTGAAGCACGTCAGCATGACTGGAGGTGGGTTTACTCAAGTTCACAGAAGAGCTGGCCCTGCCTCTACTGACCCTGCACCAGCCACAGGGAGCTTCATTGCCAAGGTTCAGCAGCCTTCCAAGCACAAAAAGAAAATCCAATCACCAAAAGAGTTTTTGTCCTTGATGTGACATACAGAACCTCACAGTGGGGGAAAAAAAAAGTTATACCACAGAGCATAAAACTCCTGCAGTGCCAGCACTGTAAACAGGTCAAGTGTGGTAGCTCAATCATTTGATTCCTCAATTAGCATACTCATAAGTCCACTGCTTCCACACTTACTGGTATGAGATGGCTTACTGCAGCTAGAAATGGGTTTGAACGATCACAGACTTCTGATCAAATTAATACAAGAGGCTCTGTCTCCTCCTTCTGTCCTAACATCTGTATGAAAGACACAAGGACAAGTAAAAAATGTGGACTCTGTTGGTTTTCTTTTTTTCTTGAATACCAATGCTAATATGGCAGTTTGTGTCCAGGGTACACACCACCTCTAGTAATACTGTGATCACTACAACCCCCCACAATATTCAGTGTACTTACCACCTCTAGTAATGCCACGATCGCTAAAATCAAAACACACACCCCCCCAACCAAACTGCAACACTGAAGTGGCAGTATAACGCAGTCTGACACAAATCCAGGCTCCTCACCTGCCTTTTAAGAACTAGGAGTTACGCATACCTTCAACTAACAGGATGGGCTTGCCATCAGGGTTGTCAGAGCTCTGCAGCGTCCCCCTCGCAGCAGGGCAGGTCTCCTGCTCAGTGTTTGTCCAGAGTGCTGGGCTGGGGAAGCTGGAGGCAGTCCTGCAAGACACTGAACACCTGCACACACTTGTTTATGGCACAAATTCTACTCCAATCTCAAGATGTTGCTGCTTCACAGGCATGCTAGAAAAGGTCAAGTTCGGGAACTAACAATTTAACGAGAAGTAGACAAACAGAGGGCCTGAGAGGGCCAAAACCTTCTCCTACCTGAAGGTCACCAAGATTCATCCCCTAGAGAAATTTAAAAGCATTCCCATATCTCAGGGGAGGTACTGTCATTCTCAGCCTCACGACAGTGCTCTTACGAACAGTTTATGACACTGATGATGCCGTGAGCAGCTAGCAAGAGAACTGTTTCGATACACACACACACACAAAATATCAATCAAGACAGTCTGAAAGGTCTCTGAGCTCAGTGTTTTATTGCTCCGTGATTATTAGTTACACTTTGACACAATGTACTTTGGAATAAATTTGCACCCACTACACAATTTAAAAACTTAACCTCTTACAGATCATATAATTGGCACTATAGAGAAAACCCACAGATCTGTCATTTTGACCCAAGATTAAAAGAAAGATAAAATGTTTACAGCCTTCATTGTTGGCAGGTGAACTTTCATTGTGGAAGGCCCTTAAAAATAGTGAACAGAAACTAACAACCTAAATGCCCTCCAAAGAAATATATAAAAACAGTGCCAGATAAATCACTCCCTTTACACCAGTCTTTTTGCTTTGGCATTTTTGGTACCCAAGTGCACAGTAACTCCCTCATCTCTTTTAACAAAAGAAGCTAACATGGTCAAGTCTACATTGACTACTTTGGGTGACAAGAGGAGAGCCTCCCACACACCATCCTCAATGCCCACGCAAACAGCATTTTCATCAAAAGTGACATTGCCTCAGGATTTAACATATCCCAAGAAGTTTATAAATACTAAAGTTTTCTTTTTTACTTTTAAAAGAAAGCAAGAATTATTTTGAATAAATAAGCGACAGCTGTAATAGCTGCAATTACTTTGGTGACCAGTTATCTATATGCAGCATAAGTTATCTTCATAAGGCAAGTGATGAGATAGTGTAAGTGAAGTCCCTGAGGATCAGCATGTCTGTGCTCAACACGTTAGTTTCACAACACGTGTAGACAGCCTGGAAAACAACCAGTCCCAAGGCACCTGCTTTTTAATCTCCAAGCACAGCTGCAGACCATGCCACGAATTATTTCTGTACCTCTTCTGTAGGCAGGAACACATAAATAAAACAGAATACTTAGTAGGTGGTTGTGGGGAATTAGTTCTCCTAAACCTGGACCAAGTGCTCCACCTTGTGTTAGTCCTTGGCACTCAAGACGAACCTCTCGATGCCTGCTCAACAACTGCAGGTCCAGCAGAATAGCTTATTATTTCTTCTGCCTGTGAACTAGTGTTGTCCATGGTGCCATACGATTGCTGCTCCTTACGGGCAAGAATCGTCCTTTCTGTAGAATGAGGATGCAAAACTCGGGGGACGTACATCTGAAATCACAAGCGTTAAGGATTTTACTAGTCTCTCAAAGTACAACATTGGGATAATTCACCCAGGATAATTTTTTGCCTTGCTACTCTTCTTTTCATCCATTTCCCACTCTTCACCTTAACACCTAAGGCCTTTTGCACCCTAACAGAGGCTTCCTAGTGCAACGCCCACCTGTACTTGCAGGCTGCGGCACAAAGACCTCTATTTCTACCTCAGTCCTACATCCTCCGTAGTGATGTGGCAGGTAAGACCTGCGACACGTCACAACATCCAAAGTCACAAAGCAGCGGCAACCGACTGCATTTGGCAGCTGTGCAGATGTGAGGATCTGTCTGGTCTAAGGCCCAGATCACTGCTGGAAGTAACGTGTCTCAACTACTCCCAAAACATCAGCCGAAGGTACTTCTGGAACACCACCTGGGAACAGCCAAGAAACTCAGCCGCAGAACTTTCTGGTCCCACACCCATGTGGGAAGTCCCACAGTCCATTCAGACTAATGCGTCCGACAAAAGCTCTTTGGCAAGCAGGGTAAGAAATTAAGTTTTTCTAGGAAACGTAAGAGAATATTAGTAATATTAGTAACCCTTAACTTCTTACAGAAGATGTTGGGATGGTTGGTACATCTGTGTCACTTCCTCTTTCACACTGCGTGTCTTCTATCTGTAACCAGTAACAGGTGGGGAAAGAAAGAGAGACAAAATCAAATTGGTAAGTCAAAACAATGCAAAGAGACCATAAGCCCCGAAAACCTGCACAGACACATTTCTGTGCAGTGCTAGTACTCTCCAACCCTCTTGCATACCTCTTCCATACTGCTCTCTCCTCTTAAACTGAGTTCCTGCTAACACTGACAGACCTTCCACTCTGCCAAGCAGCCTACCGCCACTATCAGCTCTCTTTACCCATCTCACCGGAACGAACCTTTGCAGAGAGACGTTGCTAGCGAGAAGGCACAAACAACCCAGCAGGAATAGTTGGTGCTATATCAAGCACATAGGTAGGTGTTGCAAGGTGTTAGGTATCCATCACTTACCTTATAGTTCAGTGGGCTCAGGTACTTGAAACAGCCAAAACAAGTGTAAGCCAAGCAAATAACGATTGTGATGTTGACAACTAGGAAGGTAAACATGGTTGTAGGTGCTTTAAACCCTAGAAAAATATCCAAAGTATACAACATAAAAATACATAGCAGGAAAAAAAAAAATACCCAAACACCAAACAAACCTTTACTTTATCTTCCCCACCTTCAGAAGCCTTGTGGGTTGGCTTTTTCCGCCCCCCCCCCCCCCCCCCGTTACAAGACTGGGCACACCACTTCCAGCCAAACAGGAGAATCTCGTTATGCACAAAGCTTGTTGACTGCTAAAACCGCTGAGCAAGCTGTTTCCCCAGCTTCCTTAAAGGCCAAGGAAAGTGGCTGCAATACTTGAATGATAAACAAGACTCCGAGCAGTTCTTCTCCTTTCCCCTCAATCATCTACTCTGGACCCACTTCTAAAACACTTTCATTAATGATCTGTGAAATGTAATAGATAGAATCCATTTATTAAATACAATGATGGCACTGAACTAGATGGTTTGCAAACAACCCAAATAAAATAAAATAGTAGAAAAAACTGTAAAATAACCTTGATAGATTAAACAACTCCACCATCTTTCAAGAAAAAAAAGCAAACAAAAAAACATACAGGAAGATGAAACTGCATGTAGAAAACTGGAAATAACTACAGTTTGGAAAGAAAAATGAAATGTAGATACAAGGGATAACAAGTCTGTAGCACTGCAGAATACAACTGATGATGACAAGCTGGAAAGCAGTCAATAGTGTGATGCTATCACAAAACACGGGGGAAAAGAAAGTAAGTCTCTAGTACCTATACAAAATAATTTGGCACTACTGAACCTTCAACTTGAGCAGCCTTGTCTGTGTAGGACACCATGATAAAATATGGACAGAACTGAGAGGAATCCAAGGAAAAAGAACAACGGAAAAACCTGAAAGGTAAGTTTTTCTTCAGAGACAGAGAAAGATATGAAACTACAGGAAAGGACATGGTAGCAAGCAGCCTCTAGCATGGAAGAAGTTATAATGATTACAGTGACTTATTATTTTTCAGGTCCGCTGGAGAAATATTCTGAAGACACTAACCTCATTTTGCAGCAATGGTGAATTAAATAAGATATTAGTGAAAAGGAAAGAAAAAAAAAAAAAAAGCCAGACGCCAAAAAACTAGCTGTTTCCAAGCTTCTTCAGTCAAAAGAGGCACCACCAACCCTCAAATGTTTTTATGGCAACCCCAGCAGATGCAGTGGAACAGACAAGTTTTACTTTTCAGCAGGTCATATAAACCCTGTGCAGATCCGTTCATGTGGGAAACCACACACCCCCCCCCCAAGCCCCCAACCCAACAGAAAAACCCCATAAACATGTCACTGTTCAAACCCAAAAGGGAAGTGAAAAGAACTCCCTATGCATATTCTGCAATGTCCTTTAGAAGAGGTTGTTTTATAAGTGTAGGTTACATCTGTATTTACCAGCTGGTGAGGCATGTCTACGTCAAAGCCAGTGTACGGCACAAACCACATGGCAAACAGAGATCAGGGAAGAAGAAATCTTCAAAGATCAGTTTTCCCTGCCCTGTCTCCTCAGCACACCTCCCTGCCAACAGTGCTAGAGAACATGGGACTTCAGTGACTGCCCCAGGAGACAGGGGTTGAACAGCAGATAGCACCACCACCGCCCCTATCGCGAGAGGCCCAGTGGTGCTCTTGGTGGGTGATGGATGGATGGATGGCATGAGAGCTGAGGAAGGAAACAGCGACTGAGAAGGAGATCAGTGACACCAGTACAGCCTATCACCTTCTGTGTGCTGTCGAGTGATATTTCATCCTGACCGAGAACTGGGATGGAAGTCCTTCCAGCCTTAAGTTAATATAATGAGTGAGAAAACAGAGTGTTACCACTGTACTCTGCAACCAGACTGAAACATCCATACCAGGCAAACTATACAAATCAATGACTAGGCAATCCACCATCAACTGATTTATTTTGCAGATAAGAAGGCAGAGCACTCTTCCCCCTCCTTCCTCCTCTCTGGCACAAGAAGCAGCAATGAAATCAATGGCAATGAAATCAAAATCTGAAGTTCCTACCTCTCAGACTCACACCACTTGGCTAGACTGCCCTGTGCAATGACAAATTGCCGAACATCATCCTGTCAACAGGATCCTCTATACTGACCAAGCCAAACATGGCAATCCGGTCTGCGTTTTCCAGTACTAAGTTTCATTACAAATTACGGTTTTATCACAGATGCAGAACCAGAAAATATTATAAAGATTTAATTTTCATTATGCCAGGATTTCCTTCGTAACATTTAAAGAGGTGCACTGACTGCTGCATGTCTGGAGTTGATTTTTCTAAAAGCACGCTCTAGAAATTCTGCTGTTATTTTAGAGGATGTAGATTTGTTGGCCTTCCTGGTTGCAAAGCCAGCTCTCAAAACAAGGGAAAAAACAAGCTCTCAAACATACAAGCAATGCAGGGACATCTGCTCAAATCCAAGGACAGCCTGAAGCAATAGTTCCGAGTGCCTCTTACATCCACAGGGAGCCATCTCTAAAGTTAGATGACAGTCTGCCAACAATATCATTTTTACCACTGGTATGCTAGAAAAACACAATGCAAGCGTGGTCCTTTGCCATCAGTGCTGTGAAAGCAGAGAAGAGGGCAAAAAATGGTTAGATACCAAGGGCCACCTTCCCAAGAAGGAAAGCTCAACTGCTTCCAGCATCACCGGCATCCCTGTTCCATACCAAATGCTTCGCCTGTAGCACAGATAAAAAGCCACAAGCTATCGCCTACTTTTTCTGATGTCGAAGCTGTTAGTACATCACAGCCAACACTATCAATGCCAAGTATGTGCAAAATACAGAACGTCCCTATTTTAAAATCAAATTACACACAAAACATGAGTTTTTCAATTACAGTACGGGGAGTAGAGTCACCATCTGACTGCAGTCTTCTGCGTGAAGTTTGACAGATAATGTAGAACACAGGTCTTGCTACCATTAGCCAACATTTTAAAAGTTTTTTCTAAATGACAGCTGCACAACAGAGGCAGCAGCCAATTCATGCAGGCAAATTAAACTTATGCAAAGACTACACAAATGCAAGTAGTGAAGCCAGAGACCATCTTACTAGAAAGAACTAATTCTGAATAGATTTTTGTTTTATTTAATGGCTTTCACTGTCTGTCGTTCCACAGCCAACTGGCTGATTCAAATTTTACAGATTCAGGGAACACACGATCTCCTGTAAAATGAAGAAATACAGAGCTCCATGCTAGCCAGTATGTTAACTTAAAACTGTTATCTTCATCAAAGTACCTTATGCAAACTTGTGTAAATGCAAATATTGTATAATTCAGTGCCACAGGTAACCACCATGACTTCCCATTTATGGAATTAAAAAGAAAAACCCACAAAGCCTATGAAACTTCACATGTAATTTAGGTAAGCTGGCAAGAGAGACAGGAGCAGTAGCTAGGTAGAAAAAGACAACACTTACCTAGCCGCAAAAATGAGAAAAAATAGAGCCAGAAAAGGCAGAGAATTGGAGCTGCCAGAGCCTGATTCACAGCTGCAAAGTGCATCTTCTTCTCCAGCTTGGCAGGGAGATACGCATAGTAAAGGTTATAACGGTCAACCATGTGCTTCAGGAGTATGTATATTAAACCTGGAAGGAAAATGGGAGAGCCAAGAAGAGGTTGTTGAAGACTTGATAAAAAGCAGCAGCTCTGTGAGGAGATCTATATTAACCAAGCGACTGAAAATCCAGGTACCGATGGCGGATACAGCCCAAATACAAACAGGGTAAAGCTGCCTGACAGCAGCCTGCTCCTAAGGCTGTCGCATTCCCAGCCCCTGGGGTCTCTCCATCCCTGCCTCTCTCCACACACTTCGCTGCGGCACCACTCGTGCTCCCAGTGAGAACCCAGAGCACCTTCCCAGTGCTGCTGGCACACGAGGCCAAGCCAGCAGGGAAGACTTGGCAACTCCTCCACCACGTTACTGGTAAGGAAGAAAGGTCTAACCAGTGGCTTAACGTCTCCCTCTCATCCTTCAACAGATTCATGACTGGGTTTCAAGCCAGCTACTTCTTATCCCCAAAAAAAGCCAGTTACTGCTGTGACAGCTGTGAATTGCCACAGCTCTGGTATGCAGTAGCACATTCAGATATTTACAACTGCACACAAAACGAAACATAAATAAATATCAAGTACATTGTTACCAAAGAATTGGCCACATTCTCCCAATAATAAGGTTGTTGATTAAAACCAGTTCTGAACAATATTTAATTAGCTAATTATGTTGTATCTGGCTCTCTAAAATTTTGCATTAGAAAAGGAAAATACCAACTATATAAAATGATATAGTACTACTTATGTCTGATAAACAGGTTTCCAGAGTGGAAATATCTGTAGCTGCTGAAGATTCTTTATACATAATTCTTACGACAGTCCAGAATCTCTATGAACGTAAAATGCAATAAACTAAGATGCAGATCATGTCACAGCCACTAAAGATGAACAACTGTCCACAAGCTCTAGACAGATTACTGAGTCTCTTGCACACCCATACAGGATTTAATGGCTGGTACAGGAAAAAGAAACTAGTCAAAGCCAGATATATAGGCAACTTAAGGCAGAAGTGTTAAGTTTTGTTCATGGGACAGAGATAAACCAACTGAACAAGAGAAATAGCCTAAAAAAAGGAAGTCTGTGACTCAGAGATCCAGAGACCTTCTCAGAGTCCTATAGGACTGCAGCTCCACCTACACCACAGGGCAGCTGTCCTCCACCCACATGCCCTGAACTCCTAGTTAACTGGTTTTCTAAGCCACTTTCATTTTTCAGTCAAAGGGCAGCTATGGTAGTCACCAAGGCCATGTCCCACCAAAGCAGTCAGCACATCATCAGGTCACATCCCTGGGGTCAGGACCATGGAGCACACAGCTGTCCACAGCACAGTGGTGACCACAGCCCCTTTTCTCATTCTCCTTCAGGATGTGGAATATTAAACGGTTTGCAATACAGAAGAACTACAGTAGTGAAAAGGACAGGTAGTTTTCCAGTCTCTTGCTACTGGATCAACATGCTTATTTTTGTGCTTAATTTTACATACACCAGCCAATCTTCACGACAAAAATTATTTCAAATGTGCCTAAAGGATTTGTGGATTAAAATGTTTTAAGTCAAGTTTGGCTGCTTAAGGTGGCCCTCCAGGCTGGGTACCCTCTGCGGCTTGCTCCTCCCAGACCTCCAGAACGCCAAGATAAAAATAATTCCTTCATCCCCAGACAGACCTAAACTCCTATGCTTAATAATTAAAAACCAACACCAGAGCCTAATGCACTCAGACTTGAGAAATAAAATAAGCCCTTCATAGACATTAAATATACTTTCAACTCCTAAAGGCAGTACAAGAGACAAGTAATTCACCATCTTCTGCCCTGTTTCTCCACAAGAAGAGTAGGAAACTTGGATCCAAATCCTAAGGATTATTAGTATGTGAACTGGAATAAGACTGCAGAACTGGGCCTTCCAAACCTCCCACATCCACTATCGTGCTCACACAGTGCCCACAGCTCATTGGAAACTTACCAAACGGGACAATGATGGGACACGTGATGCTATAGGCCATGATGACAGTGAACACGCACAACATCCAGGCATACATTGCTCCAAATTCATATTCAAATGCTTGTTGCTAGAAACAAAAACAAAACACCCCAAACTCTCAAGTCATCTATCAATGAGTCGGAAGTTAAGAATAGACTCCCTAAAGCAACAATTCACCTTCTCTTATTCTCTCCCTATGAGAGATCAGTTATTTCCCTAAGAGGCAGAAATGACGTAATCAGAGAGGTGAAGTCTTATGCGATTTAAGTAGCTGTACTTACAGAAAATATGATGCTTCTTTCATAGCCTTAAAGTAATCCCTCACAGAATTCATTTTCATCCACAAGTAGCAACTACTTAAAACCATAAGCAGAAAATAATTGTGCCATACTCGGAGCCTTCATCTCACTGCAGCTTCCACTGAATCTGTACTGTTCCTTGTGCTGGCTTTCCCAGTAGGAAAAGCTCAAGTTATCAAAATTTTGGTGTGGTCTGTATTCCCACTTATTCCTCTTGGGATGAGGAATCAATATAAATCATTTCAACCAGAGCAAGGGGTAACATGCAATAGTTAACAGAAGTGAATGTTTAAAAGAATCTTTTCAAAATGGAACCCACCCACCCACCAAAAAGAAAAAAAGAAAAAAAAAAAAGAAAGAAAAAGAATGGGAGCAGCTGTATATAGGCTCAAGTTCCCATTGTAGCACCTGGAATTTCAAGCTGCAAGACAACATCATCTGGATATGAAAGTCCACCACTTAAAATGCAATACATACAGTAAGTATATGTTTTGCTAGATATATGTTCAGATTAAACTAAGTTGTACACACCTGTGGACTAACAGAAGAAACTAACTATACACAGATTTGAATTTAAAAAAACCCTGAAGTTTAGACTATAAGATAAAATCAGAATTATCCTATAAAATTAAAATTAAAATCATAAAACTCTGACTTGGAGCTATGAAGAGAATAATACCTGAAGTTCAGAGCCTGGGTTTTGATTTTTTGCTATCTCTGACTTGAATAAATACCTCCCCATTCTCTGTGCCTCAAATGAAGGTAATATGAGCCTGTCATGGATAAATGAAAAAAAAAAAAAGGCCAAAAAAAATGACAGGAGATGATAGTTAATGGTATGAGGGATGGGGGATCCCACTGTTTCTGATAAGGACTAGTCATTTATTTGTCCCTTCCTAAGGAGGGGCTCAAATACCTGCTTAATATTTTTCCTTTCTGCTGTGGACTTGGCCATTATCATGCGTATGGTGTAAAGGATGAGGCCAGGCAGGCGCAGCAGCTCCATCCCATTGCCAATGAAAGCAGAAGCAATCACATAGTTCACAAAGAAGGCTCCCTGGTCAGGCAAAAAGACGCATCTGCAAGGAAAAACATTGGACACTGACTCGAAAGCAGACAAGCAAATGCAGCACATATACAATGGATACCTATTGCCTCCAGAAATTTCTTACCATAAGGATAAGCACTGAAGTGGCTATAAGACTTACAATAATCTTATTGAAAAAGAATACATAGCTACAAAAGCAGTAAGTGTAGTATACAGTAAGAGCCTGGCTGAGTTGCAGTTCGGATGAGGAATAAACTGTTCACGAGAACATACAGCAGTCTGATGTGTGGCTGACAGCAGACAAAAGCAACATTTGATGTCTGCAACAGCAACCCAAGATGAGAGAAGACTGAAACAGAATAATTGTCTCTCCTAGCTTAGTAACTCCTAACTGTCTTCTTGTTACTGATTTGGAAAACTAACCACGTCCTGATAACTGCATTCTATTCTTTCCCTCCAGCCACTGTCACAAGAGCTCATAATAACCAATATCTGCAAGTTTGCAGTGGTGGTGCAAAAACGTTCATGTATTAAAATCAAGAGTCAATGGATTTCAGAAAGAGAACTGCTGCAGCTCTTTGGTCTCACTGTAATCCTTGCGAACGTCCCCTGTCCATGATATGCAACAATACTCAGTAGATTTTCTGGCCCCCTCTCACCTGCATCATATCATCCTGTCCTTTCTTGTTTTCTACAAAATTTGTAAGGTTTTGGGAAAATAATTCTCTCTTTATTGAAGGTTTGCAAACATTACCTAGCAGGAAAGAAGTATGGATTTCTTCATAGCAAAATCACTTGCATTCTCCTCCCCTTATTCAGCAGCTCAACATCACCCTCAGGTACCATCCCCGAGCAAACTTTAACAAACACTAACCAAGGTTAGTCAATAGCCAAAAAAAAGAAGAAATCCTAAGTATTCCTTTAGCAAAGGGTTGCTAATACTTACTCCAGCCTTACTGCAGAATCAGACGATTCTCTGTCAAACAGCCAACGGAAAAAAAAATCAAGGCTGAAAGAAAGATGATTAATATAATTCAGTCTCCAACAGCTCAGTACTGTGTAAAACTGCTTCTCTCTAAGTAGTTCAGATCAGGATAGCAGATAGAGAGAATTTAATCAAATAATCTGAACACTACTTCAGCTTTATCACAGTTACTGACAAAAATATACAGAATAAAACAAAACAAATGTCTACTTCATGCTAAAGTTTTAATGATTCATTTTTAGCTGTTATTATATAGATAGGACAAATACATGTTACCCAGCCAGGGAAACAGTCAAATACTGTAAAGGCGGAAAGGAAAGGGCAACTATAACTGAAGTGTAAGACACAGTCAGGAAACTGGGTTCTCGGCTATGATGGTCAATATGGGCAACTTTCAATTAGTCTCTTGATCTTACAAGGTCATACATCTCTTTGCTAAAAGAAAAGTCAGCCTTTGGAAACTTTTAAGGGCTATGAGGTCCTCAGATGAAAAGACAAACATTGAAATCTAGTGGGGGTACATCAACTATACCTCAACTAGCAACTAGAACACAGAAGAAAGTTGTCTCATATGATAAAAATACTCAAACATTACTCCGTTAAACTACGATACTTTACCTGGTCAGACCAAGGGAGGGCAGAATCAATACCATAAAGATCAAAAATATGTAGACTTTATGCATCATTATTCTGTTCTCTGCAGATCTGCCAACACAAAAAATTGCTGAATGAGAAACTCATATGAAAGACTCCCACATATGACGGATCTCGCCTAGAGAATGCCAGCACCCGTCAGACTTCCAGCTTCCCCTACCATATCACATCGCTATAAGATACTCGCATCTTGAGATAGTCACTAATTTGGACCAAGCAGGCTCTCAGCATCTTCTTGGGCAAAGAAAGTATTTCTGAACATTAACCCAGACTCTGGACTAGCACCACTACAGGTCTGCACCACAAGCAAGGGGATGTGCGACAACCACAGCTGGTCTCTCACCCAACGACACTCAATCTCGCAGTAGCTTGTAAACAAACAGCTCTTCGAGTGTGACGCCAAGAGGGATTAGGCCATTTGTAAAAGGGCACGACTGCCAAGAAACCAGACACTTAGACAAGCTACTTGACTGCCCCTGCCAAGTGTCAAGTCTTTGGAAACAACATGACACTGCTAACGCTATACCCCTACTACAGCAGCAGGAACATCTATCTAGTGACACACTGTTGCCAGAAAAGTGCAACAACTGCTATAAACAATTCAGACTGTTAAAGGTGGTATCTGATAGTGCATTAAAACCACAGAGGGTTTGTTATAGCATCATGTAGCCCTCGGGAACGGTGGGACGTATCAGTACAACTATACTGAGGCTTGAAATCAGATCTGTGCTCACTAGTGACTTTAGAAAACTATATCAACAGACTGAGCAGGGCTCAAGGTTCATGTGCCTAGCACAACTACCAAAAAACGAAGTTGATGAAAAGCGTAAAAATCTGATGAACACACAGTAGATTCTGGACATGATGTCTCATGAGGGAATGGTACAAAAAATTAAAAAGTCAAAAAAATTTTACCTTAGAATATAAAAACAGACCAAAAAAATGGCTGCAGGTGTTAAGGAAAAAGATTGAGTGAAATCAAGAGAAGCTGGGATTCAGCGTGCAGTATCAAGCTTTTATCTGACTGTAGGTAAGCTGGGGATGAAATGTGGTATGTCAAACTAAGCCGTGCCGCGTTCTTCAAGCCGTCAAGCACGGTGATGTGCTGCTATCTCTGGAGTGCACCAGTCACATCTGCAAATCTTGCATCAACTCATCAGCTGGGCCTTGATCCCATAGGTCTTCTCAGATCACCACTAACAATATCCGACAGCAACCAAGCTGTGCACCAAGAGTTACATCTAGACCATTTTTTCCACGTAAAACAACAAAAAGATGGATGTCCTTTTTATAAGTAGCATGCCACCAGTTGGAGCACTTTCTGTTGAAGTGGGATGCTGGGGTTCTGTGATGTTCTCAGCCTGGAAGGGATCCAAACCCACACCTCCTATCTTCCCAGGGAGCGAGCTAGTTACAGGATCAGAGGCACTTCCCATGTTCCTGTTGAAGCTACCCCCCCTGAGCCCGCTTATACATTTTTTCCTGATTAAACACAAAGCCGGGGAGAAAGTACAAGCAAATCACATAGTCAGATTACACTTGCTGTGTTGATTACAAGTTACTTAAACTCCAAAGTCTTGGTTATAACATTAGAAAGAGATAAGAACATTACATTCTCCGCTACAAGAGGTCTGCAGATTTAATAGCTACATGAAAGATAAACACTTTCTACATTTATTCTAGTAATTCAGCTGATAAGGCCAAAACAGAGGAAAATCTTGCTTACTTTGTCCAGTGGGACTCCAGCAAAGTTGAATAATAGACAATTGTTGGTAGCAAAGCTGAGAAGGACCAGAGCAAGAGCGTTGGGAAAAACTGACTGATGATAGGATTCTAGCGGAGGGAAAAAAAGTAAGAATAAGTATTAAAAATATTTTCATGCAGCTGTGGTAGAACAGAGGCTACAATGTTTTGCTTTTTGTAAATTATAGCAGGTTGGACTGTGGAAATTGTATTCAGATACAGCCTTAAAATGAGTGAGCGCTCAGCACTCGTGTGCAAGACAAAAACCATAAAGTAGCATTGGGAATTAAATTCCATGATAGTGAAGTCTCACAAGCAGTTTTTATGTAGTTTACACTAGCTTGGGGAAGTATTTAAAATGAACATTTTGCAAGTGATTTTAGCTGCAGTCAAGCTAGGGACTAGATATATATGCCATCCTGTTTTGAATCCAATAAGCAAACTAAATTCTTGGCATTCTACTTCATTTCAAAAACTGTATTGCCCTCTTTTCATCACACAAAAAAAAAATCAAAATGCAAGCTGAACTTGAAATTCCATTTTTGGCAAAGTTTTTTGATTACAGAATTTAGAGTTACATATTTTTACTATAAACAAATAGGACATTTATAATAATATAAAGTTTCAGACAAAATTACTTCAGCCTACTACCAAGGAACAAAAGAAGACTAATGACCTGATTCTGGAGGTATGCTTTTTAATCAGCAGTTACATAAAATAGTCCTGAGAATTTCAACTGAACTTAGCTTGTAGACATTGTTTCAGTATCTTACTATACACCTATCAGATTATCAACATTTTGGTCTGATACACAGCCGACATCTGAACATATGGTGATACTCACATTAAGGTAGTGAATAGGTTTAGTGACATTGAACTTGTCCATGGTTGAGATGATTATGGAAGGAGTAGTAAGAAAAAACAGCACAATGAAAAGAAGCAAATTAATGCAGGCCCATCTAAACCACCATTTCAGTCCACGCACTGAAAGATTTTTCCTGAAAAAAAAGTAAAAAGGACATAAAAACAAGCAGTAAGCATTTGCTGTACTATCTGTCAAGTAACAGCTAGCACTGCTTTTTCTAAATTGAGGTTTCACTGTCTGAAACTTGTCTAACAAAGCACTACACAAGTTCCAGTTGCTATCAAATAGAAGCAGTGCAACCTTTCTTGAATGATAACATAAATTGCGCTTGCAGAAGAACATATTTAGTCTTTCATAACACAAACACAATGTCTAACGTAGTTAAGGTTTGGGATGAAAACACTTCCACTGTTTAATAATAGCGAAGTACTAAACAACATTAGAACAAGAAGAGACAGAGATAGAAGAAGATACAGACAATTTCTGCAAGGAGCACAGCTATCAGAAGCAGAATCTACCAAGAAACTGTGATTTGGAAAAAAAAAAAAAAAAATCATTAAAAATCCCTGCATCCCCTCCTGCCATATTAAAAGAGCAACCATAGCTCTTCAACAGAGTTCTTAAATGTTATCTGAAATGGTTCCCAAAAGGACTGGAATAATTTGAACCCCAGCCAAAGCCAAGTATTTAGAACAGACAAAACAGGGATACAGAGGTTCAGTGACATCCCCAACTACGACAACTCTTTTTGTGAACCTAGGTAAGTAACTTGGCAAACCCCTGTGCCTCCTCTTATTCAATGGGGAGGGAAGAAAAGAAAAAGAACAGTTAAAAAAAAAACACAACTAATCACACACCATCAAAACCCCACCATTTTCCTCTCTCAGAGATGCTTAGAAAAGTTTTCTAAGTGTTTCGACCCACTGAATCACAAGGATCATTTCTTGTGTCCATAAGACAGTGCTTGAAGAAAGGAAGAGGAAATGAAGCACGTGCACATCAAGAACCCTTTCCTGAAAAAGGCAGATTAAACTGACCCTACTTGGAAAGCAGCTTGCAAGAGATTTTTAATTCATGTCTCAAAATAACACAACTAAGAATCATGGCTGTCTTCCTTTTGGTTAAAGATTCTGTACTTTATTCCCAATTGCAAAATTGTAGTTCTAGAGAACACCTATCAATTATTGGAAATAAACGGCATAGTCACCTTCATTTCCTACTAAAATCATTAGGAAAAAAAAAGTCTTCTTTTTTTGAAAAAAGTTACAGGTGAAATACAATAACTTGTACATGTTTGTGTTTGGATCAAGTTATACTTGTCCAGTGGCAACTCAAAAAAATATACATACTTAGAGAATACTCAGTAGTAACATCAAGTTGCTTTCCTCAGATCTCAACACTAGATATGCATTAACCTCAAAAACGGGAAACATTGAGGCACAGACATTAATAAGCTGATTTTTTTTTTTTTTCTTCACTGTACAGGAACTGCAGGTACGAGAACTTCAGGGTGGCAAAACTAGTCAGTCTCTGAAAGACCTCCCCAAGGTCAATGAAAAACACCAGTAATGGAAATAAAGACGCAGATCAGCCACATCCAAACACTACATAAAGTCTAAGTTTCGGCATCAAGAAAAAAAATGCACTCAGCCCCCTTCTCCAGTCCTCATTCTAAACCTACATTCTCATTAATAAATGGATATAAGACAGGAATCTTACCAACAAATATTCTCAGGATAAGGAGCATATGTAACCTCCCAGTTTGATATGCACAGCTCCTTGCTGTAGGACGATGGCTGGGGTTCTCCTTTACACTTAATACTCTGACATTTGCAGGCATTGAAGTCCTTCAGGATACTGTAAGGAAAGAGGAAGAGGATTTTTCCAAATTTTTACATCTGAAAATGCTGCACATGTAATGAGAAATATTTGGAATAGCGATAAAGGTTTTTTTGCTTTTAATAACTAGAGATCAAAATAGTACTTAGACAACAATGTAATATTATATTATGCACATAATAACCATCACATAAACAGTTACTACCACAGGTCTCTGAGATCTGACAAAGTTGCAAACAAAAAGCAGTCTTGGTTTGAACTGTTCAGTGCTTCTACCAACATGAACAGCAGTGACTCATACTAAAAAAAAAAAAGGATAAAAACATAAATCAAAGCCCAAGGGCACTGGAAAAAATAAAAAATAAAGATAATCAGTTTCCCACACACCTCTTTTCGTAATTACGCCTGTTTTCAAATCAAAGCACACTAAAAGATTAGTCTGCACTCTCATTTTGTTACACTAGTATCAAAACTAGCCAATTTTGTCTCAGAAATTTTTTTTTATCATGCTGGTGTTCTCACAATTCAAAATATTACCTTCTTCCACTCACTCCTAAAATAATCACAATGCTTAATTTTATCTTCTAATATTATGAGTTGATTTACAATCAACATATTTAAACATGCCCAGAACAAATGCTTTCAAAGATTTCTCAAAATACAGCAACAGAAGTGCTAGGCATATATTCAGAGACAGTACAACTGTGTGTGCCTTACTGTGTAAAAGAAGTTCCACTCCAGATAACCTCATTAGCATGGAAACAGTACATATTATATTTGAACAGGCAGACTTTAAAATTCCTGAACATGCTTCTTTCTCAGTTGTGCTCTTAACATAAACAGAGAACCACACACACGAACACCAAACAAACAAAAATAACCCCCAAAACCCAGATCTTTACCTTACCAGAATTCAAGCAGTGATGTCAAATTGCCAGCATCTTGCAGCAGCAAGTATTTAAGAAAGTTAATTATACTTTGACAGTTTATTTTTAAAAACACATACAGAGCAAGCTTTAGCACTACCAGCCACACTACCCAGCGCCATTGTTAACCAAGCTTCTACAACCACCTGACTCCATGAACCTCAGTTCTGGCTTCCTGTTTCTCTCCTATTTCTGCGCTCTGTGGACATCTAATAACTTTGTAAGTTCATGGTAGCCTCAGCTTCACATGTAATCTAATCTAATTTTCCAGAGAAGAGAGTCTACCACATCAGTTCCAAGCTAAACAAACAACTCTCTTCAGTTCTTGATAATTCAACTCAGAGATGCCTGCAGTGCAACTCAGAACACATGCCCAAGGAGAGACTATCCCATCAAAATTGTATATGACAACTCAGCAGCTAGAGAAGAAACTTAGGTGCTTATTTCTTCTTTCAGTTTCACATCTTAAAATGCTATTTAATGCTCTAGATTCTCTAAATATGGTGTGTAACATTACAAAATTAGGAGGGGGGCAGATTTCACCACACAATCACTACTTAGTTAAAAAGCAGCAAGCAAAACTTCCTCTGGCACCTCAAATTCTTGCAAGGAATTCTATGCCCTGGACTTCCTTGAAAAAAGCCTGAAAGACTGGCTCTCTAACATGACTTGAAGGTCAAAAGAATGCAGACAATTTAAATTACACAGGCTATGAAGAATAAAAAAAGGTATAATGTGCTATTATTGTAATACAAATATTACTCTGCTTCCCTTTACCCACTTTGTGTTAGCAAAAGATGCTCACAAAGTGCCAAGAGAAAATGAGAGGCTACATGCATTTTCTCTACAAATGACTGAGTAAAAAGCACTGAACAACTTCTGATATTAGGCCTACACATGTATCTGTAATAACAGGTAAGAGAAATACACGATGTGTATCTGTCACCTATGGCCAGGTCAGTCACTAACTCTACTTTGTTGAGATGACTAACTAGCAGTGTAATTTGCACCCACTTTG
The DNA here is from genome assembly GCF_030867145.1 of Opisthocomus hoazin. Taxonomy (NCBI): domain Eukaryota; kingdom Metazoa; phylum Chordata; class Aves; order Opisthocomiformes; family Opisthocomidae; genus Opisthocomus; species Opisthocomus hoazin. Next base: position 32,489,851 of record NC_134415.1, read on the forward strand.
ACAGTTTGGTAATTGGACCATCTGCACAGTAGAAAATTGAGAAATCAGTAATCCATATTCAAGAGCCAGTCAGTCTGGCCTACTATTAAATTACATAGATGGACTGGATCCCACGCAGAAGAGAAAGGCTCCTTATCCCAATAAACATCCAAAGCCATTTAGTCCCTTAGATATTTTCCTCAGTCAAAGCATAAAGGCTAAATGCACACTTACAGGAAAACTTACCGGAAAGCAAAGCAGACCAAATCCACAGGATGGTGAAAAAGAAGAAAGGAAGAAGAACCAACATAAGCATACAAGCAAGACGAACAGTAGATCAGTTGTACTACTATAGCTAAAATAGAACAAACAAGACAGCAGACAAAACTTACTAGGTTGCCATGGATTTCTCTTGAAATGTTACAAAAGCCATTCCCAGTGGGTTATCATGAACAGCTTGTTCCTCTTTTGAATATTCTTCCATCAGTTCATTTTTAACTTTGGTATAATAATCTACAGCATCCTCCTGTTGGGAAATTGAGGACTGTTACATCCAAGTACCAGATGGCTAATATCTTCATTAATATAGAGCTTACACAAACCACAGTCTCTCTTCCTCATACTACTTCCATAAATCACAAATCATATCACAACGTGAAGATAAACAAACAGGATTTTTTTTTGTACTTCAATTTTTGCACTAAGATTACATTTCAAAAGTTTTGGGGAATTCCTTTTCTTTACAGTGCAAGAACATGAAGGATGAGCTACAGTAAATGACTGAAGAATTTTCTAAAGCTCAACAAGATGTCACACAAAAACTATTCTCTGCTCTTCTAACTCTCTACCTAGCCATAACTAAAAATTAACACAATCTCTTACCCTTTCACATCCTCTCATTTCACAACAGCAGAATTGACCACATGGCTTAGGGTTGATTTGGACCCGCTTCCCGTACTTCTGATGCAGGTGTTCATAGTAAGTCAGGCTTTTTTCTGCCTGTTTTCTGGACAGAAAAACACATCCGTAACATTTTGCTAGAACACAGTATCAACATCAATCTTAAGAAGAACATAATCCCCAAGAGAAAAAGTTATGTCAAGGACTGATAGCAAATTGATCATTCACCAAAGATATTCATATACTTTATTTTGGCTACTTAGTATAATTTATTTTCAAGTCTGCAGTAGCATTATACAGCCTACACTTGTAGTGAGGTTCCAGGAAAAAAAAAAAAAAACAAAAAACAAACAAAAACAGAACACTGCTATTCTTGTACAGCCCAGAAGATAACACTTCTTTCTCCTGTGACCAGCACCTCTGGCCAAAGAAGCAGGGACCCAGAGTTGTTAATTCAATAGTTGGGTTTTCCACTTTGCACTGCCTGACAATAAATAAATACATAAATAAATAAATAATCATCACGTCAAAGCTTTTCTTACGCAACATGCAATACACAACATATCACAAGAAACAGGCTGAACACCACAACTCACCTTAAAACATAGCTGAAACTAACTGAAGTCCAGACCAGAACTTTAAGAACAGAATTCATTTCTAGCATGTGCAAGCTTACTACTAGTGGTATATGTTAAGGACTGGCAAAGCATTCATAAAATTATGCTAAATTCATGTAGATTACAAAAAGAAGTACCTTTTTTTGAATAGATGAATAAGCTTCGCTACGTCATAACACATCTGGACCTCCACCACCGTGCAAGTTGGGTAGGCAGCACTGAGCAGTAAACAGGACATGAGAACAGTAAGAACACAAAGTACAATGAAGAAACTGTTTCAAAGAGCATCACTGATGTCTAACTGACATCTCAATCAGTCATTTCATTTCTGAATGATGTATGACAGAGTAGAGACTTCCAGAGAGATGGCTGCTGTCAGTTACCTTAATGAGATGTGCAGCATTATTCCCAAGTAAAGGCCACGTGGGAGCATGAATGGAAAGTGTGGATACACAGCCACTTTCTTAGATGCTAAATTTAAGATCAGTTAACTACCTTCATTGAAATATAGTCTTTTCTCAATTCTGTCTAAGGAATAAGATATGCTTTTAGAAGCTGGATACTATAATACGAATTTTAAACAGTTGCAAAAGTCAAAAAACATTTCTTTTTGGGCAGGTAAAACTACTAGGATAATTTTAAATCTCCTGTTTCCAATGATACTGCTCATGCATGGAACTTACGTGAAATGGCCTTCTACCATCTCTTCTTTTGCATTTTTTGGAAGACCAGTTATAAACAATGTGCACTTAACCTGCAAGAGAAAATGTACATCATGAAAGAGAAAACAAGAATACGAGGAAGGCAGTGACACAGCACAAGTAGCCATGTTGTAGAGGGAAAAAAGGCAGGAAATTTTTGATTGGAGCTGCATCTATTCAAGACAGCACCACGTTCACCTTCTACATCGGTAATAGGTTACACCAAAATTTCACAAATCCCTCCCCAACCCCTTCTCTCCATCCATTTTCAAATTCATTCAGTGGACCTTTGCAGGCATCTTAGCAATTTGCTTTTTAGCATTATCCAGCTGCAAACATGCTGTACTTTTTTTTCCACCCCCATGGAGAAACTTACTATGTTTTCTTCCTTATATGTGACATACTTCATGTGATGCCTCATGAAGACAACAGTCAGAATCAGGTAAACAACAGCAAAGACCGTGTGCAGCCACAGAAGATTATTACTGTCAGACAAAACATTATGAATATGAGAAGCAGGAAGAACTAATTGTCCAACTGATACAAGCAGCCATCAAAACACTAAGCAGATTGGAATCTGTCATTAAACACAAAACAAGAAAAAAAGGTAGCTACTGGTAGTCAGTCATGCCTATGCAGATGTCTTGGACAGCCATCAGGGTTACTTGCTTATCATAAAATTCTGTGGGTAACAGACCTACAAACGAAACAGATATTCTATGACATGGACATTTCTAGGCAGCATTTGGCTTGCGCCTTCTCATTCAGATGACCAATAGCACACTCTATGCTATTTGCCAAAATGTTTTTATTTGCCTTCTTATTTACTTTGCTGAGTGCATAATTGAATTATCCTTAAATGTAATCCTTAATCAAAGTGAAAACAGCCTAATACAGTGAGTAAATTCTGCTTCTCTGACAGCTCCTTCTTCACAGCTTACAGAAGCTCTGTTCTGTGAACAGTTCCTCAGTTTTGTGAGGAGCACTAATAATTACAATTAATCTAAATACAGAAACCTATTTTACAGATAAAAACCCAACCAAGCAAAAAAACTCCACACTAGTTAACAGGATTCATAACATCGTTAAAAAAAACAAAGTGCATTGGCAGAAACTCTGTTGGACATAGTATCACGGACAGATGTGGACTGATCAAGTAATAAACCAGAAAGATTGTACAGCTTTATTTCAACTATTTTACAGACAGTTTTTAAAACACATAGAAGTAATTTTAATCGTGATCTTGGATGGGAGACATAAGCACACACATAGCTCTGATGTAAGGGAATTCAAATCATCCGAGTTACCCATTCTGGTAAAACTACGAGCTTTATTTTCCTTCTGAAGCATGGTTTCTTTTAATGTGTAAAATTCTGAAAATAGTATCACTAGATGTGCAGTCATTAGCCAAGAGAAACATGTGGGGTAAGAAGTAAGAGCTGAGAGAGTAGAAGCCAAGTCTCTAGATTTCTTATCAGCACTGTAACTGCATAGCCTGAAGCAGAACATATCCCAGTTTGAGCTGACGAAGCGTGAATAAGCACTTCCTACCCTATGAGCCATGCTGCAAGTATCAATTCTTGTGTTTAGAGACTATGGCAGGAAACAGACGTAACCATAAAGGTACTCTGCAAGATTTACTTACCCAGTTTGTAAGTTTACTATAGTTGTTCTTCCAAAACTATAGGGATCTTTATCTAAGAAGAATAAAAACAAGTAGCATAATTAACTGGTGCAACACCCACATGCGCACTATCAGAAAGTCAGCTTTCATCCTGTTTTTTTAAAAATGTTGATATACTTCTTTTTAATGTTGAGCATGTTCATTGTTAAAAAGATTTAGAACCATAATAAATGCTGGTTTACACTGTACTGCATTTTAAAGTTGGAAAAAAGCCCTAGGATTATACCACATTTCAACCCATCAAGAGAAACAATAGATTATTTTAAAAATCTGAATATTAGATCTTTGCAGCTGTTTCCCTTCCCCCTCCAATGTCCCTTCATGTTCGTGAACAATATCGTTTAGGGATTTGAACATCTTTCCTTCACATTTTTATTCCCTCTTCACTGATTTCTTATCTCAGTTTTTTAAGCTACACTAATTCAGCATTGACAAAACAGTACCGATAACCTTAGTAAGATCAAAAATGAGAGCATTTATATTACATTGTTTCTCTAGACTGTCAAGTATTTTAAAAAATGATAATGTAATTGAGTGAAAATTGAGTACATGTTCACAAAGGAAAAAGAGCTAAGCGTACCTGGAAAGCTAAACAATCTTCTAGCACAGACTGTTAAACCACATTGCAAGTTAAGTCATCACAACAGAAAGAACCGCAAATGCACAAAATCAATATACGGTGGAAGGGGAGAGACACTAAAACTTCACATTTGTTTTTCAGCTGTATTTTCTAGCATCACAACAGCTAATGCAGGAAAACAGAGGCTGTATTCTCCTGCGAGCATCTATTGGTATCCTAGATACTACAAAACTTTTATCAAATTGTAGTTAGAGAAGAACAGTGCACACAAATCAATGCATATTACAAAATCCATTTTGGTATAAATATATATGTAGTAACTAGACCAGAAGAGGGAACTACATTCTGTAAGTTCTTTGAAGGCACTGGCACCTCTCTCTTTACTTTATGAAGGAGGTGAAGACAGCAACTATGGCACCACTTGTGATGGATTTGATTCTGTAAAACTAGGGATGCTGGCTGAAAGCACAGAGATGCAAAGCAAGGAAAGAAGTGACTGCAGTGATAACAGGTCCTTTGAAAGAACAAAAAAAAGAAAAGAAATGCAAAAAAGAAAAAAAGAATAGCAATGGTCTTTAAGAAAGAAGATACTAATACAAACAGAGAATTGCTAAGAAGGAGCTCATAAAAGGCAAGTCAGACCCGGCAGTTCCACAAAGAGACAGCACTAAAGGCACAAGTACAACGTATCCCATTACAGAGGAGAACTAAGTCACAAGCTGTTTAAAACACTGGTAGAAGTAAACTGAAAACAAAAACTAGGCCACATTATCCAGGACAATAGAAGAGAATAAATTATGGGGACCAAGATCAGCAAGATCAGTACCCAAAATAAGATGCTATTGTTCAAACAAAAGAAAACACAAGCAAGTACTCCACTTGAGAGCTCCTGGAAAAAGCAAATGAATTATTGCTTTTCTTGCACCATTATACACCAAGATGATCAACTATGAACAGCTCTGTAAACCCACCTTACAAAGTTTACCAGAATTAAAAAAAAAATCCTAAAAGCTTTTACAATTGTATAAACCACAAAATTCTTCTCAGAATACAAAAAAAATTCTTACCAAGTAGATCACCCGATAGGTTGACAGGTAATATGACACACACAGACAAAATGCTGACAGCAATCAACAAACAGATGATGTGACGCTGGAAGGCAAGATAATGTATGGCATCTTCACCACATCTCTCATGAATCTCATCATCACTGCATCATGGACAAAAAAGCACCTGGTCAGTCTACTTAGTATCTAGGGTTTTGGGGGGTGGCTTTTGAACACACGCTAATTTCTCAGTCTACCCAGTGACATCTTCATCAGTGATGACCCGTTTTCAACATAGTTGTGTTCTTTCGTGCATAAATTTAAGTTCCAAAAGTGTCTTTTTCTTGAGCAGTATCACCATACAAAAATTAACATGAGGGAATTTAAGATAGAAACAAGTAATCTGAAAAAGCAAATATAAATCCAAGGTCTTATCAGCCTAAAAGAGGACAAAGTCATTTGCTGAGACCTCCTGCTTTAAGTCTAGCTCTCAAACTTTAAGATCACACTGTGATAGTGTTTACTCAGCTCCACAAAGGCTCCCCATGAGGAAAATTGCAACAGAATCACCTTACTCTTAAGACATCCAATTAACAGAAGGTATTAATAGGCTTTGGAATGAACTCTCATCATCTATCCATTGTCAGCAGGACAGATCATTAAAATAGCAGTTCTTGGAAAAGGAAGGAACTGAACTAGCAAAAATAGAGAAAAACAGACTCAATCCCCACTCCTTTTTTGCTTCCATGTACCCAAGCTAGAAATTGACTTTTAAAAACCAAGATTTACTAAGCTTCAAGAGACACAACAAATGAACATCACATACCTAATGCTTAGTTTCTGGGAGTTAGTCAGTTCCAGCCCCAACTAAACCAGCAGTTCTCCATAGAAATCCTTGCAGGGAAACACCATTTCCTGCCTGGGGCCCTACTGGCTTCAAACAGGGGAACACCCACACAGTACTCTTTGAAGAGTAAAAGCCAAGAGCCTAGTTACTAGCTCAGAATCCATATAAATGCCATAGATTCACTTAAGGTCAGACTGTCCCAAGCTCAGGAAGCCCCTGGGCTGCCAACAGAAGGATGACTGTATCCTGAAGAGTATTCCCATAAGCTGACCTTGTTTTCATCATCTTTTTCCACCCCACCATGGGCACCTGTATTGCTGTTGGTATTAAATTCTATCTGCTCAAGGGAAAAACAAAACATTTTGCCTGCAGCCCCCCTTTTCTGATTAAAAAAGAGCAAAGTAAACCACACCTCACTATTTCTGTTTCATATACTTACTGCATTCGAAAAGCAGCTGTCACCCAAGAACAAAACCCCTATAAATAAAAAAGGACATTTTTAGGAGCTAATATACAAAAAAAAAAGTCTCTAACCTGTACAATTAAGACAAGTGTTTCTATTAAACCAGTCTCTTAGCTAAAAAGCTGGCAGTCTGTTGCTCTGAAATCATCATTTAGAAACATACAGAAAAATACCTAATACTCTACATACTTTTCACAAGGTACTTCATATGTCTGTCTTCAGAGAATATTTAAGGGTTGGTGGAGTTCATTATATTACTTGCACTTTTATCACTTGGACTTCTTAAATTTATACAAGTGTGCCCAACTCCCAGTGAACAGAAGTCAAGATTGAGACTTCTTAGGAAATTTTTTTTAATGGACTGTTCTTGAGCTGAAAAGGTGATTATTTTTTCCAAAACCATTTCCGGAGACTCTCCAATTTCAAGCATAAGCTCCATCAGAGTCTAATACAAGTTAATCAGTTAAACAGTAGTTCGAAACAACGCTGTTATATAGGTTTACAAATCCTCCTCCGAAACTGTACAGCAGAGATCACATCTCACTGAATGTTCCAGTATGGTTCAAAAAAATCTTCTCTCTCTGAAGGCCTCTTCTTTCAAATGAATAGTATCCAACTAGAGAGACACATTTTTATTCAACAGCTTCAATGATAAAGTTGCTTTCAGGGTTTTAAAAAAGATGCAGAAAACTACACAAACAGCAGAGCAATCCTGATCAAACACCAGTATGCGCTTACACAGTTATTTAGTTGCAAGGCTAGATATTAAGTTGCTGCATAAATAAAATGTTAAAATGTAGGCTGCCACCATTGGAAAACTCTTGCATGGTTCATTCTGAAGCTGCAACACCAAATGACAGATATGTATGAATTCAAAGACTCCAGAGAGACGACGGCGGGAACCAATTAAAAGTCTGGCCAAAAAATTATCTTCCACTCCAAACCAGCTGTAATACTAAGAGTACACAGCACCACTACTAGCCTCACCCTTGCATCCACTTTTCTCAGTTTTGTGAGGAAAATAATGCACTACAAAGACCAACTAAGTATTATTTGCAATGTGAACATCATGTAACTTCTTGAACTGTTGTTTAAGTACAAATTATTTACTAGTCTTTTTTCTCCTCTCCTAATGAAAAAAAAAAAAAGTTACTTAAAAACAACACCACAAGGTACTGGTTTATGATACAAAATTGCTTGACAAGAGAGAGAGATTACATACAGTTCTATAAAAACACAATAAACAATGCATTACTAATGTATGCATATAGACGGTCTTCCAGTTTACTGGCTGGTTCATTGGGCTAGGTGGAATGGCAAATTACAACAAATCCCATTAAATAGTTTACATTAGAAAAGCCATATCGGAACTCTATAATACCTACCTTATCATATTCAAGATCTTCAGGTACTGATGAAGATGTTGACAGTCGGTTGTATCTTGATTCACTAAAATACATTGAATGATGCGTTTAAGTATTTTTAATAACAGATGTGGGAATTCCACCACATTATTTCAACTTTAACAGTTATGAAGGAACTAAGGGAAGTAGTATATAACCACTTTTTCACTTAGGAAAGTTGTGGTCTTCACCTTGTTAGAATATGCTCAATTTTAGAAACATGTGCTACGTCTGATGTTGAAAAGCGAGGACATGTGAACTTCTGACGTGAGAGCACATAACTGAACTAGAGAGAAAACAATGTTTTATTGGGATATTAAAACCGCAGTAACATAAGACAATGCACACAGGACTGGAAGCCTAGCAATGATGAGATTTGGAAGCTAGCTTCCTGTTCAGATATTCCTTGTTACAAGACACCACCTCTTTCCGCTCCACCTTCTTCCTCCGTCTTACAGCCACTGCTCAGAATTTCTCTGCACAACTAAATCCCTTACCTGCAGGGCCACCTCCTCACACAGACTGCGTCCTGTAGCAAGGCTAGAAACTTTAGAGACTCTTAGCCGTCAAAAATAGCAGAGTACCTGGTGTTAGTTTGTTGCTAAAAAGAAATGTTGCAATGGTGATGTGCCCATAATTACAGGACAATACACGTTAAAACGGAGTGTGTTCATAGGTGTATCTATAATAATTTTGACCTAGCTGGCAGTCTGGCAGGGACAATAACTTAGGCTCCTAGGTGTCTGACTGCTCAAGGACCTGTCTGTCCCATGCAGGCCTCTACAACCCACACGGAAGCCTATACCAGAGCATCTTCATTCTTCCTGCCTGACCTACCTGGATCAAAGTTGTCTCAGTTATTGCCCATCTTTTTTTTTTTCACCATCTACTTTTCACAATTGTACATAGATTACATCTAAACCCACATTTTTAGTCCTTTCCTGTTGCTTAGTTGTGAATTTACCACAACTTAAGTTACACCACTAATATCAGGAAGAGGCTCGCTGTTAAAAGTTTACCCACTTCACAGACAGATCGCTTTTAAACATCCCAAGATATCAACCTGTAGAAGTCCTATTAAAAAAAAAAAATCAAAAGCTCATTTGCACTATTACTAAAAATCAGTGAAGAACTTCAGAAGCCTGCAAAAATACACCTTTTTATACTTAAACTCTTCAGAAATATTATGACACAGGCTGCATAGGGATCTCTGGAAAGATACTGGGCTTGAGCTAAAATAAACAAAATAGTTAACATCCTTCTAGCACAGAAACACATGTTAGCAGACAAGCAGCCTATTTTCTTACCTCCACTTCCTTAACCCACAACTGTAGAATGAAATTCACTGACAATGGCCAACACACAACTTTATTACTGGCACTGCAAAGAGGAACTCTGTGAGTGGGACGTATTTCACAAAAAGCAGCACAAGGACATCCTTAACAAGTATGTGCACATGATTACAAACACATCTAACTGATACAAAGGCACTTAATTTAAGCCCTATTTACTGTACTTACTTCCACATTCCCCAAATGGTTTAAACATATGAGTCTGATCGCTTATCTTTTTTACCTTTCGGCTTCTGACACCAGAGCAACACGACCGTAGTCCCAGAATCTCTTTCTTATAATGGAAAACAGTAATATCAAAATCTAGAAAATAAAAAGCAAATATTTTTGATATATTAATTTTTCCACTTCATAATTATTCTTAGGTATATAGGAACTGTCAAAAAATGGTGTCCTAGCTCCTAAGCCTACTGTCATATGTTAACCAACTCAGTGGTGGCCGTGCTACAAACCAACCTACCTGGGACCAAAGGACCAGAGCACCTGCCTTCCTGTTCCAATTTACAAAGGAAGATGCATGAAAAAATACTTCTGAACTGCAAGTGTATCAAGGTTTGTGACAAGAAAAGTAGCGAGTAGTACTTGAGAGAAAGTAAAAACTTTCATAAATACTCCTTTACTATTATTCATTACTTAATGGCCAGAACTATGATGAAAGGCTTGGTATTTTATTTTATTTTTAAGCAGTGACTAAATAGGCTGTAGGGGACTCAGCTATTTTCTCAAGTATGAGAATTATTTTTGTCCTCAATAAAAGTAATACAGTATTATAACTGGAACTCCAGAAATTTATATTTTATCTCGACAATGTATTTTTTTATCTCCCCCAACCCGTATTTTTACTTTTTGAAAGTGGCCAAGAAAATAAACAACAAAAAACCCCAGCATGTGTTTCATACATGTATTTTTCTTTTTTTTTTTTTTTTTTAAGAAACAAGTTGCTCTGTACAAACCAATGAAGCAGAAGTAACAAGGCCTGTTTTCCATGCATATGTAATACACGCCCTCACCTCCTAGCCCCTCCTACATCCCATACCTGTTTGGCTAGAAAGTGGTGCTAGTGATTTAACTTACTTGGATGTATGCAAATACTGACTGGCCAGCCAGGATACATGTCAAGATTATCTATGCGTCAAGATTACACAGCTAATTTCCGCATTTCACAATGAATAAAACCTCCTTACAAGCGCCTTCCTCCCACAGGGAATATTAATTCAGATCTTCCTCCTTCAACTGGCCATTCAACTTCATGCAAGCAGGAAAGTTCTCTAGACTCTTTGCCCACTTTGGCTGAAATTGGCTAATTTATTCTACAGTTATTAAGAGGAACTGCCAGATAAAAATGGGAAGACAATGCAATATATAAACTTCACTCTCTTGGGAAACAAGTCTAGAAACAGTATTCAGAAACCCATCAACTGACAGTTACTAAAGGGATCTGCAGTAAACATGTCATGAAGATAGGAATACAGGAGTTGCTAAATAAATGCAGTATTTGGTACTTGGAGATGAGACTTCTACACTGCGTCTAACTCTCTACCTAATGCTGTCTGAGAGGAGGGTTCAACAGCAAGGAACCCAAAAGCAAAGACTCAGTATCTTAAACTTTAACCACAGCTTTGAAAAAAATGAGTATGCCCAAACACACCAACTAAATCTTACTAAATGCTGTGCCATCAGTTGCACAGAGCAGTAAATACTGTACATCCTCAGAAAATGGATTTATGGTAGCATGCTGCAGATACCAAGTCAGTAGCAAAGAATGCTGCTACACAGCTTTTAGGAACATCCTCTACGTTCCTATAAAGCACCAGCTCAGACCTTACACAGGTAGTTTTAAGTTTCTCCACAGTGGCTTTCTAGAACTCAGTAACTATCTCATCCCTTTAGTCTCATTTTACTACCACAAACTTCACTTATCAGGCCAATCTGCAGGTCTACAGCTCTTTTTCTGGTGGCTTAAGACCACCTAGACCAAGCTTACAGAAATAATCATAAGTTTTATTGGAGTCTCAGGCCTGTCCTGGAGCCTCCAGACCAGCAACTAATCCTATTCCTCCTATTGTCAGGACTGAGTTGATCAGCACGTTATTTCCTCGAAAGCTTCATGAAATCTATAGTATAAAAATGTTTGTGAAATGACAGATTTTCCACATTGTATTTCCTTTTGAAAAACAATCAAGTCAAGAACAGTGTTCCCTTCCTGAAAAGGTACCCAGTACTTAAACCCAGAGTAAGGAAAAAATATTCTTGCAGTTAAGACAAAACATAGCAATCTAAGGTACCACTACAAAGCCTGCCGCGATTCCACATGCAGACCCTATGATATTGCACTCTCTCTAAATCTACACATGCAATATACAGCGACACAGTCATCCCACATATATGTGAACATTCATCAATACTTGAAAAGTGCTTTGATGTTCCCAGGATGGCCTTAGCACATTAATTATTATGAATATTCTCAGAAATAAATCTCCACCTGATAAACAAGAGAATTCTGAACAATCTAACTTTCAAGAAGGCCAGTAGGATTTTCAATACAAAAAACAAACTGGGCTTACAAAAAAGCAGGTTACATCAAGCAGCAGGACAGTTGGGATTCCACCAAAAGTTACTCCTTGGAGCACGGTGCTGCCCTGGGCAGTGCTGTAGCAGTACGTCTCATTTGTTGTTGAGTTGAAAGGTACACTTCTGTTCCAGAAGTAGACTAGATGAGAATGTCCAAAACCCAGAAAAAAGAAAGGGTTCATTTTGTCTTTCCCTTAAAAAAAGAAAAAGTGAAACAACCATGTGAAAAGCTTGCCTGGTATTTGTGAAATGTACTAACATTACAAGTACAAAACGTGCAAGAAGATTCAACCAGGAAACTACTTCATAAGAGAAGTCATATTTGACAGTCTCTCCCTGTAAAATATTTTGCAATAACTGACAGGCTCAGTTAATAGCAGTGTCCAGGCAAGAATTTCAGACACCTAACCATCTATGTCCTCTACAGACATCTGAGGTAGACTACAGAACACCCACACAAAACAAACTTCTCTAACTTCTAATTTATAACATCAAGCTACCTATTTTGGCCTGGATTCTGATTCTAGGAGTAACACGGGGCATTGGATACTCCAATAAGAGCAGTTTAAAGATTTGCTCCTAGTTGACGAGCATGTGTGAACAGATCAGTTTGTGAACCTTGTATTCAAATGTCAAGACCTTAAGACTATTAACAAAATCGCCACTAATTCCACAGAAAAGAACTACCACACAAATACACATGTTCCTCTCTCTTCTTGGAATATTGTGTGATTTTCCTTTTTTACATAGAAGTATTCAACTGAAAGAACAGGACAGCAATTACAGTGTATCGTGAACAAGAAAAAACAAAGAGTATCTCTAATCTTCTAAGAGAATAGCCATCTACCTCATTTTAGTTAACCGACCTGCTCAGATAAGGTAGTAACACACAAGAATGCACAAGATTTGGTATTTTTATCAGTGCAGGCAACTGCTCACTTATTTTGGGGCTTTCCACTTCAAACATTTCTTTTCTTGGATCTTATTAACTTGATGCTTCCCACGCACTTGAGGCAAAAAAAGCCACACTTCAAGCAGAACACGCTTCTGACTGATAAATTCATAAAGCAAGCCTACCCCAGAAAACTCTGTCCTTTGCAAGCAAATATTGCAGGTCCTCATCACAGGTCCAGGCACACTACTTTTCTGATACCATGCCTCCGCGAGAGGAACGCACGTCTCCAATCACAGCACTGGATGCTGAAAACAAAACCAAACCAGCACAAGAACATGAGTAACCACCAGTTGTCCCTTCAAACAGCAGCAGAACAGCTTGGAGAACGCTCCTCCCGAAACAGCATTTACTAAATGTTGGACCATCCAACAAGAGGAGTGGGGGGAAGAAATGTTGTCCCAGCTGATGTGTTTCTTCACAGGAAAATAAAAAACGCACACACAATTTGCGCCGTGCAGCTGCCTTTGCTTTCCAAGGATTGAGACCTAGCGCTGACAGAAGAGAGCAGGTATTTCTGAACACGTTTTGGAAACCTGCGTCACGACAACCGCAGAGACCGCACGCTCAAGCTTAAGCAGCGTGCTGGATCGCACCAGACGCGGTTTCCAACTCTTGAAAACTATTATTTTTGAAGAAGCCGGCTGTCAGGAAGATAAAGCGAACGGCAAGGCCTCCCACGGGCGGAGCCGCGCCGCAGCGGCCGGCACCTCGCCGCCCGCCCGGGAAACGCGGGCCCCAGGAACCAGAAACCCCCTCCCTGACGGCGGCCGGGACCCCGCCGGCGGCCCCGTCCCGGCCGCTGACGGGGCAGCGGGGAAGACGCCCAGAGGAAACGGCTGTTCCTCAGCAGGGGAGCGGCAGGCGGCCCGGCCGCACCCGGCAGCACAGCCCGCGCCCCGGCGGCCGCCCCTCAGGGCTCCCCTCGCCCTCTGCCCTCCCCGCGGCCGCCTCACGCAGCCCCTGCCCGGCCCGGCCCCACGCAGCGCCGCTCCCGCCCTCCCTTACCTGCGCCGGGGCAGCCGCGGCCTCTCCTCCCCCCTCCCCTCCCTCTCGTCACCAGCCGGGGCGCGGCGGGCGAGCACCAGCCCGGCCCCGCAGTTACCAGCCCGAGCAACAAGTCCTGCCGGCCGCGCATGCGTGTGCGGGCCGGGGCCGGGGCCGGGGCCGGGCGGCCGCTGATGGGCCCGCGGCTCCTTCGCTCCCTCGTCGGGCGGCACAGCCCAAGGACGGCTGGGTTCGCCTCCTCCCAGGGGGTAGTGCTGCCCCGAGCCTGCTTTTCCAGACCCCGAAAGTGCTTCCCTCAGGGAAGTGACCCCTCCTAGTAAAAAGTTGTTGTCGTTAGTCGTGCGCCGCTGGCCCCTTTTCACCGGCCGCCAACGTGACATGGCGGCTGGGAGATGTGGTCGCCGGTTTTTATTCAGGTTTTTGAGGGGTTATTTTAGTGCAGGAGTCACTGGGAGTGGTGCTGGGAGCTGGTTTTATTCCCACATGGCGGAGTCAGCAAGAGGCACTGAGGTGGAGGCCTGCGCCTGCCCAAACTGTTCCCTTGGGGGCTGACATCTGGATGGACTTTAGTCAGGAGAACTAACAGTTAGGTTTATAATTTGAGGATAGTTACCAACTCATGAACAAGCATCTCAGTAGCAGCCAGTGTTCCAGGTAAGGAACACCTGACGGTTACAGACTTGTTGAAGCGAGGAGATTGCTGACGAGTGGAGGACGTTAAATCATCTCTAACCGGAAGAACGAATGCTCAGGAGCTTTAACCAAGGATGCGCTGGAGCAACTGGACCGTGAGAAGGACAGTTAATCAGAACCTTTTCTGTAGGCTACAAACTTGGCAGCAGAACCGAGAGTTCATGTATCCTTAGCTGAGCTACCCTCGTTAAAACACTAAAAATCACACCCCCTGAGCTGGGGACCCCGGCCCAGACAAACACCCTGACCCACTGGGCATGCCCCGTGAATTTTAGGAGTGCTACATCTCTAAACTGAGGTGAGAAGGGGGCTATCCAATCCGAGTTATAAGGGTACACCTAATAGGTGGCCCTAACATTTTTTTAACTTTTCCTATTGTGTAAATATGTGATGTGATTGTAAGTGTGTGTGTGTGTGTGTGTGATGTGTGGATATCTGCCACCTCGCACCCTGCGCAGAATAAAATAATGTCTCCTCCCTAAACGTGCTTTGTGTGTTTCGGGAGTTCTTTTCGATTTCAGGTAACAGAGCTGCCTTTAAAAGCGCCTTGAGCCAAGCTTTCCCTTTATGCAATATTGTTGACATTATAATGGTTTACAACAGTTGTTTCAGAAGTGCGTAGTTTATCTATGATAATTTTATGCTTGATCCTAAAGACAAAATCTCTGGTGAAGAATGAAGGATTTCCTAACTGCTCGGTGGTTTCTCAATTTTAATGTTAAGAGTAGTGTGGACTACAGTGCTTTGCTTTGGAGGAAACCCTTTTGTGCCTCTATGACTCATCCATATAAAAAACCCCCACCAGATCCAACCAGAGGTTTTCACAGCAAAAAAAGAAGAAGATACATGAGATTTCAAGCAAGATTTTGCAATTCCCAGTCTGGTAAAGGGTGCAGGCAGAAGTGGAGCAGGCCATATGCTAAGATAGGTAGCCCTGAAATAGATTAAGTAGTAGTAGTAATATGACTGTTCCATGAAATATTCAAAGCCCCTTGTCTCCACATATCTATAAAGAGAGAAATAGCATTCAAACGATGTGAACTGGAAACAAGGAGACCTTGGGAGTTAAACTTCATGTGTCTACATTCCCAGCCATCCCCGAGGACATCCTGTGCTTTATGGGGGTTAGTTGCTTCCACCCAGCAGGCCAGAAACACGGTACGGCAAGGCCCTGCCATCCACCTCTTCTCTACCCTTTATTTTAGTGGTCCCTCGAGAGCCATTTGATACCCAGCATTGCCAGCCATCCTCCTCCTGAGTCGTCATCCTTTGCCCCTGATTGGTGTGATTGACCTCAAGGAGCAGCAGGCATCTGAGGAAGAAGAGGATTATGGTAATGATGAAAGTGCAACTGTTCAGAGGGAGGCAGGGAGAGTACTTGCTGCCAAAGATTTGCACTGTACCTCCAGTCTCGCGGATGAAGCAGAGGTGATGTTTCAGACCACTATAAAACCATCAGGGCATTGTGAGGTTCAACCTGATGTCACACTGATCAAAACCTCAGTCATCTGTTGACTTTTATGTTTAAAAGAAATCAGCATCCCAGCTGCCGTGAAGCCAGCATCTCCTGTGGTTGACAGTCCTGCTCCTGCCCCTCCGTGTTTGACTCCCTGTGTCCCTGTGTGTTCAAACTGTGTGTATCACTGAGGGCCCTGCATGCATACCCGCTGTCCTGCTCCCTGCCATTTCATTAATCCACAATTGCTTTACTCTGTGAAATCCCTGTTTCACTTTTCAGGAATGCCTGCTCAGCAAAGAGCAGCATTTGGCTGTACATGTGCTCTGTGCCTTCCCACACTCCATCCCAGAAAGAGGGAAAAGTCCCTGTTATCTGCAGTAACTGAGAGATATTTCAAGATAGAAATTCATAATTTATCTAGCAGCTGCATTGTAGATAATCTGTGATTTCAAATTGGCTGTAACAATTATATTAGTTAGAAAATCGCATATAAGTTCTCAGCTCAAAGCTGAGTGGTTCAGATTCACTGCTGGAATAAAGAAATTCCACTGGTGTTGAATGAGGTTAATTATTTTAGCTTTAAAACACACTCTTTTCTGCTTAAGGCTGTATTGGTGGTAAGGTTGTTTGGCATGGGTGTAGCAGAGTAATTATTCCACCTTGGTTTTTCTGGAACAACTCGTCCTGTGGACAGTTTCTTTCAAAACAGGAATTCAAAGTGGAATAGTTATAAACACATTATTTTAAATTAAATTTTACTGATGTAGCTGCAGCAGAGTAGATCTGCCACGTAGGTAAAGCCTCAGTGTATGCTTGCAGCTCTTACACTTCTAGGACCAAAATCCATTTGGTTGATTTTCTAAGCTGTTTGTACTTTTGATTCTTGCCTTATTTATCAAAATTAAGAAGGCCTTGCTCTGGTTAGACTATCTTACTCTGTAGCATGAAATAGGTGATATTCAGTGATATTGGCATTGTAGTCTTGACATTCTTCATTCTGAAGACTTTTACCCAGCTACAAAATAATTTTTCCTTCTCTTTCTCACAAGAATAACACCAAGCTTTTGTCATTTGGGTTTTTTTTTTCCTTTCTCTGTCTAGACAGGCTCTTTAGCTAAGTGGTGTGATTTTGTTTATCTCTAATTTCAACAGCAGAGTCACATTTCCCTCCTCCCTACCTCTTGCAAATAGGGTTTTGTTTACCACTGTCTGTTCTTTTGGTGACAAAAGCCACATACTGTCATTATTTAGCAAGCATTTAATTATGTTGCTAGAGCAGATGGAAATCCAGCCTCAGGACACAGGGAGCAGGTCAACAGAATTTAAAATTCTTCCATCTTTCTCGTATGTTGCATGCTCCATATCCGCTTCAACAGCTCTTTAGCACCAAGTTGAACAAGTGTGCGGGGTGTTACACTTATATGTGTGACTCTTCCCTTACTTTATTAAGTGACCTTATGGCTGAAGAACTCTGCTGCCGCTTGAGTTTGATTTATCACAGCAGGACTTCCCTTGATGGGTGAACTCCCAACAGGACATCAATAGTCTCTGGACGTGGGTAGCAGGTGGCCTGATGCTTTACCATGCGTAGCAACTCTTACCATGGTTTCTTCTCTCTGAAGAAACTCGTCAGCCCAGCTTGCTGTTCCTTGCTTATCTGCCTATTCAAATATGTCTTAATGGATTTAATTCAGGTTTCTAGCTTGGCAGCCCTTTGCTATCTTTTAATCTTTGCCTTCATCTAGCAAGCTGTTTACAAGCCTCAATATATGGAAGAACTTAGCATGGGCATTATGGAGTCTTCCTCCGAAAGGCCTGAGCATTCATAGGTCTATAATAAAAACAAACAAATAGAAAAATCCAGACAGATGGAAAGACTTGACTGAACCCTAATCATAATACAAATAAGCAAGCAGCAACCTCTGCTTTGTGGATAATTGCAGCTGTGGAGAATCTTGTGCTGATATATAGGATTTTTAGGTTTATTATTAGCTTGTCAAAATGCAACCACTGTTATGTGACACCCTTTGGTACAAAACTAGGACGAGGTGACCTGAAACATGGATGACTTCATTGTTTTCTGAATATACATAGTATCTTAATGCCTATCTGTGCATTAACCCTGTGTATATAGTGGCTGAAGAGAGTTAATGCATAGGTGGCATAGCACTAACTATAATTACGGCAACTCCCTGAGAGAGAAGGAGATGTAGAAATCATCTGTCACAACCTGGTCTCTCCCAGCGAATTGGACAACACCTGGCCACATGACCCACTGGATTTAGGTGAATCAGGGAGCAGGTGTATTTGTCATCAGTGTAAAATATCAAACCACTTACAGTTTGTAGTGTTTTCCTTGTCGTGGATACAATACACATTAATTTTAGCAAAGAACTCTAGTGTCCTCAAGAGCCTCTGTGCTCTACAGCTGTCCTGACTGTACACAGTAACTCTTGTTGCACCGGTACTGGGATGAGACCTGGACAGACATTGGCATCCTTGCCTTAGGTTCTGCTTTCCCCGGAACAGAAAGCTGGGTGACTGCTTGTGCAGGAGCCACTGAACGCTCCAGGAGATCTTGCAGTCTAAACCATTGGAGGGTTGAGTTAGCAGGGTTTGCTGGGACCTGCATCCCCAAGACAGGTTGGAAATATTTTTTTGTTAAGCACCCTTTAAAATCCTGTTTTAGATCAGAAGAGGAAAACTAGTTTTTCCTTTTTTTTTTTAATGCTACTCAGTTTGAGAACTTTGAGCAAACTAGTCATTAAAGCAGTTATACGCTTTGCCCACTCCCTATCTGGTGAGATCCTCAGCTTTTAGACTTAAGAACTGGGTTCCAGGGCCCTGGTGATGACCCTTCCTGGTTCACTGGCTTGACTTCCCTCAACATGTCAGCATCAAAGACATTGCTTGAACATTTATAAATGTAGTTTATAATATTTTTAAAGTGTCAAAACCTTAATCCTTAATATAGGTGGTTGTAGTTTAAATAAGTATATTTAAATAAGAATATATTTGAATAGAAATCTGGATTAAATAATTTTTAAAGGACTTTTAAAATTAGTAATCTTTTTTTTTTCCCTTGGGCAAGAATTCCCCCTTCCCACTCGTGGATTTATAGATGAAAAAGAGTACAGCCTGTGAGGATTTCAAAGAGCTTTCGTTTTATTTTAATCCCAGGTTAACTCAAAGCAAACCAGAAGCAGCAGAATTAAGAGGTACACTTTATTAGCTTCTTTGTTCTGCCTAGGAGCTTGCACCAATGATTGTCTCTGTAGATTTGTGTGTCTCCGCCTTTAGAATTAGGCCTGGTCTGTTAAATTCCAGTTTTGGCTTTGCAAAGGGCCGAGAAGGTCCCTGTTACATTTTTGGCTGCAGGAGTGTCTTGGCTCCTCTGCAGACACACGCCGCAGCAGGCGAGCGCGGGGGGCCACTAATGAAGGCAGGATGATCCCGGTGAGCCCGAGCAGGGGGTCAGGTGCCAGCTGCGCCAGGCGCAAGCGTCCGGGGCGGATTGGTGGCAGGGTGCAAAGTGGCTGGAGCAGGAAGCTGTGAAGAGCCATCACAACGGCAAACAACCGTGACCGACGGTGGCGTGCCTTGATCCATCAACCAAGAAACTGCACCCACAGCCTGGCTTTACTAAAGCGTGACTGGAAATGGTGGGGCGCAGCAGCATCCAACCAGTTCCAAGGACGTGACTGATGCTCAAGACACCCTGCAAGCATCTGGGTCCTTGCTGGGCACTTTTGGGCACCTCCACTTTAGGGAAGCAGAAGAGTTGCCTAAATACTGGCCATTCCATAGCATGGGGTCACCTGTTGGACGCATTATCATCATACCTTCTGACTTTCCCATTCTCATCCCTCCCTATCCACTGTCATTCCTCTTTCTGCAGTAGTTTATTTCCTCCTCGCATTCATCCTTTGTCATATTTCTTTTTCTGTGATGATTTTATTTTCTCTGAATTACGGTCTTTCTGTTCCATCTTTCTTCTTTCAAATGTATGCAAAGGGTGTTTCCTTGCATCTCTTCCAGCTGTATTAGTCATGTTTGACATTGCCCCATGAGTGAGAGTGTGGCCTGATCTGTGTAAAAAGGGAAAGTAATGTAGTCACTGCAAGATGAGCTTAAACACGTGGGTGATCTATGGATCAGTGGAGAACTTTCCTCCCTGTAAGTATGCAGTAACAGATGGTGAGAGGGCTATCTCTTGTTTTACTAAGCTGCTTTATGTACAGTAATTGTTAGAGTCTATTGGTGATTAGGGTTTTGTTGATAGAAGCTGTGGGTGGCTGGTGCCTTTGAAAATCAGGTTATTTATTTTGGTGTCTAAATATAGACTTGAAAATTTTGGCCAAGGCAATTTGCTCAAGGTCATTATCCTGACTCAGGGACAGAACTGGGAGGAGAGCCCAATTCTTTTCAGCTCTCCCTTCCTATTGATATTCTGTACAGTTTCAGTAAAGCAGATGTTTATGTATTCAGATTCATTAAAGCAGATGTTTATGTATTCAGATTATATACCAGATTATAATGAAGTCAGTAATCAGAATTAATTTGGGAGGAGTTAAAAGCAGGTCCTGTAAAGTGGCACAGCTACTTTCTGGAGTTTCTGGAGTGAGATGGACTCCAGGGCGGAAGAAAAGATCCATGCTGCATGGGGACACCTAGGCAAACTATTCCTGCCTTTACAACACGGTGCACCTTTTCTTTTACACCCTGTCTGGATCAGTTCCTGAGTCCGTATGGGCACAGCTGAGCGAGTAGGTGTAAACCGGCAGTGCTGCACACGGAGCCCTGAGATGAGCAGACCTGAGGTTGAAGGCCCCAGATTGCCAGCTGCTCTGGGGAACAGTGAGCCAGGTTGATCGTAGTTCCTTTGCACCGTAGTTCCTGTGAAGATTAGAAGGGTTTCATACGTCAGTGTAAGACCTTGAACTTATTATTCAAATTATCACAGTGGCAGAGGATGTGAAATTGTGTTAAGAAACCATTTCCCATCCACTTTCCGTAGGAAACAAGGCAACTGTGTCCTGTAATTGCTGCGGTTTCTGGATCAGTTTCAAGGCAAGCCGAGGCAATAGTATATTTTCATGTTCCATTATAAATTGGAGCATTTTCTTATTTAGACCAGCATGTGTTGAAGAGTTTTCCAGCCTGGGAACATAGTGAAGTCCAGGGGTAAGCTTTCCTACCAAAAGTGACTGAGAACAAATCAAGCGGTGCAGTCTCTGAAGAATTTCAAGAGCCAGTCTTCCAAGTCTGCTGCACATCGTGGTTTTGAAATCCCTTCCAGTGGATTTGCAGAACGTGAACTTCATCAAAAACACCATTCCCCTGTAGTCTGCCTTTGAGGTGTTCCAACAGATCTGGTCGAACTGAGTAAGTATCTCAAATGAATTCCCAGGTCATCTATGTCTCTGCTCTGATTATGGTAGTTTATTTCTAGTTTTGCTGTCACAGAGGTAAAATATTCCTCACTCTATTTTAGAATCAGAGTAGAGAAGAGGGACTAGGCACCCAACTTTTGCTCAAATTAATGAAAAATGGACTTTGAATTCTTTTTTTGTGCCTTTGAAAATCTCCATGTGTATGATCTGTCAAAGATCCTGGATTCTCTACTAGCAACTGCTGAAGCTAACAGCCATGCCACATAAATAAAGCAAATTTTAGTCACCATGTCTTTATTTTAGTTATTCAACCTGGAAAGCTGACAGATACCAGCTTCAAATGCATGGCATTTCCTGCAGAATTTCGTGTTGAATCCAAAATTAAGGTTCAGAAATGCATTTGTTTGCTATGTGGAAATGTTGGCCATTCCTGGATTAATGCTTTTGAATAAGCAAATGGCTAGGTAAGAAAAGAAAAAAAAAAAACCAAGTGAAGTTTGTGTTTCACACTTCAAGTAATCTGGCCAAGTGTGGCTAGATTCCCTTTTAAAATCAAATGGCCATGATGCATCTCCCAGGGTCCTGTAGTATGAATGCTAAAAGGATTATAACTAGTCAGGTTGCAGAGTTTTATTTTACTCTTTTCAAGGCCCATGTTAAATCCAAGACTTTATACCCTTTGTTTACATAGATATGGGTACATGGCAGGAAATTACATAATTTAACCTGTGCCATGAAATAAAATACCCCTTTGTGTTCTGTTTTGGAGTCAAATACACAAGGAACTGTATTTCCTCCAGGTCTTTCCTACTGAAGTCTTTTTCATTAGAAAGTAATAACATACCAAAGAAGTTACAAAAGCAATTCAATGATAATATAAATATTTAAGTGAAAACAGCTTTGTAGTAACTGCTCAACTAGAAGCAGTCTGTCTGCACATCCTCCTTTCTGAACATTGCAGCGTTGTCCGAAGGCAAGAGAAAATTAGGGGGCTATTTTGGTATTTGTTATTACACAGTTCTCAAAGGTGTAACAAGGTACCCAGTCTAGACAGAAGGGGAACGGAATGAACAGGATAAATAATACATCAGCATAAATACTAAACAGCTCACTAGGCTTCCAAAAATCAGTGAATGTTAATGATTTGAAATTTTATTACAGATCTAAAATCCTTTAAAATGCATTTCAAATACCCTATAGCCCTTTAAGACCATGCTCAGAAGAGACGGCAGAACTCTGAAGAGAAAAAAAAGATGCCTGCAAAGTTCGAAGCGACATTTACAGCCAGTTAAGCCTGGCTCTTTCTGTTTAAAAAGAAGGAGCATTAAGCATACAGATGCGGGATTATAGTCTGATCCAGATCGTCATCTCCAAGAAGATTGTTTTGCACCTCTTGAATCTCCTGGCCCAACGGGAGCCTCACAGACATCTGCCCCCAGTATCAGCTCAGCTCACCCAGAGCTCGGGAAGGCAGGTCCGGTGGTGTTGCTGGACCGGTTCGGAGTTCCATTTCATTATCCTTTTGATCCTGGCGCTAGTATGCTGTTAGCATTGAGGGAAAAAGCCACGTGCAAGCAATTATTTTGAAAGTGAATACATCTAGGCTCCACGGTGTAAGACCTACTGACATGCAATAGCCACAAAGTCGCTTCAACAGCAGATGTTGCAGATGGAAAACAAATACATAAGTAGTTTAGCTCATTTTCCTGCTGTTGCAGGTATCTTTTTTCCAATCAATGTATTTGCTTAGGCACTGCCGAAGTTAATTTTAAATAGCTCAGTGAGGACTAATGGAAGCCCTTGGGCAGTCACTCCACACTCTATCAGATGTACCAAATTAGAGAAGTCTGATGTATCTGGTCATCTCTGTACATGTTATGAGTGTTGTTTTGCCTCCTACAATCTTGCACAGTTTTTTATAACTTTCCATAGAAGGATCAGCCCTTTCCCTTTTTTTGCACTAAACTAACAAATTACTATTTTGCATGACAGGTCACAATGCTTAGCAGAAAAGGTTGCTTTTAGATCTCACTCATCTTGGACTTTCATCTTTATTTTTGGCCTGCAGAAAAAAAAACATCTTCCAGAAAAGTGAATAATGCAAATTATTCAACTTTCATCAACATGTAGTTCATAATCTTTCTGCCTTTGCAGCTTCTCCTCGTAATAGAAATGTCTTACAGCTGCTAGAATGTAGTGTTATTCTTTCTCTGTCTATCTGAGTTGGGAAAAAGTGATTCATTTTCTCAGCAAAAGAGGAAAGTTTATTCAGTGAAGCAAAAGTTAATGGTGTAAAAATTAGCTGGAGGAAATACAATCCATAATTAAGCCAGGCTACTCATGGTGGCAGATGCAATATGAATAGTATTCCAAGTGTATTAGCATGACAGGAAAACAGGGGCCTTTCTAAATTATCGGAATGTCACTAGCTACACAAACTTGGCATAGAATCAGTAAGGGACATGAGACATGCACCAAACTTTCAGAAGTCCGTAGAGCCATCCGACCCGAAAGCTGTGTTGACATCAAGCCCATCTTACTTGATAGCAGCACGTGCATTAAAGCCTTCAGCTGCCACGTTTTGCTCCAGCGTGGCTGATGCCTCCCTTGCACGCGCGTTCCCTTCTGCTGGGTGGACGTGCTCTGGGCACGGCGGCTGAGGGGGTGGCACACGGAGCTGTCACGGTGACACTCGCCGGAGCACATTGGTTAAAGCCCAACTCGGCAGCAAGCACCGCCAAGGGCAGGGAGAGCCTGTGCAGCCTCGTAGAGCCTCGCCGGCCCTGCCTGGCCCAGAGGTGGGCTCTCACTTGCATCACTAAGGCAGGAAAAACACACTCAAAAAAAGCTGATAAACTTACACTGTAAGAACACAACTGCAAAGAGGAGGTGGGGGGTTGGGAAAAGCAGCATTTTAACTAGGAAGATACATGGGGTCTTACTAGAAAATTAAGTGGTGTTCCTACAAAATACAGCGATTTCTCAGCAATGGGGACATTCGTCAATGAAGTGGACTGCGGTGTAGAGCAAGCAATTTAGGGCTGTATGCTTATTTATCTGATTCAACAGCACGTGCTAAATGTCAGCGTTTTAGCTAGCAGCCTTTTCTGTAGCCATCAGAGTGGTAACAAACCCTGCTTCCTCAGCTACAAACAAGGCACAGATGAGGGTGGTGAGGAGGAGACTGCTGAGGGGACAGAAAAAGCTGTATTTAAACAGTTGTGTTTGCTTTTCTGTAAAAAAAAATAAAAAAAATCTTGGACATCTCTCTTCTGCCAGAACACTGGCACTTTGCAAATGCTGCCAACACAAACCCCGCGAGCAAGCCAGCTGACATCAGCTGACCAAGGACATGGTGGGACTTTGGACATTTTATCCATTCCTCTTCAAACAGGCGGCCTTTTGTCTGGGCCGTTTGGCCAAAAGAAGCCCACGAGTAAAAGCAGAAGCCTGGCTATGGAAAGTGTGCTGAAGTCGAAGCAATCTAAGATTCACAGCACCAGGAGTTACATGAACTGAGCTCAAGATCGAAGCAGGTTTGCAATATCTCTCTCAAATAAAATGGGGTTTTTACTATAGTGGATACATTGTTGGATAAGTGGATAAAGGAACATTATCCCTATTGCTGCCTGGGGCTTCACCAACGCATTTGCGAGAGGAACCCAACAGGACATGTGATCTGCAAGATATTTTCATTGGAGATGGCCGGTTCAGTCTGGCCTAGACTGGTGATGAGGAAAAGCAGGCTCATGCCCTTGCCTAGATTAAATGAATTGGGTAATTTCTGTATAGCTCAAGCAGATGATTGTTTGCACCACAAAACTTGCTACTGAAACTGGCTCCTTGGCAGGCAGAGGAAACGTCAGGGACTGAAGCTGTGGTTGCAGCGGCTTTGGGATGAGATCTGTGCGCTATCAGGTCAGAATAAACAGGGTTCACCTCAGCCAGAGTTCACAATACAGATGTAAAGTCCATTTTATGATTTTATGCTCACTGTGGGGAGATGCATGGAAGTGCACATGTAAAGACAGGTAAGTCAGGCGATACCTGATCAAGCGCAAAGCCTTTTGGTGCAAAAATTAACATGGCCCAATTTTTGGAGGAAATCAGAATCAGCAGAAGGGATTTAGTGCAGATCAGCACTCTGCACTGAGTGGCTGTGCTGTTTCCAGTCTGGCCCCAGGAGCCAGATAAAAGCTGGATATCTTGTGTTATCAGGCCGTATCTGATGAAACTTTTCCATGCCAGATTCTTGCAGAGCAGACTGAGGCCGTGGGGAACACACATGCAAACTCCGGTGAGCTGTATCGACCCCGCAGAAGTCCTGGGTGCTGTTATTCTGACTCTGTACACTGTGCAACCTATTCATGCCCTAGTCATAGAGTCATAGAATCATTAAAGTTGGAAAAGACCTCTCAGATCAAGTCCCACCATCAACCCAACACAGCCATGCCTGTTAAACCATGTCCTGAAGTGCCATATCTACAAGTTTTTTGAATACCTCCAGGGATGGTGACTTAACCACTTCCCTGGGCAGCCTGTTCCGATGCCTGACCACTATTTCAGTAAATAATTTTTTCCTAATATCCAGTCTAAACCTTCTCTGGCACAACCTGAGGCTATTTCCCCTTGTCCTATTGCTAGTTAGTTTGGAGAAGAGACCAACACCTGCCTCGCTATAACCGCCTTTCAGGTAGTTGTAGAGAGCAACAAGGTCTCTCCTCAGCCTCCTCTTCTCCAGACTAAACAGCCCCAGTTCTCTCAACCATTCCTCCTAAGACTTGTTCTCTAGACCCCTCACCAGCCTCGTTGCCCTTCTCTGGACACACTCCAGCACCTCAATGTCCTTCTTGTAGTGGGGGGCCCAAAACTGGACACAGTACTCGAGGTGCAGCCTCACCAGTGCCGAGTACAGGGGCACGATCACCTCCCTACCCCTGCTGGCCCCACTGTTCCTGACACAAGCCAGGATGCCGTTGGCCTTGTTGGCCACCTGGACACACTGCTGGCTCATGTTCAGCCGGCTGTTGACCAGCACCCCCAGGTCCTTTTCCATCAGGCAGCTTTCCAGCCACTCCTCCCCAAGCCTGTATTGCATGGGGTTGTTGTGACATAAGTGCAGGACCCGGCACTTGGTCTTGATGAATGTCATACAACTGACCTCGGCCCGTAGATCCAGCCTGTCCAGATGAATGAGAGAGTAGCTGTTCCTAGAGGCAGAGGACAGAAAGCCACCACCCTGGCAAGATAGTTTCCAAGGATCTTTCAGCAGACACGCCATTTTCAAGGAATAAATATAGTACAAATCAGAGCATTTCTAGACCAGGCTGGTGGCGTTTGGAGCTAAAGTGGCAAACAAATGCAATGATAAACCTGTGCACTGCTTACTTCCTCTTTGTACTGGAGGAATTTCTCACATTTTTCAAGGTTTTGCCTCTGAGGAATAAGAGAGTCTTACTAAGGAATTACCACTGTCCATTTTGCATCATCCCTGGAGCTGCTGCCTGTGGGCAGCAGGACGGCTTGCTGGGGGTGGGCTTGGTGGGCTCCACACTTGCTCGCTGGACTTGCTTGACACAGGGACAGTCCCTGCAGAGGAATGGGGCTCCCACCACCAGCATGGACCGTGCCAGTCAAGAAGGAAGCCAAAGATGCCTGTGAAACCCTGCTTAAAAGTGTGTAGCCTGGGTTTAAAATCCCGGTGGGAATATGAAGTTTGAAGCCCTGGCCTGGTGACTGTTGGGGTGTGTTGGTGAGGCAGCGCGAGGAGGGCATGCCTTCATGTGTGTCCTCACTTCCACCTTTGAAACCTCTAAGCGAGCACTTCATGTGACCAGCCTATTCTGTGGGTTTTTGTTAGCTGTGTAAAACTCAGTGTGCTTAACACTGAAAAAAGAATAAGAAACAGAACTTCTGCTTGAATTCTTCTTTCACTTGACAAGGTTTTACCTGCATTTTAACCAGTATTCTTTTTATTTCCACATTCCTAGATTCGAAAGACCCTGACTTTGGTATAAAACAGAGCAACATCACTATGGAGATGTGCTCCCATCTCTGTACGATAAGCCTGTTGCACAAATCAGAGCTTTCCTTGGAGCACACAAAAGTTGTTGCCTTTCATATCACTCACGCAAAGGCTGTTCTAATATGGGCCCAATTGTGATACAAAATAATGATGTCCATGGAGATTCAAATCTTGAAAAATTAAATATTTGGATCCTCACTGACCCACTGCAAATGCATTTGAAAGATTCTTGTTTCCCAGGACAATAGCTACATAATTAGGCTAAGCCTTTCACACTTTCTCTTTTAGCCCATTGGATTTATTTACCAAAAATCATTGCATAGATATGCCTAGAAAATGTCTTAGAGAACCTTTTGTAACTAAATTAAAAGCTTGAATATAGAGATTCTCTCTTCGCTAAGTACTAGCTTTTATTAAAACTGCAAGTTGCCTGTATTACATCCCCTGTAGCCTCTTCAAATCTGTTTGACGTTTGAATGTGCCATGCAGGTCCTAATACACATTACACAAAAAGAGCTATTATAAAATTCCTGACTTTTTCTTGTTTGCATGACAAAGGGGGAATGGCAAATCCTCCAATTGGACCAGATAGTCACTGTCCTGTGAAAAGCCTACAATCCACATCCTCTGTTTTCTTCTTAGCTGAGCTTCAACTGTGCTTGGTCAATAATTTTATTTTATGCGTGAAGCCCATAAATCACCTTCCAATACACATTGGACAGTGAGGAGTCCTGGTGGATTAGACATCAGCCACAGGAGAAGTCACATCTGGATCCAGGAAAGCCAGGTGCTGATGGAACAATTGGGTGTTTTCATTTCATGTAATCATGTTTTTTTTTAAGACCCCTCACTACGTAGTAGGACCACTCTCCAGAGCAAAGACAAATTGGATGAATAAAGTTTTACAGGATCAAGTCTTCTGACATGTTGAAAGAGGGATTGTTACAAATGCGTGACCTGCAGTTTTATCCAGATGACTCTCACTATATAAACATAGTAAATTCACTGCTGGAACTGAGCTAGCCAATATTTATAGAGCATATCTGAAGGAAACTTCGTCAGCCACCTGAACATTGCTTAGATGCTGTTTGGGACCGCAGCCTTCCACGGTTCATCACGTGACTTCTTTTGTCCCATCCCATGGGAATCGGTGATGTGCCGTGTACCTTGGGAGGCAGCCTGGAAGGGAAGAGCCGGGCATGCGGAGCCTTCCTGAGGGGTTGAGACGGTCACAAATATTTTAGTAAAAAACCCCTTCCCTCCTCTTATTCGCAAGGGCAGGGCTTTTTGACATGAGCTGAAGCTGAGATGGTCAAATGAGGTGGGTATTTGTCACTGCTGTTTGTGGCTTGGGAATGAATATAACAGAGAATATTGATTTGTTCAGAGAAAGACGCTACACAAAGGGTAAGATTAAAGAATGTACTGCCTTGGGCCATGCACAAACTGTTATTTTGCAGTCTATGTTTCCTTTTTAGCCTTAAAACTCAATTTAACTAAATAAGGTGCTCCTTTAACATCTAATGGAGGCTTTATCATGTTTAAGGAGACAAGTTTCTTAAAGGGTTATAAAGATAAAATGAGCAGTAACAGAAGTGTTTAATTAGGCTCTTTCAGATGGCTTTGTTGCCTTCCTCTGTGTACAAAACAGGCTGCCTCAGTTGACACTTGTTTTATTGAGGAGTGAACCACAGCGGTGTGCTTTCGTACAAGTTCATTACATCGTCTCCTCCAGTCAGACTTTTCTCAGGCCACACTGTTCAGCCTGGGCATTGGAAACCAGACCAGTTTTGACTCCTTCACAGAGACATATAAAATCCAAAGATTTTTTGATGCTGAAGACATTTGTATATATGCTCAGGCCCTTCTGTACTTGTTACTGCTGGAGAGGATGAGAATCTGCCCCAAGTGCCATATTCCTTCACGCTTTTATCAATCTCTCAATTATTTTTTTCGATTCACATCTCCTGGAATTGGTTTCAAAAATAGACTTCATCTTCTGCCAGGAAAGGCCAGGGAAGTAAAGGATGTGAGCATCAAGTGTAAAGGTTGACTTCAAGGCAAACATCCAGCCCCCCCCAGCCTCCATGTTGGCTTCGCTCTCCAGAGACAGCTCTCTGCCATGGTTGCTGATATCGTTCAAAGTACCAATATTCTTTATCCATGTCAGGCAAAAGCAGAGTGGTTTCTCATGTTCATGAAAGGTGATCTGCCTTTTATATAAAGCCTTCTTCTTTTAAACACAAGTATTATTAAACCCATAGGAATCCATAAAGAGTGATGGGACATTTTTCTAAAATGTCAGGCCTGCCTGTACATCTTCCACCTTCTGTGATACAGAAGCAGCGTAAAAGACCATAAACCGTTCAACTGCTGTGATTCACTGTTGTGATTCATACTCTTGATACAAATATTCAGACATCAAAGCGGTACCTACCCCCCCAAAAAAAGATTTTAAATGATTTTTTAATGCTTGCCATAAAGATGGACTTCCAGCTAAAGCATTATTTTCCTGATTGATACTGGCTATTTTAGGTAGCAAGTGCCCTGCGGTAAAGATTGACGCTTCCTTTAAGAATCATATGGTGTGGTACATAAAGCCGTGCGCTCTGCAGCTGTGTTTCCTCCCTGACCTAGGCTGAACATGAGATACTGATCACTCAGGCGTTTTCTGGGCAAAAGTTTGCAGGGAATTAAAAAAGGAGAGAATCTTCTTCCCCATGAAGGAATCTGGAAGCTCCCCTAAACCTTCTTGTATTAACTTTGCAGTATATGAAGGTGTTAAACTGGCATGTGTCTACCGACGGGGGAGTGATCCTTTTAAGTCCTCTGCTTCGTCCCCACTTGTGGAATTTGTTGTGCCAGTGGGATGAGGCTGGCTATAAAACCCCGTTGCAGGGGACCTCCGTCCCGCTCAGGCAGCCTGCCACCGCATCTCTGCCGAGAGCAGCCCCGGGGAGACCCCTCCTTCATCTCTGCCGGGCTGACGGCTGCGTCGCCAGCGGAGGAGGATGGACGCGAGGTTCACCTGGATGCTCTGCGTGCTCTGCCTGGTCATCACAGTCCGAGCGTTTACTCAGGAAGGGTTCAAGGAGGTGTTGCTGAAGCAGCTGGGGCTCTCTGAGGTCCCTAAACTCCATAAGAGAGACTTGGTGGATCTGGTTATCCCAGACCACGTAAAGAATAAATACATCTCCATGCTGAAGCGCCACAGGGTGAAGCGCCGAGCTTTGCCGAGCCTGGCTGGCATCCTCAGGGGGATCCCCGGCAACGCAGGTAACGTTTCTGCCGTCGCTGTCGGGAGCTCACAAAGCACTGTGCCGCTGCCAGGGGAAGCTGCCCAAGCTCGATTACCCGGCCGGCCACAGGTTGTGCAGAGGCAAACCCACGGGGGGAAGGAGGTTTGGGTCTGGCTCCAAACCTAAGCTGGGTAGAAGATGTGCACGTGACAGCATCTTAAAGATTAACGCGCACTAGTAACTCCTTGTGCCCGGAGACGGGGTCCCACAGCCCTGGCAAAGGGCGGGCTGCTGCTGGAGCTTGATAGCAGAGAAAAGCCTTGGCACCCAGGCAACATTTTGGGCAGGTGGAAAAACGATGTAGAAAATAAATGTCAGTAGAAAGTGTAGACATTGCAGTGTTTTGGTCAGAACTCTGGAAAGTCCTCTAATAGCAATCGAACCTCTCTGAGGATGTTTCACTCTCTCCTGTCTTTTTTGTTTTGTTTTGTTTTTCCTAGAATAAATGTCGAGGAGGAAAACAGCTGTAGAGACACAATGGTGTCTGTACAAGGACACTTAATGCTTGTTTCAGTTTCAAAAGATGGACATAGCACCCTGGGCAGCAAATGAAAACACCTTTTTATTGCAAGCGTGCCATTTCCTGCTTTCATGCCCAGTGCTGGCATAAAAAGATGGGCATCTTTCAGGGTTTGCTCTATTTGGGGTCAAATCAAGTAGATTTCTTTACTCCAGGTTGCAGAGACTCAGAGGTAGGAGAAGAATTAGGGCATTTGCAAGACATTGATTAAAGTATGCATTAGAAAGGGTGCATTTGGTGGCTGTCCCTGCTACAAGGGCTCATCTTGGCAGCGTGGAAAGAGTGTGTTGTGATGATAATAGTGGACAAAGTGTGGGGGCTTTGCTTGCCAGGATGGCAATGACAGACTCTCTTTCTTGTTCCCAACGTGCACAGGCATGGCAGGAGAAGTCCTCTACTCTGACACCACCACGCGCCAGAAGCTGATCTTTGACATGGAGGGCAGAATACCTAAAAACAGCGAAGTGACAATGGCTGAACTGAAACTCTTCAAAAAGCCTCTGGAAAGAGCAAACCTGCCTGCCAAGCAGTCTCACAGGCCCGTCTCCAATGCCAGAGTCAGCGTGTACTGGGTGCAACCACAGCAGGATGGTACCAACAGGACCTCCCTGGTAGACTCCCGGTAAGAAACGGACCTCTCCTGGAGGCAGGAATCTGGTTACGGGGTACGGGTCCTCTGGGCCGGGTTCGGGTGTTGTGCTTGTGCCTCCGGTCAGTCTGATGGGGTTACATCTGTAGAATCAGGCTCCATAGCCTCTAAACCCAGAACAAATGTGTAAGAGCAGATATTAGGTTAAGACTGCGAAATATGATGATTCATTGAAATTTCTGTGTCAAATGGTGCCATGTACTGCTAGGTATTCCCCTTTAAAACTCTCCACCTCGTTCACTTCTCTCACTCCCTAACTCACAGTGGGTACAGGCTGCTGGTATTCTTTCCATTGGCCATTTCATTAGCTGGTTTAAATAAATAAATTATGCAAAAAGCATCCGATTCTATAGCCTTGAGCTCTGTGGAAGTTTTACAACCCTTGAAGGCAGAATTAGACTTCAAACCAATTTTCTGGGTGGGTAGGAACTTAGGGCCCTAATGCAGCTAGGACAGGAGCAGGTGGGAGTAGTGGTGTTTGCCAGGCTGTCGTCAGGAATACTGAGGCTGCACATAATCCCGCACTGCCATATTTCTGTATGAGCATGAATGAATACCTTGACGTGAGCATGCACAAAGAGTTCTGTTTAGCCCTTCAGTGTCTGCTAGATCTGCACGCTTCTTTTTGCAGTGTGAGTTAATTGCCATGGGTGCTTGTCCAAAGCACTCAGCAAAAATTATCGTGTAATCAAGGCATGTGACAGTCTCCGGGAAGCAAACTGATTCCGCTGCAATAACAGCGCTGTGAGCCCGGGCTTTGTCTGATGGACTTTTCTCTAATGCCGAGCCCTTGTCGTGCAGGCTGGTCCCTATACGCGAGTCGGGCTGGAAGAACTTCGACGTGACGCAGGCCGTGCATTACTGGCTGCGAAACAAGAGGCGGGAGCCAATGTTCCTGGAGGTCTGGATTGAAGGCGAAAGGGTAGGCAGCCATGCCTCAGAAATGGCCAGAGCGGTGCGTTTCACCTCGCAGGACCCCAGGGATAAAGCTGCAGGCAAACCCGAACTGGTGCTTTACACCCTCGACTTGGAAGACTATGGGTACGTACGAAACCTGAATCTGTACGGTCTCAGTGTGACTTTGCCCCTGAGCTGTTGTGCTGCCTGTGCCAGCCCAGGGCATGCAGCTCTTGCCCTTGCAATAAACTGCTGTGAACAGAGGAGTGAGTTAGAAAGTTGCTGCTGAATCACTCCTCTCCTCTACCCCTATTTGGTGCCCGAATATTCAAAAGAAACCGGACTGTGGCCCAAGTTTCACATCTCAGGGCCCGCCTATGCCATGAAGAGGGGGGACTGTTTCTCCCACCTTCCTGGTTTCCAGTCACAGCATTGGTTCTTGTTCCTCCCTTGGTGTGCAGGGGCCCTGGGGACTGCAAGGAGGAGGCGGTGACGGGGAAGTCCACCTGCTGCCGGCAGAAACACTACATCAGCTTCCGCGAGCTCACCTGGACGCAGCACTGGATCATCGAGCCGGCAGGGTACCAGGCGTACCGGTGCTCGGGGGGGTGCCTGCAGCCCCCCAGCCCGCTGCGGCGCTTCGGCTACGGGCAGCGCACCTGCGCCGTGGCACAGAGCTCCCCGCTCCCCGTGATGTACCTCGTCAAGAGGGGCAACCGCACCGAGATCGAAGCGGCCGAGTTTCCCAACATGATCGTCGAGAAGTGCAGCTGCGTCACGGACAGCATGGCGCTGGTGTGAGGAGCGGGTGGCCAGCCGGCGATGTCTCCCAGTCCCCCGACTCCCCACAGCCCTGCCCAGAGCCACCCCGGTCCCCAGCCCTGGGGCCAGAAATAAAGGTCTGAGGGGACTCCCAGATATCCACCTGCAGGAGTCAGCAGCGGCTGGGGCTGTGGGTCTCCCACACACCCCGCTGCCCTACAGAGAGGGTGCACTTAAAGGCACTGTGCGTGTAGATGGGCTCAGAGAAGCATCTGTCTTCCCACCTGCCTATGTGAGGGGTACCTATGGAGCCTAACACTTCTCGGGGCCCCCCTGATGCTGGCCAGATTTCATTGAATTTGATGGAGCTGCATCCGATTCATTTCAGTCCCCACCCCGGCGTATTGCAAACCGCCACAGGCAAAGGAGGAGGGACCATCACCAGGTGAAGAAGTAGTGCACGAGTTCAGCTTTCCATTCTGAGACTCCTGGGTTTGGTCCTTGTCCATCCAAGTCGTGTTTATGGTGAATTGGAGAGCAGAAGCACTTACATGTATATATTGTATACACACACACACACACACATATGTAGATATCTATAGTATAAGAATATATGTATGTATTGTCTACGTACATACTGGATATACACATACTGTCTACATACATACATATATGTACATAAAATATTGTCTAGAGCTCAGAGGAACATGTATATATGCATATGTATCATATGCATATATACATGTACATAAAATACTGTCTGTAACTCAAAGGATTATATTTTTGGCCCCTTCACCATGGGCTTAGCACAGTTTTAGGCAGAATTTAGAGTCCTGAAGTCAGCGGGAATACTAGAACATCAGTTTGCTCACGAGTAACAGTTTGTAGAATCAGACCCTTATTTCTCTGGTTGTGTATTACAGTTATTTCAATTTAGGGATATTTTCCAAGCTTTGTGTGCTTTCAAACTCAAGGAGACAATAAAATACAATTATTAAAGTAGCCATGTGTTTGCTTATATTTATTCTTATGTCTGAAAGTGGAGAGAAAAAATCTGTCATATTTCTGAATGTACCCCAGTGCCCAACTCCTATAAACATACACACAGCAACAGCTCTTCTCAGTTACCTGGGTGACCCTGACTGCTTCTGGTAAAGCTCATCTGCTCAGGCAGGGACTGGGACTGGGTGGAATTGGCAGGTGGAGCAGAGCCCACACCGCCAGCGCTTCTCCCTGAGCTGCGGCAGAGTTTAAACCAATGCTTGCTTAAAGAGAAAACCTAGAAATGTATCTGACAGGAAAGAGGTGAAGCTCTCCCTGTGAGCTGCAGGAGTGCAGAGCCAGAGCCTGCAGGCAACCAGCTGGAGCTGTAGAGAGGAGCTGCCCCCTGCTCCTCCCTTCCCGGGTGAAGCTTTTTAACCCTGACCCTTCCTTACGGACATCTGACCAACACACCCCCTGGAGAAAAGCAGTGATAATGTGGCTTAATCCCATTTTGAACTGTACTGAACTGTTGGCCCGGGTGTCACTAATGATCATGATTTCCACCCTTAGTGTCAGACTCCTCTCCTCTCTTCATAACCTGCGGAGATACCGGTGAATCTGGGGATGAAGTGGTGGCTGCTGTCCATCTCTGGCTGAACCCGCTGCTGGTGGGAGGACTCTGAAAGGAGTTTGTCTGGCTACACAGGGTGGCCGTGGGCCACGGACCAGGTGAAAAGAGGGACCCGTTGGACTCTGCCACAGCTTTAGGTCATTCATCAGGAATGCTGAGATGTTGAGTGTCCCTGCTGCCCTGCAGGACCCCAGGTTTGAGGTCACCCGGGTATCCCTGCTGTCACCTTGGCCCGTGGGTAGGCTGGTACCTTTCACTTGTGTAAATCCTGTGGCAAAAGAAGAGCTTTAAAGGGAGAAAAAGAGGCAGAAGCACGGACCCACCAGTCACCAGCACTGGGCTACAGCCCCCTGCCTTACTGTTCCTGGAATCGGAATTGGATGAGCTGGGTCTATCTCTGGCCATTTCCTTCTCATGACTATGTAGCTTCTATCTTAACGGCATCGGCATTCAGCCCCAGTTCCTCTCCACCCAGCTCGGGGCAGGGCATAGCCTGAAGGCCATGAGCTCAGCTATCACCACGAAGAACAAAGCGGAGGATTCATCCACACACACAGCTCCTGGAGAAGAAAGCATTTGGACTGTTTCCTGCCTGAGAACTTTCCTGCCTGAGAACGAAGAGCATTAAGCCTGGCTTCCCTCCAGCCTCCAGCGCTTGGACTCCGGATATCATCCCCCAGCTCTGGGAGAAACTGGGGCCAGGCTGCTGTGGGAAGCAGGGAGTGGAGCATCGGGGAGCGGAGCATTGCAGCAAGGATGCGGGACTGGGACCAGCGGGGTGGACGAGGGCTCAGCCCTCTTCTGCTCCCCTCCGCCGGGATCCTGCACCGCGTCCGGCTCCCCTCACCTCACGTCCAGCTCCCTTTGCTCTGGTTTCCTGGGGACACGAGGTACACAACAGCGAGCGGTGGGTCTGTGGGGACAGGTCCCTTCCCAGCAGCCGCGCATGGGGCCTCCCGGGGCCTCCCGGCATTGCCCAGACCCTCCCTACCCTCACTCTGTGCATAGCGTCACCATCATCTGTTAAAGTGGCTGAAAAATTCAGCTGCTTAATTAAAAATTAACCAGTTGTGCTATTGTCTCAGTATGATGGATGCTGTGGCTAGTTTTTAACCCACATTTGAATTGAAACTCCCCGCTTTTGTGGGGACGGGACATTGCTCCTCAAACTCTGGCTGGCTTTGCAGTGAAAGTGCAGCAGGCTTGGAGGTCGGGCTGATGTGGGGAAGGCTCCAGAGATTCCTGCAGCACAGGCTCCTTGGCAGAAGGCTGTGGATGAAAGACGCTGCCACACCCGAGGCTTCTTCAGACATTGGCCCGTGCTGTGGGAAATTATCTCCTGGGCTGTCATCTTCAATCCAGGCTGCGTTTGCTGTGATACCTTCTGCGTGCTACCTCGCTGCTTTTATATCGGTACAACTTGTAACACAGACAAAGGCTGTCAAGCTGTCATGTTAACCTTTCCGTCTGAGCGGCACCACCGTCTCTGAGGAAAGGCAGAACATCTTACGTACCTGGCAGCAGCGTGCTTCAGCATGAACATTTATGCTGTGCTGTAAAAGAAAAAAAAAACCAACAGAAAGGAAGAGCAATGCAGCAGTGTAATGAACCACATATAAGCAGAAATTATTGAAAAAAAATGTGAAGGTGTTTTAAGGCAAAACCAGCATTAAAACATAGGGCATCCTTCTGCACTAGTGAAAGCACGGAGCACCCATGTGGTGCTCAGGGAGAAGGAGGTGTGTGGTGTTCGTATCAAGGGATTCGACAGCCCTGTCAGTCCCACGCTCGAAGTTCAGCGTTTGCAGCGGCAGCGTGTCCCGGCCAAAGCTTATTGCCAGTGTGGGCTCTGACCTGCCTTCACGGCACTGCTCGCAAGACGATCCGTGAGGTCCTGCGAGATTCAGTGGAGCTGGACATGGGGAAATCTGTTGGGCTCACGAAGGCTTTTCTTACGAGAGAAGCTTGGGCAGCACAGCAGCACTTTCTCCATTATCGTTACATTTTAGGAGAGACAACAAAAGTTTTAAGCCATATTAAATGCCACTGCTAGCTGAGTCACATTGCCCTGTCTGACCCTTCCACAGCTTCATTTGAGCCAAGGCTGCTCTCCTATTTTCTTTCAAAATCTATGAGAAGTTGTGGCTTTACCCTGCTGGTGAGACCTTATTTCCTCTCCCTCTTTTTTTTTCCCTTTGCATTTCACAAACTCCTACTAAGAGTGTCTGACACTTTGCCTTTCAGGGCAACCTCCTAATTGCCGGTCTAAGTGGAAAGTCGGATGCCCAATCCACATCCCGGCAAAGGTGATAATCAGGGGAGCTCCTCGGCTTCGGCTGGGAACAGCTGGAGTCTGGGAAAGGGGAACCTGGCGCAAACAGAAGGGGGGAGGTGGAGATCCCACAGGGCCTTGAAATTTTCAGAGGATGCTCTTAACGGGCTCAACATCTCCTAGTTTTTGCCATTAATTTAATGTGAAATTAGCTCCTGTGCCAAGTGCTGGATTTGCAGCCAGGAGCTGAACCCCCTGTCCGTTCCGGGAGCAGGTGCAGAGAGCAGCCTGCACGACCTCAGTGCATGTCGGAATAAAACTGAATAAAAAGCCGTTCACAATGGCTGCCTTCCGCCCTACGCTCCAGGGGTACAAGGGCACGCCAGAGCTGCGGGGATGCTAGGGTTTCCTACAGCTAAACCAGCGGGTACAGAGCAGCCAAGAAACAGTTTTTAACCATGGCAGGAAATAAGAAGTTATCAGGAGATCCTGGGCACTGGAAAGTCACGTCATCAGTCCACGGCTCTCAGTATCCTTTTTGACAATTGCTGAATTAAGGCTTTTTTTAAAAAAACAAACCTAGTAATTTTGTTTTAAAGGTAGTCCTAATGTTTATTTGTGGTTTTCTGTTTACATTTTTCCTTCTTCTAATTTTCTCAGCGATGATAAATCTGCCCCTTTGAAAGCCCAAGTACCTGTATCCCCTTTAAAAGTTTGGTTTCTGTCTGCTGCAAATGAATGCATTCAGGTCACAACTGCTTTTCTTCCCATACGTCCCAGCTGGGTCCTTCAAGAGCTTCTTGCTCCTTTCCGCGCTCGCAGTTCCGTGCAAATTCCCGATTCCTTGTGCCTGGTTAGAGGGTGAACAGAGCGGGGAGAAGCAGGGCACGCAGCGCGTGCACTCAGGCCACCGTGACGCTCCCCAGGCAGGCCCAGCTGCTGGGTCTAAACCCAGACTGACCACCCCGGGTCAGCCAGCCCCTCCCAGCCTCCAGAAAGCAGCGGTGCCTGCCCAGCCCCTCCTGGGCAGCTGGAGGAGGTCAGAGCCGTTGCCACCTCCCCACCTTCAGGTGCCATTAGGTATGTTGAGCTGCAAAGCCACCCTAATTGGTGGTGATGGGTTGACGGTTGGACTTGATGACCTTAGAGGTCTTTTCCAACCTTAATGATTCTGTGATTCTAATTGCTGAGCTGTAACTGAAAGCAAAGCCGGCTATGTAAACTAACCAGGCAGCAGTCTTTATTGTCTCCGGTTAAACGCTTTGGAGGGACATTTAAGATTTAAAAAGAGCACCTTCCTGAGAACAGACATCGCTACAAACAAATGTCAGCTTTCTCCAGGGAACAAAATCTCGGATAAGAATGAATTTCAGGTGGATCAAAATGATTAATTTTGGCCTATTCTGGAATAGCCAGAATGACGTAAGCGTGACCTAATGTCACCGCTCTGCAGCATCGCTGTCTGCCTGCGCACCACGGGGCAGCGTCAGGGCCGCCGGGCAGGGATTTCGTTCCAAGGGCTGAGTTTCATCAGCGCTGCTGGAACTGGACGCATCCTCCGCCGTTAGTTCAGTGCCACCTACAGTAACAGAGGAAGAAATTCCTGCAAGTGGTGTTTAGGTCAAAACGCTGGAGTGGCTTTTTAGTAACTCGTTTACTCGTCCACGTTGCAGAGGAAAATGGGAAAGGAGCTTTTTGGCTGAAGGCTGGCAGCTGTTGCCGTGTCTGCTGGTGATGATCTTTCTAAATTTCCGCAAGTTACTGTGCTGTAGCTCCAGTTAGAAAACAGATAAGCAGTCCTAACTTTACGGTGCATTTGGGAATATGAACTCTTCAGTACTTCTTAGGCTGCAGGAAGATCCCAAGACAGAAATCATTACTGGAAATCAAAAACACCGTTAAGCCAAGCCAGGTGGGTTTTTGTAATATCTGATTTCTCTGAAGTTTTTTTTTCTGGGCTGGGATGAAAATATCAATTTTCACTTAACAGCAGCAAGTTTCTGGTCCTTTGTGTCACAGAAAGAAGCCAGGGGAAAAAAAAAAAATTATTCAGGTTTAGCTATGAATGCTCCTGTTTCGCAATGTGGGATGGTCCAGAGGGTTGCTTTTGGGACTGCTGTACTGAGCAATCAGTAGACCAAAGGCTTGTTAGAAAGCAGCACGGAAGGAAACAGTGTGCTCTAATTCTGAACTTGCCATCCAGAAGCCATTTCTTATCAAATCTGAGTATTTGCTTGCTCCCTGCTATTTCTGTGTATTATTTGTACTTCTAGTTCTCTCCAGGGTATAGAACAGAGCTGGCAGATCTTTAAGCACACTTTCCATAGAGCGCAGGAGCTCTCAGTCCCCGGGTGTAAGAAGTCAGGCAAGGAAGGGAAGAGACCAGCATGGCTGAGTTGAGACCAGCTGGTCAAACACAAGGGCAAGAAGGAACTGCACAGGCAGTGGAAGCAGGGACAGGCATCCTGGGAAGAGTATAGGGACATTGCCCGGTTGTGTAGCGAGAGGGTCAGGAGGGCCAAGGTGCAGCTGGAGCTGAACTTGGCAAGGGATGCAAAGAATAATACGAAGGGCTTCTACAGGTACATCAGCCAGAAGAGGAAGGTCAAATATAGTCCACCCCCCTGATGAGCAAGACTGTCAAAATTGGTAACAATGGACAAACAGAAAGCTGAGGTATAACAACTGTTTTTCCTCAGTCCTCACTGGCAACCTCTCTTCCCACACCTCTCGAGTGGATGGACTGCAAGGTGGGGACTGGGGGAGCAAAGCCCCTCCCACTGTAAGGGAAGATCAGGTTCGTGACCGCCTGAGGAACCTGAGCATACATAAGTCTATGGGACCTCACGAGATGCATCCCTGAGTAAAGTCATGGCAGTCAGGTGAAGTCCCTGGTGACTAGAAAAAGGGAAACATTGCACCCATTTTTAAAAAGAGTAGAAAGGAGGACCCTGGGAACTGCTGACCTGTCAACCTCACTTCTGTGCCTGGGAAGATCATGGAACAGATCCTCCTAGCAGCTATGCTAGGGCACATGGAGGACAGGGAGGTGATTCGAGACAGCCAGCATGGCTTCACCAAGGGCAAGTCCTGCCTGACCAACCTTGTGGCCTTCTGTGATGCAGTGACTATATGAGTAGACAAGGGAAGAGCTACAGATGTCATCTATCTGGACTTCTTCAAAGTCTTTGACATGGTCCCCCATAACATCCTTCTCTCAAAATTGGAGAGACATGGATTTGATGGGTGGACTGTTTGACGGATGAGGAATTGTTTGGATGGTTGCATCCAGAGGGTAGTGGTCAACGGTTCAATGTCCAGATGGAGATCAGTGACAAGTGGTGTCCCTCAGGGGTCCATATTGGGACGAGTGCTCTCAATTAGTATCTTCATCAATCACATAGACAGCAGGATTGAGTGTACCTTCAGCAA
The DNA here is from genome assembly GCF_030867145.1 of Opisthocomus hoazin. Classification (NCBI taxonomy): domain Eukaryota; kingdom Metazoa; phylum Chordata; class Aves; order Opisthocomiformes; family Opisthocomidae; genus Opisthocomus; species Opisthocomus hoazin. The sequence continues at coordinate 32,530,970 of NC_134415.1, forward strand.
GTTCACAGATGACACCAAGCTGAGTGGTGCAGTTGACACACCAGAAGGACAGGATGCAATCCAGAGGGACCTGGACAAGCTCAAGAAGTGGGCCCGTGTGAACCTCATGAGGATCAACAAGGCCAAGTGCAAGGTCCTGCACCTGGGCTGGGGCAACCCCCGCTATCAATACAGGCTGGGGGATGAAGGGACTGAGAGCAGCCCTGCTGAGAAGGACTTGGGGGTACTGGGGGATGAAAAGCTGGACATGAGCTGGCAACGTGCCGTCGCAGCCAAGAAAGCCAATTGTATCCTGAGCTGCATCAAAAGCAGCGTGGCCAGCAGGGCGAGAGAGGTGATGCTGCCACCCTACTCTGCTCTGGTGAGACCCCACCTCAAGTCCTGCGTCCAGCTCTGGAGCCCTCAGCACAGGAAAGACATGGAGCTGTTGGAGTGGGTCCAGAGGAGGCCACAAAAATGATCAGAGGGCTGGAGCACCTCTCCTATGAGGAAAGGCTGAGAGAGTCGGGGTTGTTCAGCCTGGAGAAGGCTCCAGGAGGACCTTTTTGCAGCCTTCCAGTACTTAAAGGGGCCTTATGAGAAAGATGGGGACAAACATTTTAGCAGGGCCTGTTGCAATAGGACAAGGGGCAACGGTTTTAAACTAAAAGAGGGTAGATTTAGACTGGTCATAAGGAAGAAATTTTTTACAATGAGGGTGGTGAAGCACTGGCACAGGTTGCCCAGAGAAGTGGGAGAGGCCCCATGCCTGGAAACATTCCAGGTCAGGTTGGATGGGGCTCTGAGCAACCTGATGTGGTTGAAGATGTCCCTGCTCACTGCAGGGAGGCTGGACTAGATGACCTTTAGAGGTGCCTTCCAACCCCAACTGTTCTGTGATTCCATGATAGATGGATTTGTATGAGGTGAGGAAAAGCCCTCCCTCAGGTTTGTGCCAGTGATTTTGCTAATTAATGTTTTCAACCAATAACTCTGAAATGCAAGAGAAACACGTGGCAGTGCTCTAGATCTTCTAGATGTTTGAAATAAATGCATTTTAAATGACACTTCAGAAGAATTCTGTAAGACACACCACTCGCTTGTTGGGGAAGTGTTTGCGTGGGAACATGAACCTTATCTCTGGAAAGGTATTCACAGTTTTGGTGTATTTACAGCCAGAAACACTTCTGAAATCCAAAACTGCATTAATCCTTGGACAACGAAAGATACAGGCAGGCGTACTGCAAACTCTGCATTATCCTCTGGCCCTAGTATATGAAGATCACCTCTATTCTGAGGCCATTCTGTCCTATGGAAATAGCCCATACAACGTTAGAATAGGTTCAGTTCATATAGTTCATATTCCTTTTTTTTACTGGTATTTGTTGACTTTTCTTGCCCAAATTCTTAAGAAAGCTTCAAGCACTTCACCGGCTTGTTTCCGTTCTGTTGAAGGGTCAGTCCGAGTCCTGTTTGTTATCCAGCTATTTTCTGAAGGACGCCCTCTGGACACATGGAAGTCTAGCCTTACCATGAGACACCACACCGCTCTAGGCTAACCCTTTAGGTGGACATATCCCAGAGGAAGCACTTGTTCCTCCTTAGCTCAGCAGGAGCTAAGCAGTTCCCAAATAAATGTGCCTAAGAGTGGAGCTGGTTCAAGGTACACACAAGCTGCTGTCCTCTAACACAGATGCAGGGTATTTCTTTTAATTCTGGCTCTACTGAAGACCCAGTTTATCAATAAAGTGTTTGGCACTACTGCCGGCTTAGAATATTCCAGTTCCCCTTCACCAGCCAGTGTTTATTTCCTACCCTATGTAATGCTGCTTCCGTTGTGCCGGCACAAATTTGTTAAGAGTCACATCACATGGCCCAACCAGGGAACCGATCTGGTTTAACAAGGAATCCATAACAACAAAAAAAAGGGAAATAGGTGACGCATGTGGTAGCCTTAGAAATGACTGCGTCAGTGCAACTGAAGCAAGAGTGCAATTACAGCGAGGGGAAATGACTTAGGCAAGAGTTGTTGCCAAAACACATCATTAAACTGGCCTGTCCTCTCTTGGCCACACTCTCCTTGCCGTACTACAGCGGAGCTGGAGTGTGCTCATGCAGCCGAAGGCTCTCCTGACCCAAACGACGGACATGCCTTTACAAGAGCAGCAGTAAGCACAGCGAAGGCTTGCCACCCAAGTGGGACTGCTGCTGCTGCGCAACATTCCCAGCAGAGACACTTACACCACCAAAACTTCATTATGTTGAGGTGACCTCACAGGTACCCTCCATTCCAGTTTCCTAATGAAACATATTCAGTAAACAAAACCATTTGTTTTCTACCCAGGGTCATTTGTCCTGTCACAACCCACGAGACGTGATTTGCAGAGTCTTAATGTCTCTCTACTCCCCCCCGCCTTTTTTTTTTAAAAAAAACCCACAACTTTCTAAGACTCACTTATAGATTAAAATGTCAGACATGTCAAGTGCTGTACTGCCATCAAACATCTTACCTACTATATCCTGCATTTAAGTCACTGCTCATCATATAAACCAGATTATACTAATGATGAGCTGCAAAATGCTAAGTTCATTACTTTTGGATCCCACACATATCTAAACAGAGAACAGTTTAAAAGTGCTTTAACAATTTAGCTCTCAAGTGCCACGATTTATGTTTTCGGAATACTGTGTCAAACAGATCCACAAATGCTGGGCTTGTGTGTAACGGTATAGTCACCACCACTGCGAACACCTGCCCATCCTCTTCGTAGCTCCTTGGGATGCTAATGAAATTTATCGTGTGGATGTGAATTTAGAAGTTGAGGATACCAAGGACTTTTACTTAACTACATCAAATATACTTGCAAATAGGCAAGTAGTCTCAAATCCGTCTTGTGGGTAGACAAACTATAGCATGTGGAGGGGTTTTGACTTGCCTGGACATCAGCTGCTGCATTAGAAATCAATTCCACACTTCCCAATTGCCGCCCCTGTCCTCAGCAGGGCCAAGCCCCATCTCGTACAAACCAGGACCTACGCAAAAGAGCCAGAAAACTGCCTCCCGGCTGGCTGCCAAGCAACACCTGCCAGCATGGGGTTCCCACAGCCCCCGCACCGGGGGACACGCACACAACGCGCAGGGCAGTGAGCCTTCCACGTCATTTCCTAACAAAGGCTGCCCAGGAAGGTCGCATCGGTGAGGGAAGGATAAACTGTCAGGTTACCCAGCATTCTGGAGCAGCTGCACCAACAGGACTGATTTAACAGCTTGTCTCTAAGAGTTTGTCAAGAATAAATCCTTCCGCTTTAACACCCTCTTTCAACCCAAAACCCCCAAGCATAAACGAAATGGCTTCTGAGGAGAGAGGTCGTAAGATTGCAAAACTGACTGAAGTATCAGATACAAACTGCTCGTGTCAGAAACACTAAATACTACACAAGTGAACTGACTTCCTAGCATTTGAAGCCTACTTCCTACCAGTAAACTTTATGAGCCAAGCTTTAAAACAGATAAACACACCCGTTTGTATGTCAGAACAGGAGAGAGATCATTTTTTATGTTTCAAGCGTCTACAAGAAAATCTGATAAGCAGATCGTAAGTATAAGATACTCCAGCATATGGTGGTAAAATCTGAAATGTCAGACACTGAACTAAACACTGAAGTCTCTCAAACGAGAGAAGTGGCAACTGCACCCGCAGCCACGCGAGCATGCTGCCCTGCCAGCAAGGGGCCCTTACCACCTCACAGGGTAACTCCCAGCACCAAGATGGCAGATACTGCTCTAGGGTAAAGCACCACCATGGCAGATAATTTAAGTCCTTGGGAGACGATTCCATTCTTTTTACCGTAGGAAAAGATTTAAAAGACACATCATAATTTCCCACTCAGCTTCAGATGATCACTCTGTATCTTACTAAGCTTCAGCAGCCAGCAAGCGTCCTTTATTCTTTTTAATTTCTTAAGGATCTCTTTTTCCTCACTCGGATACTTTTCCAGAGCAAAATAAATAAATACCCCTATTTAAGTTCTAAAAGAAATACTTACACGCATTAGTAATTTGTATCATACTGATACCTAACATCCCACAGAAACTCACAGAACAGCGTATTTATTTATACTGACCTCATCCATATAAAAATGTTCTCTTTATTTAAAGAAACTTCAGCTTTTAAGCCTGGATCATAAGTTCAATGCTTCTCATTTGACAGTTGTAACTGTCCTAACTGGAATACACATTAAAAGAGATTCAATATAAAGCTAAGAAAGGATTGCCGTTTTTCTTAAAAACAGGTGATGACAGTGTCATACAACCATTTTCCAGAAAACATTCAGGTTATTTCTTTCCACATACAGAAAGTTTGTTCTACCTGTTGCATTAAGACTTGTTACAACCATTTGTCAAGCTTGTCAAAAGATAGTAGTTTCGCTCCTTTAATATTGAACATATTGGACACATAACTAACTCGCTATCCAGCAACTTACTCCATCACGTCAATTGAACTTCATTAAGAACAGAAACAAAAGCTATCCAGGGATACCAAAGAACTGTATGTGGCAGTACAGAATGACAACAGAATAAGAAAAATTTAAAAGCACGTGGATACAAAATGATTTTTTTTTTAAATTACTTTTTTTTCCCTTTAGAGGGCTTTGCAAACAAGGCAGGATCGATCTGGTCTCTAGACAGACCTCTCACTGAAAAAAGCCTTGCTGCTCTTTCCTTCAAAGTGCCTCCACATTTCAATCCTAAAGACATCAGTTGCATCTTCAGTTTATCCAATCCCAAGGCTTCCATTTCAGCAGCAGAGTTGAATGCCAGTAGGTCTATTGGTTCCACCTCCTGTAAAGAAAAAAACATCCCATCAGACTATTTCTATTTTCTTCCTTATTGGGGTGGAGGAACACATCTAGACAGAACGTTTCGTTTTAAAGAAGAAATTTCAATTAGGATTATCTCAAACTCCTAATTACTTAATAAAGTTGAGCAGTGCCTCCATATGTATTATGCTGGATATTCTCACTGTTAGCGGTACTTATGCTACGCAGGCAAAGTATTACTTCATCATGTGCAAACTGAAGCTAGCGAGCAGCCTCGTCGTAAAACACGCAAATCTTAGCAGAGATAACACACCCAAGAGTGGGGCAAATGCTCAGGTGAGCTTTGTACTTGGCATCCAACTGTGCTGCTACAATTCTACTCCTCGCAGTGCCTCTGCTAGCTAGTTAAAGGCTCGCTCTAACATGTCCAGACAAGCTGCAGATGTGCTTAGGCTTGCAATGTACACAGCCTCCAAGACAGAAGCTCTGGTCATTTTAAATGACAAACACTACTGAGCTTTTAAAATTATTCCACTAGAATTAACACATTCTACTTGCAATACAGGAACGCCAAAAAAGCAAAAAAGTAAGTGGCAGTACTTCATCCTATTCTTCTGGAGACAAAACAGTTGACACTGTTTTTATCCCCAGGGAAGTTAAGTACTCCCAAGAAAACGGAATTAAAAACAACAGCCCGCCATCTCACCTAGCAGTTCAGTAGCTTAACCTTGGCTTCTAGAGGCATGGCAAAGCTAACAGCCCCTTTTTAGCCAGATGTAGAATATAACCAGTATGCCCCCAGCAGTAGCAGGAAGGAAGATGAAGAGTTATTCCTAATGCAGTTACACTGTAATTATAGAAATAAATACAAAAGCATCCCTCTTTTTAGTAAGATTAACAAAAGAGCAAGTTCTGAAGTTCACATCTCATCCTACCACAAGAAAATGGATTAAAATGTCATCTTAAAAGGAAATTTGTTTATTTGCAGAATAATCGAGGGTGAAGGGGACCTCTGTAGATTGTCTAGTCCAAGCCCCGGGTCTTGTCCACAAAAGAACATGGCAGAGATTGGATAATTCAAATGTTGGAGTTTACTAACACACTAACAACTAACACTAAGCAGGACACAAAAATCTAAGCCCATTTCATTCAATGCTTAATGCACATAATAGTCTTACGGAGTTATCACAGAGACTTCAGAGCAAGTAACACCAGCAGTGGGAATGAGACCGCTCCATTATGAACTCAGCAAAAAACAATTAACGCTAGCAGAATTAGAACCTTTGCCCTGCTAAACATACAAAAAAAGACTGGTTGCCTCATTATTCTCATCCTACTTTAAAAAAAAAAAAAAATCCATCAAGGACCACTATAAAAATATTTCCACCTGCAATAACAATATTCCACAGCATTGGTGGAGTTTCCTGTTCTAGGAATAGAGTCTCGCAAATAATAAGCAAAAGGTAAACAGTGAAGAATGGTAAACATCCTGTTTAAAATTTGCCAGCTCTAACAGTACAGTAGATGACAAAGTTCCAATTTATCAGATTACATCCTTGGTCTTCTTTCCATTTAAGTCTATTAAACTTTTACTTATCAGAATTCAGTCATCGGCAGTGGCAGCTGATGGTATACTTTCTGCTCAAGTTGAAAAAGGGTAGAAAATCCAAGCAACTCCCTAGCCCAAAGAAAAGTGCCACATTTTGGTTTATTGCTAGAATAAGCCTAGATTCATTACTCCTAAAAATTTTTAATAGCAATATTATGCAAGGAGCAATCAAGCACAAGTATTGGCACCTTTTATTTCCAAATATTAGTTAGGTGAAAAAAAGAAAAAAAAACACAACAAAAAAAAAACAAAGAGAAACAAGGATCTCGGGAAAGACAATACTAGACAGCCAAGGGCAAGTGCATCTTAGTAGAAACTGCAGACTATTAAAATCTTAATCTTCTACAGTTCTTCCTTGACCCACTCTACTTAGCATCGCTCAAGATGATGCTACCATACTACAGTTCAACTCTCTCCATGGAGACACTGTCAACCACAAGCCGCCTTTGGCTGCAGTTTGTTAACTTGCTAACATTCCATTTTCACAAGCCGTATCATGCATCTTAAGTTAAGCTGTTTCTCCTTTTAACCTTGGGATTTTTTGTGCTCTGAATCAAACCCTGAAGATTCTATTAGCTTCTTAGGGAGACTGCGATTCTAATTCAAGCACGCACATCTAATGCATTGAAGTCATACGATACAAATCCCTCCCTTCTTCTGTGAGCCGCAAAGGGAAAAGTGATTTGAGTAAAAGCAGCTGAAGAAGACGGTGTACCACATTTTGTACTGCTTCTTACTTACTGTGCTCTGTAACTGGTTCGTTTCCTGTGCCTTAGAAGAAACATTTTCTTGCTCCTCTTCCTTCAGAGGTTGGGTTACCTCATTCTTTTCTTGAGCCTCTTCCTTCAAGGGCTTTGTCATTTTGCTGTTTTCTTCAGCTGGAATTTCAGCTTGCCCACCTGCGTGTGCCTCTGCTTGCAGATCTCTTCCAGTACCTTCTGGCTGCTCCACTGGTTTCTCAGTTGCACTGGTAGCTGGACTATCCCCTACCGAATCCAGAGAGCTGCTTGAACATTCATTCGAGTTCCCAGCGCTTTCATTACATCTGCTGCTTGGGGGACAACTTCCGCCAGATGCATGAGGGGAGTTATCTTCACTGTCATCCTCACAATCCGAACTGTCGCGATCATCCAATCCTTCCAATCCCAGCCTGGCATAAGCAGTACATTACAAATAAATATTCATCTATTTTCACTTCTTTTCATTATCACACTTCTCTTTCCAAAACTCACTTCAGAGAGCTACAGTGAACTGCTCTAGCAGCTATTTAGTATAGTTTAGTAAATGGAGGAGCTGCCAATATTGAACAGGACTCAAAATCCCTCCAAAACAAGTATCTCTTTACAGCATTCCCAATACAGAAATGTGTGCTACCTATTGCTACTCCAAACACCTCTGGAATCATTAAGGCTTCTCATTTATATTATATTAGGTGAAAAATGCCAGGATGTCTTTTTTTTTTTTTAAACTTATTAAGTTTATTTCATTAATGAAGAAAAGGACAATAGGAGGTAGCAGAATATAACCATATCAGAAGGAAGGGGTGGAAAGAGTGCCTATTTTTGCAAATAAAGTTTGTCTGCTCCAGCTGGGACAAAATGATATGAACACAGCAACATTTACTTTCAGTTCTCTGATTTAATCAATTCAATTTAATTTTACTATTTAAGTCTACATTTCAGATAAGATATTGCTTACTTGTATGTACCTAACCTGTCATCCTGTTCAAGGCTTAATACTTGAGTATTAAGTACAAAGACAGTCATAATGCTTACCAAAAACATTTTCTTTTTCGAGATTTTGTTCCATTCTTTCCAGATTCACCTGGACGCTTCCGACTATTGCCACTCTCTGGTGACACCATTTTGCTTGAAGTGGCCTGCAATCCTTCAAAACAAAGTTAACAGTCTACATCATCAGTACACAACTCATGTACGTTGTAAATTCTACTTATCTTTATATTTCAGATGCAACTTAAAACACCAACTGAAAACAATCACTATTCGTGCACTTTTACATGGACTCCAAGCTTCAAAATAAACTTAGCAGCAGCAAAAGCTTTCCATACTGCTTTACTAATGCACAGAGTCAATTAAAAATGGATTCCTGAACTGAATTCTCAGGTTCTACATCCCATTCACCCTCGAGTTTTACTGTCAAGCTGCCAGGAAGAAAACAATCCATGAATAAATAAAATAACTACAAAGAACAGTAAGTGAAACAAGGTATTTTGTAGCTGGATTAAATTTCTGCTTTTTACTTAAGACCTGTTTATACATTATCTTTTCACTGAAAATGATTATGTAATTCTTACAGCTGAACTAGCAACAGTACCTTCAAGGAATTTTGCTTTTATTACGAAATGACACTGTAGCGCAGCAAGATAAAGCATCTATGTGAAGCATCCATGTTAATTGTTCAACGCAACTGAAGAGAAGCAGTAGCCAAACAAGGAAAAATGAATTCCAACAAATTTTACTGGAATTTAAAATTTCATTCAGTTGAAAGAGTTATTGACAGCAAGTTGGTTTTGAGGTGGGGTGGGGTTTTTTTTCAAATTTTATTCTATTTTTACATTTTCATACTGGATCAAGGCTCTAGGGCTTTTAGTTTGCTTTATTTTTTGAGGAGAGAAAGCGCGGTTAAACTGCAATACCTTTAAGGACTGAATCTTCTAGTCGCTCAGCCATTTCATGACACTGCTGCTGGTACTCTGGATTTACGAAAAAGTGCTTTGGCTCCGCAAGTTTCCGCTGCAGCCTTTCCAAGCGCCTTTGCTGCTTTTCTGCTTCCCGTTCTGCTTGCTGCTTCACCCATTCAGCCATCCTGCAGGTGACAGAACCATAAAAAATGAGACTGTTTCCAGCATTTAATGTAATATCAGTTTGTTGCTTTGCAATTACTGAATGCTTCTACCACCTGCTAGGATGGAAGACAATGGCAAAAGACGACTAACAACACTTAAGGGAATTACTCAAGGAATGTATAGAGATTCTGCTACAGAGAAGAAAGCTTATTTTGGAAGCAGCAGTAAGGTCACATATCCCCAATATCATGGTCTTGCAGCTTCAGAGAGAACTGTGAGAATTCCATACGAGAAATCTAAGAGGTGCAGAACAGGCTCTCAGAAGCAGGCTGTAGTACAATCTATGTTGCAGTAATATAATTATAGTCAGAATCCTGTTGGCTTCCAATCTGTGCTTAGGATTTCACTTTCGCTCTTTTTAGTATTCAAAATTAAGTTTCATTGCTACAAAAGCCTGCCATTTGACCTCTCTCGTTAGCAGGGAATTATGTAGTCAGTTTATTTTACAATTCCAGCTTCTAAGAAAATGCCTTACGCTCTCTCATGATTGACATCTCGAAGTCTCCTTCCACTGAGATCTCGGCAAGCCTCTCTGTTTGTTGTCTTTTCAATCTGAGCACCAAGTGCTCGCAGCATAGATCCAAACCCTGAGAAAAAAGTCATTATGAATTAGCTAAACAGAAACAAATGGAGATGAGCTAGTACACAACAAAAGAATTAATTATGGAAAAAGAATACAGTGAATTCAACACCTTTCTCTCCCTCAATGCATGTGAAATAAATGGCAAGCTGAAAGTTGCAACATGTTAGAGAGTTGTCATTGGTGAAATTCTGCAACGCTAAATGAAAAAAAGGTATCCAGCATTTACCACTCATCTCATTTTTGTGCTCCTGATATCATACCATATGGACTCCACATTTGCTAGAACCTGCATACCACTTCTAACATGAAAGCCTGTTTTTGGACTCCCCGAGCAAAATGGTTTGAAACCTTTTTTGTCTCAAAATAACATTTTGGGTCCTTTCTAATTTAGCCAGGACATACCTCCTCTTAAGCCCCTCTAGCCCCCATGAATCTTAAATCCCCTTTTAAAAATCTAACGAAAAATAAAACATCTTTTTTAGGAGACAGCCTTAGCCACTTCATCAAGATGATCGTAACGTACAATGTTACGCTGGAGAGCTCCCCCAAAACAGATCTCTACACACTCCTCAGCCACTCATCACTCATACGCAAGACTGCTACTTTCTCTCACTTGGTCCCACTTTGTGTTTTCTCCAGCTGGAGAAAGACACTTGTTAAACTACCTCAAAGAAACACAATGTGTATTAATATTAATATAACTCTTCAAGCAATTTGAAAGTGGCAAGCACTATTTTTTAACTAAAAGCTAAACAAATGGTTACTTTTCAGTGCCCCAAAAGCACCTTTGAGGATCAAACAGTAGCCAATCAAGACAGCCTACTGTATCATGAGGCAGAAAAAGTGTTGCGTTCAGCTAATAAAACCAATTGCTGCCATTGGTGAGAATTTCTGTAGCTTATGAAATACGCTACTGAATTCTGAAGAATGCAGACCTAGATGCTACACCTCGCCAGGCATGCTCCCAAAAATCAACAGTAATGCATTCACTAAGGTCGCAGGTGCTGAATTAGGTCTGATAATAAAATCCTCAGCTCTTTACTAAGCCTGGATGATCTGCATTCCCTTGAGATCACGCAGTTAAATTTCAAAGGTTCTGACCTCTGTTTGTTTGCCTGTTTTTACCACGCTTTTAAGTTATAAAGTCAAAACAAAAGCAACACTTCAGAAAGCAGACAAAATCATTACAGAACAATATTAAACTGACCTCAAGGGCGCATCAGTAACAGAGTGAATCACAGAATGCTTATCTTGTGTCATTCCAGGATAACTGAAGCTGACGGACAAAAGGTGAGGAAGAAGCAGCCTATACTATGAACTTACACCACATGCACCACGTTTAGGGCACTTCAAGAAACCACAAAACCTCATAACCTATAGCAACCATATTTATTTCCAGTTCTGTCTAAAACAGAAGGTGGCAAAGTAAGCTGAGCTGCAGTCTGATGCAAGGCTGCACAATTTTTCACCATTTTAGCTCAGCAGCTAGAAAATCCTGAGAAGTGGATTCAAAAAGCAAACATAGCGACTCCAATTACACTCAAATACTCCGCTAAACTCGCTTCACCCATTATGTTCCATTTTAGGGAATGCCCACATTGTCAGTGGCTGTATCAGTTTATATGATTAATATAAATCTTCCGTAATACAGTGAAAATATATTGTCAACACAAGGTGTCTAGCTTAGATTGAATTCTTTAGTTCTTAGGCCACTACAGATCTTGGCATTTATGTCTTATCAAACTAGAGAAGACAAAATCAATTAAGTCATATAACATACTCAAATCACTGACTATTTGAACCTGGAATATTTGTCCTAAGTGATCATGAATGACACTTAGGAGCCTAAGAAGCCAGGTGCTTTTAAACACAATTTCAACTCTGAAGTCACTTTGATGCATATTACAGATATCTACTAGCAGAGCTAAGCTGATTAGGGAAGCAAAGAAGAGCTATGCCACCAAAGCTGTCAGCTGAACTGCAGCTTCCCTGGTCAATTCTCAGCTTTGCAGGTAGACTTTGGTTTCAGCTCAGAGATATGATATCAGTCATCCACATTACAAGAGATGTGCTAATAGATTAGGGCTGCGGCTGTCAGTATAGACTAAGGTATAACAAAAATTTTTTAACCTAAGAATCTAATCGATAAAAAGCAGTTAAGAAACAAACCTCCTTTTCCACCACAAAGTCTTGGCTCCAGACTATAAACGGCTCCATTCTGCAAAATGTCTTCATCATTAACCAGCCGTCCATTACATTTCACATACAAGCTTTCTTCAGGAATATTCTAAAAAAAACATCAAAATTGAGTCATATGACTAACTGAAAATGAAACTTTGACAAAGTAAATCGTTAAGGAATAATGCTTCCTTCCTTCCTTCCTTCAGGAACAGAGGAGAATAAAAATCAGACCACCTTGAAAGCATAAACATTCTCTATGATGCTTGTTTTAATTCCCGTTTACTCAACGACTAAGCACGGTCCAAATCAGCTTGCAAACACGAATGGGGAAAAGCTGTGCTATAGAAAATTTACAATGAGTGTTCAAATGCTATTAAAGAAACGCAAACAAACCCCACTTTTTTGGACTGTAAAGAGTTTAAGATTGGTCTCTTCCTTACATATATAAAATATTATAGAATGGGTGGGGTTGGCAGGAACCTTACAGATCACTAGTTCCAATCCCCCTGCCATGGGCAGGGACACCTTCCTCTAGACCAGGGTGCTCAAAGCCCCATCCAACCTGGTCTTGAACACTTCCAGGGAGGGGACAGCCACAGCTTCTCTGGGCAACCTGTGCCAGCGTCTCACCACCCTCACAGTGAGGAGTTTCTTCCTTATATCCAATCTAAACCCACCCTCTTTTAGTTTAAAGTCATATATATAGCAGATTGTCGGGCTCTTCTAAAAACTCCACCGGCTCAGCGACAACAGCGAGGAGAAGCGCGCCCGCAGCCGCGACAGCCCCGCCGAAGGGGTGAGGGCAGACACGCGGCCCGCGAGCCGGCACCAGGAACCCGGCACCGGGAACCAGGCGCCCTCACCCACCCCGCTCCCGAGGCCTGAGGGGACGCCGCGCCCGGTTCCCCCCTTTCCCCCGGCCTCCCCTCACTCACCAGCTCCCGAGCGCGATGGCGGAGGAGGCCGCGCACCGAGCCATCGCCGCCGGGGGGGGGCAGCGGCCAGGGCCGGGCCCGCGAAGCCAGCGGGTCCCTCACCAGCAGCGCCATCGCTCCTCGCCGCCGCCAACGGCCGCCGCGCGTGCGCCTGTGACGGCGGCGGGGCGGGGTCAGGTGACGTAAGGAGGAGGGGGAGAGGGCTCACGAGAGGCGACAAAATGGCGGGCCGGCAGCGGGGCTGAGGGGGGAGGGGCCGCTGAGGGAGCGGCCCCTCCCCCCTCAGCCCCGCTGCCGGCCCGACGGGGTTCCCTCAGGCTTAGCGATGGCGTGCGAAGTCTCTACCCCTCTCCTCAGGTGTTTTGACCGGGCTGCTAATTGCTGTTAACTGGTTTTCCCTTAATTGAAGTTAAAAAAGACTTCCTAGTTGCCGCATTTCTTGTTTTTTTTTTGTTTTGTTGTGTTTTTCAGGTGCCGGAGGCTCCAACTGGGCTTAAGGCGAGCTGTATTTTTTGATATTTCGGGGGTCGATCTGATGTTTCAGTCCTTTCAGGGAGCCAGTTTATTATTTTTAGGTGTAGAACCATGGAAAGGTTTGGGTTGGAAGGGACCTGAAAAGGTCATCTCGTTCCCACCCGCCTGCCACGGGCAGGGACACTCGAGGTTAAATGAGAATCCCAGGTATTTTTAGCGGTGAGTCTTTGGGAATGAAGACACTTGAATGTGGCACACTTGCCTAGCAGGGAACAGATCCCATCATACCACACTGGGTCTTATGTGCGCTGTCCTGATACCCTTATTTCTAGGAAATGGCCCTGAGCGCTGTTCGTCTGGAGCCTCCTACTCAAAGAAACGTCCCCATAACTGGTGTAAGTGCTATCAGAAGCCATCCTGGGAAGCAGTTTCTGCTCTTTTTTCTACGCAAGAGAGCTCTACCATTCTAATTCAGAGCGCTGTGTGCAGGCTACCAGGTTGTAAAGGCTTTTTATGACCTGTCACATCGACTCTGTGAGGATGTAACAGCAGGCAGAATGGACTGTGGCTCCCAACGTGCTCGTCTGCTCCGCTGTTTTAGTAGCGGTGGCTGCAGCAGCGTGAGAATGGAAATGCTCGTACCGCCTCAGGCAGCTGGGAAGGGGCAGTGCTGCCATTGCAAAGCACTGCAGGTGTAAGGGATGTAATGGAAATGTGCAGCCGTTAAATGTCCAATCAAATATGGTGCAAATTTCATGTAAGGACTTGCAGAACGATGGACTCTATGCCTATGGCGTCTTTGTCCTGCTTACTCCTCATTTTAGCGTGTGGATGGGGAGAGGCCCCCAACTCTGACATTTGAGGCAGATTTGGTTACATAGTCAGATCAAATGTTTTCAAATCAAGGTGAAAGTTGAGCTGGAGCAGGAGGCCACACTCAGCGCTTCATGACATGTGGTAGCTACCCGTAAGCAGGAGACTGAAGGAGTGGTTAGAAGAAAATGGCGTGCCTCTACCTCTCCAGGAAAGGACGCATACCAAGGTATGAAGGTGATCCAGCCGGTATAACTATTGCATTCTCTGGTGGCTTCAAATCTTCTCCATATCTTCAACATAACCATCCAGCTACAGGAGTTGTGAAGGCAGGTCGCTGCCAGCTGTCTCTGGTGAGAACTGTTGCAAACATGCTTGGGCTGCCCCCAGATCTGCAGCACAACGCACCTGTCACCCTGTTTCCAAATAACGACGTTACCTGCAGTGCTGTTTTGTTTAGTAACTGCGTGGGCAAGGGCTGTTGCTCACGGTGTAATCTGCCCACTTCAGCTCTGCCCCCGCCCAAGGGGAGCTCCTCTGCCAGAGGGGCACCTGGCACCCTGAAAATCCCCTGTCAGCAAGTGAGATTGGTGCCTGTGTCAGAGCCTGTGGCTGAATTCAGGTCTTAAGCATCAACGCTGCTTTAAAAAGATGGGGGTTGTGTCTGAGCTGCTTGGCTGTTCCAGAAGATTTGGTGCTGTGGCTGTCCCACCCTTTTTGCTTGCGGAAGAGCCGTGCTGCTTGGTCGGGCCTGTGTGAACATGGATCGGTAGCTCCCATGCCTGGCCGCCTTAAGACGGTGTGGTAAAAAAGGAGGAAGCTGGGAAACAAAGAGGCAGAGAGGTGTCATGACCCAGAATCTGGGACTTCCCACACAAATGTAAACACATTAGTAGTAATTGAATTAAGGCGGTCTTCCTATGGGCTTGTCCTGGCCAACTCACAAATCAGATTTCGCCTGTTCTTTCTTACGCTGTATTAATTTTAGCAAAAATATTTTTGCAAAGTTTTTTTCCCCAGTCTAGATAATCCCTGACTGCCTTTCTATAACAAGTTAATATTTCCGAAGTAAGTGCTATGTTGCTGCAGTGCAACCATTCAAACCTGATGTCTGTGTAGCCTGGAAAAGCTGTGGTTATTTTGTGCTGGATCGGGCCCAAGTTCAGTCGACTTTCTATTTGAAGTCATGTGGTACTGCTTGTTTCAGTTATAATCACCGGCCGTATCTTTGGAATGCCACCTAATGTTAAATCCCATTAGATTTGGGATATTTTTATTCATATAAGGTATCGGATTGAAATGTAATTGGCAATATACAAGGTATGCACATATACATATGCAGATGAACAACTATTTTCTTAGATCTGTGGGATTTCAGTTGCATTCTGAAGGCATGATTCATTTCCTCCTCTGAAACTCCGGCTACTGGTGCTGAGGGTGTGGAGCTTGCCAGTACAGGCCAAAGAATAGGCGGAGTTGTCCAGGAAGGAGTTGGGCCACAGGACTGTCCAGTGCATGTGCTGAATCAGTGTAATTCACATGTTGCTTGATCCGCATCCTTTCTGAACGTTTCGAACTACTCTTGCATCTGTGCTGATGGATTCCTGGCCCTAGTGAGCACTGACTGAATTATAATTTCCCAGTGAGGAGTACCTTAGCTAACACAGCTGCTATTGTAGGGCAAAAAGAACGGAAAAAGAGGGCCCACTGTACCCCAAGAGGAGGTGTGCATCAATGACTGCTGTCATTCATAACTCTGACACCTGGATTCTGCCCGCAGATACGTGCTGGAGCTGTGATACACCTGTAAGCATGAGAGCTGACAGCAGTGGAGTCATACTGACATAAACCAGGCCCTATGTTGATCATACATTGCCACATTACAGGTAGTTTTGGGCTGTTACTGCCATACTCTCTGGTTCTGGTTGGATATGTCTAGGTGACTTGCACAGATCCTTGCACGTAGTCCGGCTGCAAGCAAGTGTTGCATTTTTAGGCAGAGGAGCAGTTTTCTTGCAGCTTGGTCCTACAGCAGTGCTAGGTATACAGTCCCCATTCTCGTGATTTATGCAATGCCGTTCAGATGGGTCCTCATTAATGTCAGTGGGCAAGTGTTCCTGTATCTTTTGTTCTTGATTACACTTCTATTCCTAGAACTCATCAAAAGTCTATTGCTTTGCTCCTCACAAAAAAATTCTAAATAAGTGAAAAAGGCTGTTACTATAATTTCCCATTTGAAATGTATTTTATTAGAAATGTTATTCTCTTGATAAAACAATGATCAGTCTCTGATTCTGCAGTGGCTTTTTAGACTTAATTAATAAATCACGCTTGCCACTTTTCATTTAGAAAGGATTTTACAGATGTAATTAATTAAACCTGACAGTGTCCTGGTGGGATAAGCAAGTACTGTGACTTTTTAAATAGTGACGCTCAGGCAAACTGGTTGTACTACTTTCTGAAGTCGGTGGAACCAAGACCAGAATTTAAAACTTTCTGCAATCTTGACATAATTGAAGAGATGAGACTACCCATCCTTTTCTTATTCTGATATCCTTGCATGTGATGCCTGAGTTATTGAGTGTGGTTCTGTGGCCTATAACACGCAGTGTGTTAGACTAGACTATTTTCTGCTTAAAATCTATTACTTGATTTAACGTGGAACAGAGTTTTTTCAATATCTCTATCCAGAACTATCAGACGTGTAACCGTCATAATGCAATTCATTCATTCATCCTTATTGTTCCCTTCAGTATATTCTATGTTAATAGTAGTAGCAATGCTTTATAGTGCTTAATAACGGCTGTCAAGACCAAGATCATGTTATGCAGGACTGTACTGAGAGAAAAGCAAGGTACTCATTGGCCCTTGACTTCTAATCTGCCTGTGAAAGATGCCTGTGGGAGTGAAGAACACAAAACCAGTTGTTCACAAGGTACCCAGATTAACAAAGGATGGGTCAAACGTTGCTCTGATAAGAATTCAATGTTTCTCACTTCTAAAAATGTTCCCAGACATAGTCGAGGGGAAGGATGAAAGATATCACGTAAGATATGAAACAAATGTGTACGTTCCTTTTAGAATATTCTAAGTGTGTGGAGATATTAACAAAGGTAAATTTTGTCCACCGAAATCACTTCAAGAATTTGAAAACGCGTTTTTTAAGAGTGGGTTTTCCTTCTGCTAGACAGTCAGTCACGTGCTATTGTACATATGGAGACTGGCTCATCTGAATGTGTTTTCTTTTACATTTTAGTGGTATCCCAAAGTGTAAGTTGCAGATAATGTATTTGCAAGATTTAAGTATGTTACACACTTTCGTATTACTTTTGCATGGAGGATCAAGACAAGATTAAAAGAAACCTTTGTGTGCATGTTCTTAGGACAGTAATTCAGATGCTCTATGACATGAGGGAACGTTTTTTACTTCAGATACTATGATGTCATACTGTTTGACAAAAATGTGATTAACCGTAATGAATCTAAGTCGATATTTGCAAGTGCAGCTTCCTGCCAAATGTCAGTAGTCACCTGCTTCAGTTTCTGTGTCATCAGCACAATGGGTAGAGACAGTTACCTGATACTGGGTTGGGAGCAGGTTAGCGAGAAATACAAATGTTACATTACTTATATTACTCTTGTATTAGTACCATAGCTGCTGTTGAGTATACTTACTGTCTCACGGCAAATGCCTAGATAGCATTCTCCTAACAAGTCTGTGGTGAATAACTGTATTTTATTCTTCTTATAGCTCACAGTCGGCAATAATGCAGATACTTAGACATAATCAAGATTTAAAAATAGCTGCAAAACTGGTTTTGCCCTCACATTAGTCCCTTTGTTGTGCGTGGTGTCTTTGTCTCCATCCTATGCAAGGATGTTTAAACTGTGAGTCCTTTCAGGGAAGGAACGTACTTCTCTGAGCTTATGTAGGTGTTGAACCCGAGAAACGAAGGCCCCATTGTGTTTGGCCGTATGTATCATCAGCACAGTTGACCTTGTTAGTGTTAATAATAATTTTAAATTTGGCAGGAATCATAGAATCATAGAATGTTAAGGGTTGGAAGGGACCTTAAAGATCACCTAGTTCCAACCCCCCTGCCATGAGCATCTTCCACTAGACCAGGTTGCTCAGAGCTCCATCCAACCTGGCCTTGAACACTTCCAGGGAGGGGGCATCCACAGCTTCTGTGGGCAACCTGTGCCAGTGCCTCACCACCCTCATGATGAAGAATTTCTACCTTATATCTAATCTAAATCTGCCCTCTTTTAGTTTACAGCCATTCCCCCTTGTCCTATCACTACACACCCTTGTGAAAAGTCCCTCTCCATCCTTCCTGTAGGCCCTAATAATAATTAGGCCCTATATAATAATTTGATGTTAATTGGCCTACTAGACAACCAGGCAATACTGTAGATGTTAATACGTCAGATTCTAAGATCTCCTTAACCTTGTGTCTCCTCTGAATTTGCTAGCCTTAGCGCTTAGATTTGGTCTGTTCTGATTAATTTTAGCTGAATACAGCTGGAGAGCGGTGAATGGGTTAGTTGTAATGTACAGTATGTTTTATAGGAAAACAATACCGAAAATAGGTCTCTGCTTCTTTACTTTTGCTCTCCCTGTAACAAAGCTAACTGCTTTTAATTATAGCTTGCAGAGACACTGTGCTGAATTGCTTCATCTCTGTGTAAGGACTGGATTCTAGTTTCTTGATTGGTATCTGAATGTTTGGCAACTTCGCAAAAATCCAAAGCTAAGTGTGAGCATACGGTATGAGATGTGTATTATATACATGGTAGATCTCTGTTATCTGCCAGACCGCTATGCCTTCAAGTTTTAAAAAAACAGGAGAGAGTCAATGTTGCATGCCCTTGCAGTGTGAGCTTTTCTTCCAATTGTGACACCGTCTGCAATAATTTGAAGCTCCTAGACTGAAGTAAGTTGTACTCTTCTTGAAATGTTCAGCTGTAGGGGGAAGAAAAAAAAAAAAAACAAAACACAAAAGATCAGGTATCTTCATTTGTTTTTCAACTGAGTTGAAAGTTGATTTGGAAGTGTTCCTGGCTAAAACTGAAGTTGCGTTTCCAGTAGTTGGGAGGAGCTCCCAAATTACATGACCCCACCCACTTCTGCTTGCTTTCGGTTTACCTGGGGAGGTTCTGCAAAGAAACTGAAGAAGAAAAGGAGGACAGCAACAAAAGGGAGAGCACACGGGACAGGTCTAAAAAGACAGAAATTTAAAGCGGAGCATCTCAAGCGGGTAAACCCTCATTTTGGGTTATGTTCAAGAGAGATAACACGTGGTTAGCAGTCTGTGGCATGTTGTGGGTGTTCAGAAATCCTGTTTAAAGCAGATCATGTCACTGATTTGTTCGTCCCTTGATAAAATGTTATGAGTCAGATCCTCAGCTAGTGTAAATTTTCAAAGCTCCATTGGCTTGAGTGAGAAATGTCTAAAGTTAAAAGATCCAGTCTGCAGTGTAGAGAGGCCTTATTCTCTGGGTGCTGAGTTTGACGTGGTTTCCTTTTGACTGGATCATTGTAAGCCCCGCTTATGTTCAGCCAACATTCTTGTAATATTAATATTTATCTTCGTGTGTAGGGAAATGTTTTGCTAGCTTAAAGAGGACCTACAAATGAAAAATAATGGATGCATGTTTTTATTTGTTTCTCTTTAAAAGAATTCATACAAATAATTTTTAGGGAAAATGCTTGGGGGTTTTCTGTTTTATACAGTAAGTTCAAATTGCAGAATACTGACATTACAATATTACAGATGTGTGTAGCTTTTTGTTGGCTTGATATTGGAATAGTTTGCCATTCTGTTTATACGACATCTTTTTGCACCTATGCAATTGAAATTAAATTGTTAGTATGGTGTTTAAGGAATGTCACTGGTGTGTTTTGGACTCCCCTCCAGTGTTTCTTCTAATCCTTTCCAAAATAGAGGTAATTATGTGTCATCTGTGAGGAATTTGTAATGCAGCACACTATGCCCCTTGAGGATTTTTCTTAAGTCATACGTATGTGAAGCCTGGAAAAATCATGTCCTCACATGGTTATATTTGAGTATTAGCAACATGACAATGATACAGCTGTGCATTTGTTCCTGCGTGTTCCTGTCTGACTTGGGCTTCGGCCTAGAAGTGATGTCGGTGTCAGAATATGTCAGATTGCTTGTTTCTCAAAGCAGGGCTATGAAGTAGTCTTGCCAGTGTGTGAAAGTCACAGTTGGAAAATCTTGTTGATGATAGTTGTTTTTTTTCTCTCTGTTGTTGTAGCAGGAAGTTACAGGAACAGTTTATGAGGAGAAGCCTTCATGCCACTCAAAACATGCCTTACATCTGCAGAACTGGGCATGGCACCGAAGTGCACTCACTGTATGGTTTGTGTGGGCAGCCCTTTACCTGTAAAGGCTCTACAAGTGATCTTGTGGTTCTCATAACCAAGAACCTTAAATATTGCAGATGTGGCGTGGCCAGTCTTCCTGGCCCTCTGAGTCACATACCAAAGTTTAGGGCTGCCAGCCAGCCAGCTCGTCTTTCAGTGTACCAAGGGAGAAGGGTGCTGTGTGCTTTTTGCAGGTGGGAAATGACAGTGGCTCGCAGGAATGCTAGCTGTCCATTGTGGGTCAGGGATAGGCTGAAGGGTGTAACTTCAACGTGTAATGAAGCGTGTAATGTCAACTTCAGTAGCATCGTATTGCTCCCTCTCACAGTGAGGATTTATCCTTCCTAAGCACAGTTCCTCCGTTGGATGTGGGACAGAGTGCCAGCATGGGAGCTGTGCTTGAAAACCTTGTAGCCTGGGGGAAACAGGCTGGCAGCCTCTCCTGTAGTTCTTTGTTGATGAGGTTTCAAGGCGTGCTTCTTCTCTGCCTCCGTCTTCAGATCTGTGCTCTGTGCTGTGCAGTCCGTTGTTAAACCCAACTGATGTTCTCTGCTTTAGTTGCCTAGATTGCAGCTTGTATTTTAACTTATCACTTGTATGCTTTAAGCTGTAGTGCCAGGACTTAGCATGCAAAAATTGTAGCGAGTCCCCACAGAACATGAGATTTGCCAGAATCATGCAATGTTAGCACATGCTAAATTAGTGCATTCTCATTTACCTTCTGCTGCTTGCTTGTTTGTTTTTGTGGGTTTTGAGCTGCTAGGGAATCAAGCTCGTCTCTGCAAGCACAACTGTCTGACTCTTTAGAATTCAAAAACAAAAGATGAGATTTTGATGTTATCACCTGTCTGCAGGGATTTGGGGCTTTTACTAAAACTCTCCAAACCCACTGTAAAATTTGTGGGAATTCTGTCAGCAACTGGCAAAGGCGTACAAGTCATACATGAAGAACTAGTGCTGCCTGACAAATTCTTCTCGTACACCAAGGATCACTGGGCTGCTGTTAAAGCAGCTGGGCCCTAGGAAAGTGGCTTTGCAATACCTGCAAATAGAGGGAGGCTTGGCAGGCACCGTTTGGTCAAAAGTAACTACCCATCGCCGTACCGTTCCTTTGCGCCCTTGCTTCCAGCTCCCATCTCTGTCACAAGAGATGTGTGGTCAGAGCGTGTTTGGGAGCCAGGAACTTCTAATTCTGGCTCTAACACCATTTTCTTCATGATGTGAAAGCAGGTATATGGGTATTTTTAAAGGATTTTAAAAAAATAGCCTCTAATTGGGGTGCCCATGTTTGGGTGTGTGGTCAAAGGCATACCAGGCCTGACTTTCAGAAGTGGCAAGTACCTGTGAATCCTTTTGTTCTCAGCTGGGACTGTAGATACTCAACAATGAGTAGTGAGGGTAAATTAGTTCTTTAGAAGGCTTGAGCGTGAATTGTGTTGCATAATTTCTAAGCATTAGGAAACGAATGAGCAGTACTAATATTAAGCACTATTCTTAACAGCAACTGCAGTTTTCACATTGAGATGCCTTATGAGATGTGAATTTGAGAAGAGGAAGAGGAGAAACCAAGAAAAATGGTCAAAAATGTGGTACGTTAGAGTATAGTCTACAGAGTGTGTGACTTACAAAGAATGTTGGGAAAATAGGAAGCTTTCATTTGTTTAAAAAAACCCAAAGCTCTGTAGGCTTGTAAGACTGAAAACAACTTAATTAATGTTCTTTGCTGTCACTTTAAAACACACTGTCTGCTACTCCATCTTCTCTTTCCCTTTTCTGCTGTCTCTCAGGAGACTAGTTCTCCAGAAAGTGGGTTTTGAGATTTAGGAGTACTTGTAAAGAAAGATGGGATATGGCAGAACACTTCACAACTGTGTTAGGATCAGACCTCAGAATAATGGTTTTGTTGCTGAGACCCTTCCTCAGCTGACTTTCACAAATGTGGCTTGTGAAGCATCAATGCCATTTCAAGACAGTCTTACTCATGTGCTTTTACAAGGAAGAAGCAGATCTATTTTGAAAATAACCAGTCTACAGAATATTGCTCCAAATAAATTACAATATTGGGCATCATACCTGATATTTTGGTCTGCTGTTTGCTGTTGGAGCCTGAGTACTGTGCTCTGTGCTGTTTCTGTTGTGCTAAAGTATGGCTGAGTTTCACTCTGACTGCTGTCCCCAGGGCCCTCATGAAGAAGAGATTCATATCTCACGAGATTACCCCACTGAGCAAAGTAATGAAATAAATAATACTACTCTCTTAGTTCTGTCGAGTATAGTAGCTCATAGGGCCTTTCAAGGCAGTGTCAGCATGGGCTAGATAGTGCATCAGTTCATAAAAAGACATCCTTTACAAGAACAGCGCTGCAAAACGAGGCCAATGTGAGCCTAATGGGTGGTGGAAAACAGTGAGCCTCTTTCTTCCCTCACTAATGCAAGCCTGCAGGGGTTTATTTTCCAGCATGTGTGAGTCTTGGGGCAAATCAGCTTGCAGAAATTCTTCTACAACAGGACCTTCGAGTAAATCACTATAGTAGTAGGGATCTTATTTGGGAACCAATTAGAGCTTGTGCTGGTTGTTTCTCCTTGGCAGCTTTAATGAATCTATCAACACAGAAGTACTGCAAATAAAAGATTTTACAGCAGTCTCCATTAGGATGAAGCCCATGGGCTAGCCAGTTCCTTCCATGGTACAATACAATTCTTCGAAAAGATGGAAAAGGTTGTGATGGTAACTTAGTCATGTGTGAAGAACCAGGAGAGGTAAAATGAGTTTGATAATTTTATCGTACTGTAACTTTAGGAAGAAATATTCCCCAGAACAATTGCTCTTCCCTATACTGCAGAAAATCATGCAAAAGCCCACTTGAAATGTGTCTGTCAACGCAAACTAACTCAAGCAGGTACAGTAAATTTCAAAATCTTGCATTCTTGTTGCAAAGAATAAACTCCCTTTTCTTTTTACTTGGCCACCAGTCCTTTCACCCACTGCCTTAGACATTCTTATAATTAAATTTCACAGCATATCTCTGAAACACATTATGACATCTGATCATGCTTTATCTAAAAATCACAGATACTCCTTGTCGTATCATATAATTTCTAGTCTGTGGCAAGGCTGTACAATAACCTCACAATTATCTGTTGTACTGTATTCCCTATCTGGTGCTAGCACTCAGTTTCTGTTTCCGTTAACCCTTCGGTGCACTCCAAACGGAGAATAGCATCTGCTTAAGAAAACCAGCACAATGCTGTCCTGAGAAACGGGAGGAGAAAACGCGTAAGCTTAGACAAGTCATGAAGAAGCTGAAGTTCTCTTGACAAGGGGAGGTCCGTGACTGGGTAAACATGTAGTGCTATTTTTATTGTTATTGCTTTTTATCGTCCCATACATTGAAACAAATGAGAATATAATTGTCCAATATTAACCATGTGAGTCATATGAAATGAAGATGTAATATAAAATAGAGTACGTCTGTTTCTGCCTGTGTTTCTGTTTAGGATTTTTATAGTGTCAGTATAACAGGAACGTTGCTTTTCTTGGTGTAATATTTCAAGTCCCATTTCCACCTTAAGGTAATGAACTGTTGTATACAGGCCCTTCAAAGCTGATAAGAAAAAATGGAGACTGTGGTTACAGTTACATGTCTTATGTACCTGGAACTGTTCTTAGCTGTCTATCAGGCAATTAAAGATATTTTTAAATTCCAGTCTTTAAAAGGCAATGGACTTTATATATATATATTTTTTTTTAGTAAAAAGGATATTAAAATATTAAGCATATTTAAAAGTCTAATATAAATAAACAAATAAGCAAACAAGATAGGAATAGGAGCGGAGCTTTGGGATGTCATTATAGGGTGCTCTCAGAGGTTTTTTGTGTAGCACTCTTTCCACCAGAAGCAGCTCACTAGACCATGGAAAAGAAAGAATTAGCGCTGTTTTATGTAATGCTATTTACTCTTCCATGTTCTGTGGGACCTCATTAGAAGGATGAGATACGAGTTCCAGCAGTGCATGTATGTTAATAATAGGCAGTACAAATGAGATTATAATAAGAGAATCCTGGATTATGCATAGGGAATTAGTGCCAGGAGTCCATATATAAAAGCAGGCACGTACTCAGTGAAACATGCTAAGTCTTTGCAGGAGAGGAACCACAAATGTGGAGGCTGAGTCAAACTCATCAAGCCTCCTAAAAATTAGTGATAATCCAAACAGAGAAGCAAAATCAAGGAGTCGTGAATCTTATTCTCTGTGCTGTTGTAGGCTTATTTTCACCCTCTTAGAATTTTGTCCTTGAAATTCCTTTTGTGGAAATTTTTCATTGGAACAGTGTAATTTTTTTTTTTTTTAAGTAAATGTTGGAGGGGAAAAAAAAAAAAAACAAAATGGAGTTAGTGCTCTTGGGTTATGAGATGTTAGAAAAATGCAGTTTGTCTCCAGAATAGATTGTTCTGAATCCCCTGTGATTGATATGTGATGCTCAAAGCGTGAAAAGGAGTGCCTTTGATGGGACTGATAATTTTGCATTTCAGAGTAGCTGTCTCTTAAGCTTTCCTAAACAACCCAGGAATTCCAAGAATTTTTTCATGTGGCGCATATACTCTTTCCTTATCATTTAAACCGAGGGACTTTCCTCAGGAATCAGTTTTCACGGAGACACTTTAGCACGTGTGTAAACGTAAGAGTATGTACGTTCCATTGAAGTCAATGGAGCTTGAGTAGGTGCTTAAAAGTAGACGTGTTTAAGAGGGGGGAGCTTTAAACAGTGGGGCCATAGTGTCTAACATATGTGAAGCATTTTAGAGAACAGCAAAAGGCAAAATACGTAATTAAATGAACCAATGAAAATAGATGAAAAGGGGGAAAAAGTGGTGTCTACTACTGTTACACAACTTATCTGTATTTCTGGTAGGTGCCAACCTCTGAAGATAAGTGTACTACATGGCTGCTAGTCTTGGCCAGTGTATTTCTTGCCTATATATTGACAGAGAGTATAAATAATAAAAATGTTAGATGGATGCACTATGTGGTGTAACAGGCAATCCAGCACACTAGAGAACTATGCATTACAATGGCTGCTATTACAATGCTGTAACTTCTGTGCTGTACAAATTCATGACATAGAAAACTGCAAAATGAATAAAAAAATTATTTACACAGGGACAAAATTACTGTAAATAATTTTGAGGTTTTAAATGACTTGTACTTTCCTTCCTAAGTGGCAGTAATTCCTACCCTTAGTAACATTCTAGTAAAAATAGTGGAAATTGTTTATTTTCATCTTTTATGTAGATGATTATTTAGGAATATGTTTAAATCCACACCAAAGCATACCATTAATACAAAGTTAGGGTTGCAGATGTTTTCACTCTGCCAAAATACATCTTAAGACGAAGATGGTTTAAAAACTTGCCAGCATTTCATGCTTAGATTTTCCTTTCATTTCCAGGAGAAGTTACAACTGTATAGCAGCCACAGCCAGAAACTGGGTGGCAGGCTAGTCAGGACTGGAGTGAGGAAGAAATAACACTGGGCTGGACTGTGAAGGATGGAGACTGGAGTTGGCTAGGAAAGGCTGTCCAGCCTGGGAGCTGCAGAAGGAAACACAGCAGGTATGAGACTGGGACTGGCTGAAAAAGCAGGGGAGGGTGGGGAACGGCTTGGCCTGAAAATCAGAGGGCAAAAGATGGATATAGGGTCAAGGAGAAAGGTGACAAAAAATGAAACTGCCTGAGCAAATACGGTGAATCAAGGAGGGTGCGTAGGGAATCTGAAATTATAAAATGGCCAGCAGGCTGGGAGCTGGGACGGGGAACAGGAGTGAGGACACAGAAGGTGAGTGCGGCGGGTGTTGGGAGGTTCGATGGGTGAGAGGAGAGACATGGATCTGAAGGAGAACAGGAAGGGAGAACTGGGCCCAGAAGGGGATGTGTGGAAGTAGGCACTGAGTGAGTGTTGCAGATAAATAAAGCTAGTATTTTATGCTCCTTCCCTCACTGAGATCTCTGAGTAGCGTTTTGCATGAGTAACAACCCCAGCTTCCCCTGGGTAGTATGAGGGGACCTGTATTTCTTGAGATGGAACTAGATGAAGTCATTTGGATTTTTAGTTTGTGCTTTGGGGGGGGGGGGTGATAGGAAAGAAGTATTTCTTCTTTGATCAGAGACCATTTGGAGTTCGGTGATAAACCGTGAATGTCTCTTGTAGTGCAAAATCTTTTTCAAATGTTTCTGAACGATACCTGCAGTGTTGCTTAAAAACAATCACCCTCTGGACTCACTCACTCTCCTTTGTCCGGGTAACCTCAGAAAAGGCACACCTCATCTGCTCTGCTGCCTTTCATCCCGGGGCTTGTAATCTGTGCTGCCGCGAAGGGAGGCAGCTGCTGGAGCGGTCTGCAGGCCGCTGTGGTGTTACAGGGGTTGATCTGTTAGCCCTTTGGTGGATGGGGCCAGTGCCTTACCCCGGTGTTCGAGGCTGACTAGGAGCTGTCTGAGGGACTCGAGCTTGAAGCCTTTGCTCCAAAGCAACAACTTTTTTTTTCTTCAGTTACAATTTTGAAACGGTATCTTCAGCCCGACAGAGTGACTTGAAACTAATCACAGAATCACAGAATGGTAGGGGTTGGAAGGGACCTCTGCAGGTCATCTAGTCCAACCCTCCTGCCGAAGCAGGGTCACCTAGAGCAGGCTGCACAGGACCTTGTCCAGGTGCGTCTTAGGAGACTCCACAACCTCCCTGAGCAGCCTATTTCCAGTGCTCCGTCACCTTCAGAGGGAAGAAGTTCTTCCTCATGTTCAGACGGAACTTCCTGTGCTTCAATTTGTGCCCATTGCCCCTTGTCCTGTCGCTGGGCACCACTGAAAAGAGTCTGGCCCCATCCTCCTGACACCCACCCTTGAGATATTTATAGGCATTATTAGGTCCCCTCTCAGCCTTCTCTTCTTCAGGCTGAACAAGCCCAGCTCCCTCAGCCTCTCCTCATAGGAGAGATGCTCCAGTCCCCTCATCATCCCCGTAGCCCTCCGCTGGACACTCTCCAGCAGCTCCTCATCTTTCTTGGAGTGGGGAGCCCAGAACTGGACAGAGTACTCCAAATGGGCCTCACTAGGGCAGTGTAGAGGGGAAGGAGAACCTCCCTCGACCTGCTGGCCACAATCCTCCTAATGCACCCCAGGATCCTATTGGCTTTCTTGGCAGCCAGGGCACACTGCTGGCTCATGGTCAGCCTGTCGTCCACCAGCACACCCAGGTCCCTCTCCACAGAGCTGCTCTCCAGCAGGTCTGCCCCAAGCCTGTACTGGTTCATGGGGTTGTTCCTCCCCAGGTGTAGGACCCTGCACTTGCCCTTGTTGAACCTCATCAGGTTCCTCTCTGCCCAGCTCTCCAGCCTGTCCAGGTCTCGCTGAATGGCAGCACAGCCTTCTGGTGTATCTACCACTCCTCCCAGTTTGGTGTCATCAGCAAACTTGCTGAGGGTACATTCTAACTCTTCATCCAGGTCACTGATGAAGAAGTTAATTCCGATTCGAGTGTCCCTCTTCGCTGTCCGCCGTCGCTCCAGCCTTCTCCGGCTCCGCTCCGCACCGGCTGTTGTCTGGCCTGCAGAGATAAAGGCCTTGCGGGCAGGAGGAGCGGGCGCTTATCAGCGCCGCCGGGGAAAGCAGAAGCGGCCCTCTCCGCGCTGGGCCTCTTCTCCGCCGGGCCGCGCTCCCCGCTGAGGGGGCAGAACGGGCCGGGGCAGCCCCCCGCGCCCCGCCCCCAGCGCTGACGTCACGGAATTCCAGGGCGCTCCCGCCAATGGCGGCGCCGCGTCTGCCAGCTGGTAGCTCCGCCCCCCTCCGCCGCCGCCTCCTCCCGCAGCCGGGAGCGGGGCCCGGGCGCGGCGGTAGCCGGGCCTCGCTCCCGGCTGCGGGAGGAGGCGGCGGCGGGTAACGGAGGCCCACCCTTTTCTGCCCGCGGTAACGCTCTTCTCGTCGGGTTTGATCAGCCCCCAGCGAATTGGCGCTGCTGGCGTGGCGGAGCTGCGGCCGGCAGTAAGCGCGGATGCCCCTGCGCGGAACCGCATCGCATCATCGTCCGTGATAAAAGTTTTTTGCGAACCAAGCACAGCTCCTTCTCGCACCTAAATGGCAGGCAAGATGGTGGCACCAGTTTGTGCGAGTACAGAATCTGACTCTGTATCTGCAACGCGGTTAAGAAAACTGCGAGTGACTGTTCCGTCGCGGTGGCACGGAGGTGGCTTTCCCACAGGGCATTCCGCTGCTGACGTTAAGAGAAAATAAAGAGAATTTTCTGGTAAGACAGCACGGCAGCTGGTACAACTGGACGGGATCCGCTGGCTACGGCAGGGCGAAACTTCCAGCCGCTTTTCAAACTTTGAAGTGGTCTGATGGCACCGACGCAGGGCCTGACGCTCCTCTTCTTTCCCAAACCTCAGATTTTCCGCAGTTTGTGCCCCGGCCGGACGCGACCCCGGCGGCCCCCTCCCACCCCTCAGCTCGCATTTTGCGGGAGGAGAAAGGCGGCCCTTCCGCCGCGGATCCTGGCCGGGCTGGCTCCGCCGGGCCTGCTGACGGCGAGAATTTTGGCGTTGCTTCTGTGTAAAAAAAACCCCAAACCGACCCCCACCCCCCCCAAACCGGTGAGACGGGCTCTGGGGGGTGACGAGGGGCCTTGTGCCCCGGGAGGGGGGGGGGGGGGTGTTTAAGGGCTAGGCCCGGCTCTCCCTACAGCCTGGCCCCGCCGTGGCCTCGCGCGCCCCCGGCCCGCCGGGATTGGGGGGGGCGAGGCCCCGGGGAGGGAATCCCCCTCGCGCGCGCAGCGTGTCTTTTGTGTTTGTACACACGGCGCCGCGGGAGGGGGCGGGGCCGCGGGCGGGGCCGCGCCTTCCCTCCATTGTGCGCTATTGGCGGGTGGGCGGGGCCGAGCGGGGGGCCGGCCCTCCCGAGTCAGCCATCTTTCAATTGTGCTCCGAGCCGCCGCCAGCAGCAGCCGCAGCTCCGGCTCCTCCTCGCGCCCGCCCTCCCTCCCGCCCTCCCTCCCGCACGGCAGCCGCGCTCGCCCAGCGGACGGGGTAAGTCTGGCGACGCGCCCGCCGCCCCCCCCCCCCCCGCTCCCCCCCCCCACCCAGACCCTCCCCACAAACTTTTGGGGGGCTCGGGAGGCTTCGGCGGCGCCGGGTCCGCTTCCCCCGTCCCCGCGCCGCCTGCCTTTCCCGGCGCAGCCGGAGCGGCTCCCTCCGCCGGCACCCCCCGGCCCCGCTTCGCGCCGTCGTTGCCCCCTTCTGCTCCCCTCGCCCCCGCTTCAGACCCCCCTCAGCAGCCTCCCCGACCCCCGAGCTGCCTCCTCAGCCCCGCATCCCCCGGATCGGGGCCGGGAAGCGGCCGCCAAGGGGAGCCGCGCGCCCGCCCAGGGTAACTCTCCCGCCCGCCTTCCCCCGCTCCCCACAGTTGTTGCTCAGCTTCACCATCTTGTCTCTTTTCTCTGGTCACCAACCATATTTTTTTTCCTCCTATTGCATAAAAAACAATAAAAAGGGGAAGAAATTCGCCCGGGGAACGGCCCAAACCCAACGCAATTTTTTGGTTTTCGAGTGCAAACTTTTCCGCTGCCTCCCCCTTCATCGGCACCCACATGGTTTGGAGTTCCCTGCGATTTTTTTGGCGTTATTTTTTGCGATTTATTTTTTCCTCCTTTGCGAAAGGACTAGGGCTGCATTTCGTGATTGTTTCCATTTTGTTCTGGCTCTGGGAGATGAGTTTGCCTGTGAGAGGCGCTTGGGAGCGCGGCGGCTTCGGGGAAGCAGTTCCACAGAAAGACGGCACCCGAAACACAGCCCCCCTTCCCCCCGAAAAGAAAAAAAATAGTTTGTTGCTTTCTCGCACTTTTACCGGACCCTTCCCTTTCCGCACGCTAACCGCCGGTGTGCCCGCGCTCGCCGGTGGGTCGGGCAGCGCCGGCGGGAGGCGGGCGGCGGCGAGGGCCGGGCTGCCCGGCGGAGGGGACGGCGGGGGCCGCCTCCCCGCTTTCGGCCGTACCGGGGGGGGTTCAACCGGGTGGCGGCGGCGGCCCGGCTGCTGGCCCCCCCCCCGGGGGTTGCCGGGCAGTATTTGCAAACACTTCGCAGGTGGCGGGGGGGGGGGGGGAGCGGTAACCGCCTGCCCGCGCCTGCTGGCGGGTGGCTCGCTGGGCTCCGGCCGCCTCGAGATTGAACTCGCGGGCCACAAAGAACCCCCAGACCCCGGATTTCGATCTTCGGCGGTTGGGAGGCGTTGGGTATTTCGGCGCGCGCTGCACGCAGGCGCGCAGGCAGCCCCGGTCGCTCGGCGGAGGGCGGCGTTCGGTCGCGGGGCTAACGGCTCGTCTCGCCGCTCGGCGGCTGAGGGGCCGCGGGGCCGCCCGCCCGCCCGCGGGGGGGGGGTGGCGGGGCAGGTGCCGGCGGGGGCGTGCGCTGAGCGGGGCGGCCGGCCGCTCTCTCCGTCCCTCCCTCCTTCCTCCCCCCCGCCAGGTGTAAGGCAGCGACGTCGGCAGGAGCATGGCCCGCACCAAGCAGACGGCCCGCAAGTCCACCGGCGGCAAGGCGCCCCGCAAGCAGCTCGCCACCAAAGCCGCCCGCAAGAGCGCGCCCTCTACTGGCGGGGTGAAGAAGCCGCACCGCTACAGGTAACGCAGCGCCGCGCGGAGGCGGCCGCGGGCCCGCACCGGTCGTACCCCCCCCCCCAACCCCCCCCAAACCCCCTCCCTCCCCCGAGTAGGGGGGCTCTTGCCCGCCCGCTCCGCGGGGCCGCCCACCGGCACCGCTCCCCCGCGGCCAGGCGCGGGTCCTTGCCTGCCGCAAAAAAAACACCCCAAAACAACCCCAAAAACACCCAGCGCGGGCACCGACCCGGTGCGCACCGTTAAACCCGTTACGGGCCTTTCGGTACCGGCGCCGGAGAAAAAAACAACACCCGTTCCTGCGCTGAACGCGGCTCTGGGAGATATATATGTATATGTAAAAATGTTATTATTTTTTTATTATTATTTTTTAACTTGTCGTTGTTTAAACGCCGCAGCAGGGTTCCGCCGCCGCGAAGTTCACCGTTACCGGCGTGCCTGCGCTCGCTGTCCGGGTTCGGTCCCGTCCCCGGCGCCGTTCGGGCGGCGGTGGCCGCGCGGGGGGCGGCGGTCGGCCACCAGGGGGCGCGGCCGCGCCCACGGACGCGCGGGGTGCCCCGCGCGCGGGCGGGGGGGGCGCGGGGGGGCGGACGGCCCTCTCGTAACGGGGTTTCCCGGTCCGTGCTCGGCGCGGGACGGTCGCGGGGCGTGCTGCGGCGTGTGGGGGGGGTGGTCGTGGGCTGTCCCTCGGGGAAGGGGAGAAGCGGCGGTGGGACGCGTCCCGGGCGCTAACTCCCCCCTCTTCCCTGCGGTTCCGTTGCGGACAGGCCGGGTACCGTGGCTCTGCGTGAGATCAGGCGCTACCAGAAGTCCACCGAACTTTTGATCCGCAAACTCCCCTTCCAGCGCCTGGTGCGGGAAATTGCTCAGGACTTCAAAACAGACCTGCGCTTCCAGAGCGCTGCCATCGGTGCTTTGCAGGTGAGGGGCACCGCGGGGGGGGGGGGGGGGGGGGGGGGGGGGGCACTGGGGGGGGGGGGGAGCTGTAACGGCCCCCCTCCCCCCAACTGGAGGCTGAAGGGATGGGAGAGGGCTCCGCCTCCCGCCCCCATTGGCCGCGCTGTTTCTAGGGTTAGCCCGGCTCTGCCCGATTGGTGGGCTGCCGCGGTGGGCGTGGCTCCTCGAGGGCGGGGTGGGGTGGAGGGATGCTCCCCTCAGCCTTCCCTTGCCCGGGGTGCACATGGCGATGCCCGGCGGGTACTGCAGCCTGAGGCAGGTCAGCAGTTCCTCATAAAGGCTGGAAATGTCGGTCTGGGGTTTGCCCTTTTTTTTTAACGTTGTGTGGCTGTTGTTTTTTTATTTTTTGTTTTTATTTTTGTTAATCGCCCCCACCCCCGAGTAGTTGCACTTGACAGAACAGCACGTCTGACACCTGACATAGACCTATTTCCTCTGTCCTCGGGCTGCGCTAGAGGCCTTGACTTGGAAAGCGTCGTGCAAAGCTTGTTCTGGTGTGTCCAAATGGAGGTCTCGGTATCCTCAAACGCTCTTCGAAGAAAAACAGCTCAATAGGCCACATCTGAACGCGGTCAGGGAGATGCAGGCTTTTGTACGAGGTAGCTGATGCTAGATGCATAAACTTTTAAAATATGTTAGTGAAGTGACGTCTTTAGAGTATACTGAGGGTGAAGTATCGATTGCTCTTTCTGCCCCAAATTCCTGCAGCTGAGTTAGGTCCCCTCTAGGACTGCATCCTTGTCGCGGGAGCGTTTCCCCTCTCGTGATAGGAAGACGCTCCCGATTAAAGTTAGGTCTGTACTGTTCTTTTAGCTGTTGAAAGATTGTTCCAGAACCCACCTGTGGTGGTAGAACAGCTGATATCCAGGCGAAATTGTCTTTTTCTGGTTAATGACTTCTGCGTGATAAGGGCCAAAACGTGTGTCGTGAGATGCTGTGAACTTGAGCACGTGATTCACTTCGGAAGGTGGCTGCGTGCGTTTGTAGAGTTGTTCCTTTTGCTTTTATTTGTTGTTCTGTCCTCACTGCTGTGAGTGAGTGCAGTAGTCCCTGAAATCCCGAGGTCTACCTATGTGTCTTTTTATCAGGAACTGCTTGTTAAATTTCAGTCGGTAGTTAATACTTTTCAGAAGGCTGGTCTTGCATCGAGGAGCTGTTGGTATAGAACTTGTTCATTGTACTATTCCTAGTGCTTCCTGCTTGTGTATTTGCAAAAAAAAAAAACCTTTTAACCCCTTTAGTACAATGTTTTTTGTGCCAGCATGACTTACTCGGTGAAGTGTCTTAACTTTTCATA